>NC_044976.1:186357582-187102128 GCF_008728515.1 Papio anubis | reverse complement strand
AACATGAATGCTTGTGGATTAAGCACATACAAGTATTTTATTTTACTTTTAAGACCCCAGTATTTTTTTTTTCATTATAAAACAAGTCATTTTTAAAAAAATCAAATAAATGAAGATTTACCAAGACAGTGTTGTGGATTTGGGCTCTGAGCCTTATTACTTATTGTTCCCTGATTCACAGAGGGATCATCAAACTACTAGAACTCTAGGCTTCTATAACCTTCAGTTGTAAGAAGCTTACTGATATAATAGAGGATGCACATTTGGAATTTTTGCTTGTTACCCTTCAAAGGTACACCCAGTAAAGGACAATTTTCCTTTAATTAATCAGGTATAAGCATCTCATTTTAGATATTACCACAAGGCCTAAATTCTATACGTAGATTCACCAAACATGTTTTTTTTTTTGTTTGTTTGTTTGTGAAATTAAAATACTGAAACAGGAGATGCAAATATCCTAGACATCAGCTAAGTGGTATTTCCCTTTTCTAAAGCCTGTACTTTCAAATGATTCTCAGAGCTCCAGAAAGTTTTACCTGAATAAAAATTCTGTTAGATACCGTAACTAAAGGAAAAACAAGCCATTTAGGGTAAAGATAGTGAAGATAAGAAATAGAATCACAGTTAGAATTTTTTTTTTTCAAATAGTCCCCTAAAAGAATCAAACCTAGAATCTGCTGCTTATTAGAGGCCCTTAAAGAAAGATTTATTCAAGAATAGAGAGAAGTTTGGAATAGAAGCATCTGGAGCTAATACTCAAACAGTGGAACTATTTCCACCCACCTTACCTCTTTCAAAAAAAAAAATCAGGCCAGGCCCAATGCCTCACTCCTGTAATCCCAGCACTTTTTGGGAGGCTGAGGCGGGCGGATCACCTGAGGTCAGGAGTTCAAGACCAGCCTGGCCAACATGACAAAACCCCATCTCCTAAAAATACAAAAATTAGTCAGGTGTGGGGGTGGGCGCCTGTAATCACAGCTACTCTGGGAGGCTGAGGCAAGAGAATCACTTGAACCTAGAAGGCTGAAGTTGCAGTAAGCCGAGATTTCACCACTGCACTCCAATCTGGGTGACAGAATGAGATTCCGTCTCAAAATAAATAAATAAATAAATAAATAAATAAATAAATAAATAAATATCACCTTAAAATGTGATACTCTTGCACTGAATTTTTCAGTGGGAAAAACACATTGAAAATGGTATCAGCAGTGGCATGTGGCCAGAGTCCATACTCTGTAAGTGTGTGATATTTGGAGAAGGAGAAACTTTGACTTTACTCGTGTTCAGAATCTCCCCTTTTCCCTCTGGATTTTTTTTTTTCTTTTTTTTCTTTTTTTTTTGAGATAGGGTCTCAGTCACCCAGGCTGGAGTGCAGTGGTGTGATTTTTGGTTCACTGCAAGCCCCACCTCCCAGTCTCAGGCAATCCTCCCACCTCAGCCTCCTGAGTAGCTGGGACTACAGGCGCCCCCCACCATGCCTGGCTAATTTTTGTATTTTTTGTAGAGATGAGGTTTCATCTCATCTCTACAAAACTTGAAAGGCTGTTCTTCACCTGGGAAATTCTTGCCAAGGCTGCTCTAAAACTCCTGAGCTCAAGCGGTCTCTCCAGCTTGGCCTTCCAAAGTGTTGGGATTATAGGTGTGAGCTACCATGCCCGGCCTCCCTCTGGATTTTTAATTTTTGCTACTTATATGCCATAAGAAGTTATCAGACCGTTATATGTTAAAATTAGTGTTAGCTAGAGTTTGAATACAGCTACTCATTTTCCACAGTGAATCGAAGGAGGGTTGATTATACATACGCAAATGATCTAGCTGTCCCTTTTAATAGCCATTTTAAGGTTTTGTTTTGATCAGATTTCTTATGCTGATAAATTGCATCACAATCTTGTTTGTTTTTAACTTTGTGGACTTTCTTAAAACATTAATTTTAAGGAAGGATGAAAGAGCAGAGGAGAATTATGTCTTCCCCTTTTACCTCTGTTGTTAACAACTGCAAGGATTGCTCTTTAAAGAGAGATTACAACTTATAACAGAAGTTAAAAACCCAAATGCAGAAGTTGCCATGTATACTTCTGATACCCCCAAAAAATCTAAAAATCAATTTTTATATAAAAATAAGTCCTAAATATATTCCGTAATTTCCATTTTATACATCTTGACTTTTGAATACTGGATATGCTTTAAGTGGAGCCTTAATAAATTCATGGAACAAATTTATGTCGATATCTATTGTGTGCCAGGCAATTTGCTTAATTCACATCACTGGGGTAAGTGCAAAGGATACTTACATTAACATTCTACTTACCTTTCCCTCTGGGTATTTCTTCCTACCTACTTGAAAGGAAAAAGGAGTAGGACTTGTTTAAATGACTTTACTTTTATCTTTTTATATAGTTCTATTCAAATGAAGAAAGAAATAATGTCACCTTTGAAATGTAATTGGTAAACATGGTTCATATTATTTAAAAGGATTTGTCAGAAAGCTCAGGGAGCAAAAAGATGGTTGTTTAGTAGAGCCACTAATTTCAAAAAGTTATCCTTTATTAGTTCTTACTTTATTTTATTTTATTTTTGGAGCCAAAGTCTCACTCTGTTGCCCAGGCTGAAGTGCAGTGGTGTGATATCGGCTCACTGCAGCCTCCACCTCCTGGGTTCGTGCAATTCTCCTGCCTCAGCCTCCCAAATAGCTGGGACTACAGGCATGTGCCACCACGCCCAGCTAATTTTTATATTATCAGTAGAGATGGGGTTTTTGCCATGTTGATCAGGCTGGTTTCAAACACCTGACCTCAAGTGATTCACTCTCCTCAGATTCCCAAAGTGCTGGGATTATAGGTGTGAGCCACCGCGCCCGGCCTGTTAGTTCTTATGTAAAAGCTGGTAGAGTTATTTTCTTTATTTCCAAGGGAAGAAAACATGCCTTTGCTTATTCAAATTGTCTAAATCCTGTTCATATTATCTTCTGGCTAACATTACTTAACTAATGTTGGGAAAGGAGTTGCGTTTTCATTATTTTACTCTTCCCTCGCCATTGTTCTGAAAGCAAAATAGAAAAGCTCTAAGAATTTCCCAGTTGAAGAACAGCCTTTCCAGTTTAAGTCAGTTTTTCTAGCGGGAAAGGATTTTGTACAGTGAGCACAGATGTATAATTGTAAACCAGAAGCCAGCACAACCTATTTTGAGTACTTGGTTTGGCTTTCGAAGTATTAGTTTGCCTTTTAGGGGTACATTTTTAAAGCATAGATCTTATGATCACAAGATCATGCGTTAAGCCTCTTCATTGTCAGGGTAAGGGCTTAGTATTCCTACAATTATAAACTCAATTATAAGCACTAATTATCTGCATAGCCAGCTCATTAATAATTAGTATGTGTGCAGGTGTGGTAACTCACTCCTGTAATCATAGCTACTAGGAAGGCTGAAGCAGGAGAATGGCTTGAGACCAGGAGTTAAAAACCAGTCTGGGCAACATAGCAAGACCCCATCTGTAAAACAGACAAACAAACAAAAAAAAAACAAATTTGCCAGGTGTGGTGGCGCATGCCTGCAGTCCAAGCTACTAGGAAGGCTGATGCAGGAGGATTGCTTAAGCCCAGGAGTTTGAGGCTCTAGTGAGCTCTGATTGAGTTAATGCACTCCAGACTGGATGACAGAGCAAGACCCTGTCTCTAAAAGAGTAACAACAATAATAACAATAATTAGTACTAGGATGGTGAGATAGTAGTACTAGGATGGTGAGAACTGGTTCTGGAACCCTGGTTGAAGCCATGTTTTATTTTCATAAACAGCACTGCTACTTATGTTTTAGACTAACAACATTACATTAATGCTTGACATTCATAAAGCTTATTTATTTATTTATTTTGAGACAGAGTCTCACTCTGTCACCCAGGCCGGAGTGCAGTGGTGCAGTATCAGCTCACTGCAGCCTCCATGTCCCGGGTTCAAGCAATCCTCCTGCCTCAGCCTCCAGAGTAGCTGGGATTACAGGCGCGTGTCATCACGCCCAGCTAATTTTTGTATTTTTAGTAGATATAGGGCTTCACCATGTTGACCAGGCTGGTCTCAAACTCCTGACCTCAAAGTGATCCACCCGCCTTGGCCTCCCAAAATGCTGGGATTACAGGTGTGAGCCACTGTACCCGGTCTGTAAAGCACATATATTTAACAAAATAATATGTACAGGATGATTCAAATTTTGTTAAATATGTGTAAGATATGTATGTAATGATGGGGGAAAGGACTATAAATAATGTAATAAAATATTAATTATGTTTATCTCTGTAGTTAGACCTTATGTTAGGCTTTTAAAAAAATTTTTATTTTGGGCCATGAATATGTAATCAAGAAAAATTGCATGACCCCACCATGTGGACAATACACATACATATGTACGATTTATGATTGAAAAAGTATTCTTTAAAAAAAAAAAAGCCAAACAACTTTTGATAAGTTCTTAGTGAAACATCCAAATCTTTGCAGAACAAGAAGTGTCTGTCCCTGGATTGTAGAGGGAAAAACCTTTTAGATACAGTTGTCAGCAAATGGAGAGTTATCTCTGTAAGCTTATAATCTGCTTATGGCATTACAAAGGCATTTGAGGTGATACTTAATGATTATGGAAGTCTCTCAAAGATAGAAAATTGGAGGAAAAAACCCATTAGAATCAAAGTAGGACTAACTACAGGTTGTCTTCTAGAATACTGGCAAGCAAGGTTTTTGTTTTATGTGTTTTTTGCTTACTGGTGTTTTTGTTTTCATTCACAATGAAATTAGGTGTATTGTAGCGCATAAGAAGAATATAAGTTCTTACAATTTAGACTGCCCACTTTATGGAATTAAAAATATCAATGAGGCCAAGCACAGCGGTTCACATCTGTATTCCCAACACTTTGGGAGGCCTAGGTGGGAGGACTGCCTAAGGCCAGGAGTTTGAGATCAGCCTGTGCAACATAGCGAGACCCCCATCTCTACCAAAAACAAAACAAAACAACAACCAAAAAAAAAATTTTTTTTTTTTTCTTTTTGAGATGGAGTCTCGCTCTATCGCCCAGGCTGGAGTGCCATGGTGTGATCTCGGCTCGCTGCACGCTCCACCTCCTGGGATCACGCCATTCTGTCTCAGCCTCCCGAGTAGCTGGGACTACAGGTGCCTGCCACCATACTTGGCTAATTTTTTTTTTTGTATTTTTAGTAGAGATGGGGTTTCACTGTGTTAGCCAGGATGGTCTTGATCTCCTGACATCGTGATCCGCCCATCTCAGCCTCCCAAAGTCCTGGGATTACAGGCATGAGCCACTGCGCCCAGCCAAAAAAATATATATTAATACATAGCTGGCATGGTGGCACACGCATGTAGTCCTAGCTACTCAGGAGCCTAAGGCAGGAAGGTCTCTTGAGCTCAGGAGTTTGAGGCTGCAGTGAGCTATATTGCACCATTGCACTCCAGCCTGGGCAACAAATCGAGGCCCTGTCTCAAAAAACAAAAAACAAACAAACAAAAAATCAGTGAGAGCAAGGTACTGCTTTTAGCCACTAAGATATCTATTTTTGAGTGTGTTTGAGCAACACAGATACTATCACCCCTTATATTTCTTTTGGAGCTCAAAAGATGCGTTCTTATGCCTTAAATTAGTTCATTTTCAAGTACTTGTGTGTGTGTGTGTGTGTGTGTGTGTGTGTTTGAGACAGAGTTTCACTCTTGTTGCCCAGGCTGGAATGCAATGGCGCAATCTCGGCTCTCTGCAACCTCCACCTCTTGGGTTCAAGTGATTCTCCTGCCTCAGCCTCCCAGATAGCTGGGATTACAGGCATGAGCCACCACGCCTGGCTAATTTTGTTTTATATTTTTAGTAGAGATGGAGTTTCACTGTATTGGTCAGGCTGGTCTCGAACCCCTGACCTCAAGTGATCCACCTGCCTCAGCCTCCCAAAGTGCTGGGATTACGAGTGTGAGCCACCAAGCATGGCCTCATTCTCAAATACTTGTGATTAAAGATATTCCCATTTTTAAAATGGGAAAACTTACATAGCACTGCAAGTTTGCCAAAATTGAAATTAAAATGAATTTATTACATTCTTTGCAACCTTGAGTACCTTTAATGTGTCAAGTACTCCAGAGGCCGAGGTTAGCAAATTGAATAAGATGCAGTTTTCACACCTTTGTATACTTGAGCCTCCCTGCCCCATGGTTGCCAGATCTCTCTTCTTGAGCTTAACTGAGCTGGGCGATCCATGTGATATGAAGGAATATCAACACCAACAATGTCTAGGAAAGGACAGCCACAGGGAACTCTGGCTTCTTGTGTCCAGAGACTCAAGCTGAGTTGGGCTTCAGCCCCACCCTGGTGGGAACCTCATTGCTGTACCCTCCCTGAGACTATTGGCCTCTCCCAAGCAGCATCTCTGCCTACATGGCCATCCCTGCTTGACCAGAGGTCCAGTGTGTGAGAACATAGGATTCCTCATTCTTGATCCCTATCCATCTGCCTTTGTGTGTGCTAAAAGGCTGGATTTGAAATTAGGCCTTGGCAATATTAGAAAATTAGATAACTGTGCTACTGTCTGCAGAGAAGAGATTGCCCATCACCATTTTGGGGCATCTGTTTCCAGGTAACTAGAGGTTAATTGCACTAAAAATAGAAGAGGTGCCTTCAGAGGACTTTCAGTAGTGAAGAAAGGGTTAATCCTGTTTCTCTACAAACCCTGGAAGCAGTTTGTCTGGAATTGTCCAAACCATTACCAGAGAGCTAATCATCAGCACTGGTATTATACATGAAAAAGGAAGGCTAGGGATGTGTGGTATGTCTGGTAGAATTGGTAGCTGGATGCTTTCCCCCATAATTCAGCAATTGGTATTTTAGTTAGAAAGGCTCTCTTCAGACTGAAGTTGTTTCCAGTAACTGCCTTTTCCAACTAAGTTAAGGTGAGTTGAGAGCATGCTAAGCATTCTCCACTACTTGTTGCTATCGCATCTGTATATTTATGAGGAAAGAGAAATCTGAGATATACTGGAGTTTTTTGTTTTTTCATTACTACTGTTAGCCTAGCTCCATTGTTTGATTACTAATTTGTGGACCTTTGTGAAACTGTCTGGTGTGAATATGTTCTTTTCTTTCACATTTCTGTTTAAAGGGCAGGGGGAAAGGGAAGCAAACTGTAGCAAAAGAGAGATGAAAGTAGATTTCATTCATTTATTCTGTTACAAATTTTAATTGAGTGCCTCCTATATTCTGGTCATTGTTCTTGTTGCTGTGGATATAGCAGTGAAAAAGACAGACAGAGAGGGGAAGAAGGGGAACAGATGTAAAACTGGAAAGTGAATTAGTGGGGAATGGGCTGGGAGGAAGAATTTAAGTGCTCAGAGAAGGTCTCACTCAGATCTTATATTGGAGCCAAAATGTAGATTACAAGATGTTGCTAAGATTGGACTACATGTCTTGCTAGTCATGATAATGACTTGGACCAGGGTGGTGATGACGAAAACTGAGACCCTGTTACAAGCAGGAATTTCTCTGGCCTGCTGCCTACTTTTTCAGTGCAGTCTTTAATCAGCTTTACATTTAAATTTAAATAAAGTAATATTTTGACATAGCATATAGTTATGTGATTTCTGGGTGCTTTTTTTAATTGTTGAAGTTTTTGACTATTAATTACTGACTGTAAAACATCTAATTTGTTTTTGGCTTCTATATACTGATCTTCCTAAATCTATATGTATCACAGTGTTTGTGAAAGTTGTTTATAGCTGTTTATTAAAATATTTATTGTCTTTCTTATTATAAAAGCGTTATACAGAAAGTATAACAAAATATAATGAAAAAAATAACCTGCAGGGTACAGTGACCCACGCCTGTAATCCCAGCACTTTGGGAGGCTGAGGTGGCAAGATACCCTGAGGCCAGGAGTTAACAGCTTGGGAAACAGAGTGAGACCCCCATCTCTATAAAAAAACAATTACAAGTAGCTGGGTGTGGTGGTGTGTGCCTGTAGTTCCATCTACTCAGGAGGCTGAGGCGGGAGGATCACTTGAGCCTGGGAGGTTGAGGTTGCAGGGAGCCATGATTGCACTATGCACTCCCACCTGGGCAACAGAAGGAGACCCTGTCTCAAGTAAAGTAAAAATAAATGGTAACCCATGATTCCACTTTACAGATAAACATTTTGTTTTCTTTTTAGTCTTTTTTCTGCACACAGATATATTTATTTCCAAGTGTTTTTTTTTTATTTTTTGAAGTAGTAAATTTGGTAAACAATAGTTTTCATAAGAGTTCAGTAGTTAGGTGTTTTGTTTCATTTACTTTTTCGTAGCCTTCTTCAAGGTATGGGATCAATTTCCTATTCTTTTCACTTGAACTGCTGCTGTCATTAGTTGAAAAGCCATCTTCCCATTAGGTGTTTATTGTGTAATTCTGATGTATTTTGATTATATTTTCTATGTCTTCAGCCAGCTTTTTAATAATATCCTTAAAATGTTCATTGAGCTGAAGTCACAGATTAGTCCTTGAGTTCAGTTTCTTTTCCTTTTTTAGATTTATTCTTTTCTCAGAACTGTAACATGGTAAGCTTTGCCAGAAACCATCATTCTAATTTTCAGCTAATATAAATTCAGTATGTTAGTTTGTTAATTAACTCTTAGATTGCTTCTATGATTTATGGTGATTTATTTCAGCTGATAGCAGTACCATCTAAATATTGAAATGTTAGAAATATCTTCTTAAAATGTTTGAATTAACTTAGATCTTAACTATAAAAGTATATTCAAGAAAATGTAAATTATTTTTGAAATATATTTGTCCTCAAAGCAGGATGAAATGTAATGATGATTCTTTATTATTTTGCAGACTTCAAAGGAAGACCTTCTGCAGGCTGATTTTGAAGGTGCTTTAAAGTTCTTTAGAGTTCAGCTTCCAAAGAGATACAGGGCAGAGGAAAATGCAAGAAGACTGATGGAGCAGGCTTGCAATATTAAAGTAAGACACATGAGTTTTTATATAATAAAGGTAAAATATGAGTGCGGAATAATACAGCAAATTATGTAAAAAAAATTTTATATGTTGCAAGGTTTGATTATGTTTAAGGTTAGATTGTGTATGAATTGGTTTCTCCCAGATGTGTTTGCCAGGCTAATATGTGTATAGTAGCTGTACTTTCTAGTAGGACTTAGAGTGAAAGTTGGCAGGCTTAGATTATAACAATAGGAAGACAAACATTTATCTCATAGGTGGGGCTCTAGAGTGGGCTGCTGTGATAGTGGTTTCCATGGAAGCAGACTTAGTATTTAGCTTTTGCCATCTGTTTTAAGATTATTTAGGACAAAGCAAGAAAAGATTTCTTAGGCAATGCTTTCATTTCTCTAAGGGACTTGGAAAATTTGAGTCTTGATCTGCCCATTCCCATCCCACACCTGCCAAATATCTCTGGATACATTGTCACATGTCTGATAAAACTAAACACATTTTATAAATCAATTTGAAATTGAAAACTCTTTCCGGCCGGGCGCGGTGGCTCAAGCCTGTAATCCCAGCACTTTGGGAGGCCGAGACGGGTGGATCACGAGGTCAGGAGATCGAGACCATCCTGGCTAACACGGTGAAACCCCGTCTCTACTAAGAAATACAAAAAACTAGCCGGGCGAGGTGGCGGGCGCCTGTAGTCCCAGCTGCTCGGGAGGCTGAGGCCGGAGAATGGCGTGAACCCGGGAGGCGGAGCTTGCAGTGAGCCGAGATCCGGCCACTGCACTCCAGCCTGGGCGACAAGCGAGACTCCGTCTCAAAAAAAAAAAAAAAAGAAAGAAAACTCTTTCCAGAAAGTTGTAGTATTAAGGTGAGAGAGCATTCTTAAAATATTTGGAACCAATTTACTGATGCTAATTCTTATACCTCTACAATATGCCAAGGTATCTTTTTACCCAACCATAACATAAATATAAATTGTTTTCCTAAACAAACAGAGATCCTGGTCTTAGGGACTTTACATTCTTGCAGAAGGAAACAGAAAATAAGCAACATAATAAATATATTATTTATTTAACATGTTAGAAGGTGATAAACAGCTGTGAAAAAAAAAGAGTAGGAGAAGATAAAGGGAAATTGGATTGGTGGGGAGCAAAGGTTATGATTGTTATTAGATAGTCAGCATGGACCTCACTGAGTCAACAAAGGAGATGAAAGATTAGTCATGGAGACGTCCCGGGGAAAAGCTTTCTAGGCAGAGGCAACAGCCAGTTGAAAGGCCCAGAGACTGTCTCATGCCTGGGTGGGCTTGACTTCACTCATGCAGCTGGAGTGAAGTCAATGAAATGGGAGTAGTAGGAATGCTCACAAAGAGCCAGAAAATGTAGACCATTGTAAGCATTTAGGCTTTACTTTGAGCGAAGCAGGGAGCTCTTGCAGAGTTTTTAGTGGAGCAGTGATATGATCTGTCTGAGGTTTTTAAAGGATCACAATGGCTATTTTGTTAAAAACAACCGTAGGAAGGTAAGAGAGGTAGGGACATCAGACAGGAGATTTTGGAGTAATCCTCTTGAGAGATGATAGACTGAACCAGGGTGTTAACAGTGGAGACAGAGATGGAGATGGAGTGGAGATGGAGATGGTTGGAACCTGGGTATTTTTGAAAGAGAACCAAAAAGATTTCATGATATATTAAATGTGAGTGTGAGAAGAAAAGAAGAGTTAAAATGATTGCACGAATTTTGAACTACGCAACTAAGAGATAAGAGTCACCATCAGTGTATTAAGCATATTACTTCAAAGGTACTTTGACCAGACTTCTTTTAGGTACCAGAGCCACTGTAACATTTTTTTGTGTAACACAATTATTTTGAATTTAAAGCAAATTATAAATGTTAAAAAGTACAGTTCAACACTGAAAGTAAGTAACTGGGCAGAAAAAAATTATTTTGTCTTTCAAGTGAGCTTTATATTCAAAGAGATCATTTTCCAAAGCTATCGTAAGAAAGATGGATTTCTGAAGTTTTCATTCTGAAATGAAAACTCTTGAAAGCCTTCACGACTGGTTGTTTTATTTGGCCAAAGTCTAAACCACATTTATTTGTAACTTTGAAAGTATATTCTAGGCCGGGTGCGGTGGCTCAAGCCTGTAATCCCAGCACTTTGGGAGGCCGAGACGGGCGGATCATGAGGTCAGGAGATCGAGACTATCCTGGCTAACACGGTGAAACCCCGTCTCTACTAAATATGCAAAAAATTAGCCGGGCGAGGTGGCGGGCACCTGTAGTCCCCGCTACTCGGGAGGCTGAGGCAGGAGAATGGCATGAACCCGGGAGGCGGAGCTTGCAGTGAGCTGAGATCCGGCCACTGCGCTCCAGTCTGGGCGACAGAGCGAGACTCCATCTCAAAAAAAAATTAAAAAAAGAAAGTATATTCTAGTGGGCATGATGCCTTTGACTGAATTTTGTGGGTGGTGAATTTGAAAGGTAGGCTTCAGCCAACTGATTGTTTTGAAGATGCCAGAGAGAAGTATTGTAAATTGGGTCAATGCTGTAGGCATCCTTTAAAATAAAATATTTATTTCTAAGAATATAAGAGTGGAGAAATAAGAGGTACAGGTAAGGTGAAAAGTTAAAGGTTTTTAAGGGAAATCTCAGAGCATTGGCAAGTCACTGAGGACAACAACAACAACAACAAAAAAAACCGGGAAAACAATTGAAAAACATGAAATGTATAGGGAAAAATTTTTTCTCCAACATAATTTATGAAGTTCCTGGAGGTGGCTAGTTATTATCAGTCCAGAAACATGGGATCTGAGAGATGGAGAAGCATAAAATGTTAGAAAACAAGTTCAAAATATAATCAAAATGGACTGTTCCTGGAAGGGAAGTGCTGGGTACAACCAGAATAAATGTTTTTGGACATGAATAGGGAAATATGAATATTTTTAAAGCTTTTAATGTGGTTTCAATAATTTAAAATGTTTAATAATTTAATATGTTTTAATAGTTTTTTTGTAGGGTTTTCTTTGCATTGTCTAAGGAGAATGCCTTTTTCTTGGGTATTTAAGACAGTATCCACAGGACACCATTTCATTTATAACATACAATTGTAGAGTGAATGATTGTGAGGCAGATATGAGGTGAAACTGGAAGAAGGAAGACACGAGTAGTCCAGTATTGGGCTGGGATTGTGCTGGGACTAGAATGTGGGTCTCCAATCCAAAGGTCTAAAATTGTCTTTAAACCAAGACCTAGATTTTGGTTGCTTTTATGTCAAGACTGTGACTATATGTACGTACTTATATACAAACATAACTGAAGAGATACTTACCCTTACACTGAGGCACTCTGATGTTTTTTGTTCTATTATATTGTATTTCCTTTTTTTTTTTTCCGAGATGGAGTCTCATTCTGTTGCCCAGGCTGGAGTGCAGTGGCGCAATCTCTGCTCACTGCAACCTCCCAGGTTCAAGCAATTCTTCTGCCTCAGCCTCCCGAGTAGCTGGGACTGCAGGCATATGCCACCACACCCGGCTATATTTGTATTTTTAGTAGAGACAGAGTTTCACCATGTCGGCCAGGCTGGTCTCGAACTCCTGACCCCAAGTAATCCATCACCTCAGCCTCCCAATGTGCTGGGATTACAGGTGTGAGCCACCATTGCCCAGCCTATTGTATTGTATTCTATTCTATTTTAAACTTCTCCCCAGATCCCAAGAAAATCCCCAAACCAAAAGGCTGACCACAACCCACTAAATCGATTTTACAATAGCTTGTAGCTTTGAAAAAACACCAAGACCTGTCCCACCATTCCTACCACCTCCCTGTTCCCCATTCTGATCTACCACAACCCATGAGAGGCTGTAGACGATGAGGTGTTACAATAAATATGGAAGTGCATGTGTGGATAAGGATGTGAGTCATCATGCCATCATTACAGCAGCTTATGCTGGCAGTTGGAACTTTTAGGAGATGATGGACTTACAGACTGAGACTTATGTGTTAGACAAAGCATTCATGGACAAAGGTGACTGCAGGCATGGAATAGGCAAGAAACTCCTTATCCATAGCCTGTTTAAGATTAAAGATAGAATTTCTGCCAAAAGTAATCACGTTTTTAAAATTTTAAAATTGTTTGCAAAGTTGGTGTTATATATAGTTGTATCTTTTTTGAATGGACATGTTCCCATTGAATTACTCCCCAAAATAATCACTTTCCTTTAATTTTAAGGAACTGTAACCAGTGATTTCAGTGAAACTGAAACTGACTTTAAAATAGTGCAGCAGTTGCAAGCAAAAAATAACTTGTTAGCTCTGTATGTGGTTTATTTCTGTGAATGTACCAACAAGATTTGTTAATAAAGCACATTAGATTGGATAAATAATTTTATTTTTCTAAAACTTGCATGACATTAAGTATCAGGAACATTTTCAATAGCTTCTAAACTGGTAATTTAACTAATGTGATTCCAGGTTATTCTAATACCCTTCTGTTCCTATGGTTTCAACTAGGCTAAAATCAGAAAACATATTGACCCATCAGGCTTTACTTTGAATAGTCATTTGGTTACTTTCAATATTGAAATCAAGACCTAAATAAAAGATGCTTAAAGTGCCTAATATGAATATCCTGTACTTTCCCAGGGAGTCAGTTTGTATTAAAAAACATAATTTGATTTTTGCCTTATAGTTAAAAATTCTATCATTGCAGAGCTTCTTAAATTTGGGTTTTGGCTTCAGAGACTCTGAATTACCAGAAATTTGAATTTCTTTGTATGAACGTATGAGCATTTTGTTTTTCTTGGTAACATAATATATAGCCTTTTTTTTTTTTTTTTTTTTTTGAAACGGAGTTTCGCTCTTGTTGCCCAGGCTGTAATGCAATGGCGCCATCTCGGCTCACTGCAACCTCCGCCTCCTGGGTTCAAGTGATTCTCCTGCTTCAGCTTCCCGAGTAGCTGGGATTACAGGCATGTGCCACCATGCCCAGATAATGTTGTATTTTTAGTAGAGATGGGGTTTTTCCATGTTGGTCAGGCTGGTCTCATACTCCCGACCTCTGGTGATCCACCCTCCTTGGCCTCCCAAAGTGTTGGGATTACAGGCGTGAACCACCGCACCAGGCCTCATAATACATAGCTTTATTAAGTGCATATACACATAATCTTCATAATTCTTGATCTGATTACCTGTTTTCTACATATTTTTATTCAATACCATTTATATTGTATGAGGTTGAATTGATGAAATTACCATTCCTGTTGGTCAGAAACTGTCAGGTATTTGATGGTTGTTTGTGATTCAGTATTTTATGCCTCCTTACAGCTCAGATAGATGCATATGTAGCTTAGCTCTATGGCCATGCAAACTTTTCCTGAAAATTATTCTCCGAAGGTTAAGAAACAGGTCTTTTTTTTTTTTTTTTTTTTTTTTTTAAATTTGTTTATTATGATTATACTTTAAGTTGTAGGGTACATGTGCATAACGTGCAGGTTTGTTACATATGTATACTTGTGCCATGTTGGTGTGCTGCACCCATCAACTCGTCATTTACATCAGGTATAACTCCCATTGGGTCTTTTTTTTTGAGATGGAGTCTTGCTGTGTCACCAGGCTAGAGTGCAATGGCACGATCTCTGCTCACTACAACCTTCACCTCCCCAGTTCAAGCGATTCCCCTGCCCAGCCTCCCGAGTAGCTGGGACTACAGGTGCATGCCATCATGCCTGGCTAACTTTTTGTGTTTTAGTAGAGACGGGGTTTCACCGTGTTGGCCAGGATAGTCTCAATCTCCTGACCTCGTGATCCACCCACCTTGGCCTCCCAAAGTGCTCGGATTACAGGCATGAGCCACTGCACTCAGTCCAGTCTTTTTTTTTTTTTAAAGTTGATTTTTATTTGGAATAATGTTCCAAGTACCATATTTACAATGGACTTCACTAGTAGCAAAGTTCTTAAGCACAATCATCCCAAATTTTCTGTTGGTAGAGCTTTATAATAGAGCATTTTAAAATATGTTAGCCTATTTCACTTGTATTTTATTAGTAAAAATAATTTGAGCAAAATTAAAATGCAAAATCTGACATTAACCTAAAAGAAGAAAATTAGGAAAGTTATTTATTGAGTGCCTGTTGTGTCCCAGGAACTATGCCAAGAGGACTTTTCAGAGGAAGTAACAGTTAAAATGAAACCTGAAAGATTATTAGGAGTTAAGGAGTGTACCAAGGCAGGGAGAAGGATGTTTCATGCAGAGAATATGCAGAAGCCCATAGGTAAAAAAATATGGAGTTGCCCAAGACCTGAATGTAGGTCATGACTGGAGAGTAGGATGCAAGGAGGGAGAGGGAGTTAGGGGAATAGATAGAGAAAAGACTAAAGAGGTAAGCAGGAGCCAGCCAGCTTGTGCAGAGCCTTCTAAACCATGGTAAACAATTTGGATTTTATCCTGAGGGGAGTGACAAGCACTGAAGGATTTAAAATAAGAGACATAAATTATCAGGTTATTGTTAGGAAGGTCATTCTGGTTGCTGTGTGGGAATGGATTGAAAGGGTTAAGATTCAGTATAGGTGACAGACCATTTCAGGAGCTGTTGCAGTCATCTAGGTGAGAAGAGACCAGAGTTTTTGCAATGGGCTGAAGAAATAATGGATGAATTCCAGAGACATTCAAGACATAAAATTAACAGATTTTAGTGATTAGATGTGAGCATCAGGGCAGATAAAGAGAGCCAGTGATAGCACTTAGGATTCTTACTTAAGCAACTTGGTGGAAATCACACTGAGAAAGGAAACAAACAAGAGAACAAATTATAAGCACTAAAGATAATGAGTTAAATTTTGAATATGTTAAGTTTGTGGTACATATCCACAACTCATATCCAAGTAGATATAAATATCCAATAGGCAGGTGGATACTGAAGTGAGATCTGAGCTAAAAGTAGACATTTTGGAGTCATCAGCATTGAAACCATGGGAGTGGGTGAATTCTCATAGAGGAGTATATACAATGAGCAGAGAGAAGGTTGGAGGATAGATGCATTCACATGTAAAATACAGACAAGGGAATAGAAGCTGGTGAGACTAAGAAGGCAGGAAGAAACCCAGAAGAGTATGAATGTGAACACTAAGGGAAAAGGTGTTTGTTTTCAAGAAGGAAGGAGTTGAACAAGTGCCAGTGGTACCTAGAGGTCATGTATAAGGTACTGAGAAGTAGAAAGTGGCTATTGTGCAATATTTAATGAAAAGAGATCCTCAATGGTCTTAATGGAAGTAGTTTCAGTGAAGTTATGACAAATAAAAGCCAATGATTCAAGGAATAAATAGCAGGTTAGTAAATGGAGAAATGAAGATGAGACTGTTTTTCTAAGGTTAGTATGGGGAGAGGATGGAAAATGGAAGAGATAACCAGTAATTGGACTGGGCATAGTGGCTCACACCTGTAATCCCAACACTTTGGTAGGCCGAGGAAGGAGGATCACTTGAAGTCAGGAGTTTGAGAGCAGCCTGGGCAACAAAGTGAGACCCCCATCTCTACAAAATATTTTAAAAGGCCAGGCGCAGTGGCTCACACCTGTAATCCCAGCACTTTGGGAGGCTGAGACAGGTGGATCACTTGAGCCCAGGAGTTTAAGACCAGCCTGGGCAACATGGCGAAACCCCATCTCTACCAGAAAAAAAAAAGAAAAATTAGCCAGGCATGGTGACATGTGTCTGTAGTTTCGGCTACTTAGGAGGCTGAGATGGGAGGATTTTTTGAGCTTGGGAGGTGTGGGTTGTAGTGAGCTAAGATCATGCCACTGCACTCCAGTCTGGGTGACAGAGTGAGACCTGTCTCAAAAATACCCCCCAAAATTATCTGGGCATGGTGGCACATGCCTGGAGTCCTAGCAACTCGAGTGGCTGAGGTGGGAGGATGGCTTGAGCCCAGGAGTTGGAGGCTGCGGTGAGCTATGACTGTGTCATTGCACTCCAGCCCAGGTGACAAAGCAAGACCCTGCCTGTCTCTAAAAAAAAAAAGAGAGAGAGATAGCAAGCCTGAGAGTAAGTATGAGAGAGAGATATAAGAGGATATTGAGACCAAGATGGATTTTTGGAGGATGGGAAAGATGAGTCTTTAATGCTAAAAAATGTCCAATGAATCTTAATTTCTTCTTTGAGCACCTACTATATGCCAGGCATTGTACCAGATAGACCCCAGAAATATGAGATTGAGCAAAAGCACATATGCTCTCAGAACTCATGGAATTCACAGTGTTAATTTAATCACCTTAATAAATGTATACTTACAGAGTGAGATAAATGTTCAGAAGAGATATATAAAGATATATGAGAGCAAAGAGCAAAGGAACCTGACTTTGACTCAGTGATCTAGGGAATGCATTCTTGAACTGAGATTACAAGGTATTCCAGACTGAAAAGCAGCATATGCAAATCCTGTGAAGAGGGAGAGAATATAGTAAGTTGTAGAAACTAGGAGAAGGCCAATGTGACTATAGTTCAGAGAATGATGACGGTTGATATCCAAGGACCAAACCACTTCATCTACCAATAAGAAGGAAAAGCCCACAGAAAGAGCAAAGTTAAAGATTAAATAAAGAAAGGGAAATACGTTAACAGAAAAAGGACTCTGAAGAGGTAAGGGATTAATCTCAAAAGAATGGACCTTTCTTTCATTGCAAGCTGGAGGGAATAGGCAAGGGAAGGATGGGGAAAATGGTGAATTTGTAGTTTGGTGAGGAAGAAATTGAGGATATTTCATTTGAAGTTTTCTATTATTTCTGTTAAACAGGATCTAGAATGAAGGGAATGCAGTAAAGTGACAGCTTTGAGAAATATGGAAGAGCTTTTAGACTGGAAAAACTCAAAAGAACAGCTAGTCTGTATTGTTGTAGACTATGAGTTCATAGTGGCAAAAATCTGCAGTGTTTTGTAATTTTCTCTAGAAACATTCAGTAGTCCAAATGTATATATGAAGAAGGCAGACAATTATTTTAACTGCAGTTGAGGTTTGCCAACATGAGACAAAGGAAGGACATGGGGCCAGGGCAGTGCTGTGCTAGTAAACTGTATCTTGGGTTGGGGAGTAAGAGGGAGTAGAGAAAGAGGTATCCCTGATTTGTAGCATTTGCCCATTTCCATGGTATGAATACCCACCATGGCCAAATTTCAAGCTACCAATGACTTAACCGCCCCACTCAATTTCTGAATCTTAAGAGTCACTTTTGAGCTGGTAATTGCTGACACTGGTACACCACAGGGTTGAGGAGATAAGGCTAGTAGCAGGAGAGTGGTTGACATGATGGGAAATGGAGTCTAATTAATAGAAAAGAGAGTGAAGATAGATGGGACTGAAAGACTGCAAGAAAAGGGCTTGGGAGAAGGGCGCAAAGAATTATTGGACTCAGGAAAAATGGTGGAAGAGGAGATTAATTCACTTATTGGTGGTTACCCAAGATAAAAAGCATCTTTTTCTCAAAAATTCTTATAAGAGAGCTTTCTGATATTAGAAAGTAATACTGCCCTGGGCTTTGAATGGTGACTCGCACCTGTAATCTTAGCACTTTGGGAGGCCGAGGCGGGCAGATCACCTGAGCTCAGGAGTTCAAGACCAGCCTGGCCAACGTGGTGAAACCCCATATCTACTAAAATACAAAAAATTTGCCAGGCATGGTGGCACGTGCCTATAATCCTAGCTACTCAGGAGGCTGAGGCATGGGAATTGCTGGAGCCTGGGAAGCGGAGGTTGCAGTGAACTGACATTGCACCACTGCACTCCAGCCTGGGCTACAGAGTGAGACTCCATCTCAAAAAAAAACTGCCCTGTGCTCATAATTTCCAGTGATCAACTCAGATTAATTAGTGGCAGCAAAAACAGGCCAATTACTATTTTGGCATTCATAGCCACCTCCTATGATTTGCTTCTCTTTGTCCTAATAATTCTGCCACCATCACTACCATTTTACTCTGATCACATGATTTAAGGGTTGGAAATGCATTGTAGTAGGAATAGACAAAGATGGCAGAGGCAATGCAGGTAGGGAGAATGAGGGAATGAGGGAATGAGGAAGGGCACTCATGGTTAAAAACAGAATCCTGACCTGGCATCTTCTCACACACCAAAATTGTCTTCCTACCCCATGCTAGAGAGGTGGCTGCCAATGATAAGATGTTACTTATCACCTACTTGCCTCAGAAAATTCTAAGTTCTGCTCCAGCCCAATTACCTATATATTGTGCTGGACTATTTTCTACTCTCCCAAAGTTGCAAATACAATTTGATCGTACCCCTCACAAATCATGTTTTTAATGAGACAGTGGTAGATTCCTTTATCTAGAATTTAATATTTTTTCTTCTAAGACCTCCATATTCGTAACTGGATTTGAATGTTTTTGAAAATAACTTTCATAGTAGAGCAAAACTGTAAAGAACAATTGCATTAAAAGCAATTTACCTCTAATTTCTTCATGCCGTTTGCTATTTATTGCTGGCTGTTGTTGCTGTATGTGAACAAGAATGTACTCTCTGAAATAGAAGCTTTCTTTGAATTAGCATTGAGGTCCTACAGAAGTTTTTGTCAACTTCCTGGATCTAAAATGTGTGCTTTTATGTACACCATTGAAAGGGTTCATTTTTGATTAAAACACATCTTGTGTTCCTTTTCTATAAAAACTTCTATATATTGACAACCACATTTGAGTTGTTAGGTTTAAAGTGTCATAATCTTCTGCTGGAGAAATGTTATCATGTTATAGGATACAGAGATGTGATAATTAACAAATTGATAATGAAGCCAGGTGCAGTGGCTCACGCCTGTAATCCCAGCACTTTGGGAGGCCAAGGTGGGTGGATCACGAGGTCAGGAGTTGGAGACCAGCCTGGCCAACATAGTGAAACCCTGTCTCTACTAAAAATACAAAAATTAGCCGGGCATGATGGTGCATGCCTGTAGTCCCAGCTACTCAAGAGGCTGACGAGGAGAATCGCTGGAACCCGGGAGGCAGAAGTTGTGGTGAGCGGAGATTACACTGCTGCACTCCAGCCTGGGCAACAGAACGAGACTGTGTCTCAAAAAACACAAACTGGTGTTTAAGTAGTTTCTATATCAAAGCATTTGCCACTGTTTGCCTTTGAGACTTCTATTAACACTCATAGTCCTCAGTGCACCTTAGATTGGGGTATTGTTTTATTCCCAGTGAGCAGGGAACATGTTAATGTTGGACATGTTCTGAAACAGTTGATAACAGGCAGAGGAAACAGGTCAGAGTTCCAGATGCTTAGGCATCAGGCACCTTTCACATTTAAAAAACTCAGCTTTTGTGGCCCTTCCTAATCAGCTAGAACAGTGGTCTCCAACCTTTTTGGCACCAGGGATCATTTTCGTGGAAGACAATTTTTCCATAGTGGAGGGGGAAGGCATTAGATTATCCTAAAGAGAGCAGCCTAGATCCCTTGTATCTGCAGTTCGCAATAGGGTTCGTGCTCCTATTCTCATAGGAGCTGATCAGACAGGAGGCAGAGCTCAGGCGGTAATGCTTGCTCTCCCACCAGGCACCTCTTTCTGTGTGGCCCGGTTCCTAATGACCAGTACTGGTCTGCTGCCTGGTAGTAGGGACCCCTGAGCTAGAACACATTTGTCTCCTTTATTTGCTTCTGCCATTTTATTTCTACCCTATACCTACTTCTGCCAATCATTTTCTGGCAGTTCATTAAAAAGAAAGCCATGCATACATTTTAAAATTAACTTGATGGGTAAACTAATGGATATAAACATTGATTTATATTTGGTCAACTCTTTTCTTAGAAAAAGAAATAGTAAACCATATTAATAGAGCATTATGCCTTTATAGATGTTCCAAAATTGGAACTATGTGCATTCCATGCATGATTAACAACAAAAAGAACATCAGAATTGCTATCTCACCTAGTAGTTTCTTTTTCTTCAAAAAGTTTAAGTATTCTTTTTTCCCTGTACCTGATTCACTCCCAGCAGTCTTCTAATGGATCAAAACCTAATGATTATGCTCTTAAATAGGAGTTTCCATATTTTGTTTACCTTTCTGAAGTGTTTTGCCAAATACCTTTTATCCAGTAGTTGTGATTTATATTTATCAGAGTTGGGATTGGGAACAGCAGTAATCAATAATTTTCCCACAACCATTTACCATGATTCCACATTTCTTTGAATTATTTATTTAATATCACTTGAATTCATATTAAGATTATATTTAAAGTGTGCTTCATAGTTTGTGTTTGGGGATCTGATTTACAGAAGAAAATAAAACATTCCTCTGTACCCTTGTTGCTTCTCACTGGAAATAATTTAATTTCATTCTTTTAGGCAGCAATAAAAATAAATGAAGAAAGGTTGGTTAATGGGCACACAAACATACACTTTGATAGAAGGAATAAGTTGTAGTATTCAATAGCACATCAGGGTGACTACAGTTAACAATAATTTATTGTGTACTTCAAAATAGAAGATTCAAAAGGTTCCCAACAAAAAGAATTGATACATGTTTGAGGTGATCAATATCCTAAGTACTCTGATGTAATCATTATACATTGCATTCATAGAGCAAAATATCACATATACCCCATAAATATGTACAATTATTATGTATCCATAAAAATAAATTATGAATTGGCTGGGCGCAGCGTCTCATGCCTGTAATACTTGCCTTGGCCTCCCAACACTTTGGGATACTTTGCCGATCACTTGAGGTCGGGAATTTGAAACCAACATGGTGAAACCCTGTCTCTACTAAAAATACAAAATTTAGGCCAGGCGCAGTGGCTCACGCCTGTAATCGTAGCACTTTGGGAAGCCGAGGTGGGTGGATCACCTGAGGTCAAGAGTTCGAGCCCAGCCTGGCCAACATGGTGAAACCCTGTCTGTACTAAAAATACAAAAATTAGCTGGGTGTGGTGTCACGTGCCTGTAATCCCAGCTACTAGGGAGGCTGAGGCAGGAGAATCTCTTGAACCCGGAAGGCAGGGGTTGCAATGTGCCGAGGTCGCTCCACTTTGCTCCAGCCTGGGCAAAACAGTGAAACTCCGTCTCAAAAAATATATATATATATATATAATATATATATATATTTTGTACATATATATATGTATGTGTGTGTATATATATATATTGTACACATATATATGTACAAAAATTAGCTGGGCATGGTGGCACATGCCTATAATCCCAGCTACTTGGGAGGCTGAGGCAGAAGAGTCACTTGAACCCAGGAAGAGGAGTTTACAGTGAGCTGAGATCATGCCACTGCACTCCAGCCTGAGCAACAGAGCAAGACTCCGCCTCTAAATAAATAAATAAATAAGAAATAAATGTCTTAGGTGTTTCAAATAGGTTACATTAGGAAGGCTGAGCCATTGGATCCTGAGGGTTTAGTATTCTAAACACTTAAAACACAACTGTTTTAAATACCAATGCCTCTACTCTGGGGAATATAAAATATAATTATATTAGATTTATTGAGTAATTATTCATATTTTCATTTCTCCAACTCAGATCCATTTACCTTGCAAATATCTAAATCAAATTAATATTCCGGAAAAATTGCTTATTTTACTCTTGGGCCTTTTTCTCTCCTCTCTCCCCTACTGTTCCTAAAAAAAATTTTTTTTTTTGAAATGGTGGAAGCAACATGTAAATGACCATAGCAACCAAAAAAAGCGAAATATTTTAAATGTTGTTCACATATCTCCAACTGTTGTTTGTCAAGCCTTCTGAAGTTCCACTTAAAGACAAACAAACTAGTAAGGAGGAAATTATATTCCTTGCTGTAGTTAATAGTTGTGATTAAATGGGCAGTCTTTTCTCATTGCCAAACCCTCTGGCTTGGGGATTTTGTTTGTTCAGCCTGTGAGAGGAAGAGAGCTATTTCTTTCATCTAGAACATCTGCCTTTTGCCTTTTTTCTCAGCCTGAGGCACTTCCTACCCAAATCATTACTGTATATGTGGTTAATATAGTCTCTTTTAAATACTCATTATTGGTTTTGCTTTTTTGATTTTTATAATGTGAGGGAATCTTGGAGTACAAACGATACGAAGAGGTGGTAAAACATAGTGTTCGGATAGTACTTTAGGCTAGGAGAAGCATCATGTATTCATTGTGGCACAGGTTCAACAGATTTATCAGTGTGTTAGCCTTTCCAGGCACTGCCTTATTCTCTGTTATCCCTAACCCATAGGGTCACTGTACTTCCTACTAAGTCTTGCTAGTTTTATCCTGAAAAGTTTTAGCTGAAGTTTCTTACAAAGTTGATTCCTGAAGAGGTCATACTTTCGTTTGTTTCTCATGTCTGCTGTTTCACATCTGCATTCATTTTCTAGGGATGCCCTAACAAAATAAATACACACTGGAAGGATATTTTACTCAACTTTTATTTTAGAATTGAGGGTATGGCCGGACACAGTGGCTCACACCTGTAATCCCAGTGCTTTGAGGGACCAAGGTGGTGGATCACTTGAGACCAGGAGTTTGAGACCAGCCTGGCCAAAATAGCAAAACCCCTTGTCTTCTAAAGATAAAAAATTAGGGGCCGGGCGCGGTGGCTCAAGCCTGTAATCCCAGCACTTTGGGAGGCCGAGACGGGCGGATCACGAGGTCAGGAGATCAAGACCATCCTGGCTAACACAGTGAAACCCCGTCTCTACTAAAAAATACAAAAAACTAGCCGGGCGAGGTGGCGGCGCCTGTAGTCCCAGCTACTCGGGAGGCTGAGGCAGGAGAATGGCGGGAACCCGGGAGGCGGAGTTTGTAGTGAGCTGAGATCCGGCCACTGCACTCCAGCCTGGGCGACAGAGCAAGACTCCGTCTCAAAAAAAAAAAAAAAAAAAAATTAGCCAGGTATGGTGGCGCATGCCTGTAATCCCAGCTGTAATCTCAACTCGGGAGGCTGAGGCAGGACAATCATGAGGTTACAGTGACTAGAGATGGTGCCACTGCTCTCCAGCCTGGGCAATAGAGCAAAACTCTATCTCAAAAAAATAAAAGAAGAAAAAGAATCAAGGGTACAGGTGCAGGTTTGTCACATGAGTATATTGCAGGATGCTGAGGTTCAGAGTACAAATGAATCTCTCACCCAGATAGTGAGTGTGGTGCCCAATAGGTAGTTTTTCAACTCTTGCCTACTTCCCGCCTCCCTCAAGTAGTCCCTAATATCTGTTGTTCCCATCTCTATGTCCGTTTGTACTCAATGTTTAGCTCCCACTTATAAGTAAATCATGTGGTATTTGGTTTTTTGTTTGTGCATTAGTTTGCTTAGGATAATGGCCTCCAGCTGCATCCACGTTGCTGCAGAAAACGTGATTTCTGTTTTCATTTTTTGTTTTTTGGAGACAGAGTTTCACTCTCATTGCCCAGGCTGGAGTGCAATGGTGCGATCTTGGCTCATGCCTCTCGGGTTCAAGTGATTCTTCTGCCTCAGCCTCCTGAGTAGTTGGGATTACAGGTGTGTGCCACCATGCTCAGCTAATTTTTGTATTATTAGTAGAGACGGGGTTTCACCATGTTGGCCAGGCTGGCTCGAACTCCCGACCTCAGGTAATCCACCTGCCTCGGTCTCTCAAAGTGCTAGGATTACAGGCGTGAGCCACCACCCCCGGCCACCACATTTTCTTTATCTAGTCCACTGTTGATAGTCACCTGCTTGATTCTAAGTCTTTGCTGTTATGAATAGCTCTGTAGTGAACATACAGGTACATGTGTCTTTTTGGTAGAACAATTTATTTTCCTTTGGGTGTATACCCAGTAATAGGATTGCTGGTTCAAATGGTAATTCAACATTTACTTCTTTGAGAAATCTCTAAACTGTTCACTACAGTGGCTAGAGTAATTTACATTCCCACCAACAATGTATAAGCATTCCCTTTCCTCTGCGGCTCCCCAACATGTTATTTTTGACATTTTAACAAAAGCCATTCTGACTGGTGTGACATGGTATCTCATTGTGGTTTTGATTTGCATTTCTCTGATGATTAGTGATGATGAGCATTTCTTCATATGTGTTTAGGCTGGTTGGATGCACAGACTGAGAGGCTTAAACAACAGGGATTTGCTTTTTCACAGTTCTGAAGGTTAGAAGTCCAAGATCAAGATGTTGGCAGGGTTGATTTCTTTTGAGGCCTCTCTTCTTGGCTTCCACATGGGATGGTCACCATCTCATTGTATCCTCACATGATTATTCCTCTGTCTATATTATCTGTGTCCTAGTATCTCTCTCTTTTTTTTTTTTTTTTTAAGAGATGGGGTCTCACCGTGTTGCCAAGGAGTGCAGTGGCTAGTCACAGGTGTGATCAGAGCTCACTGCAATCTTGAACTGCTGGGCTCAAACGATCCTCATGGCTTAGCCCTACTGCATAGCTAGGACTATAGGCATGTGCCACTCTGCCCAGCTCTAATCTCTCTTTTTTTTTTTTGAGATGGAGTCTCGCTCTGTCGCCCAGGCTGGAGTGCAGTGGCCAGATCTCAGCTCACTGCAAGCTCCGCCTCCCGGGTTTACGCCATTCTCCTGCCTCAGCCTCCCGAGTAGCTGGGACTACAGGTGCCCGCCACCTCGCCCGGCTAGTTTTTTGTATTTTTTAGTAGAGACGGGATTTCACCGGGTTAGCCAGGATGGTCTCGATCTCCTGGCCTTGTGATCCACCTGTCTCGGCCTCCCAAAGTGCTGGGATTACAGGCTTGAGCCACCGCGCCCGGCCTCTAATCTCTTTTTATAAGGACACCACTCATATTGGATTAGACCCCACCCTAAGGACCCATTTTAACTTAATTGTCTCTTTAAAGGACTTATCTCCAAATACAGATACTGGAGGTACTGGGAGTTAGGATTTCAACATATTAATTTGGGGGGCACACAATTCGGCCCACAACAGTGTTGTTCTCATAGTAACTGAGTGCACATTTCCTCTCAATTTCTCTGAAAACATTCTCTTCTGAATGTGAATCTTGCTTGGCAGCTCTGAGCTATACCTCCAATATCTTATAACACATGACAGTTTCCTATTTTTGTCAGCATACCCAACATCGCCCATTTTCTCCTAAACTCTCAGATGATCTAAAACCTATTTTTTTTTTTTTTTTTTTTACAGCTCCACCCTCCACTTCTATCAGCCCACTTGGTTGGCAAGGAATTTTCTCTGGCATGCATGATAGCTTGTTAGAAGTTCTAATTTACCTTATATACCCTGTTCTCATATGGTCTTGTTGCATTAACTTTATTAAAATCCTGCCTTTATATTGTATCCTATCTTATGCAGACCACAACCTCCCTCATTCCTCTCTTTTCTTAAAAGAGAGGCAGTGAATTGTGCAAGTAAGTTATATCTTTGTACAATGTCCAGTGGTAGAAGAAAGTCTATACTGTATTATAATAGAATATTTTAAGCAACAATATATGTTGAATACTATATAGGACACAGGGACTTAGTTTACTTTCTAGAATTATTTACATAAAAACTTTTATCCCTAAATTTTGACCAAATTTTAGGATGGCCATTGTTTAAGAAGTCAGATGGCAGACATCGCTTCTGTGAAGGAAACATTTTGAAGATTGTCTGACATAGTAGGATCTTCTTAGAGCCATCAGAATTTGTAGTTTCAGGTTCCTGACATTGCTTGTCTGGATTGCTATAACTGTCTCATAACTGGTCTCTCCAGTATAGTTTCTGTCCCCTCTAGTTTCCTCTGCATACTACCATTTGAGTTGTCTGTCTGGAAAACCAACCTCATTTTATCACTTCTCAGAGAACACTGCAGCTCCCTGTTACCTGCAAGACAATCCCACACACCTCAGATTGGCACACTTCCCTTTCACTCATACCAGTATGCCATGGCCTTGTCACATCCTGTTTCTTCTGCCTAGGTTGCTTTCCGTCTATGGAGTGTCTGGAGAAGGCAGAGGCTTTGCCGGTAGACAAGTCTAGGTTTGAATTCTGGCTCCAGTTCTGACTGACTGAGTGATCCTGAGAAAGTTGCTTGATCTCTTTGAGTATGGGTTTCCTCATCGTGAAACAAGGCTAATACCTACTGCACAGAGATGGTCGTAAGAATTAATTAAATTAAACACACGTGTGAAGCATTGGCTAAATTAATTCCTTGTTGTAGCCGTGCAGTCAAGCAAACTCCTATTTACCCTTTAGGATGCAAGTCAAACATCACCTGCTCTGGAATCCTAGGCTGTTATTTATTCTGACTCTGGCAATTCCTACATTAGAGCACCACTGTTGGTGTTAAGAACATGGTTTTCTTTCTTTTTTTTTTTTGAGACGGAGTCTCGCTCTGTTGCCCAGGCTGGAGCGCAGTGGCGCGATCTCCACTCACTGCAAGCCCCGCCTCCCGGGTTCATGCCATTCTCCTGCCTCAGCCTCCCATGTAGCTGGGACTACAGGCGCCTGCCACCGCGCCCAGCTAATTTTTGTATTTTTAGTAGAGACGGGGTTTCACCGTGTTAGCCAGGATGGTCTCGATCTCCTGACCTCGTGATCCGCCTGTCTCGGCCTCCCAAAGTGCTGAGATTACAGGCGTGTGCCACTGCGCCCAGCCAAGAACGTAGTTTTCTGAAGCCACGTTGTTGGAGTTTAAATTTAGGCTTTTCTACTTAATTAATAGCTGTTTGATCTCTGGCAAGTTATTTATTGTACCTCAGTTATCTCTTCTGTAAAATGGTGATAATATTATCTATGAAATAGGATTGCTATCAAGATTATAAATAGGATAATATAAATAAGAAACTTAGCACAATGCAGCCCATAATTAGTGTATAGCCAAGTTAGTCGTTATGACTCTAGTTTCTCTCATTGTGAGGTCCGCAAAGCTGTGGCTCTTCCTTGCGCCCGCTAGATGCCTGAACCAACACCTAGCATAGTAGATGAATCAAAGAAGTCCATCTACTATTTGTTTGTATTTATTGAGATAATAAACCCTGTTTTTAAAAGATAAAGAATATTGGGCTTTGCATTTTCCCTGAAAATACTTCTGGTAATAAACAGGAAAATCCTCAAGTGTTACACTGAGTGGTATTCCAGGTTTATTCCTATAGAAAAATGAAATAAAAAGTGAAATCTGTCTGAATTTTGCTTTTAAGAGTGGTGTTTATCATACTGTATAGCTTAGAGGGATCATGCAGTATAAATTTGTGAATTGTCCACCTTTCCAGACCATTAAGACTTAGATAGAAGGTCATCATTCTTCCTTGATGTTGTGGATAGCCAGATGCCCTCCCTCATTCCTATTAGATTTTTTTGGATTATTATGCCGTGATTTTAGGATACTAAAAGTTTTTTCAAGTTTCATTTGCATAAGTTTCTTAGTCGTGTGTGATCAAAATAACTGTGTTGAAAGAATTGAGGCTAAGATGTATATGCCACAGACTTTAAAACAGAGTAGAATGTCAGATTAAAAGAGTTTATAATCAAAAGATTACTAATATAATTACTAATATAATTACTAATAGATCACAAATGACAGACTAGTTAGTTCCATCTTTATGTATGAAGTTATAATCACATTTTATATTTTGATGTACAATTTCTTTTATGCATTTCATAATTATCCATTTATTTTATTCTTCACAAATTCAAAGACTGTCATGAGTATATCTGTGTATTTATGCTTGCATATTGTGTCAATTATCTATTATTGTATAACAAACCATCCCAAAACTTACAGGTTTAAAACAACAGTTAATATTTTTCATGATTCTGTGAGTTGGCTAGGTGGTTCTTCTGGTATCTCCTGGATTCACTCATGTGGTAGCATTCAACTGTTGGAACAGCTTAGAACGGGGCCCCTCTTTCCACATGCTTATTCATGCTCAGCATTTGCACAATACTGTGATGTATATTCTCAAGAAGGCAAGACCCAGTGCACAAACACTTATCAAGCTGTTTCAAACACACCACAAGGGATAAGGGATACCAGGAGTCATGACTGATTAGAAGCCATTCCTTTAACAATCTGCCACATTCATGCATGGAAAATTTGTGTTTGAATACAAAAAAAAAAAATTAACTTAGTTTCTGAGGAGAGAGCTGAAAATCTGGTGTGGAAGGGAGACTTCCTTGCCATTCAGTAAAATTTACTTTTATTCGTTAATAATTTTTATTTAATTTAATCTATTTATTTTTATTTATAATGTGATTTAATAATTTCCTTTATATAATATATATATATATATATATATATTTTTTTTTTTTTTTTTTGCCGTGAGCTGTTATTTTTCTTTTTTTTCTTTTGAGACAGAGTCTCACTCTATCTCCCAGGCTGGAGTGCAGTGGCACGATCTTGGCTTACTGCAGCCTCCACTTCCCAGGTTCAAGTGATTCTCCTTCCTCAGCCTCCCAACTAGCTGGGACTACAGGCATGTGCCACCATGCCTGGTCAATTTTTGTATTTTTAGTAGAGACAGGGTTTCATCATGTTGGCCAGGCTGGTCTCGAACTCCTGACCTCAGGTGATCTGCCCGCCTCGGCATCCCAAATTGCTGGGATTACAGGCATGAGCTACCGCACCTGGCGAGCTGTTATTTTTCAAACAAAACAAAAATACTTCACAAAACCAATGAATGAGTGAACCTGGCATCAGTTTAGGGTCTCTGATAGCAGAAACAGTAGATGCTTACGAATTGGTAATAACATTTGAGTAGAAATACTCTGATTACAAGGAACATCTAACCTATGATGCTGATTCTATCATACATCAGAAAGGTAGGTTTCCAGAGTTCAGAGGAGGCTCAAAATTGTTTAAGTTGTCTACCTCATGGTTATTAATAATTTATAGGAGATTTGAGGGAAATTTTCAATTTTGTTTATTTAATTTTATTTTAATTTGACAAGACTTTGGTATCTTTTGGTTGTGCTGGTTCATTGTTCTATCGAACAATGTTGACTCTAAAAAGAATGTTTTAGACAGCATAAATCAATGGAGGAAGATAATACATTTGCCAAAATGAACATGAACACTTTCTTAAGAAAATAGCACATGAGAATATTGCAATCAAAGACTGAGAGAGTACTCTGAATCTCCCAAAGTACCTACATTCTTAGCCAAGGTAGAGCAGCAGCTGACCTTTAAATTCACATATTCCAATTTAAATAGGAAGTTAAAGTTGAATATTTCAATTGGTTTTTCAGGATAAATGTTGTCCTTTTCTTCCTGAGGATAAGTCCACCTTGTCTTAAAGAAAGGACAACCGGAAATTCTTTCTCTGACACTGACCAATTGAAAATATGAGAGAACCAAATAAAAGCTTTCCATATAATATCAACCTAACTATTCAGTGTTTTACTATAGACAGACTCTTTGATTGGACCTAGTTAATCTGTTCTTGTTTTAATTCATCTCAAGGTTCAGCATTAGTCATTTTATCACAACAGATATAACCTTAGATTATTTCTATGGATAATATAGTTAGACTCATCTTAATGTAAATTTTTTATGGAGGTTCATGGGTAGATGGTCTCAAGGTGACTAAAAAAGAACTAGCTTTATATCTAGATAAAAGGGTACAACTTTGTTCCTTATAAAATAATCAGACCTATATAGTCAGTGAAATATCATAAGATCCAGATTCTAGTGACTTAATTTTAGATTGATCTAAGACCTAAGGTAGGAGAGTAGAGTTGGGGGTAAGCACAGGAGAGGGTATTATGTAATACATTCTCACTATTTGGAGAAAAATGCAGTGGAAACAAGAAAGAATACAAAAGAAAATTCAAAAGATCTAGTATTTTGTCTTTTGAAAAATAAGATCCAGGCCAGGTGCAGTGACTCATGCCTATAATCCTAGCACTTTGGGAGGCCAAGGCGGACGGATCTTCTGAGGCCAGGAGTTCGAGACCAGCCTGGCCATTATGGTGAAACCCTGTCTCTACAAAAAATGCAAAAATTAGCCAGATGTGGTGGCAGGCACCTGTAATCCCAGCTACTCAGGAGGCTGAGGCAGGAGAATTGCTTGAACCCGGAAGGTGGAGGTTGCAGTGAGCCGAGATCGTGCCACTGCACTCCAGCCTGGGTGATAGAGCGAGACTCCATCTCAAAACGGAAAAATAAAAAAAAAAGAAAGAAAAAAGAGATCCATGAATAGAGTACTGCATTTGTTAGGGAAAATACTACATTAGACAAAACTTGCCTTTAATGCCCAGAGATACTTGCTGTTGTCAAAAGGTGCACAACTTAATTTTGCCTCTTTGGCTGATGTTCCCCACTATTCTAGATGAACTGAGCCCAAAAACAGATCCAAAGATATCCTTCCCCACAGAGAGTTGGTGATGGATCTTAGGAACTAAGTGCTATGAGCATGTTGCAAAAGGAGATTACAGACCCAGTTCAGGCTCCCTCCAGCAGCCCCTTCTCCCCTGACCTCTATGTCGGTTACGTCCATGTGCTGATAGTGGGCACCCACACAGCCACTACCAGCTGCCTTCCTCCTGGCTGTCTCTGTGTGTTCATGACTCTTGCTGGCACATCTGTAGCCCTAGGTCCCTTTCTCCAGCTTGCCACTCCAACATATTTTTCCCTTATGATTCTATGCTGTTTGCCATTTTTGTTTGAAATCTGTGCATTGGTTAACAATAACTTTGTAATGATAGCAACCACCATAGCAATTATATCCTGCTTCCTTGTATGCCTGGCATGTTTATCATTTAATCGTCACAACACCATGGAGCAAATATTCTTATTGACCCAATTTTATAGATCAGAAAGCAGGCCTAGAATGTGTAAGTCCCTAATGAAGGCTACTTGGCTAATAAAAGACAAAGCCAAATTTTGAATCCAGGCAATGTGGTTTCAGAGTCTTTGCTTTACTACCTCTCTTTTACTCACTATTTTTGTACTAGTCTTACACTTTACTACATAGTTTTTGAAGGCAATCAAAATTTAAAAGTGGATTATTATTGCCAGTATTTAGCAGTCGCAGAATGTATTTATATTTATTTTTTGAGACAGGATGGCACTCCATCACCTAGGCTAGAGTGTAGTGGTGTGATCACAGCTCACTGCAGCCTCAATCTCCTAGGTTCAAGAGATCCTCTCACCACAGCTACTGGAGTAGCTGGGACTACAGGCGTGTGCCACCACAACCAGCTAATTTGTGTGTGTGTGTGTGTGTGTGTGTATACATACATATATATATATAAAATATTTTATATATATATTTTATATTTTATATACATATATATATGAGAGACAGGGATCTGTCATGTTGCCCAGGCTGTTCTCGAACTCCTGGTCTCAACTGATCCACCTGCCTCAGCCTCCCAAAGTGCTAGTATTACAGGCATGAGCCATCATGCCCAGCCCAGTAACAGAATTTAAAACTAATGCAGTATGATCATTTACAGGGTATCCACTCATTCTTTCACTTAATCTTTACCACTTATTGTGTACCCACTAGGTCCGAGTACTGCAGTAGGCATTCCATTCAGTAATGATCACAACAGAAAATATTCCTATCCTCCTGAAGCTTTCGGGATAATGGAAGGAAGAGATAACACAAAAATAATATATAATTGCAAGTTGTGATAAATGTTACAAAAGAAAACAAAAAGTTGTCATAAGATAGAAAATAGTAGGAAGCTAACTTAGATTGAGGAATGATGATCAAGGAGAACTTTTCTGAGGAAGTGACATTTTAAGTTGAGGCCCTAACAGACCAGTAGGAGCTAACCAGCTGAAGAGGAATAGTTAAGTATGCTTTTAGAGGAGCTTTTATTTCTGGAAAAATAGTAGACTAGATGTCAATATAAGTTCTGCCTAAAATAATTAAAAATTTTTAATGTGTGGCTTAGTAAGAAAATAAGGAGAGTTTTTAGAAGCCAGAAATTATGAAAAAGTCTGAATCCTGATACAGAAGTAAATTCTAAGCCAGGTGCGGTGGCTCACGCCTCTAATCCCAGCACTTTGGGAGGACAAAGCTGGCGGATCACCTGAGGTTGGCAGTTTGAGACCAGCCTGACCAACATGGAGAAACCCTGTCTCTACTGAAAATACAAAAAAAAAACTAGTGGGATGTGGTGGTTGCTGCCTGTAATCCCAGATACTCGGGAGGCTGAGGCAGGAGAATCACTTGAACCTGGGAGGCGGAGGTTGCAGTGAGCCAAGATGGCACCATTGCACTCCAGCCTGGGCAACAAGAGCGAAACTCCCTCTCAAAAAAAAAGAAGTAAATTCTAAACCCGTGTTTTTTTTCTCTGGGCATTTGCCAATCCTTGGTGGCCAAAACCATGGGCTTTAATAGACCTTGTGCAGGAGACAAAAGGCAAAGCCAGGACTCTAAAAGACTTCTCTGTCAATAGGTGAACTAGGAGAAAGAAGCCCATTCCCCTCCATAAACCTGTTCTTCCCACAGACATGCTGTTGGGATAATTGCATGTCTTGGCCTTAGTGCTTGAATGGGTGGGAATCATATATATACATATATATATATCTCAATTATATTTTGTGTATGCAAATACATTTCATCATAAAAAGAAAAACATCAAACTCTCTAGACAAGCAATACTATATTGCAAGGCCCTCAGTAAGAAAGGTATTTAGCCTTTGTCAAAAAAATAAAAGGCTGGTACACATAGAACAAAATAAGGGCTGGAAAATGAGGTTGGAGATGAAGCCAGGGACCAGATTCATGCAGGTTCTCGAAGGCCTTGGTTAAGAGTTTGAATTGTATGCTAAGTACAGTGCAAATCTTTTGAAGGGTTCCTCTCTAAAGATGGAAGGAGAGAGGAAACTGTAGCAGTAATCCAGGTGAGAGGGAGATCTGACTTGGATTAGAGAAAACTGGAAGAAATGAATAGATTAAAGATACATTTTGAAGGTAAAATATATCTAACTGCTGATAAATTAGATGAAAGACTTGAGAGTGAGTAAAATATAAAGGGTTATTCCTAAGCACCTGACTTGAAAAACTGCTTATCCAGAAGTCTTTTCTTCTGAGCTGAGGAAGTCAGGAGGAAATATGGAGAGGGGAATGATCAAGAGTTCAGTTTTAGAAATATTAAGTTTGATAAGTAAAGAATGCTAATGGAGATAGTACCACTGTTTGATATAATAGAACTAAAGATGTTTTTAAAATATTCTTATTTAGTTGAACTCATAATCGAACAAGTCATGATGTAATGATAATGCAAATTTACCTTTTGCAGGCAATTCAATTTATAGTAAATTTCACTGAGAGGCAAATTTTTTAAGTAGTAGAATTTCATTGCAATAAATACACCATTTATTTAAATTCACATTCCTAGGACACAAGAGCTGGATAAATTTGCAGATAAAGTAAAATATTCAGAGAGAGACACTGTGGCAGAGATTGGCTAACTGTTCACCAAATCTATTTTCTTTTCTTTCTGCTGACACAGCTGGACTGTATTTCCCAGCTTCCTCTGGCTTCTAAAATTATTTTCTTTTCTATTTTATAAGATGATAATAAAGCCTCTTCTCATAGTGATTGTGATGAGCAAACCTAAAATCAGTTCTGAATTGTCAAAAGTGAAATAAAAATTCGTTTTTATTAGTATTGGCATGTGACTGAGACTGGGCCAAGGAATGGGAATAAAAGTGATCAACATTTCTTCCTTTGGTCTGGTTATGTTAAAAAAAAAATTCCTTATGCAGCTTTCATGCTGTCTATCCCTTGTGTCAGCTGGATATTGGCACCCAAAGTAACCTTGGAAGCCACACATTGAGGGTGACAGAACTACCTTCAGTTGAAATTCCTAAAATGACTGCATGGTTCAGAATCCCCATGCCTACTTTTCTGCCATCTAAACTTTGCATGAACAAAAAAAACCCTATTATTTTAAATCATTCAGATTCTGTAATTCAACTGCTTCAGCAGCTAACATACATTAAAAGATGTTAATTTTCTTTCAAGGTGGTATCAAGAACATAATTTTATTCCCATTCATTTCTTTTCTCTCTCTTTTTTTTCAACATGTATTTTCTGTCATACATGACCAGGCAATTTGAGTAGATTAGGATGTTAGGAGGTTTGTTCAGGGAGTGAGGGAAGCTAAGATGCTTGAGGTATGAAGGAGAAGTTGAAGGATATAATTTCTTTCTGTGCTCCATATAAGATAACCCTGCTTTTCTCTCTCCCTGTGTCTGACACAGTAATTCATTTCAAAGATGTATTCTTCTATAGCTATTTATTTCCACCTGCTAATAGCACCCTCATTGTCATCAAGACTTGATGACAATCTTGATCTCTCTCTTCTTGCCCAGTTTAATAATCAAGTTTTTACACTGGAATACAAAATAATCATAAATCAAAGTTGAGAAATACGTTTTCTTCCTTTGTACATCTGATAGTAGATTTCATATATCTCTTGAGGTAAACACTTTTGAGAGCATGCAAAGTGTGACATATCTCTCATAGGACATGCTGAAGGCAGAACGTGTCCTCTGTATCTTTGGCCAATGGATTAGCCAGTTAGACATACTCTGACATTGTTCTCTGTTATATTTACTTATCAGTCTTTTTGCATTGTTGGCTTCATGGCTCCATCTCTTGAGGGAAAGCATGAGGTAAATTCAGTTCCATATGCTGAATATCCAGCATGATTCCTGGCAAAATGATATTACAAGTGCTCTGTAACTCCTTGAATGAAAACCAAATGAATGCTGAAAATAGTGTGGTATATATCTGACTAATAAAAATAATGTTCCAGGCTAGACGCAGTGGCTCATGCCTATAATCCCAGCACTTTGGGTGGCCAAGGTGGGCAGATCACCTGAGGTCGGGAGTTCGAGACCAGCCTGGCCAACATGGTGAAACCCCGTCTCTACTGAAAATACAAAAATTAGCTGGGTATGGTGGCACATGCCTGTAATTCCAGCTACTTGGGGGGCTGAGGTAGGAAAATCACTTGAACCCAGGAGGCAGAGGTTGCAGTGAGCCGAGATCATGCCATTGCACTCCAGCCCGGGCAACAAGAGTGAAACTCGATCTCAAAAAAAAAAAAAAAAAGAAAAGCTCCGTATAGAATGAATTTTCTGTATTATTCACTATAAAGAATTTCTTTTCAGCCACATCAGTAATATGTCCATAAGATATAGATCATTACCAGGAAATTGAAAATATTTTTATGAGAAACTTCGCATTATGATGTTTATTGTGTAAGGATCTTAAGTTTATATAACCTTTATTTGATGAATATATCTTCAACTTGTGTACTCTAAAAAATTATCAGATTATTTTTTTGATTGGTAGAGTTTATAGTTTTGCAAGAATTGTGCATATCTCACACACAGGGACAGGTGGAATAACATGCCCCCACAGGAGCCTTAAAGGAATACATTCTGGCCCTGTGGAGAATTGCCTCCTCTTCAATTCCAGTGGCATATGGTTAGATTTGGGCAAACAAATGCTATGCCAAATATAACATTTATTGCCTCAGTTCAGATACCAGGCCAGGCTGAAGTTTACAGCTGTGTCCTGGTTGAAATTCTAAAACAATAGGAATTTATTCTCTTTATCTAGTGTACCCCCTAATCTAGAATGATGGCATTGTTAGCATCTAGAATTACTTTCTTTCCCATTTTATAGGATGATAATAAAACCTATTCTCATAAGGATTGTTATGAGCAGACCTAAATTCAGTTCTGATTTGTCAAAAGTGAAATAAAAAAACTTCTGTGTGTGTGGTCTTAGGTGGCAGAAATGTAATTATAAGTAAGCCCTAATTTCTTCTAGGTATACTAGTGCTTGACCCTGGTGAACAGATAGTTTCTTTATAGAAGTAGATATATTAATCCTTTTAACCCCTTGAAAACCAGCAGTAGTAGCTATTTGATATAACTCTTTCCAAAAAGTTTCTAGCTGGCCAGGCTAAGTTTTCATGCTTTTGGTGGTATAGCATATGGACATTTATCTTGGCAGTGATTATGTGTAAGTATAAAAGAAATACTTAAAATGCAATAAAATGAGCCTATCTATCTGTTTCACAAGACTAATGTTTCTTGCTAATCATAGAGAACCTAGGATAAAATGCATAATGTTGTTCATCGGAACTGAGGAAAGCTTAACAATTATGCTATATTGGAATATTGGATAGGCCAAATCTAGGAGTATCTGTATATCCGGAGTCCTTTCCTAAGGGGTCCTACCTATAGCCTCTTGCTAAGGATACCAACTCTAGCCAAATATATATAGGTGGCCATGTTCTATATTGCATGACTTTACCATCTTAACCACATCTCAGAACATTTGACCTAAAGTATTCAGGTAGCTTGAAGGCTGACAGATTTAACAACCTAGTACAAGTGTTTTATCTAACTGATGATAGTGACATAGTGGACTGATTAGATGTTCTTTCTTAGGAAATTTTTAATTTGAAATAGAGAGTATTATTTGATAAGAGCAAACACCAATTGCTCTAACCAGAAAAAGAGGCAGACAAAAATGACATGAGTCAGTAGAAGCCATGAGTAAGCAAGAGTGACAAGTAAGTAGGAGCAAGGTCATGAAATTTTTTACAAATGTGTGTGTGTGTGTATGTATGTGTGTTGGTGGGGGTGAGGGTAGATACACATACTTAAATTATATCTGGGAGGGAAGACGATGGTCAACAAATTATTGCTGCCAAGGGGATAAAGAACTAATTACATCATTACTTATCTATTGGATTCTGAACAACTTGAAATTACAACTTAAAATTCTCCATCTCTGTTCCTATACTTTTCATGAGACCTGGTTAAAATACTTTCCATGAGTTCGCATAAGGCCTAGCCACAAAACATACCTTTGTTCCTTGTTTTCCTGTGAAACCTTACAATAACTGTTCCCACTTACCCCTCTCACATACACATCCACACAGATACTTGAGACAAGTTTAGTGAGTCTCTATTCTTTGTGGTCAAAGGATCCTGATTTATACAACTGCTCTATGAGTTCAATGTTTATTATTTTGGCTCTGTAACCAAGGCAGGGACTGATGAACAGTAGCAGTTTTGTGGCCACCCAAGAATGTATTGACCTTGAATAGGAAAAAGCAATGTATATAATCCTAATTGTTTAAGAGAGGTGATGCATTACAGGGAGGGCTCAGAGAAAGATGGCTAACACTAATAGCACACATTGGCATTGAGGAGACTACATGGAAATGTGCATTTAGCAAAATAGCTTCAGAACAATATGTTTTCTTTCTCGCCTATTAGATTATGAGTTCCTGAAGCACTCATCTACCTATGCCTCACCAATTCCCAGGAGAGGGCTCTGTATATAATAAGTGAAACACAACTGAGCACGTCATGTGGCCCAGCTATGGTTCTGTCTTAAGGTTTAGCAGCAGCTTTGAACTGCCTGGTAAAAATATTTTTTCAGGCAGACTAAACTGAACTGAAGAGAGAGACACAAGTTAGAGACAAGAGTCGGAGATCCAGAAATTTCTGGGAGAGATAGATATAGACAGTGTAGAACAGCCAAGAAACCGTGGGAGGAATTTCAAGGAACCAGATAATATATGCATAATGTTGGTCATCAGAACTGACGAAAGCTTAACTATTATACTATACTAGATAGGCCATTCACATTTAGGGGACTAAGGACCAGAACATACTGTTATCTAGAACATCTGCAGAGCACAGAACAGCATAGCTTTTGTCCAGAAAGCATGACATAGAGTGTGGGATAGAGGAGGAGAATTGGCAAAAAATAAATTCTAGATTCTGATTTTTAAAATGACAGAACAAAGATTACAGCATTATTTTCCTTCTCCCTTACAAATTATCCGACTGCACTAGGAGAGCAAAATGGTAAAAACATGAACCCCATCTTCAAAAAAAGATACATGTGCAACTCCAGACTACAAAATGTGATGAAGAATGATAAATGCAGTTAAAAGTGCCCATGGCTGCAGATCTCACACAAAGCTGGCAGAACTTTCTAGGGGGCAAAACAAGTAATGCCCAGTTTAGACTATGGGAGAGGATTTGTGAACTGGCAGCAGGAGCTTTCTTGGCCTTCCTAGGGTATAAAGAAGAAGCAGGGGGCCAGGCACGGTGACTCACACCTGTAATCCCAGCACTTTGGGAGGCCACGGCGGGCAGATCACCTGAGGTCAGGAGCTCGAAACCCTGTCTCTACTAAAAATACAAAAAAAAAAAAACTAGCTGGGCGTGGTGGCAGGCACCTGTAATCTCAGCTACTTGGGAAGCTGAGGCAGGAGAATTGCTTGAACCCGGGAGGTGGAGGTTGCAATGAGCTGAGATTGAGACATTGCACTCCAGCCTGGGTGATGGACTGAGAACCTGTATCAAAAAAAAAAAAAAAAAAAAAAAAAAAAAGAAGGAGGAGGAGGAGGAGGAGGAGAAGAAGAAAAACAGACTCAATGAGGAATTACACAGATAAGATGGAAAACATGGGAAAACACAAACAAAAAAGTAGAGATTATATCTTTACTATTAGACAAGATTGAATTTAGTGGAAAAGCTTTAAGAAAGGCGATGAGGAATAATTCAAGGCAGCAGTATAGCATTAAGCATCCATAAAGCAAAAACTACAGAAAATATAAAGAATAATAGTTACATAGTAGTTATAAGAATGTTTATTCACTTCTCTTAGTTCATAAGAGATCAAGTGGACAACAACTAAGAGAAAGAAAACCCAAACAAAATAATGAATGAAGAAAATATTTGATATTCGTCAAGCTTTGTATCCTAAAAACTAAGAATGTCAAATAAAATGTTCACAAAAATAGACCATAAAGAAAATTTCAAAGAATTTCAAAAGGCAAAGTAAATATATACAGCATTCTCTGATCTCATTGCAATAAAACTAGAACTTAGGAAAAAGAATATCATCACCTGGACACTTTAAAATTTCTACTAAAACACGTCTTAGATCAGAGGAAACCAAACAAGTTATAGAAAATCTAAGACAAAAGCATAATGAAAACACTACATATCAGAACTTGTGGGATGGAGCTAAAATAGATTTCAGAAGCACTTATCTTAATGAAGAAAGAAAATAACTCCATTAAATGTCTAACTCAAAGTTAGAAAAATTATCAATAAACATAAAAAAGCAAAATAAGGGAATAAGAGTTAATAAATTAGACAAAAATTGCCGGGCGCGGTGGCTCAAGCCTGTAATCCCAGCACTTTGGGAGGCCGAGGCGGGTGGATCACGAGGTCAGGAGATCGAGACCATCCTGGCTAACATGGTGAAACCCCGTCTCTACTAAAAAAAATACAAAAAACTAGCCGGGCGTGGTGGCGGGCGCCTGTAGTCCCAGCTACTCGGAGGCTGAGGCGGGAGAATGGCGTGAACCCGGGAGGTGGAGCTTGCAGTGAGCCGAGATCGCGCCACTGAACTCCAGCCTGGGCGACAGAGCGAGACTCCGTCTCAAAAAAAAAAAAAAACAAAAAAACAAAAAAATAAATTAGACAAAAATTGATCAGCTAAATAAAAGAGCTGATTATGTTTTTAAATAGGATATTAAGTTTTTAAAATCAAAAAGTAGACAGGAAAGAGCATAAACCAAGAAATAATGGGGAAATGATAAAAATAGAAAAGAAGAGAATCCTAAGAAAATATTTTGCTCAATCCTGTGCAAATTAATTCGAGAACCTAGAAGAAATGGATGATTTTCTAGGAAAATTGAAAAGATCAATACTAACCTTAGATAACTAGAAAATCTAAACTATTATCACAGAATAACTTTCTTTTTTTATATATATATATACACACACACATCTATATATATATACACATCTATATATATACACATCTATATATATACATCTATATATATACATATCTATACACACACACACACACATATATGGTAAGTCCTTTATTTTGTCATGTGAAACCATATAACAGCTGCCTAATCACAATGTAGATAGCAACAGAAGATGGCTCAGAAATAGCACTAGTGACTCAAATAGTGACCATTATGATAAAATGAATAAAGTTTTGACTGATTTACAGGAGTTTTAAAATGCATTTTATATTGAGTAGTTACTTCATGATTTCTCAAAAGAATTATTATGTTAAACCAAAAATAAACTAGGTATAGTTTGTTCACATAACAAATCTACATTCAAAGACATGCTTACAAATTTTCCACTTAGTCCATTTTTCTGTTCTTAGCATTACTACAAATGCCTCTTTCCGTCATCATGTTGAATTCTTCAGCATCTTCTATATCATTTCCAGAGGCATCTCTGGGAAGTAGTGATGCCTGTCTTCCCTGAGAAGCACTGATAACCCCAATATACCCACAGTTCACATCTTTTCCCTTTCCTAAGGCGTGCTAGTTTTTGGCACGACAGAAAAAACACACTACTGGGATTTGAAAACCTAAATTCTGGGCCTGGTTGGGTCATAAACTATAGAACCATAGATCATATATTCTTCCCAGGTGCCTGTTTCTCCACTGCAAAAAATGATTCATATTTGCGTGGTCCTTTACTGTTTCATTTATCTTCATGATAACCCTTAAATTTAAGTAAGGTAGCAGTATGCTCATTTTATAGAAGAAATTTATTCTCAAAGAGGATGCACAGTCTCCCAGAGATCCCACAATAATAATATCTTAGGCAGAGCTAAACTCACACAATCTCACTCAAGATCCTAGTACTGGTACATGGCGTACTCATAGTTTGCTAAAATGGATGAAGCAGCAATTTCTAAGGTCCCTTCCAATGATCCTGTTCTCTGCTTCTACTTGCTGTTTTTTTCTATCTTCTCTCAACTAGCGTTAACATCCAAAACTATATATAATCACCAAATTTCATTTACCATGGTTTTCTTATTTAATTATTCTTTAAAGTTTTCTATTTCCATGTTAAATCCAGGGAAATGTTACTTTTTCGAAAGTTTCTACTGCTGCCTGCCTATCTGAAGGCCATGAGACTTACCTATTTGTTTGTCAAAGCAAAAATTCTCAACATTTTGTAAACACCACTAATTACTTTTTATAACTGTAAAAACAATTATTTCATACTTAAAACCAATTCAAAATAAAATAAATCCTCGATACTTCTTATTCCCTGGAGTAGTAATTTTAATTAGATTCTATTGATTTGTAATTTTTTCCTGTGTGCCTTTATTTGGGAAATACTGTTAGTCTGCCTCACTATCAAGTCTCTTTCCCTAACAAGAAAATGTCACAGTCTTAAGAGTCAGGAAAGCTTTTACTTTCACTATCACATATGAAGAATGAACTAAACACCTAAACTGGAAAATAAAACTTAAATGAGGGATTCAGGATATTTCCCAAGGGGTCGTATGACCAATTTAAAAGTTGATGTGCCTAAAATAACATGCTCACTCTTTTACTTATAATAAAGGTACAGATGTACTGATTAGTCATGCTGACATGTACATATAAAATATGCCTATGCCAAATTAAAAGGAAACAAAATACATTTTATGGCAATCCTGAAAAGTCAGGGAGCTCAATAAATATTAAGAGTATGCTCTCACAATTGGCATTAAACACTTGGTAATTAACATAATTTAATATGTGAAAAATGAGAAAATATACAGGATGAGAAGTACATATAGGAAATTGTGATTTTTCTTCATTTTGATCGTATTGCTTTCTTGTCTTCAGGAGGGAAGATTTTGACTTCAGAATTCACATCTTTCTGTTCTAAATGGTATTCTTGGGCTATTTTCTCAACAGTTCATGTTTCTGGATAAAGTTTATGATTATTGAGAAGTGTCAATGCTTCTACAATGGAAATTTTGCCTTTAGGAATGGTCTTAATATTTATCATGTTAAAGTGATGGCCGAAAGGCAATGTGAATTCTTTCGGCTCTTGACATGTTTCAGCAGCTTTTACCTGCACAGAAGACACAGGATCTTTGGAATCAACATACACATCTTTTAGAAATGCCAGCAGCTTGTCATCTTTACGAGCAATCTCTCCCTTAATTTCTAGATACAGACTAATCTGCTCTCGCAGGAGGCTGTTGGTAGTGGGGTGCCTGGGAGCAGGAGAGGGCTTCATCTTGTTGATTTCCCGTTCTGCTCTAGGTTGAAATTCTCTAGGTTGTTCTCTAGGTTGAAAGTTCTCTAGGTTCTCTAGGTTGAAATTCCTGATCCCACGAGTCACCGCAGCCCCCATCTCCTCATAACATGATGCCCTCAGGTTCGCGCCACACTTGGGAACACCGGTGCAGGAAACCTCCGGGGTACCCTAGAATAACTTTCTTCTACTGAGGCCTTGGTGATTTAACAGGGGAATTCTACCAAACCTTTCAGGAATAAATCAATCCAGTCCTCCCAAATACGTATGCTTTAGTAAATGTGGATATCTCTGGAAGGACATGAGAAACTAGTAAATGGTTATTATTAACAGGGAACAGAACTGGGGCTGAGGGACACTGTTAGAAAGAAGTCTTGTTTTTTCCTGTATATCTTTTATAACTTTTGTATTTTGTGCCATTTGCATATAGTACTTATCCAAGTATGAGGAATTTAGAACATCTTTGTTTTACATTTGAACAAGTTGACAACACTATTTGGCTGTTGTTATTACGTTTACCTTAAGTTTTCAATAAATATAGTAGGCATAATTTCTTAAATATCTCCCTTCCCCAAAGATGTCCCACCGTAATTCCTGGAATCATGATGAATATGATGCTGTATTACTGATTCTGTGATTATGTTTTGCCATATGGCACAGTTGACCTTAAAATAGGGAGATTCAAGCCTAGATTATCTGAGTGGGCCTAATTGAATCATATAAGCCTTGAAAGCAGAGAGCTTTCTTTGGCTAATAGCAGGAGGGAAAGTCAAAGAGATTGGAAGTATGAGGAGGACTCAGTGTGCAATAGCTGCTTTGAAAGTGGAGGAGATCACTTGAGAAAGAAGGCAAGTAGCTTTGAGGAGCTGAGGGCAGCTCCCGGCTGACAGCTAGCAAGGGAACTGGCCAAATCCCTGCAACTTCAAGGAACTAACTCTGTCAAAAACCTGAAAGAGTTTGAGAGTGGATTTTCCCCGGTCTCCAGATAAGAGTCCAGCCCAACAGGCATCTTGATTTCAGCTTTATGATACCCTGAGCAGAGCCCACTTGGGACTCCTGACCTGCAGAGATGTGAGATAATAAATGGATATTGTTTTCAGCTGCTAAATTTGTTATATAGGAATAGAAACTAATAGAGCAAAACTACGTTCTAAAACTTTCATACATGTGGGCTTTCAGAGACTTTAGAGATGGGAGCCATATTCCCTCCAGTCTGGGTGTGATGGGTAGTGCCAAAGCAGCTGCAGAGCCCATGGAACAGTGTCATTGACAGCCAGAGGCTACGTCGTTTCCATTGGTGCCATAAGTAGAATATGCTCTGCTGTCTTTTCGTTACTTTCTCCGATTGTGTAGAGAATGAATTTTGTATACCTGTCTCAGTCGTTCCCTTTTTCAGATTATAGTCTTAGAAGCAATTTTTTGGCATTTCTGTTTTAAATAATCTTGCATTTTCAATGAAGAAGTTGCCATTTCTTTCTTTCTTTTTTTTTTTTTTTTTTTTGAGACAGTGCCTTGCTCTGTCACCCATGCTGGAGTGCAATCACCGCTTACTGCAACCTTGACCTTCCAGGCTCAAGCAGTCTTCCCATCTCAGTCTCCTGAGTAGCTTGGACTACAGATGTGCACCACCATGCACAGCTTTTTTTTTTTTTTTTTTTTTTTTTTTGATAGAGACAGAGTCTTCTGTGGTTGCCCAGGCTGGTTTCAAACTCCTGGGCTCTAGCAATCCTCCCCACTCAGCCTCCCAAAGTGTTGGGATTACAGATGTGTGCTACCACACCTGGCCTTTTCTTTGAATGTCTTAGGAAATTAACTCCTACCTTTCTAAAAATTCCTGGGTGTATGTGACCTGAATTTAAATGGTCATGAGAGAAGTTTCTGATATAATAGTGCAATCAAGTAACACTGGAATTCTTTGACTACTTTAGTTTTTCTAGAGTTTTACTTAACCCAATTTTGTTTCATTGGCAGTTTTATCCAAGACTGAATAAAGGTAGTTTACCTTTTAAGTTGCTATACACGAGAACTTACCTTTCAATTAATTCTTTTAATTTAGCAGTGTGAGAAGCTGTTATTTACTTTTTATTTCATTGATTGTACTTTTGTAAACTTTTACCTGGAGAAAGTAACTTTGAGAACCACAGAGTAGAAACATATTGGTTAAGGTCTCTGAAGAGTGTCAGAGGCTCCTATCTCTAAAGCCTCTGAAAGCCCACATGTATGAAGAAACATATTGGTTAAGGTCTCTGAAGAGCGTCAGAGGATTCAAGAATGCTTCTGTGATTCCCATCACTTCACATTCTGAGTGGAAAAGCACACAACAGAAATGCTGCAAGTCAGCATCAGGAGACCATAGCATCCATCATTAAGTGCAATAAGACTATGACTTTCTGTTACTGAGTTGTGCTGCTTTTTCTTTTTGCCAGTAAGTTATATGGTCCAGTTTTTTTCTTTCTTAGATGACTTCAGGGACTTGTTGTAAGCCTGCTAAGGTCAGGGAATGCTTCTGCCTTATGTACAGTGTATTATACAAAGATGTATCTATAATAAAAGTGGAACCCAGCTGGGCGTGGTGGCTCACGCCTGTAATCGCAGCACTTTGGGAGGCTGAGGCAGGCAGATCACTTGAGGCCAGGAGTTCGAGATCAGACTGGCCAACATGGTGAAACCCCATCATTACTACAAATACAAAAAAATTAGCCGGGTGTGTTGGCGTGGGCCTGTAATCCCAGCTACTCCGGAGGCTGAGGCAAGAGAATCACTTGAACCCAGGAGACAGAAGCTGCAGTGAGCTGAGATCATGCCATTGCACTCCAGCCTGGGTGACAGAGCAAGATTTGGTCTCAAAAAAATAAAAACAAAAAAAGTAGAACCCATGAAGAAAAATTTAAACAACTGATTTTAATGACTGTAAAGGAGTGTCACTAGTAGAAAAATATTTCTATATTGTTAGTGTAATCAAGTTTCTTTAAAGATAATATTGATCTTTTTTTTTTTTTTTTTTTTTTTGAGACGGCGTCTCGCTCTGCCGCCCAGGCTGGGGTGCAGTGGCCGGATCTCAGCTCACTGCAAGCTCCGCCTCCCGGGTTTACGCCATTCTCCTGCCTCAGCCTCCCGAGTAGCTGGGACTACAGGCGCCCGCCACCTCGCCCGGCTAGTTTTTTGTATTTTTTAGTAGAGACGGGGTTTCACCGTGTTAGCCAGGATGGTCTCGATCTCCTGACCTCGTGATCCGCCCGTCTCGGCCTCCCAAAGTGCTGGGATTATAGGCTTGAGCCACCGCGCCCGGCCAATATTGATCGTTTTTAGCAGAAGTTTGTTATTTTTCTTTAGGAAATGAAATTAAATGTTTTACTTTGTTTTGTTTTTAATGTTTCTAAAAGGAATGAAACGATATTATTGCTGATTCTGTTGTGGATTGAGGCATTGAGAGTAGCAAAAATTATATTAATACTCTGTGCCAAAACACATAAAACGGCTTTATCACTGGTGTCCCAATTATAAAAAGATAATAATTTGCATAATATGATAAGAATGCCACCTGAAAGAAAGAAGGCTGGGTTGTTTTTTTGTTTTTTGGGGTTTTTTTTTTACATCCAGTAAAACATGATTGACATCATCTAGTCAAATTATATATTATACTGAGCTTTATTTTCTGTATAAACCATATTTTCCAGATATTATTTTAAAAGAAATTTAAATCTTCTGGGCTTAGGTTTCAGAGTTATACATAACTCACAAGTGAGCCATGTGAGGTGAGTTCCTTGAAAGCCATACACCTAGGTCTCATTTCAAAGGCTAAATTTGGGCCGGTTGCGTTGGCTCATGCCTGGAATCCCAGCATTTTGGGAGGTCGCGGCAGGTGGATCATGAGGTCCAGAGATGGAGACTGTTGTGGCTAACACGGTGAAACCCTGTCTCTATCAAAAATACAAAAAATTAGCTGGGCATGGTGGTGCACACCTGTAGTCCCAGCTACTTGGGAGGCTGAGACAGGAGAATTGCTTGAACCTGGGAGGCAGAGGTTGCAGTGAGTCGAGATGGCACCACTGCACTCCAGCTTGGGTGACAGAGTGAGACTCCACTTTGTCTCAAAAAAAAAAAAAAAAAAAAAGGCCAGCTTTGTTTCAACGCCCAAACCTGGCTCTGGTAGACTATTTTCTAAGATGACTCTTGATGAGCTTTGCTAAAGGAAACGGAGGTATGGTACAGATCATCTCAAAGTCATGTTTGGCTCTCTCTGCATTTGGGGTTTTCCTCTGGCGTGTTTATCTTCTGAATAATGCTCCTCCTAGGCTAAATAGAGTTTGAACCCTCCATCTTATAACAGATGTGACAGAGGAATGCTTATGATCAGTGACGATGTACAGTCCACAGAGATAAAGAAATTGGTGGGGATGAGACTTTGAGAAGTATAATGAATGTCAGATTGCAGGCTGCCCATAGTACATCCAGCATTAGCACACTGTAGTTTGCCTTAACTAATTTGGGCCTCTGCAGCTTTGGGACAGTATTGCAAATAGGTGGTATAATAAGCTTAAATAACAGATTTCCATCACTTAAATAGAAAAATCTCAGATTTGTCACAGTAATAATATTGACCTCATGTTTTTGTTTATATTTTTTGTTCGTTGACTTCATGAATGAATTGTATGGCAGGAAAGCAGGTAATACACTTCCAGACCTTATATTACATAGGTGTTGAGGCTAGAGAATGTCACAGAGGCATGCCCTTATTCATAAAACACTAAGGGAAATGCCTTACTATGTTTTATTAAGCGAAGACCTTTTATTGTAAAAGTGAGATTATTCCTTTAGAAACCATATAAATTACTGAAGGGAATTATGAGCAAGAATATATTTTGGGTTCATAGATGCCAAATGCCCATCCCTCTGGATGATTATTATTCTAAATATTTTTCTATTACCTAGTTTCAGCTCAGGAAGTCAGTTAGACCCTTAAGGGCCTAAGCAAGCAGGAAATGAGTGATAGATTTATAGATTCCACCAGTGAATTTGAAAAAAAAACCTTTTGCCTTTTAAATTATAACTGCAGTAGACTCAATATAAGTGCTTTTTAAAAAATTATTTTATTTATTTATTTATTTATTTATTTATTTTTGAAGCAAAGTCTCACTCTGTCGCCCAGGCTGGAGTGCAGTGGTATGATCTTGGCACACTGTAACTTCTGCCTCCAGGATTCAAGTGATTCTCTTTCTTCAGTCTCCTAAGTAGCTGGGATTACAGGCACATACCACCACACCTGGCTAATTTTTGCATTTTTAGTAGAGATGGGGTTTCGCCATGTTGGCCAGGCTGGTCTTGAACTCCTGACCTCAAGTGATCTACCGCCTCAGCTCCCAAAGTGCTGGGATTACAGGAGTGAGCCACCACACCCAGCCCATAAATGCCTTTTTTAATACTCCATCTTCCTTTCCTATGTAAACCCTTTTCAAGTTATATTTTCCCTATGATATTCTCAATAAGGAACAAATTACATAAAATCAGGAATCCTGATTTTATATTAAGTGTGGGAAGTCAAATTACCATTGAGCCTAGGTCTTATATTCTAGTAGTAGAGACCAATCTATTTGCTGCCTTGTTCTGGAGGGTCATAGCAAGTCTGAACCAGGCAGCCAGGTAGACCACTCTGATGGCTGCATTCAAGCTTAGAGCTTCTCCAGTCTGAAAGACACTGGAGGAGGCTTCTAACCACCTTATTTAGCTCCAAGAGTTCAGTTGTGCTCTATGGAACACTAGGAATAACTGTATCCTAGACATAAACCAAGGGCAAGACATGGTTTTAGCTTCCATGAGGGCCTTTGCTTAAGAGTCAGAAGGGCTGCTACACATCTTAATTTTGCCACTGAATAGCTATGTGATACCAGGCCTTTGACATAAGCAGTTAAGTTAGAGGACTCCAGAGGGCCTGTCTAGCTCTTACATCACGTAAGTCTAAATTCCACCTGTGATTTCATAGGATCCTTAAGTAAGCATTCCACTTCTATGGGTCTCGTTTTCTGCCCCTATTAAACAAAGACATGGCTCTTGAGAGCCTGTTAAAAGCAGGTTTAAAAAAAAAAAAAAAAAAGGCTCAAGTCAAAGAAATTTTGAAACAGATTGAGATTAAAAGGTATTTTTGTGTGTGTGGAGAATGTAGGATTAACTAATTTATTTTCATTACATATAGAAATTTCAGTTTGTTACTATAGACTATTTATAGAAATATGAGTTCTTGAGTTTTTCATTCTGCTACCCCAGATGTGTAGCACTCTGCTTTGTACATAGGAAGCACTTAGCAATTTGTGTGTTCTCTTGAATTTCACTGAAGTACCACTTAAAAAGGTAAAGTTATATAAACTACTTTTTAGTATTTGAACTTTCTTTAAGCCTATTTTTAATGAGGGCTTGGTGTTCATGCAATGACTTATTTTTGTTTATACTGGCAGAGCATAGCTTTTTCAGTTGGCCAGTTAAAATGGAATGACAAGCTGGGCGCAGTGACTCATGCCTGTAATCCCAGCACTTTGGGAGGCCAAGGCGGATGGATCACAAGGTCAGGAGTTCAAGCCCAGCCTGGCCAAGATGGTGAAACCCCATCTCTACTAAAAATACAAAAAATTAGCCGGGTGTCATGGCAGGCACCTGTAATTCCAGCTACTTGGGAGGCTGAGGCAGAGAATTGCTTGAACCCAGGAGGCAGAAGTTGCAGTGAGCCAATATCATGCCACTGCACTCCAGCCTGGGTGACAGAGCAAGACTCCATCTCAAAAAAAAAAAAAAAAAAAAAAAAAGTAGACAACTTGTTCTATTATTTTTAAAATATTATATACTTCTAACCCCATACAAATACTTTCAGATTAGACTAACCAATTACACATTGGATTACCTGGACAGTTTTAAAATACAACTTAAACTTGAACAGAAGCATCCAAAGGTCAACCACTGTTTTACTGGACATACCTTTTACTTTTCTATTTTATGTATTTTACATTAAAAGCTAGACCTTTGAGGCCAGGTGCAGTGGCTCACGCCTGTAATCCAAGCACTTTGGGAGGCTGAGGTGGGCGGATCACCTGAGGTCAGGAGTTTGAAATCAGCCTGGCCAACATGAAGAAACCCCATCTGTACTAAAAATAAAAAAATTAGCCGGGCCTGCTGGCACGAGCCTGCAATCCCAGCTACTCAGAAGGCTGAGGCAGGAGAATCACTTGAACCCAGGAGGCGGAGGTTGCAGTGAGCTGAGATCACCTCACTGCATTCCAGCCTGGAAGACAGAGCAAGACTCCGTCTCAAAAAAAAAAAAAAGTTAGACCTTTGGGTTTAAAAGCCCCAGGATAAACACATGAAAAAAATCTTTCAAAATTTAAAAGTTTAAAATGTGCTCAGTACACCCTTCTTCCCACCCAACCAAACAACAACATCTTAAGTTAAATCAAATGGTATAAAATAACAACCTAGAATTCTACCACTGCCCCAGGGAAGTTGTGTCTGCCCACTGTCACCTGCTTTTACAGGTCTACACCAGAAACAACTTCCCTTGATAGGAAGTACTGACTTTGTTCAGAGCTGTAAAATTATACCCAGCACCTCCGTTGTCTTCTTCTGTATGAGTCCCAGGGCCTGAGAGCTGCCATTTATGACGCTTTGGTTTGTCACACCCTGCATACACCATTAGAGACATTATTTTCCTCTCTCGGCTTTGTATCTGCTTCCTTCGGTTGCTACCCTCTCCATTTCCTATTTTCCTCATTTTAAAAACTGAAATTTATTTTTGCTTTTTCATTTGTCTAAGACTTAGGCTTTCATTTCCCCATCTGTAAATCAGGCACTAGATAATAATCTCTGAAGCCAATTCCAATACCCTGTGAAGTCATGGTATCTTATATTTATGAGTAAATATAGTTATCTTTTTGATGATAAATTCATCAATAAACCATGGATTGGAAACATAAGAATTTGAAAACCCTTTATAACCCTCCTATCTCTGAAATTCACAGATACTGCTATATAGAACTGATTAATGAATTTCAATAGTTATCTATACCAACATATAATTAATAATGATATGTACTGATAATATTGATAACAATGAGACACCCACAGATGACTTGTCAGTAACTGATTTGTGATTTCCTAATTTTAAGAGTGTGTGTATTCTTGTTGTAATCTACGAGAGCAAGAACCTTCTCAAAATAAAAGAGTTTTTCACAGATACTAATTCAGTGACTCATTTACTGACAATTTTTAGTAAGGTCAGAAACAATATCAGATTGGTCTGAAATCATAATTTTTTTTTTTTGGTCAGGAGGAGAAGTCTCACTCTTGTCCCCCCAGGCTGGAGTGCAGTGACACGATCTCGGCTTACTGCAACCTCTGCCTCCTGGGTTCAAACAATTCTCCTGCCTTAGCCTCCCAAGTAGTTGGGATTACAGGCGACTGCCACCAGGCCCAGCTAATTTTTCTGTATTTTTAGTAGAGACGAGGTTTCACCATGTTGCCCAGGCTGGTCTCAAACTCCTGATCTCAAGTGATCCCCTGCCTTGGCCTCCCAAAGTGCTGGGATTGCAGGCGTGAGCCACTGCGCCCAGCCCATAAAAAATATTTCTAAAGGCCGGGTGTGGTGGCTCACCCCTGTAATCCCAGCACTTTGGGAGGCCAAGACAGGTGGATCACCTGAGGTCAGGAGATCGAGACCATCCTGGCTAACACGGTGAAACCCCGTCTCTACTAAAAAAAAATACAAAAAACTAGCCAGGCATGGTGGCGGGCACCTATAGTCCCAGCTACTCGGGAGGCTGAGGCAGGAGAATGGTGTAAACCCGGGAGGCGGAGCTTGCAGTGAGCTGAGATCCGGCCACTGCACTCCAGCCTGGGCAACAGAGCGAGACTCCGTCTCAAAAAACAAACAAACAAAAAAATATTTTTAAGGGTCTAATAGTTAAAAGTTAATTTGTGGTGAAAAATAACTCCTGTCTATAATTGTATTTTATTTTACTGTTTTAATTTTATTGTTTTATTGTTAAATTGTTTAATTATTTTACTGTTTATTTTGAGACAGGGTCTCGCTTTGTCACCCAGGCTGGGATGTAGTGGCACTCATTGCAGCCTCGACCTCCCAGGCTCAAATGATCCTCCTACCTCAGCCTCCTGAGTAGTTGGGATTACAGGCATATGCCACCACGCCTGGCTAATTTTTAAAATTTTTTTTGTAGAGATGGGGTCTCACTATGTTACTTATGCTGGTCTTGAACTCCTGGGCTCAAATGATCCCCCTGCCTTTGGCCTCTTAAAGTATTAGAATTATAGGCATAAGCCACACACTGTATATCCATGGTCCTCAACAGGGAGTTGCTTTGCCCTGAGGGGACATTTAGCAATGTGTGGAAAATATTTTGGTTGCCACAGCCTTGGGGTGTGAGATGCTACTGGTATCTGGTGTGCAGAGGGTAATGATTGTGCAAAGCATCTTTAAATGCACAGGATAGTCTCCCCACAACAAAGAATCACCCATTCCAAAACACTAATAGTGCCAAGATTGAAAAACACTTCCGTATGTGACTCTGTGACTCAACATAAGAGTTCTATGATTTGGAGAGTCTTCTCATATTTAATTCTAGAGGTTTTGAAAATAAAATGAAGGTCATTATAATGTTATAGTTTAGCCATGTGTACCATTACCAACTGCTTGCTGACTCTTGGCCTTTTATCCTTACCTAGACTATTAGACCTTCACAATGGATTCTTAAGTCTGGCCTGAGACACTTCTTATTACTACAGGAAAACAAAAAAGAAAGCAAAAGATCCTACTATCTGGTAATAAATATCTCATCTGAGCAGGTTTAAAGATCAAATAGTCTTTGAAAAATAACATTTCTGGCTATTATTAAAAAGTCAAAAAATAACAGATGCTGGTGAGGTTGTTGAGAAAAAAGAATACTTTTAGCCTGTTGATGGGAGTGTAAATTAGTTCCACCATTGTGGAAGACAGTGTGGCGATTCCTCAAAGACCTAATGACAGAAATACCATTTGACCCAGCAATCCCTTTACTGGGTATATACAAAAAGGAATATAAATCATTCTGTTATAAAGACACATGTGTGCGTATATTCATTGCAACACTATTCACAATAGCAAAGACATGGAATCAACTTAAATGCCTATCAGTGATAGACTGTTTAAAGAAAATGTGAGGCCGGGTACAGTGGCTCATGCCTGTGATCCCAGCACTTTGGAAGGCTGAGGCAGGCGGATCATGAGGTCAGGAGATCGAGACCATCCTGCCTAACATGGTGAAACCCTGTCTCTACTAAAAGTACAAAAAAAAGTTAGCCGGGCTTGGTGGCAGGTGCCTGTAGTCCCAGCTACTTGGGAGACTGAGGCAGGAGAATGGCGTGAACCCAGGAGGCGGAGGTTTCAGTGAGCCGAGATTGTGCCACAGTCTGGGTGACAGAGTGAGACTCCATCTCAAAAAAAAAAAAAAAAAAAAAAAAAAAAGAAAGATAATGTAGTACATATATACCATGGAATACTATACAGCCATAAAAAAGAATGAGATCGTGTCCTTTGCAAGGACATAGATGGAGCTGGAGGCTATTATCCTTAGCAAACTAATGCCGAATACTGCGTGTTCTCACTTACAAGTGGGTGCTAAATGATGGTCACATAGAGAAGAACAGCACACACTGGGGACTACCAGAGGGCAGAGGGTAGGAGGGAGAGGATCAGGAAAAATAACTAATGGATACTAAGCTTAATACCTGGGTGATGAAATAATCTGTACAAAAAAAACCCATGACACATGTTTGCCTATGTAAGAAACCTGCACATCCTGCACATGTACCCCTGAACTTAAAAAAAAGAAAAAAGAAAATTAAAAATAACGATTTTTATAAGGCAGTATGCTTTAAAATGATGTCATGGACTGTTAAGCTTTAGTAGACTTGACCAATCATTTAGTCCAATGCTTTTTTTTTTTTCAAATAAAGTAAGAGCCTCACTATCTAAGCTCACATGGTATATTTGTTGCAGGATTAATATAAGGAGGCATGATTACATGATCACAATCCAGACACAAGGCACCTCCTTCATGACAAAATTCATCACAAATGTAGGTTCTTTATGTGGTTCTTTTATGGCCCTCACTAGCTTTTGCATCAAGGTTTGCTCAATGTGAACTTTACGAAAATCAGGGAGGAAATGATTTAGTGAATAAGGGGATTAGAAATTGCATCCTGGCACCATTTACACAACTTGCAACACAATATTAAAAAATGACTAGGGAGGCGGAGGTGGAAGGATATTTTATGTATGTATATCTTAGCCACACCCAGTGGTACACACCTACTGTCCCAGCTACTTGGGAGGCTGAGGCAGGATTGCTTGAGCCCAGGAAGTTGAGGTTGCAGTGAGCTGTGATCGCGCCACTGCACTCCAATCTGGGTAACATAGCAAGACCCTGTCTCGAAAAAAATAAAAAATCAAATATTTTTTTAAAAATGAAGAAGAGGACAAGTAGAGAGGTAGGGTGGGGAATTTTCCCTTGAATCCTCAAAATAATAAAAGTCTATATTCCACTTTCTCCTTCCTTCACAACATTTGAAATTCCACAGTAATTCTCCCTTCAGTTATTTGCCTATTTCCTTTTTAATGAGTTTCCATTGTTATACCAAGTAGATTAAACAACATTCTTCTTTACTTATTGAATTGATATAGTAAGATCTGGGGAGAAAAAAAAAAGTTATTCCAAAATGCTAACAGTAAAGAACAAAGTTTTTAGGGATCTAATAGTTTCTTTCCTTCCCAGCTTTATTGAGATTTAATTGACAAAAATTATTTATATTTAAGGTATATAACATGATTTGATATATGCATACACTGTAAAATAATTACCACAGTCAAGCTAATTAACACATCCAATACTCCATATAGTTAACGTGTGTGTATGTGTGTGATGAGAACACTTATGATCTAGCAAATCTAAATCTCCCTTACCAAACTTCAATATACCGTAGAGTATCATTAACTTGTAGTCACCATACCGTACATTAGATACCCAGAACTTTATCATCTTATAACTGAAATTTGGGCCCTTTGAGCAACATCTCTCCATCTATCTTATCCCCCAACAAGGAGCAATCGCCATTCTACTCTCTGCTTCTGTGAGTTTGACATTTTTAGATTCCTTCTGTAACTGAAGTCATATAATATTTGTCTTTCTGTGTCTGGCTTATTTCACTTAGCGTAATGTCTTCCAGGTTCATCCATGTTGTCATGAATGGCAGGATTTCCTTCTTTTTTATGACATAATATTCTATTATGCATATGTATAAATATAAATATATATGCCACCTTTTTTGTATCCATTCATCCATCAACACATGCTTAGGTTATTTCTATATCTTGGTCATTATGAATAATTCTGCAGTGAATGTAGGAGTGCAAATATCTCTTCAAGATACTATGCTGATTTCATTTACTTTGGTTACATACCCAGAAGTGGGATTGCTACAGTAGTCCCATTTTTTATATTTGAAGACCCTCTGTACTGTTCTTCATAGTAGCTGGGCCAATTTACATTTCCACCAAAAGTGTATAAAGGTTCTCTTTTCTCCATATCCTCACTAACACTTCTCTCTCTCGCTCTCTTTTTTTTTTTTTTTTTTAATAATGGCCATCCTAACAGGTATGAGGTAATATTTCATGGTTTTGATTTGTATTTCCCTAATGATTAGTGATGTTGAGCACCCTTTCATGTACTTGCTGGCTATATTTGTGACTTCTTTGGGAAAATATCTATTCAGGTCCTTTGGCCATTTTTTAATTGGGTTATTTGGTGTTTTGCTGTTGAGTTATATAAATTCCTTAAATATTTTGGATATTAACCCCTCATGAGATATATAGTTTGGAAATATTTTCTTCCATTTTCTAGGTTGCATTTTCATTTTGTTGACTGCTTCCTTGGCTGTGCAGAGCTTTTTAGTTTGATGTAGTCCCACATGTTTATTTTTCCTTTTATTGCCTGTGCTTGTGTCAAAAAATCATTGCCAAAACCAGTGTAAAGGAGTTTTTCCCTTAAGTTTCCTTCTAGGAGTTTTGTGATTTCAGGTCTTAAATTTAAGTCTTTAAATATTTCACGTTAATGTTTGTTATGGTATAAAATAAGGGTCCAGTTTCATTCTCTTGCATGTGGAGATCCAGTTTTTCCAGCACCATTTATTGGAGAGACTATCCTTTCCCCATTGTGTATTCTCCTCGGCGCCCTTGTCAAAGCGAGATCTAGTAGTTTCTAAGCAGCATGATGAAGCTGTAGCTTTACTGATTTCATGTTACAACAAAAAATTTTTAAGCACAAAACCAGGGGTGTGACATACCCTGAAACTGGTGATTTGAAAAACAGTAGTGTTAGAGAAAGGGATCTATGGAGATCATTGTTAGTAGTAGTAATTGGGGCATTGGATCAGGATACTGGGGTATCCTGATCTGATACCTTAATTATATAATTAAGTTTTTAAGTGTAGAAGTGGGTATAATGATCACTGTTTCAATAAAATTAAAATATTAATGTGTTAAAGTACCATCTCATTTGGTGCTAGTAGAAAATGAAATGCATAAAAACTATTGCTAAAAGTCACTAAACCTCTCTTACAGCCTAATTAGCAAGTTAATGCTTTTTCCTTTTGGCTGTTACCTAATTTTTCATTCAATTTATGTTTTCCCAAAAACCTGCTAATTTCATGTACTTTAACCCTACGGAAGAGGATGTTGCTTAGCAACTGCCTAAATAACTAATAGACCTAGGTATCTAGTAAAGGCTTGAAGGATTTACTTATTTTAAAGTTATATATTTGTGTATTAACCATCAAATCCAAGAGGAAGTTGTTTCACTTTGATATTTCTTCTGATTTCTGCATTTTTATGATTAATTCTTTTTTTTTTTTTTTTTTTTTTGAGATGGATTCTTGCTCTGTCGCCCAGGTTGGAGAGCAGCAACTCGGTCTCTGCTCACTGCAACCTCTGCCACCCGGGTTCAAGTGACTCTCCTGCCTCAGCCTCCCAAGTAGCTGGGACTACAGGCACACCTACCATGCCTGGCAAATTTTTGTATTTTTAGTAGAGACAGGGTTTCACCATCCTGGCCAGGTCAGGATCTCGAACTCCTGACCTCAAATGATCCACCCACCTAGGTGTCCCAAAGTGCTGGGATTACAGGGGTGAGCCACTGTGCCTGGTCTGCATTGTTATAATTAATTTGTACATGAGTTGTTTGTAGAAAAAAGAAAAAAGTATGTTTTATGGGAACTTCTTTTTTCTCCCTTCAGTCTCATAGTAGCATTGCTGTATTTGTCATTTAATTTAGTTAATCTTTTCTAACAGAATACCCTATCAATGATATTTGCTGAGTAGAAGTGTTTTCTGGCCAGGCACGGTGGCTCACACCTGTAATCCCAGCACTTTAGGAGGCTGAGGCAGGCAGATCATGAGGTCAAGAGTTTGAGACCAGCCTGACCAACATGGCGAAACCCTGTCTCTACTAAGAATACAAAAATTAACCAGGAGTGGTAATGCATGCCTATAATTCCAGCTACTCAGGAGGCTGAAGCAGGAGAACTGCATGAACCCAGGAGGCAGAGGTTGCAGTGAGCCAAGATCGCGCCACTGCACTCCAACCTTGGCAACAGAGCAAGACTCCGTCTCAGAAAAAAAAAAAAGGAAAAGAAAAGAAAATATTTTCTAATTCACTGGATACAGAATTCGGTAATATTTCTTTTTAATGCTAAGCTGATTCTTTTAGAGGAAATATATTAAGGTTTTAGGAGAAGGAATTTAGAAATTAAATTGAAGTAGTTGCTATTACTTACATATGATGGTTTTACTTTTGGTTGTTTGACCCAGAAGTACCTCAGAAGCGTCATCTGAGCTAAGGGTGTTCTAGGTTTGAGGGTGTGAGTAGTGCTGTCATTTTGCAATGTCCTGTCATACTTAATTTAGCCTTGGTGTGTTTACTTGTCTGAGGTTAAGTCTCCCCACTATGACATATAAAGTTGTATTATTATCCAAATCTCAGACCTATTTTCTTCACTCTTGTATTAGTTCATTCTCATGCTGCTAATAAAGACATACCAGAGACTGGTTAATTTATAAAGGAAAGATGTTTAATTGACTCACAGTTCAGCATGGCTGGGGAGGCCTCAGGAAACTTACAATTATGGCAGAAGGGGAAGCAAACATGTTCTTCACATGGTAGCAGGAAGAAGAATGCGAGCACAATGGGGAAAAACCCCGTCTAAAACCATCAGATCTCATGAGAATTCACTCACTATCACAAGAACAGCATAGGAAAACCACCCCCATGATCTCATCACCTCCCATGAGGTCCCTCCCCCAACACATGGGAATTACAATTTGGATTACAATTCAATATGAGACTTTGGGTGGGGGCACAGCCAAACCATATCAACTGTGATTCTGTTCAGCTGCCCTGAAGTAAAAACAAAATACTAGCAAATTTGCTTACTGCACCCTTTGCATTCTGTGGTTCTGAGACATTAAAGACCATTTGCACCAGGCTAGTGTGGTGACTCACTCCTCTAATCTCAGCACTTTGGGAAGCCTGGGAAGAGGATCACCACAGCTCAAGGGTTTGAAACCAGCCCAGACAACACTGCCAAACCATGTCTCTACAAAATATAGAAAAATTAGCTGGATGTGGTGGCACACACCTGTGGTCCCAGCTGCTTGGGAGGCTGAGGTGGGAGGATCACCTGAGCCTGGAAAGTTTGAGGCTGCAGTAAGCTGAGAGATCGTGCCACTGCATTCCAGCCTGGGCAACAGAGTGAGACCCTGTCCCAAAAAAAAAAAAAAAAAAAAAGAAGACCACTTGCCACTTGCACAAAAATATTAGCAGTAAAAAGAACACATAGTTGGGCATGATGGCACACGCCTGTAATCCCAGCTACTTGGGAGGCTGAGGCGGGGGATTATTTGAACCCAGGAGTTGGAGGTTGTAGTGAGCCCAGATGGTGCCACTGCATTCCAGCGTGGGTGACAGAACAAGACTTCGTCTCAAAAAAGAACACAGGCAACTTATATTAATAGTGCTAAGCAAGTCTACGTTAAAGAGAAACTGTGCTTTCAAAGAGTTACTTTTGTCTCAGAATGAAACGGCTTTACAAAATGGCTACTTTAGAATTCTATCTTGCAGAGAGGCTTTGGGCAAATTTATAGCTTGTTTTATTTCACAGGCAAGAACTCCTAAGATAACATTTTGTATAATGATTAATTACCCTCTATACATATCAGACATTTTTTGTTTTAATGGAGTATCTTCAGTAAGACATTACCCTATCATAAAATAAAGTGTTTTTAAAGCAATATTGCCAGGCACAGTAACTTGTGCCTGTGGTCCTACCCACTCGGGAGGCTGCGGTGAGAAGATTGCTTAGCCCAGGAATTCAAGTCTGGCCTGGGCAACATAGCAAGAACCTGTAACTTTTTTGAAAAGGCAATATTAGATTATTAGTAGCTATAGTAACTATAAATAATAGAACATTTCATCTACAATTGACTAATGTAGAGCTTATTTATAAACTGCAATCTATAAGACTGTATGTATCATGTTCACATCTCAACTGTGTTCATATCTTATTTGCATTGTCAACCACTGTACAAAGAGAACAATGTAGGATAACTAGAGTGAAGTTTAAAGGTTCATACTTAGTAAGTTATCGGATACAAAGACAATATCTGCCAAATAGTTTAGGACAAAAATAATTTTTAAGAGATATGTAAGTTTGAGAGAGAGTGAAGGGGAGAGGTGGGGAGAGGGAGGGAGGGAGGGGGAGAGAAAGAGAGAGAGAGAGAGAGAGAGATGCCAGCCTGCCAATATTCAAAGAGTTTAAACTTCAACCATAACATTTATTTTTTCTCCTTCTCTCATCTTTCCCTATCTATAGAAATATAAAGACATATTTTAGATTTAAGATAAAAAATAAACTGTCATTCAAATGAATGAAATTAGAATGTTCTGAGCATTGCCACTGCCACCACTATGACAACTGTTTTAAAATTATGAAAATCTTTTTATTATTTTATTTTAGACCATTAAGCAATTTATTGTTGCTCTAAAAGCATGCATAAAGCCAATTTTTAACATCATGGAAGCCATCACTGACAAGAATGCTGCCTCAATTCACATGATATTTTCCATTATAGCAGTCTGTTGATATGTGTATTGCATTCATCAGTAACTTGAGAAGAAATTGATAAATTGCCTTCAGTCTTCTTTCTCTTCATATTTGCAAATGCCTTATATAATAAGTACTACTACAGGCCAGGCATGGTGGCTCACACCTGTAATCCCAGCACTTTGGGAAGCTGAGATGGGTGGATGGCTTGAGTTCATGAGTTCGAGACCAGCCTGGGCAACATGGTGAAACCCCTTCTCTACTAAAAATATAAAAAAATTAGCCAGGCTTGGTAGTACATGCCTGTAGTTCCAGCTACTTGGGAGACTGAGGGAGGAGGATTACCTGAGCCTGGAAGGTTGAGGCCGCAGTGAGCTGTGATCGTGCCACTGCATTCCACCCTGGAAAATAATGAGACCCTGTCTCAAAAAGAAAGAAAAAAAACAGTTTTAATTTAAAAATTAGCTGGGAATGGTGGTACTTGTAGTCCCTGTTCCTCTGGAGGCTGAGGTGGGAGGATCACTTGAGCCCAGGAGGTTGAGGCTCCTGTGAGCTGTGAATGCATCACTGCACTCCAGTCTGGACGACAAGGGAGAAATCCTGTCTCAAAAATGATAGATAGCTGGCCACGGTGGCTCATGCCTGTAATCCCAGCATGTTGGGAGGCCAACACGGCCAGATCATGAGGTCAGGGGTTCAAGACCAGCCTGGCCAACATGGTGAAACCTTGTCTCTATTAAAAGTACAAAAATTAGCTGGGTGTGGTGGCGTGCACCCGTAATCCCTGCTGCTTGGGAGGCTGAGGCAGGAGAAATGCTTGAACCCGGGAGGTGAAGGTTGCAGTGGGCTGAGATCGCACCAAAAAAAAAAAAAAAAATAGAGAGAGAGAGAGAGAGAGATAGATACTATTGGATGCAATAGAAGTTTTCAGCCCATATTTTCATTATATATGGATACAATATTAAGAGCAAAATACTGAGAGAAGAGAAATATAGTCTACCATTAGAAATTTTAAAACTTCTATTTCAGGGTTTCCAAATGGGCTGTTCAAAAGTGAATTGAATCTCCTGTCTTTTCTCTTGCTTTCATTTGTGATAAACCTAATGTAGGTGGGAAAAAACCTGAGCCTTTGTAATCACATGTTTGGGTTTAATCATAACTCTCCTTTAGTAGTAGTGTGACTTATTTATTTATTTATTTATTTATGACAGAGTCTTGCTCTGTTGCCCAGGCTGGAGTGCAGTGACGTGATCTCAGCTCACTGCAACCTCCACCTCCTGGGTTCAAGTGATTCTCCTCCCTTAGCCTCCTAAGTAGCTGGGATTACAGGTGCATGCCACCAGGCTCACTAATTTTTGTATTTTTGGTAGAGACGAGGTTTCACCATGTTGTCCAGGCTGGTCTCGAACTCCTGATCTCAGGTGATCCTCTCGTCTCAGCCTCCCAAAGTACCGGGATTACAGGCATGAGTCATTGAGCCTAGCCAAAGTAGTGTGACTTTAAATTGCTCCAACTCTTTTGTTGTTGTTGTTTTTGATGGAGTCTCACTTGCTCTGTCGCCCAGGCTAGAGTGCAGTGGCACAATCTCAGCTCACCTCAGCCTCTGCCACCTGGGTTCAAGTCTCAGCCTCCTGAGTAGCTGGGATTGTAGGCACCCACTACCACGACCAGCTAATTTTTTTTGTCTTTTTAGTAGAGATGACGTTTCACCATGCTGGCCAGGCTGGTCTCGAACTCCTGGCCTCAGGCGATTCACTCACCTTGGCCTCCTAAAGTGCTGGGATTACAGGCATGATTTCCACGCCGCCCAGCCTAAATTGGTTAAACTCTTAGGGCAAGTATCTCTTGTGTAAAATTGGCATAATAAAACCTGCTATGAAGTATTGTATAAGAACTAAAAGAGATAATGAAATTATGGCTCCTCCCTAGCACACTAGGTTTTAAATAAGTGTTATTTCTCTCCCCTTCCACGTTTACCTCTGATGGAAACTTGTTTGACATCTTTGAAGTGAAGTGGTTAGTCAGTTCTTAGTTTCTGAGTTAACTGCTACTCTAAACCACTGCACAGGGTATTTCTTTTGACTCAAGATAAAAATGAACTGTGGAAAACCTTATAATACAGTTATGAAGAGGGATTATTTATTTTCACATGATAGCCCATAGTAATGGTGTTTTGTTGATCAGATTACAATAGATTAATATCATCATAAAACAAATGTTCTTTTTTCCCTGTTCTCATAGTTGCTCAATTTAATAAGAGGTAATTGATTAAATTCTGTTTGCATTGTAGTCAGGAAACTGGAGAGGGCAGCAAACTATAGGAGATTGTGCCCCACCGCCCTACCCAGGCCTCCCTATCAAGACTTCACCTCCGGTCGGGCGCGGTGGCTCAAGCCTGTAATCCCAGCACTTTGGGAGGCCGAGACGGTGGATCACGAGGTCAGGAGATCGAGACCATCCTGGCTGACACGGTGAAACCCTGTCTCTACTAAAAAATATAAAAAATCTAGCCGGGCGAGGTGGCAGGCGCCTGTAGTTCCAGCTACTCGGGAGGCTGAGGCAGGAGAATGGCGTAAACCCGGGAGGCGGAGCTTGCAGTGAGCTGAGATCCGGCCACTGCACTCCAGACTCAGTCTCAAAAAAAAAAAAAAAAAAAAAAAGGCTTTACCTCCACTAACCTGTCTCAATCATTTCTGACAGAGGACTCATGTAAATTACCAAATTACTCCCAAATAAATCAGCATCCAGAAAGATTTAGTTGTTTATGGAAAATTGGTAGAGGAATGAAATTGTGTGACGCTGTTATTCGTCCCTCCTGGACAAGGAAATACGGGAAAAAAAAAATGGAGGCATTGGTTATGTTCTTGTATACTGAGAACCTCACTCCCTGCCCCATTTCTAAAGGTTACAATTCCATCTTCTCTTTAGTTTTTTTCAAATAATTTTGCCCCTCTGTACATCATTTTTATTAATATTGATAATAACAACCGACATCAATCAAATGCTTTCCAGAGTCAGGTACCTCACTGCACTGTTACTATTTTCTCATTTTCTGGATAATGATATGGTTTGGCTCTGTGTCCCTGCCCAAATATCATCTCAAATTGTAATCCTCACATGTCCAGGGAAGGAGGTGAGTGGATCGTGGAGGAGTGGATTATGGGAGGTGAGTGGAACAGCATCTGCCATGCTGTTCTTGTGATCGTAAGTGAGTTCTCACAAGATCTGATGGTTTCATAAGTGTCTGGCATTTCCCCTGCTTTCCCTTCTCTCTCCTGCTGCCATGTGAAGAAGGTCCTTGCTTCCCCTTCGCCTTCCACCATGATTGTAAGTTTCCAAAGGCCACTCCAGCCATGTAGAACTGTGAGTCAATTAAAACTCTTTCCTTTATAAATTACCCAGTCTCGGGGTTTTTCTTCATAGCAGTGTGAAAACGGACTAATACAGATGAGAAAACCAAGAAGTGAGACAAATTATGTAATTTGCTCATGGTCACTGCTGTAGACTGAATATTTGTGTCCCCCCAAAATTCACATGTTGAAATACCCAAATGTGATGATATTAAGAGATGGGACCTTTGACTGGTGATTAGATTATGAGGGTTAAGTTCTCTTGAATGAGATTAGTGCCCTTATAAAAAAGACTCTAAGGAGACCCCTTCCTCATTCTACCATGTGAGGACACAGAGAGAAGCCCTCTGCCTGTGACTAGAAAACACGCTCCCACCAGACACCGAATCTGCCAGCACCTTGATCTTCCACCCTTCAGAAATGTGATAAATACATTTCTGTTGTTTGTAAGTTATCCAGTCTATGGTGTTTTATTCCAGTAGTAGCCCAAACAGACTAAGATAGTCACGTAGCCAGTGAGTGGTAGAGCCAAGTATCAAACTAGGTTATTCTAAACTCTGGAGCCCACACTTCCTTTCTCTAATGGCGTAAATGGAAGCTAGAAAGGCAGAAATTTAATAATCTTCAATGACTGGCTTTGGCCTATTTGTTGACCTGATATTTGCAAACTACCATAGGCTAATTTAAATCTGCCTTTGAAACTTCTACTGTGTCCAGTATCAGTTTACCACTCTGGTCATTCTAAATTCATTTTTCCCTGTAAAAAATTATTTCACTTTGCCTATCTAAATTCAATCCATCTTTTCCATGAAGTCTTCCCCATCTGCAGAGGGACTTCATTCTATCACAGTCCTATATCACTAATTATTGTATTACATGACAGACATAGCTTTTTTAATAGTCTGTAACCTACGTATGTGTGTCAAGGAGACATCAGTGTTTGAGAAGCAGCAGTGTTTGACACATGACTGATTCTGGTATACGTTTGCCTACTTTCCTTATCCTTTAGCGTGCACACTAGAAACAGACACACCTGTTTTTTAATCCTAGCAGCTCTATTTCTAGCTGTAGGTATTGAGTCAAATCACAAAACTTCTCCATATTTTAATTATCTACAAAAAAGGAAAATTATGGTATCTAGTTTATTGATTCACAGTGAAGATTAAATGAGATTCTGTGTCTAGGACGTAGTGAATACTTATTAGTGGCCACAATTATAACATTTTCAGTAAATATTCATTGTTATAGATTATTTGTATTACTATATTACAAAATCTGTAATCCCCCTTTTACACATTAAAAGCATTTAGTAAATGTTGAGTTTTTTTGTTTCTTTGTTTTTTGTTTTGAAACAGAGTCTTGCTCTGTCGCCCAGGCTGGAGTGCAGTGGTGCGATCTCAACTCCTGGGTTCCAGTGATTCTCCTGCCTCAGGCTCCTGAGTAGCTGGGATTACAGGCATGTGCCACCACACCCAGCTAATTTTTGTACTTTTAGTAGGGACGGGGTTTTACCACGTTGGCCAAGCTGGTCTTGAACTCCTGACCATGTGATCTGCCTGCCTTGGCTTCCCAAAGTGCTGAGATTGCAAGCGTGAGCCACTGTGCCTGGCCTGAGTTGCTTTTTTAAAATAAATTAAGATTTAATTCACATACCATCAAACTTGTCAAGTTTTAATTGCAGGATTTTAGCCAAGTGCCCTGCTGCAAGCTCCTGGTATATAACATAATGCAGGCATGTGAGGTCCCATTGGAAAGTAAGTTATCCAGGCTGGGAGAAAAACTTGAGAGAAATGGGCACTTGCATGAAATCCTGTTGCTGTTCCCTAAACCTACCCTCTGATCTTATGAAAAAACGAATATCATGTGAAATGGTTTCATTTGGTTGTTAGTGAAATTTTTTAAATAATTATTTGAATGTTTTAGAAATTAATGTATTGTTATTTGTAATTAGAATTCAGTTGTGCACTCTGCTTAAAATGAGGCAAAGTGAAGCATTACTTATGTTTTCAGGTATGTATGAAACTATCTTCATTTTGAGTGATAACAAATATCAGTGAATGCTTACAAGCACTTAAAACATTTACTTTTGGTTAGGTAAAATTTAATGTGAATGTGTTGGCAGTGGATTTGAGTTTCAAATGAGGTAAAAAGCTGAATTGTTAAAGAGTTGCATCTATCATAGTCTGGAATCTACCTCACCCTCATTCTTTGTGGTGAGTTGCAAATGAGGCAGCAAGATACCCAGCATACCTGTTAAGCAAGTATTTATGTCCCACAGGTTTTTCTTTTTTTAGTTTACTAGGTTTGTTTTTTTTTTTTAACAATCTGTTTTCTGAGGTTTTGAATTTTCCTAGCAACTGCTAGGAGAGATAGGAAAGATAATGAGCTGAATGGCTGGTATTCAACACAAGAATAATGGTGTTCTTTATTTACCTTTGCATAATTTTAAAGAGAAAAAGTTTACTTAACTTTTACTTGTTCTTTTCCCATTGTAAAAACTCAGTAGGTGTTACTAGACTATTCTGAAATACAAATTCTGAAAAGCTTTCTTCTACTGATATTTCTATGGTTTCTCATTCGTATTTTCTCTTTTGTTACCTCACTTAGAGCACATGGGTTTTGTAATGCACACTGCTAAGAGTAGATAGAAACCTGCTTGGAATATTGATTTTCTGTAATTAAGCATGTATTTATAGAATTTTGTCTTATAGTTCTTTTTTTTTTTTTTTTTTTTTTTTTTTTTTAAAGAGCGTCTTATTCTGTCACCCAGGCTGGAGTGTGGTGGCACAATTGCAGTTCACTGTAGCCTGAACCTCCTGGGTTCCCCGCAAATAGCTGAGGCTACAGGAACTTGCTACCATGCCTGGCTGATTTTTAAATTTTTTGTAGAGATCTGGGCTCAAGCAGTCCTCCTGCCTCGGCCTCGCAAAATTCTGGGATTATGGGTGTGAGCCACCACAACAGCCTTTCTCATAGTTCTTTATCTCTCTGTGAACACTGTGAACATTTTGTCATTTTGAAGATGCTTAACATTGAGTCATGTATACTTTGTGAATGTTTGCATAGCATGATTTAGGAACATCTGGAAGAATGTTCATGAAAGATTAGAGGAGGGCCAGTCATGCAGGAGGAGCAGAGTTTCTTCAGGGCGCCACCCATCTATGTGGGGGTTGCAAAAGACCTTCTGCCCTCTAAACCATATTTCTTTCTTTTTTTTTTTGAGATGGAGTTTCGCTCTGTCTCCCAGGCTGGAGTGCAGTGGTGCGATCTCGGCTCACTGCAACCTCCGCCTCCTAGATTCAAGCGATTCTTCTGCCTCAGCCTCCAAAGTAGCTGGGACTACAGGCACACACCACCACGCCTAGCTAATTTTTTTGTATTTTTAGTAGAGACGGGGTTTCACCATATTGGACAGGCTGGTCTCCAACTCTTGACCTCGTGATCCACCCACCTCGGCCTCCAAAAGTACTGGGATTGCAGGCGTGAGCCACCGTGCCTGGCCTAAACCATATTTCTCTTATAGTTGTTTTGTCCTTCTTTCCATCTGATCCTGATTTTGTGGCCGACGTGATGAGAATATTCAACAAGTAGAATATGAGATATAGGAAAAGGGTCTTGACTGCTACTCTCCTGAGTTGAGATAATTTTTTTTTTCTCCCCCGAGATGGAATCTCGCTCTGTCACCCAGGCTGGAGTGCAGTGGCGTAATCTTGGCTCACTGCAACCCCTGCCTCCCGTGTAGCTATGTCTACAGGCGCGCGCCACCACACATGGCTAATTTTTGTATTTTTAGTAGAGACCGGGTTTCACCGTATTGGCCAGTCTGTTCTCAAACTCCTGACCTCGTGATCTACCCACCTTAGCCTCCTAAAGTGCTGGGATTACAGGTGTGAGCCACTGTGCCCAGTGAGGTGAGATAATTTTTATACTTGCTGCTTTGACTGATGAATTAAAAAAATGCTACTCCCATAATGAAACTGCTTTGCTGCATTGCAGAGAACACAACAATAGAAAAACAGCCACATCTTATTCAAGCTTTTCTTGATTTTTGTTTTGGCTGTTTCTAAATTTGACACTTGAGAATAGATGGTTTATTTGACTCGTAGTATGACCCAGGTATGCTTTTGTTAAAAAGAACAGTTCTAGAAGGATGACTGTTGGGGCAAAATTGGCTACTAGTATGGAATACTCTCTCAGTATAAAATCTCAGAACAACATTTAAAAATCATTGTAGATATTTTATTCGTAAACATTTTCTTAATAAGATCCAGAAAGGGTTTATAAACCTAATAAACCTATTTGATAGCTTCTATCAAATAAACCTATTTCTATCTTCTATCAAATAAACCTATTTGATGGAAGGAAATAGGAATAGGACACATTGCTTTTGACTTTCTGCACCCATGTGGAAACCAGGGATCTATTCTCTCCCTCTCAATTTACATGACCATGAGGAAACTGAAACCTAGTGAAGTTAAATGACTTGCCCGGGGACAGACAGCTAGCTAGTTCCTGCTTGAACTGGGGACCATCTATTTGATTACCGGGAGTGCGGTTGGTTTCTGTTGCCTGTTTGATACTCTTCTGGAAAGTTTTAGCGGCAAATGGTATTGTCCACACCACGGCCCTTGATCTCAGGTAAATCTCCACACCACTGCCTTCTTTTTTTTTTTTTTTTTTCCAATGCAGTTGCGTGGTGTGAAGGCGATAACCTCAGAAACTCAGGTGTAAATAACCCGGGGAATCAATGGGCTGGGGGGATGGTAAAACAAGAGTTTGTAGACATGACTGTGTACAATAGCTTCTGAAGTTTCGGAGGGTATTGGTTTAGCTGTTATTTCTGAGACTGGAGAAAATGACAGTAGAGCGACAGTTTCTCTAATCATCAGTTTTCAAAGAGCATGCTGTTCGTTGGAACCACAAATATAGTACACCTAATAAGGGGAAACGAAACCTTGAATTTTTCCTTCCCAGACTCTGAAAAGTAAACTTTAAGGAACATTTTAAGGGTGACAAAAGGTGAAGATTGCAAATCAAACTTAGAGTGTCCTTGCTTAAGAAAATCTGTGCACTGCAGCTCCAATAGAGGACCACTTGGGTTTAGAAATGACATGTTATTAATAATTCTAGTCACTGTGGCTAATTAGAACAGTCTGTTGAAAGTTATAAATTATAGAAGCTTTTAAAAACATTTATCTAAGAACCTGTGTAGAATTCTAAAAGGACTGAATTATTTGAAGTTATTAGTCTCTGTGTACGTGAACTTAAACTATTTTTACGCCTTTGATTATTTTTCTAAAAATGTTTTTGCACACTTATAGCCTGATGTCATAAATGTTTTAAGAGTTTAATGTACAGCACCTCTAGGTGCTATTTAAAACTTTTTTCTGGTCCTTTTCTTTTGGGTTATAAGGGTTCTTCGTAACCAAGAAGATTACCTATAGTTAGGCTGAATGCACTCTCCCAGGGTGCATAGGCAGCTGCTCAACTGCGGTTATAACTCTTGTTTGCCCCTGGGTGGTTGCCAGCAGGGAGTAAGGCATTGTGGGAAGTACTTTCTTTACCTTCCACAACAGGTGTCTTTGTCAGTGCACCTTATTCAGATATCCGTGTGTGGAAGCACTGAGTCACTGTGTAGCAAAGAAAAATATGAAAGCAAGAGGAATTGCTTTCACATCGAAAGCAAGAGGAATTGCTTTCACATCTAGAAAATGTTGCAAGATAATCTGAAATCTTCTGGTGCTAGTGAATGCATGAAGAGGTTCACAGTATCTTTTAAAGTACTTCTGAAAAGATAAGGAGTTTAAAAGGTATGAACTGCCTGGACACCTTATAATGCCTTGTCTCCTGATTATCGTTTACTTTTTACCTGGTTAGTCAGCGTCAGGATAAATGTGCAGGAAAAAGATGTTAACGAAAATAATGCTTAACAGACAAAGCAGCACTGTCGAACAAAAATGAAGTAAAAATGCTTTACTGACTCCAGCAAGGGTCAAACACAGTTTGCAGCTGTTTTAATCTTGTGGATTTATTTAAAATATTTCATTTTTTTGTTTAAATAAGCTTATTAGATTTGCTTGTTTCCTAGCAATAAGGTGCTTTTCCCTCCTTCCTTGTGCTCGCTCTTATAAGCTAGAATGCTATAGCAGTTGTAAAACTCTACTAATTACATTTAAATGGGACAAGTGTTATATAAGTAATCATGTTACTGTAGATGAAAAAATGCTTTAGGAAAACATGGGAAAACAGACACTATAGATCTCCTTCTGAGTTTTGTTTTCTGAAAAGCAAACAAATTTAGACAACATAATCCTGTTATTGGTAATGAAGACTAAACATTTCAACCAGTAGCTTATTTCTTTTGATTTTTAGACAAACATTGCCAAATTGATTTCTAGTTCTAACAAATAATATTTCTCATAGTACTGCAGTGTCATGATCTAGAAAAAGCAGGGAAGAGATTAGCTTAATTAGGAATATTGAAAAACAACTTCAGAGAAGCCTTATCTGTCTTCCCCTCATTTTTATTTGCTTAATTCTTTTTCCATGAAATTAGTATACATTATATTTCCTGATCAAGCAACTTTGTAATGGTGATTATGGGCAGCTTTCAAACTTTTCATCTGGAAATATGGCAGTTCATTTATGGTCTCCAGCTGTAATTTTAAAAATTACTACTGGTGGTTAAGGTACCAACAGTTAATGCTATCTACTGATTTGAATAATTAAAAGAAACCTCTAACCTTAAAGAGGACTTTTATCTATGGGAGCAAAACAACCAGTTTATAAATGAGACCCTTGTATTGCTTTCTGAATAACAACACAAAACTAAATTATGCTTAAAATACCTATTTTTTTTTTGTAGGAAAAGAAGTAATGATTATTAATTGATATTGCTGTCCCTGTTTCATTTTTATGTTTTGGCATTTTTTTTCTTTAACAGAAATACTCCGAGGGGAAAAAAATTTTTTTTTCATACTTCAGGAGATCATTTGTAACTGTACTATGAATTCTTTAAATTCTGAGAAATTAAAATGGTTTTCATCTGTTTATTTTCTAAGATTATGAGAAAATAAGCAGTAAGAACACTAAGAAAATTTACTTCTCCTCCAAGAACAATCGTCATGTAATAATACTGCAGTAAGAAGATGAGCTATTGTGAAAATTTTTAATTACCAAGAACATAACACAAATCAGTTTTTTTGTTGTTGTTATTGCTATAGGATATTTCTAGTTAGGAAACATTTTTTCTTTTTTGAAGTTTAAAGGTTTCCAAAAATTAAATTTTCCAGCTTCTCTGTTATGAATGCAGAAGGTGTTTATAGTGTATACTTCCTGCATAGATAAGAAACCTCCTTTAGTTTCCTACTGGGGGTGAATTGCTAGCCAAGCCTGTGATAGCAGCTGCTTTTTTTTTTTCTTTCTCTCTCTTTCTTTCTGGATTTTTGACACTCCACCCCCTCGAACTCAGGTGGGTGTGTACACTGGCACTGAGCTGCAGTAGGATTTTTCCTTGGATAGTCTGGTCTGGAGCTGGGACAGCAGCTGCTGCTGTGGAAAGGCCAGCTGGCAAGATGATGGAAGAAATCTCCATTATGGTAGCCTATGACGCCCATGTTTTCAGCCAGCTGCACGATGAAGACTTCCTCACTAGTCTGGTGGCCATCAGCAAGCCCAGGTCTATGGTAGGTAGTGCCTTGCACACTACTCTGGGACTCTTTTCTTTTCTAACATGGTATCTATACTCCTGTAGCAACTGAGGCAAACTTGCTGTTGGCTTTATGTTGTGTCTGCAGGTTTTCAAAGATTTATTTACATAATTAAACGCTCATATAACAGTAACACACTTAAAATGTTAGGCTGATGCTTTCATATATAATGAGGTTGAGAGGAATTTTATAGTGCCAAATATCATTTTGTCTTAAGTTTCTGTCTTGTAAATATGTATATAATTATCAGGTAGGGGCTACTTATATTTACATAGCTTACAATTGGGGCTCATAGAAGTGGAAGACTTCTACCAGTGAGTCGTAACATCAACTGAGAATTGAGCTACCTAAAAATCAGGTAACTTTCAGGGTTTTAAATTATTACTAAGAAGAACTATTAGGAAAATAACAGTACAATTTTAGTTTGGCTTTAATATTTGTAAAAAAAAAATTTACCATTCTCTAAGGATCTTAGCGTGTGTGCATGTCCTGGCATAATCAAAAAATGAAGTTCTTGCAAGTGTTTATTTTTTCTTCTCTTAGATGTCATCATTATAATGGCTATTGAGTTTAAGATATCAACAATTTATACCTCTGAAACCAACTTTTTTTTTTTTTTTTTTTTTGAGATGGAGTTTCACTCCTATTGCCCAGGCTGGAGTGCAATGGCACGATCTTGGCTCACTGCAACCACTGCCTCCTGGATTCAAGCGACTCATCTGCCTCAGCCTCCCTAGTAGCTGGGATTACAGGCATGCACCACCATGCCCGGCTAATTTTGTATTTTTAATAGAGATGGGGTTTCTCCATGTTGGTCAGGCTGGTCTCAAACTCCTGACCTCAGGTGATCCACCTGCCTTGGCCTCCCAAAGTGCTGGGATTACAGGCGTGAGCCACCACGCCCGGTCCCCAGAATCAACTTTTTAACTACAATTGTAGTAACTTCTTGTTTATTATATTTAATAGGACTCATCACAAACAACAGAACGAAAGAGTGTATCATAACACTTAAATCTAACTAGTATAAAGCCCTACTTCTCTATTTTAAGGCACAGGAACCTTAAAAACATGGCTATTTCTTGAAACAACAAATTACAAAAAATAAAATTTAAAAAATAAAGGGGAAAGCTGTAGATTGATTTTCAAAGACTTAAGGGTTATATCAACCAGATGCAATAAATCAACCTTATTTAAATGCTAATTTGAACAAAGTATAAAAATATCTATAAGATAATTTGGAAAAATTTGACCTCTCATTAGGTATTTAATAATGATATTAAGAGAATTATGTAATTTTTTTGTGCATTGATATTACGACTTTTTTTTTTTTGAGAGGAGTCTCACTCTTGTTGCCCAAGCTGGAGTGCAGTGATGTGATCTCAGCTCACTGTAACCTCTGCCTACCTGGGTTCAAGCGATTCTCCTGCCTCAGCCTCCCGAGTAGCTGGGATTACAGGCACCCGCCAACATGGTTGGCTAATTTTTTTTGTTTTTTGTTTTTTTGTTTTTTTGTTTTAAGATAGAGTCTCGCTCTGTCACCCAGGCTGGAGTGCAATGGCGTGATCTCAGCTCACTGCAACCTCTGCCTCCTGTGTTCAAGTGATTCTCCTGTTTCAGCCTCCCGAGTAGCTGGGACTACGGGTGCACGCCACCATGCCTAGCTAATTTTTGTATTTTTAGTAGAGACAGGGTTTTACCATGTTGGCCAGGATGGTCTCAATCTCTTGACCTTGTGATCCGCTGCCTCAGCCTCCCAAAGTGCTAAGATTACAGGCATGAGCCACGGCGCCCAGCCATTTTTTTGTATTTTTAGTAGAGATGGGGTTTCACCATATTGGCCAGGATGGTCTCAAACTTCTGACCTCATGATCTGCTGACCTTGGCCTCCCAAAGTGCTGGGATTACAGGTGTGAGCCACTGCACCCAGCTGATTCTATTATTTTTTTAAATGATCATTTAGAGATATATATTGAATAGTTATGGATGAAATGTCTGCAGAGATTCAAAATTAACCAGTAGATTATGCGTTGATAATTATTGAAACTGTGTGATAAGTATTAATACATAGGGATTCATTATATTCTCTCCACTTTTATAGAGATGCAGTTTGAAAGAATCAGCTGGGCCGGGCACGGTGACTCACGCCTGTAATCCCAGCACTTTGGGAGGTGAAGGCGGGCGGATCACCTGAGGTCGGGAGTTCGAGACCAGCCTGACCAACATGGAGAAACCCCGTCTCTACTAAAAATACAAAATTGACCGGGCGTGGTGGCACATGCCTATAATCCCAGCTACTAGGGAGGCTGAGGCAGGAGAATCGCTTGAACCTGGGAGGTGGAGGTTGCGGTGAGCCGTGATTGTGCCATTGCACTCCAGCCTGGGCAAACAAGAGTGAAACTCCGTCTAAAAAAAAAAAAAAAGAATCAGCTGGAAGACAAAAAAAAAGCAGAAAGATTTGCAAAAAGCAAAACAGATGTAAAACTGTAATATACTCAGCCAGTTGTGGTGGACCACACCTGTAATCCCAGTACTTTGGGAGGCTGAAGCAGGCAGATCACTTGAGGCCAGGAGTTCGAGACCAACCTGGCCAACATGGTGAAGCCCTGTCTCTACTAAAAATAACAAAAGTCAGCCAGGCATAGTGGCGCATGCCTATAATCTCAGCTACTCAGGAGCTGAGGCATGAGAAATGCTTGAACCCAGGAGGTGGATGTCACAGTGAGCCAAGACAGAGCAAGACTCTGTCTCAAAAAAAAAAAAAACAAAAAAAACCATAATATATTTCTGGAAGTGGAAGTGTTAATAGAGAAACATCTGGCCCGTTGCATGCTTTCGTTACATAATATATATACTTTATGTTTTTATAATTATATATATTATATGAAGATGATTGCCAACCCCCTAGTTAACTACAATATACATTATAACTGAATCAGGATAGGATAATCCACGGTTGTGGATAATCTTTAAATTTTATTTTAGTCCACCATGAAAGCTTATCCAGAGAATTCAGAATTATGGCTGGGTGCTGTGGCTCATGCCTGTAATCTCAACACTTTGGGAGACCAATGCAAGAGGATTCCTTGAACCCAGGAATTCACGACCACCATAGGCAACATGGAGAGACCTCATCTCTACAGAAAAACATAAAATAAAAGAGGATCTTGACAGGACCATCATAAAGAAATGAAACAATTCTGAATTTTTTTTTTCTTTTCTTTCCTTCCTCCTTTCTCCCTCCCTCCCTCCCTCTCTTCCTTTTTTGAGACAAGGTCTCACCGTGACACCCAAGCCTGAGTGCAGTGATGTGATCATAGCTCACTGCAGCCTCAAAGTCCTGGGCTCAAGCAATCTTCCCACCTTAGCCTCTCCTGAGTAGCTGGGACTACAGGTGCACATCACTGCCCCTGGCTAATTTTTTTTTTTTAAGAGATGGGGTCTTGCTATATTGCCCAAGCTGGTTTTGAACTCTTGGGCTCCAGCAATCCTCTCACCTCAGCCTCCCAGAGTGGTGGGATTACAGGTATGAACCATCACACCCAGCCAAGAGCCTCTTAAGAGGTCTGAGCTGAGTCTTCAAAAACTAACAGGAGTTTTCTAGGCTAAAGGAGAGAAGAAACAAATACAGAGATGTGAAGTAGCAGAGTGTAGAGGACAGCGGTGGCTGAAGAGGTGGACAGTGAACAAGTCATAGGGAACATCCTATGCTCAGTAAGTGTAGGACGTTGTGTGTGTGTATCTATATGGACGCAGGCACATAAGAGACTGGGAGGGAGAAAAAAATGAATGAATTAATATAAATGTGTTTACCAGGAAACACTCTTCCGTTTGTAGATTGTATGTATATTATGCCTTGTTGCAACCCTAGCGCACCAAAGGGAAATCCCACTCCTAACCCTGTAGCTCATTTTTAAATAGAATTTGTTGACTAATATGCAAAAGCCTTGGAGTTCTGATAGAAACACATAATACTGTTTTATGTACCAAACTTTTAAATAATGCAGATCTTGGGGTGTTAAATTATAAAAGTTTCTGAAGATATTTAGTTTTCTTTATCAGATTTGAAATTTAAAATAGTCTTTTGGAGGTAATATTTGGTTTTGGTTCATTTGGAAAAGTTATACTAAAATTGTGCAAGATAAAAATATATATCATTTGCTTTTTTTTTTTCTTAATATGGAGTCTCGCTCTGTCACCTAGGCTGGAGTACAGTGCACAATTTGGGATCATTGCAACCTCCGCCTCCTGGGTTTAAGCAATTCTCCTGCTTAAGCCTCCCCAGTAGCTAGGATTACAGGTGCTAGCCACCATGCCCAGCTAATTTTTGTGATTTTAGTAGAGACAGGATTCCACCATGTTGGCCAGACTGGTCTTGAACTCCTGACCTCAAGTGATCCACCCACCTCAGCCTCCCAGAGTGCTGGGATTACAGGTGTGAGCCACCATATCCGACCTCATTTGCTTTTAATTCCATATTGAGTTTTTTGCTCTGAGATGAACATTTTTTCATCAAACAAACATTTTTTTGTTTTGTTTTGAGATGGAGTTTCGCACTTGTTGCCCAGGCTGGAGTGCAATGCGGCATGATCTCAGCTCATGGCTATCTCTGCCTCCCAGGTTCAAGAGATTCTCCTGCCTCAGCCTCCTTAGTATCTGGGATTATAGGCATGTGCCACCATGCCCAGCTAATTTTGTATTTTTAGTAGAGATGAGTTTCTCCATGTTGGTCAGGCTGGTCTTGAACTCCTGACCTCAGGTGATCTGCCCACCTCGGCCTCCCAGACTGCTGGGATTATAGGTGTGAGCCACCACACCTGGCCAAGATGAACATTTTAAATCAAATAAAATAAATTCTCAGATTTTCTGTAGTATGAAATTGCTTCTCAATCTGATAACTGCACTGTGAAGCAAATTACACTCTTGCTAACTTATAAAATCCTCCTTAGGTTTGGGTTCACTATTATTAAGGGTATTTAGAAACTTTCTTAGTACAGGCTTAATTAAATATCTTTCTGTAATTTGACTTTGTTTCATAATGGGAGGTGTTTTGATTCCTTGAATGGTAAAAATCCCATTAAATGCAGTGGTTCTCAGGTGTGGATACTGCATTTTTTTCTTATTCATAAGTAACCCTGTGTCTTTTTTGTTTTTGATAGGAATCTGTAGTAAAATATACATTGCAAGCTGTTACACACACAAAACCGAAAGAAAATTTGACTGAACAATACCTACTGTTGCCATATGTTACCTATGAACGGGATTTTTCTGTTCTATTAAATGTTTAAAGGCTTTAATTGTTTATGACCCACTAAATTGAACTCAGAAATCTCTCTATCCACACTTTAGAAAATATGATTATATCCTGTTGAGTCCTTAAAATGAATGATGATGGGGCCGGGCGCGGTGGCTCAAGCCTGTAATCCCAGCACTTTGGGAGGCCGAGACGGGCGGATCACGAGGTCAGGAGATCGAGACCATCCTGGCTAACACGGTGAAACCCCGTCTCTACTAAAAAAAATACAAAAAACTAGCCGGGCGAGGTGGCGGGCACCTGTAGTCCCAGCTACTCGGGAGGCTGAGGCAGGAGAATGGCGTAAACCCAGGAGGCGGAGCTTGCGGTGAGCTGAGATCCGGCCACTGCACTCCAGCCTGGGCCACAGAGCGAGACTCCGTCTCAAAAAAAAAAAAAAAAAAATGAATGATGATGGAAGAAAATCACAGATCCCTTTACATAAATTACAGGTAAGAAAAAACAATAAGGAAGCCAAGCATAACTTCTTAGGTCTTCCATATCATACACACACAAGCAAAATAAGAAATTACCTAGACCAATATTGTTTACTATGATAAACTAAACAAAAGCCTAGTCACTACTAGCAGAACATAAGAACCTTTTTTTTTTTTCTTTTTTTGGAGACTGAGTATGGCTTTGCCACCCAGGCTGGAGTGCAGTGGCTCAGTCTCTCCACACTGCAACCTCCACCTCTCAGGTTCAGACTGTTCTCCTGCCTTGGCCTTCTGAGTAACTGGGACTACAGGCACACACCACCATGCCCAGCTAATTTTTGTGTCTTTAGTAGAGGCGGAGTTTCACCATGTTGGCCAAGCTGGTCTCGAACTCCTAACCTCAGGTGATCCACCTGCCTCGGCCTCCCAAAGTGTTGGGATTACAGGCGTGGGCCACCACACCTGCTTTTAAAGTTACACAGTTCTCAGTTCAAGTTTTCAATTCACTACTTACCAGTGAGCTACTTAATTTCTCTCAGCCTTAGTTTTCTCATCTGAAAACTGAGAGACATAATAGTACTACCTCATTGGATTACCATGAGGTTATTTGAGAGCACTTGTAAAATATTTAGCACAGTGAAAGCTGTCACTAATTGTCTCCTTTTCTAATAAGGGAGGAGCTACTCAGACTATTTGGAGAAGGTCTAAAGGAAGAAGTGGGATGAATAGATAAGGCACCCTGGAGATGCAGGAGAAGGAATGGGGAAAACAAAAAGAGAAAATGGACTAGTTGGGTTACCCTGGAGAATTACTTTGCTTGATTAGGGAATCACTATCAGGATATCAGTCCTACAGGAAACTTGAAGCCTTCTGCCCTGAAGATGGTGCTGAAGATCTTAGGTTTGAGCTCAGGACAGTGGGAAGGCAATGTAGAACCAATAGAAGGGACTATATATAGGCCAAACCTTCTGATGAGTAGATGAGATCAATTACTGCAGCAGGAATCTTGCAGTAATGGACTGGCAGGGCCCACATTGACAAAGGAAAAAAAATTGTAAAGGACATTGGAGCAATGCAAGTGAAAAGAGATGACAAGTGTCTGGACTTAGACACTTGACACTGGCAGTGTAAAGAAAGAAATTAGTCTACACATGTTGGTTAGTTCTCACAAAGGATATATACATTAATATTATTTAGGAAGAAGCAGCAACTGATGTTATGAGAAGAGTAAATGATTGAGATAAGTTGAAAATTAAGCTTCCAGCCATACAAAAGTGGAGATTCTTGTAGTGTCAACAGTCTTTGGGAATGAGAAAGTTAGGTTATCAAGAATAGAATGGAGGAAAAATGACCTATTCTGGCTTTACCATTTTCCATATCTAGAAATTCAAGGTCACAGTATCACGGTAAGATAATTGATTGTCCAATGGTTAGAACGCTGTCCTTTAACAAAAGCCATTTAACCAGACTAACACATGGGTATACTATATTGGCCCTGGATAGATATTCTTAACTGACAGAAACAAAAATAGCAGCACTGTGCCAGCAAAGGAAGGGAGCTCTTTCTTGGAGCTACAGTTTCTCTGTTCTATAAATGGGAGATGAGGGTAAGCATTCTGTAATTACTTCCTCCTTATCGGATTGGCACAGATTTCATCAAGCATGCCAAATTAAAAAACAAAATTCAGAGCAACTCCATATGTCAGAGATGGGGAAAACAATAAAATTAATACTGTTATTTCTAAATCTTTACTAGATATACATTTCAAATATTGATTAGAATAAACAACAATTAAGATTCATCCATATTTTTTAAAAATGTTATCTGAATATTTTTTATTCTCATTGTTACATAGCAAGTACATATTTTGGCACTACTTTATCAATTTCAGTTCAGTTCGAGCATCCAACCAATCATTTGGTTGATCAATTCTGATGAGTTAAGGTTCTTATAGTTAGAAGTAATAAAATCTTGTGCTATCTTAAACAAGAAAGGAATTTTATCACTTGGACAACAAGGTGTGTTCCTTTAAATACAAGGGCAGTTCGTCTAGGCAACAGAGCTGGTACTGGACTGACGCTGGCAACCATTCTCCCTATCTCTTGCCATCTAATGAAAACTTCTCTCTTGACATCTACTTTATTTCTGTCTCCAAGTTCTCGGCTTCTTTATTTCTATGGCAGAATATTGCTGCTACACAGCATCCACATTTATAGTTCTACCATCTGAATCACAACTCCAAATTTCTTTGGTGAGAATCTGACCGAATAGTGTTAGGTGAGTTTTGTGATAGTATAGAGCAGAGCCCCTGAGCACACACTCACACTAAACTACCTGGGTCCAATCGTACCTCACCCGCAATTAGCTCTATGACTTTGGGCTGATTACTTAATCGCAAACTTCATTTTTCTCATCTGTAAAATTGGAGTCTGTAAGAGAAAGTGCTCCTGACCGAAATCGGCCAGAAGCCCCTCTCATGTTTTATCTAAAGTAAACCTATCTTTAACTGCCAAGCCGTGTTTCGTGTTTCTTTCCTCTTTCTGTAACTCTTACAGGAATCGTGTTAGTAGTACCTGTAATATTATATCAAAATTAAGTTTAAATTTAAATTAAATCAGTAATTTATGTAAAGCACTTAAGAAAATTAATTCAGTCAATATATGTAAAGCACTGGATACCTAGCACATAGAAAGTAGCGTGTGTATGTTAGTTATTATTCCAAATTGATTCTTTTATTATTTATGAATGGATGAGACAAGTCTCCTGCTCACTGCTGCCTCAACCTCCTGGGATCAGGTGATCCTCTCTCCTTAGCCTTCCAAGTAGCTAGGTGTACAGGTGCATGTCACCATGCCTGGCTAATTTTTAATTTTTGTAGAGATGGGGTTTCACTATGTTGCCCAGGCTGATCTGGAACTCCTGAGCTCAAGTGATCCTCCGACCTCAGCCTCCCAAAGTGCTGGGATTACAAGGGTGAGCTACCACACCTGGCCTGGTTAACAGAAATTTAAAATGATGATTAAGGCCAGGTGCAGTGGCTCACACCTGTAATGCCAGCACTTTGGGAGGCTGAGGCAGGTGGATCACGAAGTCAGGAAATCGAGACCATCTTGGCTAACACAGTGAAACCCCATCTCCACTAAAAATACGAAAACTTAGCCGGGCATGGTGGCGGGTGCCTGTAGTCCCAGCTACTCAGTAGGCTGAGGCAGGAGAATGGCATGAACCTGGGAGGCAGAGCTTGCAGTGAGCCAAGATTGCACCACTGCACTCCAGCCTGGGTGACAGAGTGAGATTCCATCTTAGAAACAATAAAAATAAAATCATGATTAAATTATTAGAGAAACTTATTTATTTATTTATTTTTTTGTTGAGACAGAGTTTTTGCTCTTGTTGCCCACGCTGGAGTGCAATGGCATGACCTCTGCTCACTGCAACCTCTGCCTCCCACGTTCAAGCAATTCTCCTTCCTCAGCCTCCCGAGTAGCTGGGATTGCAGGCATGCGCCACCACACCTGACTAATTTTGAAATTTTAGTAGAGACAGAGTTTCTCCATGTTGTTCAGGCTGGTTGGTCTCAACCTCCCAATATCAGGTGGTCTTCCCGCCTCGGCCTCCTAAAGTGCTGGGATTACAGGAGTGAGCCACCGTGCCCAGCAAGAAACCAATATTACATCAAAACTTACCACAGTGCACAAGCGCAACATGAAATCAAATTGTGGTACTCAAACTCATTGCAAGGACTTCAAGCTTATTTACAAACAGGATTTACAGCAAACAAAATAAAACAGTATAGCCCTATAATTGTAATGCCCACAATAGGATTTCTAGTAGGCTGAAATATAGAAGCCCTCTTATCCGACACAGTCAGGACTGTAGTTGGTTAATAGAAAAAGTTGGTTCAGGAGAAGAAGGATAAAAAATGCTAAATACTAACCTAAACAGTTGTTTTTACTTAAAACTTCCATTATCAATTTTAAGGCCTTTAACGCTCTTGGTCTGCATCGGAATTCTGAAATCCATATGCCTTCTAGTTTCAGTTTCCTTAAGAGGGGCAGTAAGTTAATAAATGCGTGAAGCAGTCTAAGGGCAAATTTGATAGATATTTTCATAACTTTTACATTTTTTCTGGCAGCATTGCCACCATTTAATTCTTTTTTTTTTTTTTTTTTTTTTGGAAACAGGATCTCACTCTGTCTGGAGTGCAATGGTGCAATCTTGGCTTACTGTAACCTTTGCCTCCTAGGTTCAAGCAATCCTCTTGCCTCAGCCTCCTGATTAGCTGGGATTTCAGGCATGTGCCACCATATCCAGCTAATTTTTGCATTTTTGGTAGAGACGGGATTTCACCGTATTGGCCAAGCTGGTTTGAAACTCCTGACCTCAAGTGATCTGCCCACCTTGGCCTCCCAAAGTGCTGGGATTACAGGCATGAGCCACCATGCCTGGCCTCACGCTTTGGTTTTTGTCCATGTTCCATTGACCAAACAAATCAAAAGGCCACTTCTAACATACTGGAAAAGGAAAGTGTACTCCACAATAGGGGTTGTGGGAGGGGAAAGTGAATATTTGCTGAACAATAATCTACCACATATATAATTGACCTAACTGACCCTTCATATGATCACCATGGTTAGGTTAGCTGTGTAAAATATATAAGCACTGTGTTTCTCAATAGCACATTTACATAATATTCACAAAAATTGTACATCCACAGATGCATCATCAAAATATGACATATACTCATTGAAAAATGCAGTAAAATTGAAAATTCAGACTTACCAAACAGTCTTTTACCATTATTAATTTTACTTGGAACTTTACAGTGAATTGGCACTCTTTTTTCCCCATCCCTTCCAAAGGTAAATAGAAACAGAAATCTCTTGCCAATGTTTCTAGGGTATGCCAACATTGTTATCTCAACCTGATCCATATTTATAGCCCAGGGATTTGCAGAAATCTGGGGGGAGTCATGGATTCCTTTGGCAGTCTGGTTAAGTCCATGGACCCCTTATCAGAAAAAAATGTTTTTAAATGCATAAAATAAGATAGGTAAGATTACAAAGGAAATCAGTTGTATTGAAATACACTAAAATAGGCCAGGTGCGGAGGCTCACGCTGTAATCCCAGCACTTTGAGAGGCTGAGGTGGGCAGATCACTTGAGGTCAGGAGTTCGAGACTAGCCTGCCAGCATAGCGAAACCCTGTCTCTACCAAAAAAATACAAAAATTAGCTGGGCATGATGGCATGCACCTGTAATTCCAGCTACTTGGGAGGCTGAGGCAAGGGAATTGATTGAACCTGGGAGGCAGAGGTTGCAGCGAGCTGAGATCACGCCACTGCACTTCAGCTCTGGGGGACAGAGCGAGACTTCATCTCAAAAGAAAAAAAAATACAATTACAAAAACAGATAGAAATCAGATTTATGATACAGTAATAAGAACTTCTTTATTAAACACATTAAATAGCAAGAAATGGTAGTGAGGCAAATATAATTGCAAAATAATTTTGAGATATATGTAATACATATAATGTGAATGAAAAACCTGTGATATCGGTGGTAGAATCACAAATAACACAGTGGATTATTGGCTACATTTATAATAGAAGGAACTGATAAATTTCAGTTAGAGGTTCAGGAAAATAAAGGGTTTTTTTCCATCTAAGTTCAATTCAATGAATTCCCTCCACATACCCCTAATATAACCTTTATCTGATACTGACTGAGACACAAAGATTTTTACAAGTCTTTTCTTTCCTTACTGCAGACTAGGAGAAATCTTGATCGTGCCTTCCACTTTCTCTCTTCCTCTTAATGGTATAGAAAATTACTTTTGTGATTATTTAATGAATCTCTCAGTAACCTATAACTTCCCTATGTCTGTTGTTTTTTATTTTGGAAACAGAATCTCACTCTGTCACCCAGGCTGGAGTTCAAGTGATTCTCATGCCTCAGCCTCCCAAGTAACTGGGATTACAAGTGCGCACCACCATGCCCAGCTAATTTTTGTATTTTTTTAATAGAGATGAGGTTTCCCTATGTTGGCCAGACTAGTCTCAAACTCCTGACCTCAAGTGATCCACCCACCTGGCCTCCCAAAGTGCTGGAATTACAGGCGTGAGCCAGCATGCCCGGCCAGCTATTTCTGTTTTTACCGTTGTATTTCAAGCCCAGCATTGTGCCTACGGGAATTATACACACTCTGTACATATTTAATATATTGGGGGAAGATGAAATCCCACATAGTTATAAGCATAACCTTCAGTATGTTTGTGACAATTAAATACATTCATGTGTGTATATGTATACGATACGGAATTTATTTTTAAATCTTTTTATCCTTAGATCCATATACTAAGTTCTTATGATGATGGAATCAGGTTAGAGTCTAGCTGAGTACTTAGTTAGCTCTTTTGTTTTCTTTTTTGAAATTTTTGTTTTATTTTTTAATTTTAATTTTAATTTTTTTTGAGACAGAGTCTCGCTCTGTCACTCAGGCTGGAGTGCAGTGGCATGATCTTGGCTCACTACAAGCTCCACCTCCCGGGTTCAAGCCATTCTCCTGCCTCAGCCTCCTGGGTAGTTGGGATTACAGATGCCCACCACCACACCCGGCTAATTTTTGTATTTTTAGTAGAGACACGGTTTCACCATATTGGCCAGACTAGTCTCGAACTCTTGACCTTGTGATCCGCCCACCTCAGCGTCCAAAAGTTTTGGGATTACAGGCATGAGCCACCACGTCCAACCCTGTTTTATTTTTATTTGAGACAGGGTCTCTCTGTTACCCAGTCTGGACTACAGTGGCATGATAATGGCTCACTGCAGCCTCAAACTCCTGGGCTCAAATGATCCTCCTGCCTCAGCCTCCCAAGTAGTTGGGATTACAGCTGCATGCCACCACACCTGGCTAATTTTTTTGTGTGTTTTGTAGAGATGGGGCAGGGTGGGGGGGCGTCACATTGTTGCTCAGATTGGTCTTGAACTTCTGGCTTCAAGCAATCCTCCCACCTCAGCCTCCCATAATGCTGGGGTTACAGGCATGAACCACTGTGACCAGCCTTTCTGTTCTTTTTTGAGATAGTCTCTCTTACTCTGTCACCCAGGCTGGAGTACAGTGGTGCAATCACAGCTCACTGTGGCCTCAAATGCTTGAGCCCAAGTGATTCTCCCTCTTCAGCCTCCCAAGTAGCTAGAACTGCAGGCATACACCACCATGCCCAGCTATTTTTTTCCTTTTCTTTTTCTTTTTCTTTTTGTAAAGAGGGAGCCTCACTAAGTTGTTTTGGCTGATTTTAAACTGCTGGGCTCAAGTGATCCTCCTGCCTTGATTTTCCAAAGTGCTGGGATTACAGGTGTGAGCCACCACTCCCAGCCTTAATTAGCTCTTAACTGTTTCAAAAAACAAAAAACAATGCAGTGATTATTTCTGTTATACCTTTATTTAGTGGTTCACTTAACCATGTATACCTCCTATGTGCATAGCACTGTGTTAAGCTTTGAGACATCATCAAAGAGATAACAGTCCAGTTTGAGAGACAGCCATGTAAACAGCCATGCATGAGTCAGTGATGTGAGCACTGTTAGAAATGTGTAGGTGCTGTTTCTCCTATATGCTCCTGTCATACCTTGCACCCTGTGCACTCACTGAAAAGGGATATTCTATCTGCTTTTCTGAGTTGTACACTGAAGTTCATTTTCCTTGTGGGTGGTTTTATTTCTTCTCTCTCTCCCTACCATAGTACCTGGCACATAGTGTTAGCAGCCAGTAAGGTTCTAATTATTGAATAAAGGAATGGTGGAGATAATTAGAGATATTTTCATAAAGATGTTTTAAAGTACAGGTTTTGATTTTTAAACTCTTACAATTTTACTTTATCAATAATACATGCACACAGTATCAAAATTTCAACAAATATGAAATGATATCCAGTGAAGCTACCTAACTATTCCTGTTTTCCTAGCAGTTTTAGTAGTTTTTTTTAGAAGTATCCTTCTATAAATATTTTTATACATGCAAGCAAATTTATATGTGTTCTCTTTTTACAGAGCTTTTGGTGTCCCTTTTATGTTCTGTACTTTGCTTTTCTCACTTAACAGTATGTGTTGATTTTTCTATGTCAGTTCACAAAGGGTGTCCTTGTTCATTTTAAAGCTGCATAGTATTTCACTGTATAGATTTCTATAATATGTGTAACCAACTCCCTCCCACTCTGTGAGTGTGTAGGTTGTTTTCAATATTTTGCTCCTACAATACTGCGGTGAATAATCTGATATAACATTTCACAAAAGTGTGTGAGTGTATCTGTAGATTAAATTCCTAGGAGTGGAACTGCTGGATTGAAGGATACATTCATTTGTGATTTTGATAGATAAAGCCAAATTGTTTTCCTTAAAGGTTATATTAGTTAATATACCCACCAGCAGTGTATACCTGTGCCTATTTAAAGGTGGAAACTTTTGAACAGGATTCTAAGAAAAAATAGGAATTTATCGGGTTGTCAGGGGACGGAAAAGATGTTCCAGGCAGAAGGAATAGCACTTTAAGAGGCACAGGATAGAAAGGTGGCACAAGAGGAACTTTAACTTGTTCCATCTGGCTAAAATGTGGGGGGTAGGCCAGGAAATAGAGAGTGGAAGTTGATCATGATAGGTTTTGTATGTAATGCTGAGTAACTGATATTTTAAATTCTATAAATGAAGGTTTTGAGTGGGAAAATCATATAATAAGGTTGATTAATGAATTTTATTAAAAGAATAGCTATTTGTGTGTATTTATTTAAATTGACGTTTGCCAAAAGGGTGTAGTCCCTAAAGATTTGTCTTGCTTTTTTTGTATGTTTATTTGGAGACAGGGTCTCTGTTGTTCAGGCTCGTGTGCAGTGATGATCAGATCATAGCTTACTACAGCCTCGAAGTTCCAGGTTCAAGCGATTCTCCCACCTCACCCTCCCAAGTAGCTGATACTACAGGCACATGCCACCATGCCTGGCTAATTTTTAAAACATTTTTTGTAGAGACAGGGTCTTGCTATGTTGTTCAGGCTGGTCTTGAACTCCTGGCTTCAAGCAGTCCTCCAGCTTCAGACTCCCAAAGTACTGGGATTATAGATGTGAGCCACCATGCTCAGACTTTTCTTGGATTTAAATGAGCTTTTCTTTTTACTAAGGATTCAAATAATATGTTGACTGTAGAAAATTTTGAAAACACATATAAATAAAAACTGAAACACAGAAAGAAAATACAGAAGTTACTCATAAGTTTACTACTCTGAGGTAATTTCCCTATCCAAATAATTCCTATTGTCTATAAAACAATAAAAGAAAACCAATATATGTATTAGGTGGGTTAGAAAATACAAAGTCGCCCACAGTCTGGGTGGGCACGGTGGCCGCGGCGGTAGCCTCTGCGACTACATCTCCAACCGGCCCGGAGCCCGCGGCTTCCCTGGATCCCGCAAGCATCTCGCATGGTGGCTCTGGCTGGCTCCAGTACTCGGTCGGGCCGGATGACCAGACGCCTTTAGCTACCCACTGCCCTCTTCCGCCTGGGCTCAGCCCACCCGCGGGCGACTCACCCCGGGACACAGCACACTTCTCAAGTGGGTCCCATTTTTAGCCACGAGTGCTGAAAAGTCTAGAGGAAAGGAACCAGGTAGAGAGTCAGAGGGAGAAATTAGTTTCTATTTCCAGCTCCACCACTGTAACCCCTGGTTAAAGAAATATGAATATCAACACTAAATTGTTCATCAGTGTTATTTGTGCCAGCCTTTTCACCTTCCAGCTTCTTTTCTACTTTGTAAGTTACTGGTTTTCACGAAAGTTTCTCCAAGTTTCAATAGTCTCAGCTTTGAAAAGAAGATTGGATGGAACTCAAGGGTAGTGTTTACATGCCGTTCTTTGGTGGTTGGTGTTCTTGGCCTGTACATTTTATTATTTGATGAGGCTACTAAAGCTGATCCACTTTGGGATGGTCCATCACTTGCAAAAGTGAATATTGCTATTGCTTCAGGCTACCTCATTTCTTTTTTTCTTTTCTTTTCTTTTTTTTTTTTTTTTTGTGATGGAGTTTTGCTCTTGTCACCCAGGCTGGAGTGCAAGGGCGCCATCATGACTCACTGCAACCTCCGCCTCCCAGGTTCAAGCAATTCTTCTGTCTCAGCCTCTCCAGTAGCTGGGATTACAGGCGCCCGCCACCTCACCCAGCTATTTTTTTTTTTTTTGTATTTTTAGTAGAGACGGGGTTTCACCACGTTGGCCTGGCTGGTCCGAACTCCTGACCTCAGGTGATCTGCCTGCCTTGGCCTCCCAAAGTGCTGGGATTACAGGCATGAGCCACCACACCCAGCCAGGCTACCTCATTTCTGATTTGTCCATTATCATTTTGTATTGGAAAGTGATTGGTGACAAATTTTTTATAATACATCATTATGTGGCCCTGTATGCGTACTACTTTATACTGATATTAGTGAATTCTAATTTGGCATAATTTCTTCAAGAATCAGATATATCAAAACATCTCTCCAGATCACCCATTTGGAATCACAATATAAATAATTATAAATGTTTTAAAAACTGCTTCCGTTCTCTCGGCCCCTGAAATCACAGGCTTAGCAAATGGCTGGCTCTGTGTGGATTGGCAAGCTGAATGTTTAATTATGTGGGGTGAATATTATTTTCTCTTTGAACTTTTATGCCTTTAAAATAAAATAAAATAAAAAATAAAATAGGAAATAAAAAGTGGTTTCCAAAGACAATCACTTGTTAAGAAATTCTTGTGATTCCTTCTAGGAAGAGAGAAAAAAACAAAAGTGATGCATATACCTGCATAAATTACAGCATAATTGTTAACGTAGAGCTATACAACAAAGATCTCTTAAATAGGTGAATGTCTTTTAAAGACAGAAAGAACTGTTTTATTTTCTTTAAGGGCCTCACTACAAGCCTTTTAGATAGATTCAAATCACATGTGCTACTTTCCCTCTTTGTAACACTTCACTAGTAGGTACTTCCTAATCAGGATCTCAACAACTATCAGCCACATAGAATACTTGGAAGGAGGGTAACTTTTCATACTCGAAAGCCCTCTTCTGGAAGAATCCTAATATTATTAATAGCAAGTCTTCCACTTGTAGGAACAGTTTGTGACAAATCCTTCCCAGACTATTCTTTGAGTATACGAGTTAATATCTCCAAGTCACTGCTACTCTGAGCACATGCATCCTGCTGCTAGGGAAATGCATTAAGGTACCTTCAAAACTTTTTTTCCTCTGTAATTACATCCTAAAATTACACTGGAGGGAGGGCCAGGGTGAAGGGAAGGTGCATTTACTGAGCTATCTATCAAAGTCCACCAAGCTAATAGATTGTGACCACAATTTTGATGATTTGGGATTCCATATCTGCAAAGCAGTGTTAAAACTACACAATATGTGATAAATGATAGAATCAGGATAATTCCTCTAAATAGTTAACATTTAACCGGAAGCTCTACAGTGCTCTCCAACCTAACACATGAATTTATTCCTTCATGTAAAAGGATCGTTTTTATTGCTGCTGCCTGAAAGGTACAAATTGCTTGGGTGTAGGCTGCTCAACTTCCTTCTTACTAAAGAGGCAGGAAATGTATCTTCCATTTAAAGTGTTAATGGCATCTGTGAATGTGTAGTCCAATTTGTTATTGACTTGAACTCCAAAGATTTGAGAAACAAGGTTTAACTTTAGCACTCAAGATCGTTACACAAGAATTAAATGTTTTCAATGACTTCCTTTTGTGGTGTTGGGAAGGGTGCAAAAAGGAAAGAGAAGGCTGGAAAATAAATATATTTTATCTAAGAGGGCATGACTGAGTTGGCTAAGCTCTCAATTTCATTTTTCTGTTAGGAATGACTTTCACCTATTATGTTAGAATGTGTGCTCACATTTCCTGTTGTGGATCAAAATGGAGCTTGGAGTGCTACTTTTGGTGCAGGAGAGGACTGTTGAGACCAGAACCAAGTTGGGTTTTTTGTTGTTTTTGTTTGTTTTGTTTTGTGTGTGTGTTTTTGAGACAGAGTCTTGCTCTGTTGCCCAGGCTGTAGTGCAGTGACATGATCTAGACTCACTCCCAGGTTCAAGTCATTCTCTTGCCTCAGCCTCCCAAGTAGCTGAGATTACAGGTGCTAACCACCATGCCCAGATAATTTTTGTATTTTTAGTAGAGACAAGATTTCACCATATTGGCCACACTGTTCTCAAACTCCTGACCTCAAGTGATCTGCCCACCTCGGCCTCTTAGAGTGCTGGGATTACAGGCGTGAACTACTGCGCCTGGCCCCAAGTTGTTTAACAGACACCTGCCAAAAGACAAGGACTTCCACTGAACCCTTATCAGGTCAAAACATGGTAGATATTCTACTAAAATTGGTCAAATAAGTAAATGGAATAAGTGAATGAAAATTGGTCAAATAAGTAAATGGAATAAGTGAATGAAAATTATTCATTCTTTCAAGTTTGTTTAGAGAAAATAATGGAAACTGTTCAACTTGAGAATAAAGTGTTTAAAATATGTATAGGCTATACAAAAGTGCTATTAGTATCCCACTATTAAGTGCCACTTGTTACATTCCCCTAAATAATCTAGAAGGGGCAAACAAAGAAAAACAATGTAAGACAAAAGTAATAATTCCACCCAGGGTGAAATGGCATTCAGACTACTCTAATTCTTTAATCTATGTTGTAGTTGCTTATGTATTAAACATGTACGAAAACTATATGAAATCGTTATTAATTCATACTGAAATGTTCACTTGCCTCTGATCTATTTAAGCCAAGCCAGTAGATGTCAACCTGTTTCTGACCTCAGGAGCCTGGGCCCACCTATGCTAACATAAAAGCCATGATGACTGTGGCAACAGTGTTGCTGACATTATACTGACCATATTGCTGTAAATGTCTCCATGGCACATCTGCTTCTGCAGATTCAGTCTTACTCTGCTTTTAGAGACTTTCCCATAAATGCTAAAATGTACTTGCCTGTTAGTGTGTTTGATACTCTTCAAAGGGAGAGAATTGGCCTGGCATGGTGGCTCACACCTGTAATCCCAGCACTTTGGGAGGCTGAGGCAGGCAGATCACCTGAGGTAAGAAATTTAAGACCAGTCTGGCCAACATAGTGAAACCCCATCTCTAGTAAAAATTAGCCAGTTTGGTTGCAGGCACCTGTAATCCCAGCTACTCGGGAGGCTAAGGCAGGAGAATCTCTTGAACACAGGAAGCAGAGGTTGCAGTGAGCTGAGATCGCATCACTGGACTCCAGCCTGGATGACAGAGTAAGACCCCATCTCAAAAAAAAAAAAAGAGAAATAATTAATTTCATTTCTTGGTTCTCACTGACTTCAATGAGGAGACTTGGAATAGGAATAGAAAATTAGTGTATGAACAAGTTGAGATGAAACAGAACTGACATAAGAAGAACATAAAAGGCAGAGTCCATAAATCTTGCAGTGTGATAGCCTAGGTTTCATCTTAATAGCACTAATACAGACACAAAATAAAAAGACAGTTTGATGATGTAAGTACAGTTTTTCAGGCCTGTCTTACAGGTGTTAAATCTGAAGCACAGATTAAGTTACTTGTTCAAGGTCACAGTGCTGGAAAATGGTAAAGTCAGGATTTGAGCACAGGCTTTTGGCTCTAGGGCTGTGCTCTTAATCATTATTCCAAATGCATGGCATTTGTTCTTTGTACTCCCTCATTAGATGTTACAGACAATATTCCTTTGATTATATATCCCTTTGATGATCAGAATCTGAACTTTTCTAAACTTTTGCAGTTTCTTAGGAAGGTGATAATTTAGACGTCAAATCTATAATTAGAGTTTCTTTTATTATTGGAGCATGGATTTTGAAGGTGAATGATTAACAGTGATTGACATTGTTATCAGATTTTTATTTACTTTCTTTTAGATGTTTGGATAATAAAGTAATCATGCTTGCCTGAATAACAGCAGTTCTCTGTTGGGCTTTGTGCTTTATACATGGAAAGGGAGCCTTGGTCTATTGCAAGGATACTAAACAGTGACTGTATAGTATAGCATGTTAACAATGTTTTAATAAATATTTTTAGCAATTATGAGCTAATTTAAGCCTTTTTAAAATGGAATATTTATTATTTACTTTGTGCCTAGTAATGTGTTACTGCTAAGACTAAATAAAAGAGCAAAGCAAATGCCATTCCTGCCTTCACAGCACTTACAGTCTAGCAGGCAAGATCGATATTAAACACGTACTCAAAAAAAGGGTTTGAGTTTTGTAAAGAGAGGGAGTGCTGAATCCTCTGGGAACATCCTCTGATCTCATCTAAATTTGAAGCCCTGGGTTCTTGGGGAACATATAGCAAGAACTAATCCAAGTTAGGGGTCAGAGAAGAAGTGAAGAATGAGTAGGATTTAATCAGCTGAAGAGAATGAGGCTATGGGGAAGAGTGTTCTACGAAGAAGAGAAATACATTCAGCCTTAGAAATGTGCATCAAAGAACTTAAACTGCAGAGACTTTGGGGAGAAAACAAACAACAAAAAAACCAAACACACACAAAAAAACTCTTAAAGAAATTAAATAAATGGATCATAGAGTACAAGAGCTCAGGAGGGGCTTGAAATTAGGCTGGAGAAGACGTTAGGAGCTAAATTACGAAGAACCTTGCTATTTATGATAAGGAATTGGGCTTTATGCAAAGGGCAGTGGAAAACTGTTCAAAAGATTTTTAGCAGGGCCTTCATTAATTTCGTGGCTCTATCAAAAACATTAGGCCAATTATTTAAACTTGGGCAATTCATTTGATCTTCCTAGTTCTAAATTTTCTCATTTTTAGAGTAGGGGACTTGGATTAGCCCTTTTAGATCAAAGATCCCTAATGTGAGTTTATGCACCCTGAGAGTATCATGTCTAGAAAGAAGTAACAGTGTCCTCATCCATCCTGCTCTCTATTGTTTTCCTTTTCCTTTCAGATTTCAATATCAATTTTGTCATGAGGCATATTTTAGTCAGTATTTTGGAGAAGGTATTCTGATGACTCCTATGTATGTTTTTTTGAAATAAAATTCATTTTATCATTATAAAGGTAATATAGAAAAAATGTTTGGCCGGGCGCGGTGGCTCAAGCCTGTAATCCCAGCACTTTGGGAGGCCGAGACGGGTGGATCACGAGGTCAGGAAATCGAGACCATTCTGGCTAACACGGTGAAACCCCGTCTCTACTAAAAATACAAGAAAATTAGCCGGGCGAGGTGGCGGGCGCCTGTAGTCCCAGCTACTCGGGAGGCTGAGGCAGGAGAATGGCGTGAACCCGGGAGGCGGAGCTTGCAGTGAGCCGAGATCGCGCCACTGCACTCCAGCCTGGGGCACAGAGCAAGACTCCGTCTCAAAAAAAAAAAAAAAAAAAAAAAAAAAAGAAAAAATGTTTAAGCATAGAAAATGAACAAGAAAGCAGTCATAATCATGGATGTCATGATACTGAAACCCTTGGGATATAGCTAGACTGGAAGTCAGGCTGGTAAAGCAAATCCCACGAGAGGAGAGAGCACTTACTGGGAGAGGGGAATGTTTGGGGGGTAGAATAATCTTCAGATTCCTGAAGGACTATGGTGCAGAAGTTGGAATAGAAGACAGAATTGTGGTTAATGAGTAGAAGCTACTAGAGATACAGATTTTAACTCAATTTGGGAAAAACAAAACTAGCAGTTAGAACTGTCCACCAGAAAATTAGTGAATTCCTCTGAATGCCCGTAGGTATTCCAGTAAATTACTACATGTACTCTAAGGTTGCCAGTAGAAGGTGTTCAGGTTCTTGGCATCTCATACAAAGAATTAGACAAAGTGCATACACAACATGAGGAAAGCGAAAGCATGGATTTACTGAGAACAAAAATACACTCCACAGTGTGGGAGCGGGCCTGAGCATAAGAGCCCCGCTTACAGAATTTTCTGGAGTTTCAATACTCCAGAGGTTTCTCATTGGTTACTTGGCGTATATTCTATATAAATGAAGAGAATAGAGTCACAGAGTCATTTACTCAGACTGCGCCCTATTTTAAATGGAGACGATGTTACTTGGTGTGTGTGATCTAGGTAAATGGAAAGGATGGATGTGAAGCTACGAAGTGTAAATGGAGAGGATGTTACTTGGTGTGTGTGGTCTATGTAAATGGAGAGGATGGATGTGAAGTTACAAAGTGTAAATGTGTGGAGAGGATGAAGTGAAGTTACAAAGCCATTCACATTCCTGTCATTGCTCAAGTGCTTTCACTTGATTTAGTTGTAGGAAATCAGTGTAGATTGGCCTATGTTTCCTGCCTCCAGGCCCTATTTTCCTGCCTCAGCCTCCTGAGTAGCTGGGATTACAGGTATGAGCCACTACACCTGGCTAATTTTTCTATTTTTAGTAGAGACAAGGTTTCACCAAGTTGGCCAGGCTAGTCTTGTACTCCTGGCCTCAAGTGATCCACCTGCCTTGGCCTCCCAAAGTGCTGGTGTTACGGGTGTGAGCCACTGTGGCCAGCCTGAATTTGAATGTTGACCTGTCTTGCTAGGTTGGCAAAGTTCTCCTGGGTGATATCCTGAAGTATGTTTTCCAATTTGGTTATTTTCTCCCCATCTCTTTCAGGTACCCCAGTCAGTCATAGGTTTGTTCTCTTTACATAATCCCATATTTCTTGGAGGTTTTGTTCATTCCTTTTTTATTCTTTTTTCTCTGTTCTTATTTGCCTGTCTTATTTCTGAAAGATAGTCTTCAAGCTCTTCAATTCTTTCCTCCCCTTGGTCTCTTCTGCTATTGATACTTGTGATTGCATTGTGAAGTTCTCATGTTGTGTTTTACAGCTCTGTTAGTTAGTTATGTTCCTTTCTAACCTGGCTATTCTGGCTATCAGCTCCTGTATTGTTTTATCATGATTCTTAGCTTCGTTGCATTGGCTTATGTATTAATTTGTTCTCACACTGCTAATAAAGACATACTCGAGACTGGATAATTGATAAAGAAGTTTAATGGACTCACAGTTCAGAATGGCTGGGGAGGCCTCAGGAAACTTACAATCATGGCAGAAGGGGAAGCAGACACGTTCTTCTTCACATGATAGTAGGGGAGAGAATGAGTGCCCAGTAAAGGGGGAAGCCCCCCTTATAAAACTATCAGATATCATGAGAACTGTCTATCATGACAACAGGATGAGGGAAACTGCCCCCATGATTCAGTTATCTCCACCTGATCCCTCCCATGACACCTGGGGATTATGGGAACTATAATTCAAGATGAGATTTGGGTGGGGACACAGCCAAACCATATCAGGTTACAACATGCTCCTTTAGCTTAGTGAAGTTCATTACTACCCACCTTTTGAAGCCTACTTCTGTCATTTCAGCCATCTCAGCCTCAGACTAGTTCTGTGTTCTTGCTGGAGAAGTGTTAACGGTCATTTGGAAGAGAACAGACACTCTGACTTTTTGAGGTTTTAGCATTTTTGCATAGATTCCTTCTCATCTTTGTGGGTTTATCTACCTTTGATCTTTGAGGTTGCTGACCTTTCAGTGAGGTTTTTGTGGGGTTTTGTTGATCTTGTTGTAGTTTTCGGTTTGTTTTTCTTTTAACAATCAGGCCACTCTATACTCTATCGTTGGACTGCTGTGGTTTGCTGGGGTCCAATCCAGACCCTAGTTGCCTCAGTTTTTCCTGTACCTGGAGGTATCACCAGTGTAGGCTGCAAAAAAGCAAAGGTGGCAGCCAGCTCCTTCCTCTGGAAGCTCCATCTTAGGGGAAACTGACCTTTTGCCAGCCCACCCACACCTGTAGGAAGTGTCTGAAGACCCACATTGGGAATTGTCACCCAGTCAGGAGGAACAGGATCAGGGACCCACCCAAAGAAGCAGTCTGGCTGCTTTTTGGTAGAGCAGGTATGCTGTGTTGGAGGAGGTCCCTTCCTTGTTTGGACCACCTATATTCTCCGCAGCTAACAGACTAGAGCAACTGACTTGACTGAACTGTAGAGATGGTGGCTGCCCCTCCCCCCAGGAATTCAGAGCTCTCTCTGATGGACTCTAACCCACTGCCATTGGCTGACTGGGATTCCAGGCCAGTCGGTCTTAACTTGTGAGGTGCTGTGGAAGTGGGGCCCACAAAACGTCGCTGCTTGACTCCCTGGATTCAGCTCCCTTCCTAGGGATATATACAGATGGATTTTCCACCTCTCTGGGAATCCTGGGGCTGGGGTGTTTAAAACTCTTGGGACTCTGCATGTACCTGAGTGGCTACTGTGCCGTGACTCCACACAGCTCTGTGTATCAAACCCAAGGCCCTGGTGGCATGGTCTCATGAGGAGACTCCTGATCAGTGAGTTACAAAGATCTGTGGGAGAAGTGTGGTTTCCTAGGTGGGGTTGCACAATCACTGTTTCCCTTGGCTGGGGGTGGAGGTTCTTTTGGCTCCATGCCACTTCTGGGTGGGCCGTCGCTGCCACTTCTGGGTGGGCTGTCGCTGCCCTGCCTGCCCCACCCTGCTTTTCTTTGTTCTCTCTGGGTCTGGTTGTTTGCCTAGTTAGTCCCAGTGTAACCACCTGGATATTTCAGTGCTGAATTCACGCATCCCTTTTCATTCCTCTCCATGAGTGTAATGGATCAGAGCTGTATCTAATCGGCCATCTTGGATTGATCTCTGAGACTAATTTGTGGTTTTTTTTTTTTTTTTTTTTTTGAGACGGAGTCTCGCTCTGTCGCCCAGGCTGGAGTGCAGTGGCGCAATCTCAGCTCACTGCAAGCTCCGCCTCCCAGGTTCACGCCATTCTTCTGCGTCAGCCTCCCGAGTAGCTGGGCCTATAGGCGCCCGCCACCACGCCCGCCTTATATTTTGTATTTTTAGTAGAGACAAGGTTTCACCGTATTAGCCAGGATGGTCTCGATTTCCTGACCTCATGATCCACCCGCCTCGGCCTCCCAAAGTGCTGGGATTACAGGCGTGAGCCACTGCGCCCGGCCTTCTGAAACTAAAGGTGAGGAAACTGTTATGGGGAGTTAAGGAAACTGGCTAAGACATCAGGACTCAGTGACAAAACTGGGATTTATATTATAAATTCCAGTCTCTGATTCCAGCAGCTGTAAATTTTTTTCCATTGTATACATCTTCTAAAATTCTCTTGTATATTAGAGTTATAGAGGCAACAGAACAATTCTTGTTTCCTGGAGAGTTTGGGAAACTACCTAGAATTCCAAGACACACAAGTACCATAAGTGTAAATATCCTTCCAAAGGCATTTGCCTTCACCTGGGTGCCTAAAGCTTCAAGGCCCAGTTATGCCATAGAAATACAGATCATTCTGTAGTTGGAGTTGTCTCATTAAAACTCTGGGTTTATGAAATGTGCATCTGGTGAAATACATGAGCTTTTGTCTTCAGATTGTGAGTAGAATGTATGTCTGAGTATAATATAAAGATAAACTTCTTTTAATATAGATAATGCATTTTTCTTTATCACAGACCTTCCACAGATTCTGCTGTTCTATCTGAGTATTTGACAATGGACTTTGTAATGTATGACAGTGCATATGGGAAAATACAATGTTCATATGGGGGATGGGGAAAGAGAATTCTGAGCAAATGAGTTGGAATTAGAATATAAAGCAGTATAGCATTAGGGTTTGAATATAAAACCATATAAAGCCATATAGCACTGGATATAGGTGGATAAGAAGTGGATAAAAAAATTTCCTGGCCAGGTGTGGTAGCTAATGCCTGTAATCCCAGCACTTTGGGAGGCTGAGGTGGGTGGATCACCTGAGGTTGGGAGTTCGAAACCAGTCGGACCAACATGGAGAAACACTATCTCTACTAAAAATACAAAATTAGCTGGACATGGTGGTGCATGCCTGTAATCCCAGCTACTTGGGAGGCTGAGGCAAGAGAATCGCATGAACCCAGGAGGTGGAGGTTTTGGTGAGCTGAGATCGCGCCATTGCACTCCAGCCTGGGCAACAAGAGCGAAAATATGTCTCAAAAAAAAAAAAAAAATTCCTAGGGAGATTTCTGATTTTAAAATGGTGCCATGGAAGCAAGCTGCCTTCACTCTCCCCTCCCCGACAGAAAACCAAAAACAAATACATAGCGCCAAGATTTTTGCTAGCAACAACTCTGAGCAGTCAGTAGGAGAACTGAACTTCCATATCCACGATGCTGCTCTCTCCCCCATTCTGCCTGGCAATAAGCTTGAGGAAAATCTTTCCCCAATTTATGGCTTCTACACTAGAAAAAGTGAGATTGAGGCCAGATGTAGTGGCTCATGCCTGTAATCCCTGTGCTTTGGTGGCTAAGGTGAGAAGATCACTTGAGCCTGGGAGTTCAAGGTTCCAGTGAGCTATGGTTGTACCACTGCACTCCAGCCTAGGTGACTGAACAAGACCATGTCTCTAAAACAAAAAGAGAGATTGAGGTGATCAACCATCTTTTCCCACCATACTGGGTTACCTGGCAGGAGACCTGTTCTTGCCTTAACCCACAGGAAGCATCATGACTACCTAAGGGAGGAATATTGCCCCAAGGATGGGCAGACAAAGGGGAGAAATGGGACTCTCATCCCTAGCTCTGAAAACTCTGCTTTGTAACTAGGCCAAAGGAGATGCCATATAAAAGTGGCTGTTCAGTAGCACTATTCTATAGGAGGTACATTTCTTTCTTTCTTTTCTTTTCCTTTTTTTGGGGGGGAGGGGGGTCTTTCTCTGTCACCCAGGCTGGAATGCAGTGGCATGAACACAGCTCACTGCAGCCTCAACCCCCTGGGTTCAAGCAATCCTCCTGCCTCAGCCTCCTGAGTATTGGGACTACAGGTGGGTGCCACCATGCCCAGCTAATTTTTAAATCTTTTTTGTAGAGACGGGGTCTCACCATGTTGCCAAGGCTGGTCTCAAACTCCTGGGCACATGGGATCCTCCCACCTCAGCCTCTCAACGTGCTGGGATGACGGGCATGAGAAGAGAGGTATATTTCACAGGTTCCTTGAACAGGAACCTCTAGCCAGCCTTCTCACACCGCTGGGATAATCTCTTTGGGAACTCCCTAGTTTGGGACAGGGAGCACTCCAATCATGCACTAGAGCCAAGGTGAACCTGGGCTTTAAGATGCCACAAGAGCCAAAAAGGAGGAAGTGACCTAGTAGTAAAGATTTGCTAAGGAACTATGTCTAATGAAAACCAAAACAAGCCAGATAGAAAATACTAAAATAAATAACTAATCCTTCAATGCAAATACTAGAATAAATAACTAATCCTTCAGTGCAAAAACCATGACCTTTCCAAAGAGACAGAGCAAAAATTCTGTCACTGGCCTTAAGTGATGATTTGTAAGATCTGCAGCCTAGCATTAAAAATGGCAATTTTAAGGAAACTCAGTGATCACCATCATAACAAAGAAAAGCAATTCAGGAATTTATCAGAGAAGTTTAGCAAAGATTGAAATAATAAAAAATGAAATGGAAATCGTGGAACTAAAGAATACATTTCCTGAACAGGAGACTTCATTAAAGACTCTCAACAGTAGAAAGGACTAAACAGAGGAAAAAAAAAATCAGTGAGTTTGAAGACTGTCTGAAAATACACAGAGGAGGCTGGGTGTGGTGGCTCATGCCTGTAATCCCAGCATTTTAGGAGGCCAAAGCAGATGGATCACTTGAGGTCAGGAGTTCGAGACTGGCATGACCAACATGGTGAAACCTCATCTCTACTAAAAATACCAAAATTAGCTGGACATGGTGCCAGGTGCCTGAAATCCTAGCTACTCAGGAGGCTGAGGCAGGAGAATCACTTGACCCCACAAGGCAGAGGTTGCAGTGAGCTGAGATCACGCCACTGTAATCCAGCCTGGGTAACAGAGTGAGACTCTGTCTAAAAAAAAAAAGAAAAGAAAATACATGGAGGAGAATAAAGAAAAAGAATGAAAAGGAATAAAGATGGCCTATAATATATAGAAAATTGCCTCAAAAGACCAAATCTTAGAATTACTAGTGTTCAAGAGAGAGCTGAGCAAGAATAAGGAAGAGGTAGAAAGCTTATTCATTTCCTTTGAGACAGGATCTCACTTTATCACCCAGGCCGGAGTGCAGTGGCACCATCTCCACTCACTGCAACCTCTGCCTCCCAGATTTGAGCCATTCTCCCACCTCACCCTCCTGAGTAGCTAGGACCAAAGGCGTATGCCAACTCTCCTGGCTAATTTTTTTATTTTTTGGTAGAGATGGGGTTTCACCATGTTAGCCAGACTGTCTTGAACTGACCTCAAGTGATCTGCCCAATTCAGCCTCCTAAAGTGCTGGGATTGTAGGTGTGTGCCACCACGCCTAGCCTAGAAAGCTTATTCAAAATATAATAATAGACTGGGTGCATTGGCTCATGCCTGTAATCCCAGCACTTTGGGAGACCAAGGCAGGTGGATCACGTGAAGTCAGGAGTTCGAGACTAGCCTGACCAACAAGGTGAAACCCCGTCTCTACTAAAAATACAAAAATTAGCTGGGTGTGGTGGCAGATGCCTATAATCCCAACTATTGGGGGAGGGTGAGGCAAGAGAATTGCTGGAATCTGGGAGGCAGAGGTTGCAGTGAGCTGAGATGGTGCCATTGCACTCTAGCCTAGGTGACAGAGTGAGATTCCATCTCAAAAAATAAAAATATAATAATAATAATAGAAAACTTTCCAAGTACAAGAAAGCCTGAGATCACTAAACAGATTCAACCCAAATAAGATATCCCAAGGGATATAGTAAACTCTCAAAGATCAAAGATCAGGAGAGGATTCGAAAAGCAGCAAGAGAAAAGAAGTAAATAACGTATAAAGGATCTCCAGTTTGGCTGGAATAGACTTCTCAATGGAAAACACACAGGCTATGAGGGGATGAAATGACATTTTCAAAGTGCTCAAAGAAAAAAAAACTTACATTCAAGAATACTGTGCACAGCAAAATTATCCTTCACATATGAAGGAGATATAAAATCTTTCCCAGACAAGTAAAAACTGAGTCATTCACCACCACCAGGCTTGTCTTACAAGAAATAAAGGGAGCTCTCCCATTTGAAAGAAGAAAGCACTAATGGGTTAAAAAAAAAAAGGTTTCAAGATATAAAACCCACTTGTAAAATTAACTATAAAGATAAACCCAAAATACTCTGTTACTATAATGTAACAATAGCTACAGCAGTCTGTTAAGAGATAGATAATGAAAAATATATAAAATGAGGCAACTGAAAGTCAAAAGGGAGAGGCAGAGTAGAATTTTGTCATGTTGTTTTACTTTGCCTGGTTCTGTTCTTTTATTTGTGATCCAAGATAAGTTGTCTATTTTATTTTTTAAGATTGGGTCTCATCTGTCACCCAGACTGGACTACATTGGCATGATTATGGTTCACTGCAGCCTTGACCTTCTGGGCTTAGGTTATCCTCCCACCTCAGCCTCCCAAGTAGCGGTGTGTGCCACCACGCCTGGCTCATTTTTTTTGTATTTTTTGTAGAGACATGGTTTTGCCATGTTGCCCAAGCTGGTCACAAACTCCTGGACTCAAGTGATCCACCCACCTCAGCCTCCCAAAGTGCTGGGATTACAGACATGAGCCATAACACCTGGCCCCTACATTGTCATCTTTTTAAAATAATTTGTTATATCTATAAGATGTTTTTTTTCTCATGATAAGCACAATGCAAAAAACCTATGATAGATTCACTAAAAATAAAAGCAACAAATTTACTACCTATTAGGTAGGAAGAAAGAAAGGACTCTCAAAACAACCACAAGACAGGCAACAAGTGGCATTAGTAAATCCATACTTATCAATAACAACACTGAGTATAAATGGTCTCAGTTCTCCAATTAAAAGCCATACAGTGGCTGAATGGATAAAGAAACAAGACCCAGCTATATGCTGCCTTCAGGAAACCCATTTCACCTATCAAGGCACACATAGACTGAATGTGAAGGGGTTGGAAAAATATATTCTATGCAACTGGAAACCAAAATGAGCAGGAATAGCTACAGTTATATCAGATAAAATAGTACACTAATCAAAGGATGTAAAAAGAGACAAACAATGTCACGACATAATGATAAAGGGATCAGTTCAGCAAGAGGATATAACAATTATTCATTTTTGCACTCAGCACCAGAGTTCCCAAGTATATCAAGCAGATGTTAAATCTAAAAGGAGAGGTAAACTGCAATACAGTAATAGTAGGGGATTTTAAGCCCCACTCTCAGTAACAGATGATCCAGACAGAAAATTAGCAAAGAAACAGTAGAGTTAAACTACACACTAAATCTAACAGACCTATCTGACATTTACAGAACATTTCACCCAACTGCTGCAGAATACACATTCTTTTCATCAGCACATGGTCTATTCCCTAGAATAGGAATAGACCATTCCCTATTCTAGGGAATAGACCATTCCCTATTCTAGGGAATAGACCATTCCCTATTCTAGGGAATAGACCATGTCTTAGACCACAAAATGAGTCTGAACATATTTTTTTAATAAAGAAATCATATCAAGTATCTTTTTCAACCACAATGGAATAAAACTTAGAAATCTATAACAAGAGGAACATCAAAAAGACACCAATAAATTAAATAAATACATTAAACAACGTATTCTTTTTTTTTTTTGAGACAGAGTCTCACTTTGTTGCCCAGGCTGGAGTACAATAGTGTGATCTCGGCTCACTGCAGCCTCTGCCTCCTAGGTTCAAGCAATTCTCCTGCCTTAGCCTCCTAAGTAGCTGGGATTACAGGTGCCCACCACTACACCCGGCTAATTTTTGTATTTTTTGTAGAGGTGGGGTTTCACCATGTTGGTCATGCTGGTCTCGAACTCCCGAACCTCAGGTGATCCGCCCACCTCTGCCTCCCCAAGTGCTGGGATTACAGACGTGAGCCACTAGGCTCGGCCACAATGTATTCTTGAACGACCAATGGGTCAATGAAAGTACTAAAAAGGGGCCGGGCACGGTGGCTCACACCTGAAATCCCAGCACTTTGGGAGGCCAAGGTGGGCAGATCATGAGGTCAGGAGATTGAGACCATCCTGGCTAATATGATGAAACCCCATCTCTACTAAAAATACAAACAAACAAAAAATATCAGGTGTGGTGGCACGTGCCTGTAGTCCCAGCTAATTGGGAGGCTAAGCAGGAGAATCGCTTGAACCCAGGAGGCAGAGGTTGCAGTGACCCAAGATCACACCACTGCACTCCAGCCTGGGTGACAGAGTGAGACTCCATCTCAAAAAATAATAATAATAATAAAAGGACTAAAAAGGAAATTAAAAAACAAAGTTTTTGTTTTGTTTTGTTTTGTTTTTTGAGAGAAGGTCTTACTCTGTTGCCCAGACTTGAGTGCAGTGTCATGATCTCAGCTCACTGCAAGCTCTACCTCCCAGGCTCAAGTGATCCTTCCACTTCAGCCTCCCAAGTCGCTGGGACTATAGGTGTGTGCCACCATACACCTGACTGATTTTTTAAAATATTTGTGGAAATGAAGTATCACTGTGTTGCTCAGGCTGGTCTTGAACTCCTGAGCTCAAGCTGTCCTCTCACCTTGGCTTCCCAAAATGCTAGGATTATGGGCATGAGCCACTGTGCCCATCCTAAAAATGTTCTGAAACAAATGAAACTAGGATAAAATAAATTAAAACTAAAAGAACAATAGAAAAGATCAGCAAAATGAAAGTGGTTTTTTTTTTGAAAGATAAAATCAAAACTTTAGACTGAGAAAAAGAGAAGACCCAAGTAAATAAAATCAGAAACAAGAAAGGAAATATAACAACTGAAACCTGAGAAATACAAAGCATCATTAGAGACTGTTATGAACAACCTGGAAAACCTAGAAATGGAGGAATTCCTGGATACATACAACCTACCAAGACTGAACCATGAGAAATAGAAAACTTCAACAAACCAATAACAAGTAGTGAGATCAAAGCTGTAGCTTAAAGTCTCCCATCAAGGAGATGGAGATGCAAGGAAGGTTCAATATATGCAAATAAATAAGCATGGTACATCACATGGACAGAACCGATAACAAGAACCATTTGATTATTTCAATAGATGCCAAGAAAGCATTTAGTAAAATTCAGCATCTCTTTATGATAAAACCCCTCATCAAAATGGAAGTAGAAGGAATGGTTATATACCTCAATAATAATGGAATTATTATACCTCAATAATAAAGACTGTAAATGACAAACCCACAGCTAACATTGTACTGACTGGGGAAAAGTTGAAGCCTTTCCTCCTAGGGCCAGAACAAGACAAGGATGCCCACTTATACCACTTTTTTCCAACATAACAGTGGAAGTGCTGGCCACAGCAATTAGGCAAAAGAAAGAAAGAAAGGACATCCAAATTGGAAAAGAAGAAGTCAAATTAGCCTTATTTGCAGATGACATGATCTTACACATAGAAAAACCTAAAGACACCACCACAAAACTGATAGAACTGATAAACAAATTCAGTAAAGTTGCAGGATACAAAATCAACATACAAAAATCGTAATTGTAAGTCAGAGATGATCTGTACAAGTATCTGTTTGAGCCCCTGTTTTCAGTTATTTGGGGTATATACCTAGGAGTGGAATTGCTTGCTTAAATCATAATTCTATATTTAACTATTAAGGAACCACCAAACTGTTTTCACAGCAGCTCAACCATTTTACATTTTCACCAGAAATATAGAAGGTTCTAATTTCTCCACTCTTCCCTAACATATGTTATTTTCCATTTTTTGATTCTAGCCATCCTAGTTTGTGTGAAGTGGTATCTCACTGTGATTTTGATTGCATTTCCTTAATGACTAATTATGTTGAGTACCTTTTCTTCTGCTTATTAGCCATTTGTATATCTTCTTTGAAGAAATGTCTATTCAGATTTTTTACCTATTTTTTAATTTTTTTTAAATTTTTGTCAAGTAAGCTGTTTTATATATTGTGGACAGCAAATCCTTATCGGCTATATGACACAGATATTTTCTTCCATTTTGCAGGTTGTCTTTTCACTTTCAAGAAAGTGTTTTTGTTAAAAAGTTTTAAACTTTCTTGAAGTTTATTTTTGCTTTTTTTTAAAGAAAGCAAACTTCTATGTAATACTGAGTGCAAATGGCTTTGTTGACACTTACGGAAATAATAGCTCAATTTAATGCAAATTTGTGTGAGTTGAATAACTTTGTTACATTTTCAAAGCTTTATCTTTCTATGAAATAGGGTCGTATTCACCTATAAAGGATATTTTGGGATTTTTCACTAAAACTTATAAAATCTGAGAATGTGCTTAGAAGACGAGATAAATTTTGTGAGCCTATTGTCTAGTTAATAATGACACCATCTTATTAAATTTCAAGGCGTTAAATATACCCCATTCAAATACTCGTATATGAAATTTAATTATTATTGTTATAGAAATTAAAGCTCACTTGCTGATCCTATGATTCTTCTAAGCTGCTGAACATAGAGACACATGGCTGAGCAGTAGGAAGTGCTTACTGCTTCCAGAGTTGCACTATGCTTGCCTTGATGGCGTAGATTAAAGATGACTGTGGAAACAGTGATTTTTAAACTCCTCTCAGAGTTTTGGATATGCTCCATATCCAAATGAAACAGATGATTGTATTCTGTTCTGTAGATTTTACTACTTTTTTCTGCCAGTAGCCTCTCAAATTTGTCACACAATAGGAACCAAGCAAGAGAATCTGGACAGATCAGTTCACATCTATTGCCCCGTTAAAGTAACTCAAAGATATACCTAAAGAGTTGGATACTTGTTTCATCATTGGATAAGCTGGAACTGTCTATAAGTGGCTAAGATGTATCATGCCTTATCACAAGAAATATCAGAAAAAAACAAATATATAGTCTTTGATTTCATTATGTTTCTTTTCCTTCTTTTATTTATTTATTTTTTTGGACACAGGGTCTCTCTCTGTCACCCAGGCTGGAGTGCAGTGGTGGTGCTAACATATCACACTGCAGCCTTGAACTCTTGGCTGAAGCAATCCTCCTGCCTCAGCCCCCTGAGTAGCTGAGACTACCGGTGCATGCCACCATGCCCGGCTAACTTTTTCATTTTTTTGTAGAAATGGGGCCTCACTTTGTTGCTCAGGCTGTTCTTGAACTCCTGGCCTCATGTGATCCTCTTATCTCGGCCTCCCAAACTGCTGGGATTGCAGGCCTGATGAGCCACTGCACCCAGCCAACTTGAGGAAGTTTGAATATTCTCAGAAAAGAACATAATCATATCTAGAAATGTCTGATGACTTAAAAAGCAAAGTATAACCAAGTGCATATTAATAGGGCACAAACTGAATCTGGTAGAGTGTCAGCTGTGTCTAATCTGATAAGTTTATTTCATATGGAAAATGTGTGTCAATCTTAGATGAGGCTAATTTGTTGAAAATAACTGAATTCTGGTCTCTTCTAGATTGTCAGAAAGGGATTCATTTAACAGTAAAATTTAATCCAGATATATGTAGTCATATGTTTTTAGACTTTTAAACCTTGAAAATTATTGAAATATGTGCCATTTTAATAGTATCAGCTTCTGATTGCTTTTATTCCATCATCATGTGATATTCTGCTCATTAAGCAGCACCAGTAATCAGAGTTTAATTATTGTGTAGCACTGTGTGAAAGCTTTTGTGTCTTTATTATAGATGGCACAGACAGTACCCTTGGGTGTAAGTAGGGGTATCCAGCATAGTTTACTATGTGCTTATTTCTTTCGTTCTTTTTTTTTTTTCTTTTTTTGAGACAAAGCCTCACTCTGTCGCCCAGGTTAGAGTGCAATGGCACAATCTCAGATCACTGCAGCCTCCGCCTCCCAGGTTCAAGCAATTCTTCCCCCTCAGCCTCCCAAGTAGCTGAGATTACAAGTGCATGCCACCACACCTGGCTAATTTTTGTATTTTTAGTAGAGACAGGGTTTTACCACGTTGGCCAGGCTGATCTCGAACTCCTGACTTCAAGTGATCTGCCCACCTTGGCCTCCCAAAGTGCTAGGATTACAGGTGTGAGCCACTGCACCTGACCTCTACATGCTTATTTCTAAGAGCTATATAATAAAACAATATAACTGTACAGATTTTGATTGTTTCCTCCACAGCCTTTGCCTTGCATATCATTGCTGTGTGAGAAGGGTAGCAGCACTAAACCTTGTGTTTCTAGAGATAGAAGTCTGTCCCTGTGTACTGTTGATTAGGACAGGCAGTTTTTCTTGTCTTGCCTGAAGAGCAACATACCTTTTTTGAGATACAATCTTTCTGATAAGGTAAATGTGTTTAGCAAAGCCTTATTTTGTGGAAATTTTCCAAGGTTCAACCTCGTAACTTCTATAGTAGAGAAAAGGGCAGTGCTTTCAGACTTTTAGCTCTTCTCCTGGTTGGTTGCCTGCCATGTTTGTATTTTAAATTGAGTAGCAAGTAAGTAAATACTTAGCTTCTCTCTATAAATGAGCTGTCTGCAAAGGGTTTCTTTGTACTATATGACTGTCTTAAAGTTTCAACGGAGTAACTGTAGGATAAGAAAAAGAACAGATTTTTACTTAGTGCTGTGTTAATGCCAGTGTTTGTATGCAATGAAAATGACTGGCCACTCATTGTTTCAGAAAATAGATCTTAACACTCAAAAGAAACAAATTCTAAAACTTTAATAACTTTGAGGAACACTCCTTAAATAAATAGACTTTAGATACATTCTATTGTCCAGGATAGATTTCCCAGCATATTTATCTACAACAGATCTTAAATATTGAAAACTAACAGAAGTTGTTGCATAAATTTTTCTGCAATTAGATAAGAACATTCTTATGGCTGGTCTGCAAACAGTCCATAAAGATAGTTGCTGCCTATCATACTTACAGTTGACAAATGTTGAAGGATGAACTCCATTCTTTATTTTCTAAACTGTGATTGAATTATCCTAAAATCCAGTGGTTTTTCTCACATACAGTCTAGGATTGAGAGGTCCAAGGCCAGTAGGGTGCCTCTGCTTCCATCGATGGGTTCAGGGATTTGTTAGAGCTTTTACCATCTCCCTGCCAACAGGGGAAAGGAAGAGATAACACATCCCTTCCCTTTTAGGGGTACAAGTATCAAATGACATCTATCACTTTTATTTACCAACCAGACCTAATCATATGGCCATACCAAGCTGCAGGGATGGCTGGGAAAGATCATCTTTACATGGATAACCACAAGCCCAATTGACAGGAAGGATTATTACTAAAGGAAGAAGCAGAGTGGATGCTGAGGTACAACTTCAGTAGTCTCTGCCACAATGCACTCTGAATGCATACATATAAATCTGCAGGCACAGTCCTACAAAGGACTGGTGAAGCTTTACGTTAATATACAGTGGTTTCCCTTTCTTTACTGTCTGCAGAAAGATTCTGGCTAGATTTTTTTTTTTTAACTTTTTCAGCAGCCTTATAAAGGTATAAGTTATATAGTATAAAATTCACCTGTTTGTTCAATTTAGTAGAGAGTTCATAGAATGATGCATCAATCATCACATCCAGTTTTAGAGTATTTCTAACACTTCCCTAAAATTCCTTCGTGCTCATTTGCAGTCAGCCCTCATCCTACCCCCAAGACCGAGTCACCCCAATCTGCTTTTATATAAATGGAATGTATGTACAAATGGAACCATACAATACTTAGTCTTTTATACTTGGCTTCTTTTACTTGGTATAATGATTTTGAGGTTAATCTCTGCTGTAGTAAATGACAGTTATTTCTTCCTTTTTGTTGCATAATAGTGGCTTGTTCCTTTTTGTTGCATAGTGCATCGTATGAATAGCCCACATTTTGTTTATCCATTTACCAGTTGATGGACTTTTTGCTTGTTTCTAGTTTTTGGCTACTATGAATAATGCTCCTATGAACGTTCACCCACAAGTTTTTCTGTGAACATATGTTTTCATTTCTCTTGGATTGATGCCTAGGAGTGAAATTGCTGAGTATAGTAAGTTTATGTTTAACTTTTAAGAAATTGCCATACTATTTTCCAAAGCGGCTATAACGTTTTACATTCCCACCAGCTATGTATAAGGGTTCCAGTTTGTCCATATCCTCAACAACACCTGATGTCAATCCTTTTCTATAACCATTCTAGTGGGTGTGTAGTAGTATCTCATTTGAGGTTTTTATTTATATTTTTCTAATGGTGTTGAGCCTCTTTTCATGCCCTTTATATATTTTCTTTGGTAAAATGTCTGTTCAGAGTTTTTGCCCTTGTTTTTTGTTTTGTTTTGTTTTGTTTGTTTGTTTTCTTGAGACAGAGTCTTGCTCTGTCGCCAGGCTGGGGTGCAGTGGCGCAATCTCGGCTCACTGCAACCTCTGCCTCCCAGGTCCAATTGATTCTCCTGCCTCAGCCTCCCAAGTCGCTAGAACTACAGGCACATGCCACCACACTCAGCTAATTTTTGTATTTTTAGTAGAGACGGGGTTTCACCATGTTGGCCAGGATCATCTCAATCTCTTGACCTCATGATCCGACCACCTCGGCCTCCCAAAGTGCTGGGATTACAGGTGTGAGCCACCATGCCCAGCCTTTGCCCATTTTTAAATTGTGTTATTTATCTTCCTATTGAGTCATGAGAATTCTTTATATATTATAGAAATAAGTCCTTTATCACATATATTATTTATAAATATTTTCTCCCAGTCTGTGGTTTTTTTAAAATTAATGGTGTGTTTTGAAGAGCAAAGGTTTTAATAACTTAACAATTTTTTTCTTTTATGGATTATGCTTTTGGTGTCATCTAATAAATCTTTGCCTAATCCAAGATTGCAAAGACTTACTCTTATGTTTTCTTCTAAACGTTTTATAGTTTTAGCTGTTATATTTAAGACTATTAATAAATTTTGCTTTAGTTAAGTTCTTTTTTTTTTATTTTGTATGGTGTGTGATAAGGGTCTATGTACATTTTTTGTTGTTGTTGTATAGGGCTATCCAATTATCCCAGCACTATTTGTTGAAAATACTATTCTTTCCCCTATTGAATTTCGCTGGCAACTTTGTTGAAAGTCAGTTGACCATAAATGTAAGGGTTTATGTCTGAACTCTCAATTCTGTTCTCTTAATCTATACGTCTCTCTTTACCTGGCTAGATTTTTAAGACTTTCACAATAATGTTTCTGAATTTACCTTCTTGCTTTTACATGCAATCTTGTCAATGATGGGACCGGAAATGACCTCATAACACTTAAACGTCACTGAAAAGAGTGATCCAGAAGCTGAACAGAGTTTTATATTCATAAGCCAGATAAATAAATAGAAGATAAGAAGCATGTTAACCCAGAGGAGAAAAGGGCCAAAACTGGTGGGAAAATATGATATTCACAAATATGAAGTTTTTATTGTATTAAAAAACAAGTTAACAAAGAGATCTAACCAAACAGTCGCTTAACAAGAAAGATCTTCATTTTTGTCTTTGAGTATCAGTTTGAGTATACACAATCCAAATTTGATACGGTGGCTGCGTTGAAATCAGGAAATCAAATGCTCTCTACCATCTCAAAGGAGAGCATATCTCTTCCTTTGAAATAAGTTTCACATACTAATTTCGTTCATTCCATTGGTGAAAACTTGTCACTGGCCATACCTAGATGCAAACAGCACTTGGAAGCATAATCTTTAGCTGAAGGACGTGTGCCCGACTAAGACTTACATTACTAAATAACAAGCAGGTGTCTTAGTCAACTCAGACTGCCATAATCAAACACCATATACAATATTGCATAAACAATGAATATTTATGTCTACAATTTTGGAGGCTGGGAAATACAAGATCAGTGTTCCAGCAGATTTGGTTCCTGGTGAGAACTCTTTTCCTGGCTTGCAGATAGCCACCTTTTTGTTATATTCTCACATGGCAGAGAGGGAGAGTTTTGGTTTCTCTTCCTCTTGTTGTAAGGACACTAATAATCATGGGGGCTCCACCCTCATGACTTTATCAAAACCTGGTTACCTCCCAAAGGCCGCACCTCCAAATACCATCACGTTGGCTATTAGGGCCTCAGTATCTCAGTGTGGGAGTGGGTTGGGGAAGACATAAACATTCAGTTCATATCAGGGAAAATACCTACTTAGAGGAAATTGGCAGGTTATGCTTCCAATTACATCAGTATTATAGATTTATAAATATGTGTTTATGTATACATCAGACTATATAATGTATTGTATGTATGTGTTGATATTATGTATACATCAGAAGACAAACATTGAGGACTTACATTGGAGACACTGTTGTGGCAATTGCAAAGACTGCCTTTAGTGAATTTAACAACTGGTAGAAGGGGAGGCAGTTATAGTGTTATGACTTTATAAATGTTATTTCTAAACTGAAAATGCCATTTTAATTTTCCAAACACAACCACTGCAGATCTAAGCTGCACTATTTAGTTTTGTAGCTACCTTGATATAGTAATTCTTTACTTCAAAAAATATTTATTGAGGCTGGGCATGGTGGCTCATGCCTGTAATCCCAGCACTTTGGGAGGCTGAGGTGGGTGCATCACCTGAGGTCAGGAGTTTGAGAGCAGCCTGGCCAACATGACAAAACCCCATCTCTACTAAAAATACAAAAATTAGCCGGGCATGGTGGCAAGCACCTGTGATCCCAGCTACGCAGGAGACTGAGGTGGGAGAATCGCTGGAACCTGGGAGGCGGAGGTTGCAGTGTGCTGAGATTATGCCACTGCACTCCAGCTTGGGCGACAGAGTGAGACTCCGTCTCAAAAAGAAAAGCCCAAAAAGCATGTATGCATGTATTGAGTGTCTGTCGTGGGTCAGGGATACAGGGGTAAGTTATCTGTAACCAGAAATACAATTATGTTTGGTCTTGAACAGAAAGCAGAGTCTTCTCATCCTGAAATATTGCAGTTTGAATAATAATATAAGAGACTTTTATAATTTAGAACTTATTATGAAGTAATTATGTTTTGGAAAAATCCCAGGACTGGATGTGAAGAGACTTAAGTGTATGTCCCAGTTCTGTCACTCATCAGGCAACTGTGGGTTGACCTTAGTTTCCTCACGTTTAAAATGAAGGAGTTTATTATATATTTGTTTCTACAGTCTCCTTTGTTTCTATGATTCTGTAGCCCTAGTTATCTATAATGTGTATATTTATGTGAAATATACTTTATCTATAATCTATACATTTCTATGATTCCATAGCTCCAGTTATTTTTATTCTGTAGTCCTCGAGTATTTATTGCAAACCACCTCAAAACAGTGTCATAAAACAATGGCCGTTATGCTCACAGAATCCGCGGAGCACGAATTCACACAGGGCCAGGCATGGTGGCTCACGACTGCAATCCCAGCACTTTGGGTGGCCAAGGTAGGAGGATTGCTTGAGCTCAGGAGTTAGAGATCAGCCTGGGCAACATAGTGAAACCTCGTCTCTAGAAAAAAATTTAAAAACTAGCCAGGCATACTGCTGTGCACCTGTAGTCCCAGCTACTTGAGAGGCTGAGGTTGCTTGAGCCCAGGAGGTCAAGGCTATAGTGAGCCAAAATTGTGCCACTGCACTCCATCCTGGGAGACAGAGCAAGATCTTGTTTCAAAAAAGAAGAAAAGAATTCAGAGCCTGGGCAACAAAGTGAGACCCCTGCCTCCATCTCTACACAAAATTAAAATTTAAAAATTTGTCTGGCACAGTAGCATGTGCCTATAGTCCAGGCTATTCAGGAGGCTTTAGGTGGGAGGATTGCTTGAGCCTAGGAGTTAGAGGCTGTGGTGAGCTCTGATCGTGCCACTGCATCTGCCTAAGTGACAGAGCAAGACCTTGTCTTTTTTCTTTTCTTTTCTTTTCTTTTTGAGACAGAGTCTCGCTCTGTCACCCAGGCTGGGGTGCAATGGCACGATCTCGGCTCACCGCAACCTCCGCCTCCTGGTTCCAAGTGATTCTCCTGCCTCAGCCTTCCGAGTAGCTGAGATTACAGACATGCGCCACCATGCCCAGCTAATTTTGTACTTTTAGTAGAGACAGGATTTTTCCATGTTGATCAGGCTGGTCTTGAACTCCCCACCTCAGGTGATCCGCCTGCCTTGGCCTCCCAAAGTGCTGGGATTACAGGCATGAGCCACCGCACTCAGCCGATCTAAGGTTTTTTACTCTTGTGTCAGGCACCAGAAGTGGGATGATTCAAAGATGAGGCTCAGCTAGAACCATTAACTGAACCATCTACTTCAGCTTCTCCGTATGTCTTGAGCTTCTTCACAGCACGGTGCCCTGAGTGTCTTACATGGCAGCTCAGGGTTCTCAGAAACTAGTGTGCTCCAAGAGAATGTTTTTATCTTATAAAATAATTAAAAATATTTTAGTGTAATTAAAAAATTAAGAATTATTTTTAAACCAGGCATGGTGGCTCACTCCTGTAATCTCAGTACTTTGGGAGGCCAAAGTGGGAGGATTGCTTGAGTCCAGGAATTCAAGACCAGCCTGAGAAACAAAGCAACACAGTGTTTCTACAAAAAAAAATTTTAAATTATCTGGGCACAGTGGTATATGCCTGTAGTCCCAGTTACCTGGGAGGCTGAGGCAGGAGGATCACTTGAGCCTAGGAGTTTCAGGCTACAGTGAGCTATGATCATGCTACTGCACTCCAGCCTGGACAACATAGACCTTGTCTCAAAAAAAAAAAAAAAAAAATTAAAACCAAAGTGATGAAAAGTACTAAGTATCAGGTAGGTAGAGTTGTAAAAGTTTATTTGGGGTCACCAGGAACTTAAAACTGGCATTTATTGGGTGTATACTGTATGCTTGGCGTAAGTATACATAAGCACTTTTTTGGATTATAATGTGATTTATTCTTCACAACAGCCTTATACAGAAACCAAGGCTTAGAGAAGTTAAGCAACTTGTTCAGGTCATAATACTAAGTGGCTGAACTGTGACTCAAAACAGATCTAACTCCAATGTTAGTGGCTTAAGTACTGTATTAGTCCATTTTCACGTGCTGATACAGACATACCTGAGACTGGGCAGTTTGCAAAGGAAAGAGGTTTAATGGAGAACTCACAGTTCTACCTTGCAGGGGTAGCCTCACAATCACAGCAGAAGGCAAGAAGGAGCAAGTCACGTCTTACATGGATGGCAGCAGGCAGAGAGAGCTGGTGTAGGGAAACTCCCATTTTTAAAACTATCAGAACTTGTAAGACTCATTCACTATCAGGAGAACAGCACAGGAGACTCACCTCCATAATTCAGTCACCTCTGACCAGGTTCCTCCCACAACACGTGGGAATTACAGTTCAAGTGGGAGTTACAATTCAAGATGAGACTTGGATGGGGATGCAGCCAAACCATATCAACTACTGTTATGAGTTGAATTGTCTTTATCCCATCCCTAATTCATATGTTGAATATGACTATATTTGGAGTATAGTCAGCATCTCAGAATATGACTATATTTAGAGGTAGGGTCTTTAAAGTGGTAATTAAGGTAAAAAGAAGTCATTGGGGAAGGTCCTAATCCAATATGATTAGTGTCCTTGTAAGAAGAGGAAATTTGGACACAGACACACAAAAAGGAAAGATCATGTGAGGGCACAGGGAGAAGATGGCCATCTATAAGCCACGAATTAGGCCTCAGAAGACACAGCCATTGCCAACAACCTTTGTCTTTGATTTCTAGCCTCCAAAACTGTTAGGAAACAAATTTTTGTTGGTTAAACCCTCCAGTCTGTGATACTTTGTTTTTTGTTGTTGTTGTTGTTTGTTTGTTTGAGACGGTGTCTTTCTCTGTTGCCCAGGCTGGAGTGCAGTGGAGCAATGTCGGCTCACTGCAACCTCCGCCTTCCGGGTTCAAGCGATTCTTCTGCCCGAGCCTCCTGAGTGGCTGGGATTACAGGCGCATGCCACCGTGCCCAGCTAATTTTTGTATTTTTTTAGTAGAAACAGGGTTTCACCATGTTGGCCAGGCTGGTCTCCAACTCCTGACCTTGTGATCTGCCTGCCTCGGCCTCCCACTGTGCTGGGATTACAGGCGTGAGCCACTGTGCCTGGCCTAGTCTGTGGTAACTTTGTTATGGCAGCCCTAGCAAACTAATAATGTCACATTACTAATGTGCATACCTGGGTTTTGTTTTGTTTTGTTTTGTTTTTTTAACCTGTTTTAATCAGCCTACTTTAGTGCTGTCCTTCCGATTGCCCTCTCTCTTACAAAGATATTGTGGACAGATACATTTTTTTTAATAGATCTACAAACTTTCTTACCATTATCACATGCTGAGACATATAATAAAGGTGTACAATTCTTCAAGGTAAAAATACCTCCACATAGGCATACTCTTTCCTATAGGATAAAATTAGAGTTCTTCCCTCTTTTGAGATGTGAGCATCAATTAATAGCTCCTAAGGAGATTATTTTCTGCAAAGATCAAGATGAATTACGATTGTTTCAAAGTAATCTGGAAATCAATGTGGAAATCTCTGGTTTTATAAAGCTAGTGATTGGCTGCTAATGAACCGCCTAAATATGCTGAAAATTGAACTTTATCACATAGCACTTACCTTCTGAACCATGTATTTATTTATTATGGTCTGTCATGTTTGAATTTTTTGTCTTGTGTTATGTATATAAATCTTGCCTCCCTAATGAGCTTCCTAAAGATGCATATTTTTGAATCCTCTTTAGTCAGTAAAATGTAATGAATGCATTTGTAAGTGAGCACTAAATGCTATTAAACTGAATTGTGATTTTCAGATTTAGGTATTTTGTGTACAGTTTCCCTCTAAACTCCACTTTTGAAACACTATTGAAATCAATATGGGGAATGCTGTTTTCATACATTGATTGACTCTGCCCTTCAATTTTTTACAGTATAATTTCCATTTTATTTTTCTTCAGAAGATGCTTTTCTTCAGTCCTTAAAACTCAACTTCTTACACAGGCTTGGTAGAGATTGTAGGGCAGCACCCGGAGGCCTAAAAATGGGTGTTTAGTCATGCCCAGCTTCACAAGAACAATTCCTGTCTACTTTGCTATAGGTGGCACCACTCACACAGTAACGAAGTTTCACATACATCTTGGGAAGCACATAGACATCAAAGACACTCCAGAAATAATCCCTGACAGCTGTAGCCTCTATATGTTTCAATGTTTCAAATGATGAGCTCTTAAAATGGCCTTGTCCTTGGGCACGCATCAGGCGCTGTTTATGCAGCAAATAGACAGCACATGGCTGCAGCTCTTTTTGGCATGACCATTGTTCCTTCTTTATTTGTCATCTTGGAAGCAAGGACCCAAGAGCTGACTTTCAATTTTTAAAACCACAGTCTTCTTTCCTGACATGTTCTTTAGACAGTGGCTCTCTCTCCCAGCACTGTTTTCTCACCCTGGGGTTTAAGAACATAACCTATTAATCTATTGGAAGATAAATGTTTCTGAATAAGGACCAGGCATTTGATCATTTTGTGAGATATTCATGGTCTCCTCTATCTGAAAGAGCAATGATAACATTTCTAAAACTGAAACTCATGCATATTCACATCTCAAGTATACTAAAACTTTTCATTTTCTGGTGAAGAAATTCAGTGTAGTGGTTAAAAATGTGGGCTCTGTCTTGGTTCAAATCCCTTCTGTGCCAACTACCAGCTGTGTGATTTTAGGCAAATCAGCTTAATCTTCTTGTACCTTGATTTCCTGTTCTATAAAACGTGGCCAATTATAGAGGATAGATTGGGCACAGTGGCTTATGCCTAGAATCCCAGCACTTTGGGAGGCCGAGGTAGAAGGATCACTTGAGCCCAGGAGTTTGAGAACAGCCTGGGCAACATAGGGAGACCTTGTCTCTATGAAAATATCAAACAGCCAAGTATGGTGGCACATGCCTGTGGTCCTAGTTACTTGAGGGGTCAAGGAGATTGAGGCTGCAGAACTATGATCACATCACTGTACTCCAGCTTGGGTAACAGAACAAGGCCCCTATCTCAGAAAAAAAAAAAAGTAAAGCATATCTATAGAGTTTGTAGCTTTTGTCGCCTCTAAGATTTAATCAGGAAAGTAGTCAAAACTTACACTGCTGAGTAGTTTCATTAGGAGATGCAAATATGACTAAGCTATTACACCTGGTTCAGGGCTTGTACGCTTTCACTTTCAAACTACTGGACAGTCTGGTAAGCTTCATAAGAAAGATACAAAGTACTGGCTGGGTACGGTGGCTCACGCCTGTAATCCCAGCACTTTGGGAGGCTGAGGTGGATGGATCACGAGGTCAAGAAATTGAGACTATCCTGGCCAACATGGTGAAAACCCATCTTTACTAAAAATACAAAAATCAGTCAGGCATGGTGGTGTGTGCCTGTAGTCCCAGCTACTGGGGTGGCTGAGGTAGGAGAATCTCTTGAACCCAGGAGGCAGAGGTTGAAGTGAGCCAAGATTGCGCCACTGCACTCCAACGTGGTGACAGAGCGAGACTCTGTCTAAAAAAAAAAAAAAGATACAAAGTATTATGGAAATCTAGAAAAGGGGAATGAGCATCTCTCACTGCAGAATCAGAAGGGAGGACTTCATGAAATAAATGGCATTTATGGAGAACTCTAAAGGATGACTTTGCTTCCTACTTCCCAGAGCATTTAGGATAATTGGATTCTGCTCAGATCCGTTCCTTTTCTCCAGGCTCAGAAAAGATTTGTCCCCCTGCTATTCTACACTGATCTATTCAACCTTGCTTTAGATCTGGTCCTTCCCATCTTCCCCAGGGCCTTGCATCAAAGGATAATCTCAACTGGCACGATGGTATCAACTTACGATGACTTTCCTTAAGCCTGGAACATGTTAACGCTCTCATTAAGAAAAATCAGCCACTATTACAGACCCCGAGAATTCCCTACCTAGTAGAGCTTAAGTAGAGACAGGCAATAAACACAATACCTAAGTAAAAATATATAGTACTGTATATTAGAAAATAACTAATAGGGAAAAAATAGGACAACGTCAGGAAGATCAGTAGTGCTGGAAGAGTACAATGTTAAATAGGGTGGTAAGGGTAGATTTCACTGAAAAGGTACTTTTGTGCAAGGACTTGACTGAAACAAGGGAGTGATCCATCCACATGGCTAGATGGAGGGAAGAATGTTCAAAGGAGAAAAGACAGCGGGTGGGCTGGGTGCAGTGGCTCACGCCTATAATCCCAGCACTTTGGGAGGCTGAGGCAGGCGGATCACAAGGTCAGGAGATTGAGACCATCCTGGCTCTCTACTAAAAATCCCATCTGTACTAAAAATACAAAAAATTAGCCAGGCATGGTGGGGGTCGCCTGTAGTCCCAGCTACTCAGGAGGCTGAAGCAGGAGAATGGCGTGAACCCGGGAGGTGGAGCTTGCAGTGAGCCAAGATCGTGCCACTGCACTCCAGCCTGGGCCACAGAGTGAGACTCCACCTCACAAAAAAGTAAAAAAAGACAGCTGGTGAAAAAACCTCAGCAGGAGCATGTCTGGTGTACCAGAGGAACCGCAAGGAGGCTAGAGCATGGTGAGACAAGAGGAGAGTGGAGGAGACCAGGTGGAGAATAGCAGGGGAAGAAAGCGAGTCAGGTAGGGGAGGGCCCTTGTAGGCCATGGGAAGACATTTGGTCTGTAATTCTTTTATGATTTGTGCTTTTGGTCTCTTATTTTAAATTTGTTCCTTACTCATGAATCATAGATGATGAGGACTTACAGGAGGAGAAGGAGAATTGTTAATTATCCTCTTTCTAAAAACTGAATTTATAGATTTTCATAAAGATGAAAATGTTCTATATGTAAGTTTTTTGAATATTTGTTTTTCTTTTTTCAGTTTTTAGTTTTTTGTGCAATTAAAAAAATATAATGTGAGATACAGAACCTAATTTTTCTCATTTTGTTATTTGGGCTTTTTGTTTGTTTGTTTTTGTTTTTTTGTTTTGTTTTGTTTTTGAGACAGACTCTTGTTCTGTGAAGGCTGCGGTGATGTGATCTTGGCTGACTGCAACCTCTGCTCCCAGGTTCAAGTGATTCTCATGCCTCAGCCTCCCAAGTAGCTGGGACTACAGGTGTGCGCCACCACACACCGCCTATTATTCACATTTTGATCACCAGTTGTCTGACCAACATTTATTAAATAACTTATCTTTTCCCCACCAATTTGTAATAATACCACCTTAGTTTTGTGTCTGGGCTCTTTAATTCCAATTTGTTGATCTGTTCCTGAGCTAGTATTTCACAGTTTCAATTAGTAACACTATAAATCTTTGATGTCTAGTAGAGCAGATGCCCTTTCCTTTATTATTGTTTCACTATTCTTGGTCCTTTGCTCTTCAGTAAGAAATTTTTTGATCACTTGTCAAGGCTCATATTTTAAAAATCCTTTGAGATATTGAATAGAAGTGTGTTAAATTTATGGATTAATTTTGGAATAATTGATATGTTAATACTGTTCAGTCTTCCCATCCATTTTATTTAAGCCGTCTTTTATGTTAACAAAAGTTTTTAGAAAATTCCACATAGAGGTTTTATCATTAGATTTATTTCCAAAGACCTTAAGTTTTTATAGCAAGAATGAATGGGCTGTTTTTATTACATTTTAAATTGGTTGTTGCTAGTGTATAGACATACTATTAACTTTGTAAATTAATCTTGTATCTAACAAACTTGTTAGTGTCTTTCTAAATGGTTGTCTTGTTTTATCAATATATTGTTTTAGATTTTTTTTAATTAAATGACTGCAATCATCTGTAAAAAATGAAGATTTTTGCCTTTTCTAATTTTTAACTTTATATTTATTACATCATCTTATGCATCAACAAGAACTTCTCTGTTAAAAGGGCCATGATGGCCGGGCACGGTGCCTCACACCTGTAATCCCAGCACTTTGGGAGGCCTAGGCGGGTGGATCACAAGGTCAGGAGTTTGAGACCAGTCTGGCCAATATAGTGAAACCCCATCTCTACTAAAAATACAAAAATTAGGTGTGGTGGCACGCGCCTGTAGTTCCAGTTACTCCAGAGGCTGAGGCAGAAGAATCGCTTGAACCCAGGAGGCAGAGGTTGCAGTGAGCCAAGATCGCACCACTGCACTCCAGCCTGGGTGACAGAGTAAGACTCCATCTCAAAAAAAAAAAAGGCCATGACAATAAGCATCGTTATGTTGTTCCTGATTTTAAAGGGAACATTTTTAAGATTTCACTGTTGAAGATTATGTGTGCTCAAGGTTCAGATTGATAATTTATGTTGGGTTAATAGTTAATAGTCTATTCTATTCTATTCTATTCAAATTCTACTAATTTGCCAAGTTTTTAATTATTAAAACTGCAATTACTTTTACACCAACCTAATATTAATAGGTATTTAATTTTATCAAGTGTTTTTTGTGTATCTGTTGATGAATTTGTGATTTTTCTCCTTTAATATGTGAATTATAGTAATATTTCTTCCTCTTTTTTTAAATTAGAGATAGGGTCTCGCTGTGTTGCCCAGGCTGGTCTCAAACTCCTGAGCTCATGCAGTTCTCCTGCTTGGTCTCCCAAAGTGCTGTGATTACAGGAATGAGACATCACACCAGGCCATATTTCCTCTTTTTTAAAGACGTTTTAGAGACATGGTTTTGCTATGTTGATCAGGCTGGAGTGCAATGGCTAGTCACAGGCGTGATCATAGTACACTATAGCACCGAATCCTAGGTTCAAGCGATTCTCCTGCCTCGGCATCCCGAGTCGCTAGGACTATAGGTGCATACCACCACAGCCGGATAATGTTTCTTCTTTTAAAATAATATTTTAAATAGTAAAATGAAGCTGTTAAAAAATCTGAAATGTGATTGGGCGCAGTGGCTCACACCTATAATCCTGGCACTTTGGGAGGCTGAGGCGGGTGGATCACGAGGTCAGGAGATCAAGACAATCCTTGCTAACATAGTGAAACCCCATCTGTACTAAAAATACAAAAAATTAGCCGGGCATGGTGGTGGGCACCTGTAGTCCCAGCTACTCGGGAGGCTGAGGCAGGAGAATGGCATGAACCAGGGAGGCAGAGCTTGCAGTGTTCCAAGATCAGGCCACTGCACTCCAGCCTGGGTGACAGAGCGAGACTATGACTCAAAAAACAAAACAAAACAAAACAAAAATCTGAAATGTAAAATTGAACCTCTAAAGCTACTCTTCCATCTCATTTCCCTGTTTCAAAGAACAGTACCATTCAGCCTAAAATCTCAGGAGCTAGTCTAGGCATTGCTCACAGCTGCTCAGTGACCAGATCCTGTCATTTTCAGTATTGTCCTTGCCTCTCTATTCTTTCTTTGTTGCCTAATTATTCTCCATATACCTGCCAGAGCAGGAAATTCCTTTGATTAAAATCCTTCAGTGATTCCCTAATCTGTAGCCTTCACAAATTTGAACTTCTTACTGTGCCCTATAAGGCCCTTCAAGATCTGGCCCTTCCTTCTCCAGCCTTGCAGGCCCTTCTTGTTGCACTCTACTTCCCACTGATTTGCCAGCAAATCAGTCATTCCTTGGCGCCTTTATTTAGCATGCCTCTCTGTGTCTAGCTGTCCAGCAGTTACTCATTTTTCCAGGCCCAGCCAAGCCTTATCTACCTCTATAATATATGTCCTAACTTCCAGTTAGAGTAGACCATTGAATCTTTGTACACCCTCCTATGCCATACAAACCTAGTTAATCTTTTGAAATTGTATGGTCTTTATTCATTTATGTATTTATTTCATCTACTAGACTTGTATCTAGTATCTTGAAGGTTGTGACTAGTTATTTTATTCACCATTGTATTCCTGACACAGTGAAGGTATTCAGTTTACATATAAGGGATAGATGAATAAACAAAAGAACAAGCAGACGGGCAGTGATTGAGATAAAAGAGAAAGGGATTATTCCAAAAGGAAAATAGTGAAAGCAAAAGCCTTGTTAACTGTTAATTTCATTATCTACATTGAGTCCTGGGTGGAGCCTTAGGGAACTCCAGAAATGATTCCAATGATTGTCTACTGATTGAGGGAAACAGATTCCCTGACCTGCAATATTTTAAAATTTGTTGCCTTTTTTCCTCTCTTTATGAAGAAGCTTTTTCTATTTTCCTCTCTTTGGGGGTTGTCTTTCTTTTGAATTCGTTCAGTCAGTTAATATTTATTGATTACCTGCTATATGCCAGGCTCAGTGCTAGTGCTGGGAACTAGTTAGAGCCTGTCTCTACCCTGGAGGATCTCTCTGGCTGGCTGGGGTACAAACATGTAAACAAACAAATACAGCAGTGATTTTTAAATATCTATCCTAATTCTCTTGTCATGTTTTTCCACTGTGAACCCCACCTTGTGAAGAAGATTGGCCATTTATTGGGGTTTTAACAGTTGTGTTTGGTAAACAAAAGAATAACTGGAAGTAATTGAGGATAGGATGCTGGAAGGAAATTGTCTGAGATGCCTCTCTCCTGGTTTATTTACTACTCTCTTCCTCACTTTCAACTGTCAGTGTCGAAGGATTGTATTCCTCAGTTAGGTAAAAAATATGACTGGTTTATGTGCTGCTTTAATTAGTTAAAAATTAGAAATTTAGGGGCCAGACACAGTGGCTCATGCCTGTAATCCCAGCACTTTGGGAGGCCAAACTGGGAGGATCACTTGAGGCCAGAGTTTGAGACCAGCCTGGGCAACATAACAAGATCCTATCTCCACAAAGAAATTTTAAAAATCAGCCAGGTATATTGGCATGCGCCTGTAGTCCCAGCTACTAGGCAGCTGAAGCAGGAGTATTGCTTGAGCCCAAGAGGCTACCGTGAGCTATGATCACACCACTGCACTATACTCCAGCCTGGGTGACAGAGGGAGACACTGTCTCTACAAAAAAAAAAAAAAAAAAAAAAAAACCCAAAAAATTAGAAATTTAGGAAGTAGTATGTCGTCTCTACTGATTTTAAAGCAAAATTTAATAAATTTCTTTTTTTTCTTTTTTTTTTTTTTTTGAGATAGGGTGTTGCTCTGTCTCCCAGGCTGGAGTGCAGTGATGCAATCTCAGCTCACTGCAGCCTCAATCCCCTGGGCTCAAGTGATCCTCCCACCTCAGCTTCCTGAGTACCTGGGACTACAGACATGTGCCACCATGCCAGATTTTTTTTTTTTTTTTTGTAAAGACAGAATTTTCCCATGTTGCTCTCTGGCTGGTCTCAAACTCCTGGGCTCATGCAAAGTGCTGACTCACCTTGTGCTCCCAAAGTGCTGGGTTTACAGGTGTGAGCTACCATGGCTGGCTGCTAAAAATAATTTCTTTAAATCCTTTAAAAATTTTTATTTTATGTATTTACTTATGAGATAGGGACTCACTTGGTTGACTAGACTGGCCTTGAGCTCTTAGCTTCTAGCAATCCTCCTGCCTCAGCCTCTCAAGTAGCTGGGATTACAAGTGTACACCACCACACCCAGAGCAGACTTTTTTTTTTTTTTATTTTTGAGACAGGATCTTGCTCTGTCACCCAGGCTGGAGTACAGTGGCATTTGGCAGGATCTTGGCTTCCTGGGCTCAAGTAGTCCTCCCACCTCAGCCTCTCTAGTAGCTGTGCCTGTAGTCACATGCCACCATGCCTGGCTGATTTGTTTTTATTTTTTGTATAGATGGGGTTTCACTGTGTTCTCCAGGCTAGTGTTAAACTCCTGGGCTCCAGCAATCCTCCCACCTTGGCCTTCCAAAATGCTGGGATTATAGGCATGAGCCACTGCGCCCAGCCTACAAACCCATTTTTAAGTTGTCAAACATACACAAAACTAGAGAGAAAAGCACCGTGAACATCCATGTATTCATCACCCAACTTCAGTAGCCTTCAGCCTCTGCCTTTCTTGTTTTATCTCTCCCCCAACTGTTTTTGCAGGAGTATTAAGTAAAAATTTCAGACATATCATTTTACTCATAAATACTTAAGTATATATCGTAACACATAAGGACTTTAAAATCATAACCATAATATTGATATCATACCCACTGAAATTAATAATGTAATAGTGGGTACATTTTTAAAATTCAGATGAATATGAAACAACCAGAGTCCAAGTAAAGGAACTTAGCATGTTCTAATTTACCAAGTAGGGGATAGTTTGGCTTTTAACCCCAAATTTAGTGGGATTTTTTTTTTATTTTAGCCAGAAACATTTAAAAATCATCCCATCATTGTCCCTTCTTTTAAAACAGAGTAACAAAGTAAGCAGACTGAATGCTCTTAATTTATAATTTTATTCTCAGGGTATTTTACAATATACTGTGGGTGATGGGAATGAATATGTGTCCAGCAAAACTTGGTATTTTCTTATAGGATGAATATTTGTCATTTTATTTAAAAGCCAAAGCTGATGGGATATCCCTTGCATTATATTCTGAAAATAAAAATCAGAATCCCTGCTGCTAATGGTGAGACTGATATTCTAATACCCTAGTTCTAAGCCTAGCTTTGAATGCTTTGAATAAGGGAAGTCATTCCTTATGACTTCCAACAGATAATGCTTTGTTTCACTGATCCTCTTTCAGGGATTTTCTTTGTGCGGCTTTTCAAGCTAAATAGAAGCCAGTACTTCTGAGCCAAATTAAACCTTGCTTCAGCCCTGGAAAGACTTGCATGTTTTTTTAAAAAGAAACTAGGGAAGAAACAGTTATGGTCATGTTTTACTAGGCTATATACTAAACCAGAATTAGTCATCTCAGCCACATAGTTCTATTCTGCTCTTTGCCTAAAGGTATTAAAAATTTTAATTAATTTGTAAGCTGTAGCCATCTCAAGTTCAGTTATAAAATCAACTGATGGTACTTTAGATGTGCATTTACCACTTGCCATCGGTCTCCTGTGCACTAAAGGAAGCAAAAGATGACTTCTATTTTATACCAGAAGTCTTTGTTAATATTTCACCTAAAAAAATTAAATATATTGCCTTTTATTACTTCCTGTTTGAACCTACAATCAAGTGGAGAAATACCATGTGAAAGATTGTACATGTTGGCTTCTCTGGGAGAAGACATTGTTTGCCTTCCATTTTGTACCTAGGGGTAGATTTTTGAGCCTTGCCTGCTTACCATTAAAATAATATTTAAAGTATAACATTTCCTTAGACTGCTTTTTTGGTATGTGGTTTTTTTGTTTTTGTTTTTGTTTTTGGGTTTTTTTTTTTGCCTGTCCAGGGGAAGGTTTGAGCTATACTCGCTCAAAACTCTGACTATACCTTGAGCTCTGAATAATAGATAAGTAGTTAGATAGTAAACAGGGTAGCATTGGTAAATTAGAAAGGACCAGAGGAATCATCTGGTACTTTTCCTTCATGTAGGATGAAGGAAACCACTCCAGGAAGTGATCCTTTTCTCTAAAGTTTTCAAAGAGGAATGTTTATTCATGTATTTAATACTTTTTTTTTTTTTTTTTTTAAGAAGAATTCTGAGCCTGATGCTGTGTTTAACTCTCTCTTTAGTCACGCTCAGCCTGGAATAGTTTCTCAGTCTTTGACTTTTATAATGTTGATACTTTTGAAGATGACAAGCTAGTTATTTAGTAGAATGTTTCTCCATTTGAGTTTGTCTGGTGGTTCCTTTAGATTAGATTTAGGGTATGCATCATGCACAAGAATATTATAGAAGTGATGCTGTTTTTCTCATCCCATTATTTCTATCAGATGGAGTATGTTTTTAATTTGTCTCATTGACTGGTGATGCTCACTCTGATCATTTGACCAAGGTGATTTCTGCAAGGTTCTTTATGTAAAGTTGCTCTGTTCCCCTTCATGACTAATAAGAATTTTGTGGAGAAGTACTTTGAAATTATGTAAATAACCAATTGCTAATTAAACTTTCAGTTTATTTTATTTATATATAGAATCATGATTTCCTATTTATTCAGTATTATATCTTATACTACCATTTATTTTAATGCTGAAATTATCCCCTACTTGGCCACTGGGACCTCCTTCAGGATGGCTTTTGTGTCCTTTTGACATGTTCCCATTATTCTTCAAGCATAACTTGCTTTTGGAAAAGCAAGATATTCCAGGCTCTTTTTGTATGTTCCTGGCACTAGCACTAGAATCAGGTTTTTCTCCAAGTAGCTCTGGTTCTTTTTAGTAGACACTGATATATAGCAACCAAAATCTGTGCAGTAGATTTGCTCATTGCTTTTGGTTATGTATTGTTGCTTCTGGATTTTCTCAGCAGACAGAACTAGGGACTAAACATATACATACATACATACATACATACATACATACACTTATATGCATTTGCACCTGTGTTTCTACAACCCCACAGAGCTCATTCTAGTTTTTTATCTTTCTGGATCCTGAACTTATTGATAAATCCCCCAGTGTTTGCCAAGTAGCCACCTCTTTAATTGTGTGATTGCCACCTTCACCCTGTTCAAATGCTGCATGCCAGATTGCACCCTTCCATGGATGCCTTTCTGACATTCTGCGTGGGCTCCAATACATCCGTGTCAGGCTGCCACTTTTCATAAATGCCCTCGTTACCTTGCTTGGGCCAAGTCTCCCCAAGCACATGAAAAACTGCACTGTTTTCATGGGTTTGGATACCAAAGAAAATTGAATGACTGAAAAGTACTCAAGAGTTTACCTTAAAGGGAGGAAACTAGAGCAGAAGTTCTCCAGATGTGATCTCTAAACTCAGAACATCAGCATCCCCTGGGAACTTCTTGGAAATACAGATTCTTAGGCTCCATCTCAGATCTGAATCAGAAACTCTGGGTATGGGACCCGGCAATTTGTGCTTTAACAAGCTTTCTAGGCCGGGCGCGGTGGCTCAAGCCTGTAATCCCAGCACTTTGGGAGGCTGAGACGGGCGGATCACGAGGTCAGGAGATCAAGACCATCCTGGCTAACCTGGTGAAACCCCGTCTCTACTAAAAAATACAAAAAAAACCAGCCGGGCAAGGTGGCGGGCGCCTGTAGTCCCAACTCGAGAGGCTGAGGCAGGAGAATGGCGTGAACCCGGGAGGCAGAGCTTGCAGTGGGCTGAGATCCGGCCACTGCACTCCAGCCTGGGCGACAGAGCGAGACTCTGTCTCAAAAACAACAACAACAAAAAACAACAACAAAAAAAACAAGCTTTCTAGGGAATTCTGGCACATGCTAGTGTTTGAGACCCACTATCCAAAGTAGAAATAACTTCTCAACTTAGTATTCTATCCTGCATCTAGGTTATCTCTGGCATAATGAAGACTCCCTGGAGTTGTCAAGGTCTTGGTACCATTTTTTAGGGCTTTGGAGCCATCCTAGAAATGAAGTTCTCCCATATGGATCAAGACTGGAATAACTATCCAGTTCAACCCACCATCTGTGGAAAACCCAATCATCTAGGGAAAATCAAGGAATTATACGAGAATTAAACTGTGCTTTGTCTTTTTGGTATAGAAACGTTTTAATTAAAGCCTTACAGTTAATAAATAGTTAAAGGAAGGACCAGAAATTAATATCAAAGAAATAAAAGTTTTGCAGTTTTCATTTTTGTTTGTTGTTGTTGTTGTTTCGAGATGGAGTCTCGCTCCGTTGCCCAGGCTGAAATACAATGGCATGATCTCAGCTCACTGCAACCTCCACCTCCTGGGTTCAAGCAATTCCCCTGCCTCAGCCTCCCACGTAGTTGGGGTTACAGGCATGCACCACCATGTCCAGCGAATTTTGTATTTTTAGTAGAGACAGCGTTTCACCATATGGGTCAGGCTGGTCTCGAACTTCCGACCTCAGGTGATCCACCTGCCTCGGCCTCACAAAGTGCTGGGATTACAGGCGTAAGCCACCACGCCTGGCCGAAACTTGTACAGTTTTTACTTATTTTAAGCTCACATCTGATGTAAGAATGTACAATTAATGAACTATTACTCTCCCGTACTGGCCGTTTTTTCTACAGTATCAAAAATATGCTTCAAGGCCAGGCACAGTGGCTCGCGCCTGTAATCCCAGCCCTTTGGGGGGCCGAGGCAGGTGGATCAACTGCTTGAGCCCAGGAGTTTTAAGACCAGCTGGGCAGCATGGCAAAACCTCGTCTCAACAAAAAAATACAAAAATTAGCTGCTAGTGGTGGCATGCACCTGTGGTCCCACCTACTCAAGAGGGTAAGACGGTAGATTGGCTTGATCCCAGGAGGTCATACCTTCCGTGAACTGACACTGCACTCCAGCCTAGGCAGCAGAGTGATACTCTATCTCATTCATATATATATATGCTTCACAAATTTTACTTATATATAGACATGGAGGTTTACATTTCGGGTAAATAAGACAGGCTCTGTATAAAGCAATTTGAGAATAAGAAAGTTTTATCTCTTTTTCTTGAGTGGCATGAAAAGATAAAAAACTTTATTTACAGTAGAGAACACAGCATATTCCAATTCAGTATTGTGACCTTCACCTCAACTGGATTAGCCAGGTAGTATGTTATTTGCTTAGATTCCTGGGTCAGATATGTCCTGTATCTGTTAGCTTTTCTGTCAGCAAAAAGGTATAATTAGGACACAGAACCTGAATTTTAAAATAGTTTCAGTTTAAATTAAAGTTTCCCTTGAATTACAGCTGATTCCCTTCTTAAAGGTGATTGATATTTATGATTTTTCATTTTCTTTGTTCTCAAGGAGACTTTTATTGTCTTACTGCAAAATTTTTATATATATCTTTGGGTTCTGTTTTTCTGAGTTTATGTGATTAAAGTTTTGAGAATTATCTAGATATAGTACTTTTGACTTTTTCCAGACAAGAAACAAGATACGTAAACATATACCCATTCACATTTACAAAGCCTAGGAGATGAAGTTTCACGTAATATGGACTTTGGCTTAATTTTGTCTGGTTCTTATAAATAATCCTTTGAAAATGTGTCTCAGAAAATCATTAACTCTGAAAAAGGAAATATGAAAGACTTAGAATTCTGAAAATTATAACATAGTAGACTTTTTAATTCATTATCATTTGTGATTTCAACATTTTTTTTTTTTTTTTTTTGAGATGGAGTCTCGCTCTGTCGCCCAGGTTGGAGTGCAGTGGCCGGATCTCAGCTCACTGCAAGCTCTGCCTCCCGGGTTTAAGCCCTTCTCCTGCCTCAGCCTCCCGAGTAGCTGGGACTACAGGCGCCCACCACCTCGCCCGGCTAGTTTTTTGTATTTTTAGTAGAGACGGGGTTTCACCATGTTAGCCAGGATGGTCTCAATCTCCTGACCTCGTGATCCACCTGTCTCGGCCTCCCAAAGTGCTGGGATTACAGGCTTGAGCCACCGCGCCCGGCCAATTTCAACATTTTTGTGAGATTACCTTAAGAGCCATGACACTGTAATACTTGGTAATTTTGTAAAAGTCCTGATTGTCAATATATGCCCAATGAGGGTTCGAAAAGAGTAAGTCTTGGCTGAGCGCAGTAGCTCACGCCTGTAATGCCAGGACTTTGGGAGGCATAGGCAGGTGAATCACCTGAATTCAGGAGTTCAAGATCAGCCTGGGCAAACGGTGAAACCCCGTCTCTACTAAAAATATAAAATTAGCTGGGCATGGTGGCGCCTGCCTGTAATCTCAGCTACTCGGAAGGTTGAGGCAGGAGAATCGCTTGAACCTGGGAGGCAGAGGATGCTGTGCCGTGAGCCGAGATCGCGCCATTGCGCTCCTGCCCAGGCAACAAGAGTAATCCTCCGTCTCACCAAAAAAAAAAAAAAAAAAAAAAAGAGTAAGTCTTGATAAGCACAGCTGTTTTTTCAGTATGTAGTTTTAAATTTAACTTTTTTTCTGGGTAGAAAATGTATCCAGAAAAAAAGACAACCACTAGTGCTGATATTAGAATTGATGAGAACACAAAGTCCAAGGACGTGATGATATTTAGCAAGGAAAGAGCAGCTTCTGCTGGGTGTAGTAGCTCACGCTGGTAATCTCACAATTTTGGGAGGTTGAGGTAAGAGAATCACTTGAGGCCAGGAGGTTGAGACCAGCCTGGGCAATGTGGCAAGACCCGGTCTCTACTAAAAATAAGAAAATTAGCTGGGAGTGCTGGCATACACCTGTGGTGCCAGCTATACAAAAGGCTGAGGCAGGCAGATTGCTTGAGCCCAGGAATTCAAGACCAGTGTGGGCAACATGGCAAAACCCTGACTCCACAAAAAATATAAAAATTATCTTGGTATGGTGGCACATGCCTGTAGTCCCAGCTCCTGAGGTGGGAGGATCACTTGACCCTGGCAGGTCAAGGCTGCGGTGAGCCATGAGCATGTCACTGTACCACTCCAGCCTGGGCAACAGAGCAAGCTGCTGTCTCAAAAAATAAATAAACTGAAGCATTCTTTAAATTGGCAGATTTATATTATGAACCTAAATTACTGTACACCTTATAGAGACAACGAAGTGCTCCCTAACACTAACCTAATCATGATGTTAGCTAGTAAATATTTGCTTATGAAAAGATGAAACTTCACTAAGAATTAGAAAGTACCAGAGCTTGGCCGGGTGCGGTGGCTCACGCCTGTAATCCCAGCACTTTGGAAGCCTGAGGCGGAGGGATCACGAGGTCAGGAGATCGAGACCATCCTGGCTGACATGGTGAAACCCTGTCTCCACTAAAAAATACAACAAAAATTAATCGGGCGCGGTGGCGGGCGCCTGTAGTCCCAGCTACTGGGGAGGCTGAGGCAGGAGAATGGCGTGATCCCAGGAGGCGGAGCTTGTAGTGAGCCGCGATCTCACCACTGTACTCCAGCCTGGGCCACAGAGGGAGACTCTGCCTCAAAAACAAAGAAACAAAAGAGTACCAGAGCTTATTACTTTGATCCCATGTTTATATAAGTCACTTTCATTTTTTTCAATTAGTAATCTGCATTTTATAGCTTCAATTATATAATTATATGTTACACTATAAGTGACATTTGAAAAGATTGTCTTAGGACAACCTTCATATACATCAAGGTCTAGTGATAATGAGGAAGGACCATAATTTTTATAAGATTAATTTTTTTTTTTTTTTTTTTTTTGAGATGGAGCCTTGCTCTGGTTGCCCCGGCTGGAGTGCAGTGGTACAATCTCGGCTCACTGCAACCTCCACCTCCTGGGTTCAAGCGATTCTTTTGCCTCAGCCTCCTGAGTAGCTGTGACTACGGGCTCCTGCCACCACGCCGGGGTAATTTTTGTACTTTTAGTAGAGATACGGTTTCACCGTGTTGGCCAGGCTGGCCTCAAACTCCTGACCTCAGGTGATCTACCCGCTTCGGCTTCCCAAAGTGCTGGGATTACAGGCATGAGCCACCAAGCCCGGTCAAGATTAATTTTTTTGTCTTTTTGAGACAGAGTTTTGCTCTTGTTGCCCAGGCTGGAGTGCAATGATGTGATCTCAACTCACTGCAACCTCTGCCTCCCTGGTTCAGGCAATTCTCCTGCCTCAGTCTCATGAGCAGCTGGAATAACAGGTGCCCACCACCACGCCCCGCTAATTTTTTTCACTTTTAGTAGAGATGGGGTTTCACTATGTTGGCCAGGCTGGTCTCAAACTCCTAATCTCAGGTGATCCACCTGCCTCGGTTTCCCAAAGTGCTGGAATTACAGGCATGAGCCACCGCATCCAGCCCAAGATTAATTTTTAATAGCAATACTTCATTAAAAAATATATATCTTGCAGTTAGAAACTGTCATAAATGTATTACAGTGCCTGGTGCTGGTTTGTTTTGTTTTGTTTTGTTTGTTTGTTTGTTTGTTTGTTTGAGATGGAGTCTTGCTTTGTCACCCAGGCTGGAGTGCAATGGTACAATCTCAGCTCACTGCAAACTCCACTCCCAGGTTCAAGCAATTCTCCTGCCTCAGCCTCCTGAGTAGCTGGGATTACAGGCATGTGCCACCAGGCCCAGCTAATTTTTTTTGTATTTTTAATAGAGATGGGGTGTCACCATGTTGGTCAGTCTGGTCTCAAACTCCTGACCTCAAATGATCCACCTGTCTCAGCCTCTCAAAGTGCTGAGATTACAGGCGTGAGCCACAGTGCCCAGCCTGGTGCTGGTTGATAAGTAGGTTTTCAACATGTGCTTCTTGAAATAAACAGAATCAGACTAAATTCAACAGTGAAAAACCAGAGGTCCTAATTTGAAGCTCCTCCATTTGTTCTCCAGTTTGTTCTTATCTTGGAAATATCACCTTAGAGATTTTGGTAAGAATAAGAAGAATGGCCCCAAAAGTCTGTTAGAATACTCTCCCCTTATCCTGTTAGTTAATACTCTTGGCACCATTTTGTTGAATCACGTTAGAAAATGTTCAGGTTTTGGTCAGGCGCAGTGGCTCACACCTGTAATCCCAACACTTTGGGAGGCCAAGGAGGGCAGATCATGAGGTCAGGAGTTTGAGACCCGCCTGGCCAATATGGTGAAACTCTAGCTCTAATAAAAATACAAAAATTAGCCGGGCATGGTGGCACGCACCTGTAGGCCCAGCTACTCTGGAGGCTGAGGCAGGAGAATTGCTTGAATCGGGAAGGCAGAGATTGCAGTGAGCCAAGATCGGCCACTGCACTCCAGCCTGGGTGACAGAACGAGACTCTGTCTCAAAAAAACAATAAGAAAAAAAAGAAAATGTTCAGGTTTTGTATTTGCCTGAGGCATGTGTGAGTAGAAGCCAACTTAGAGTGAAGAATTTGGGATAGCAACCTCTCCAAAAACAATGAAAAGGTAGCTCAGAGACACAGTTGACCTACGTACATGTAAAACAAAAAGAATTACATATTTTTTCTTTTTCAAACTTTGCATGTGTTTTATATGAGGGCATTCATTTCAGGTTATTATTATTATTATTTTTGAGATGGAGTCTCACATTGTTGCCCAGGCTGGAGTGCAGTGGCCCAATCTCAGCTACCTGCAGCCTCCACCTCCTGGGTTCAAGTGATTCTCCTGCCTCAGCCTCCCAAGTAGCTGGGATTACAGGCGCCCGCCACCAAGCCCAGCTAATTTTTTTTGTATTTTAGTAGAGATGGGGTTTCACCATGTTGGCCAGACTGGTCTCAAACTCCTGACCTCGTGATCTGCCCACCTCAGCCTCCCAAAGTGCTAGGATTACAGTAGTGAGCCACCGTGCCCCGTCACATTTCAGGTTATTAATGAGGATATTTCCCTTGAGCTAAAAGCATATAACACAGATTTCCATCTATAAATAATTTTACATATGTATTCCAAAGCCCTTGGATGTAGAGGGGAATTGGGTAATTTTTAGCAAGTTCTGGCCTGTCCTTTTCAATTACTAAAGAAATATAGGTATACCTCACTACTTGAACTCAGGTGATTTGGATAGCAATACTGTATGTCTATAGATTTCTCTGCTAAGGCTTATGTCTAGATTTTACTACATTCACCGGGCTCCCTCCCCTGTGGGTAGCTGACAATCTTCACATAGTTTATTGTAATAAAATATAATTAAATAGTGTTTAAATGTTAAATTGGATTCTTCCTCCCTCTCTTTCCCTTTCTCCATCCATCCTCAGTTTAATTAGTTACCCAGTACTTTTTCCACCCGCACCATTTGGAGGAAGTTTGTGATACAATGAGTTGATGAGAGTACTTTTGATTTCACTGTGTTTCCTATTGCAGTTATTCTCTGAAAAATGATCAATGACATTGGAATTATGAAAGACAGCAACGGACTCAGCTTCAAAAGATCCCATTGAGTGTTTTTCCTTGCACTAGCTATATAGTCAATTTCCCCCTTGTAAATTATTACAGTGGGGGATTTATTAGGGAAATCATCATTTAAAAATTTTGACGGCTGTGATGAGCTGTCATTTGCAGTTCTCAGCTGATAGTCCAACAGCTGCAATCCGTTAGTGAGCTTTTACCTTCAGCTGCCAGAGGTCTTTCAACTCCTGTTCCCCTGGAAATGAGGAGGGCTGGGCTGGACGGGTAGAAAGGAAGTAAGGGTTGAAATACACATTTTCCCATACCATATTTTTCATGCCTCCCCACAGTTTCCATAGAAATGGGAACATAAATAACTCCCCAGCCCAAACTTTGAAGAGCAATCATTTATGTGTAAACTGCAGTAGATGGACCTTAAAGAAGCACACAAAATAAGCTAATCTTAGGGTCTTTCCTTTACTTGTGTTTGACCAAGCCTAATTTCAGATAGATTTTCATTTGATTTACTCTGTACATAAAAAATGATTAGATATTTTGTAACCAGTTTTTTTTTTTTTTTGAGACGGAGTCTCGCTCTGTCACCCAGGCTGGAGTGTGGTGGCCGGATCTCTGCTCACTGCAAGCTCCGCCTCCCGGGTTTACGCCATTCTCCTGGCTCAGCCTCCCGAGTAGCTGGGACTACAGGCGCTCGCCACCTCGCCCGGCTAGTTTTTTGTACTTTTTAGTAGAGACAGGGTTTCACCGTGTTAGCCAGGATGGTCTCGATCTCCTGACCTCGAGATCCGCCCGTCTCGGCCTCCCAAAGTGCTGGGATTACAGGCTTGAGCCACCGCGCCCGGCCGTAACCAGTTTTTAGAAAGTTTGATATTACCTTTTTTTCTGAAATGAGAATTCTCTTGAACATACTTTGATTGGTAGGTATAGATCTGTTGTTTATGTGTTAAAAATCTAGCAAGCATGGTGTTCTAACTTTCCTCTCATGTTCTATCCAAGATTAAAGAAATGAATTTTGGGTCAGGCGTGGTAGCTCATGCCTGTAATCCCAGCACTTTGGGAGACTGAGGCGGGCAAATCACTTCAGGTGAGGAGTTTGAGACCAGCCTGGCCAACATGGCGAAACCCCATTGCTACTAAAAAAGTACAAAAATTAGCTGGGTGTGGTAGCGCGTGCCTGTTATCCCATCTACTTGAGAGGCTGAGACAGAAGAATTGCTTGAACCCAAGAGGCAGAGGTTTCAGTGAGCTGAGATTGTGCCACTGCACTCCAGCCTGGGCAATAGAGCGAGACTCTGTCTCACAAAAAAAAAAAAAAAAAAAAAAAAAGTTTTGATTTAGGGAATGCTGCAGTTGCATAGTATAAAAAGTCTTCTCAAATAGTCTTATTCTTATGCATTATTTTAGAAATTGTCCCACAGAACAGAGGTAATTATTGGCTCTGTTAAACATATCAGAGAAAACTGCCAAATTTAATTGGTTATCACAGTTTTCTCATTTAGTTAACAAGAATATCCTATGTTAAGTGCATTTCTATGTTTTTCCACTTATCAGCTCTGTGTCATTACCTATCTCCTATAACACCCGTACTTGAGGAAAATGTATGGGCATAGTCTTCATCTGTTTGTTTTATTCTAACAGTTAACTAATTAACAAATTCCATTTGAATCATGAGTCAGTAAGAATATGCTTAACTGAATACATCTGCTTTAGGCATCTACTAAGTATTCGGCTTTGTGTTAGGTTGCAGTAGATACCAACTGTAAGTAAGGCAGGATTTTTTGCCTTAAGGCATCCCAATGGAGTTTGGAAAATTCATACCCCAGGAATAGCTCATAACAGCCATATGTGATTATTACATGAGTGACATAGACTGATTCCCAGGACTAGGAAAACTTCTTTCCTTTCCCTTTCTACTGTCACCTTCTTCACAAAGTCCCTTTTTCCTGATTTATTTTCCTAACTTCCTAAATGTCCTTTCAATTGCTACCTTTCTCCTTTTCTTTCTTTCTTTCTTTTTTTTTTTTTAAAGACAGGATCTCACTCTGTCACCCAGGCTAGAATGCGGTTGCACGATCATAGCTCACTGCAACCTCAAACTTCTGGGCTTAAGGGATTCTTCTGCCTCAGCCTCTGGAGTAGCTGGGACTACAGGCACACACCACTGACCATGCCCAGCTAATTTTTTAAAAAAATTTTTTGTAGAGATGCAGTCTCACTTTGTTACCCAGGCTGGTCTTGAACTCTTAAGCTTAAGTGATCCTTTCACCTCACCCTTCAAAATACTAGAATGACAAGCATGAGCCACTGCACCTAACGCTTTCTTCTTTGCTTTATCTTCCCTCTACTTTAGCATATACATGATTTCCAGATTCATGTTTGTAAAAACACAGTCTTGATCCTTTTACTATTTTAAAACCTCAGTGATCTCTTCACATCATTGTGACAAGACTTTTCTTTTAAAAGACAGTTCTAACGTCAAATATTCTGCCTCATAAGCCCGGCTACCAAAACAATCCAAAAACTTTTAGTATTTTAGGTTCTTTCATATTCCAAATTGCTTCTCATATCCAGAATGGATGCAAACATCTGTTAAGACCATCTGCCTGGTTTTTATTTCAGAAAATATGGTCACTGAGCTAGCAACTACCAAAATAGGTTCATGCTTTCAGCGATTGGCAGCAACCTAGACAGTCTTCAATCTGGCTTCAGTGTATTCTTTCCGGCCTACTCTGCAGGTACCTTATGCCAGGTCATGTAGCTCCTCACCCAAACAAACAGAACTGCTTAGCACATTTAGTAGGCGCACATTTTGTAGCTCCATGCCTTTGCTTACAGAAGTTTCCTTTAGGAATGAGGAAAGATAGAAGCAATAACGAGTTGTTCCTTCCATCTGGAACATCTTGTCCCTCCCTATACCCCTCTGATAGCCCTACCCTACTGTAACACTGTCTGTAATTTACATTAAAACACCCCAGTCTACACAACGTGTTAGTTAGTCTACACCTTGGACATGATTGATTAACATTTGAAACACACCGATAACGGGAATACATAGTGTAAGGGTAGTTGTTTGGCATTGGAAAGACCCTAATCAGGAGATAACTACTGTAAATTTAACCTGCTTATCTTTAAATCTACACCAGAGGGTTTTCTAGTTAGCATAAAGGATGCCAGAAATAATTTCACATTGGATTGGTTAGAAATACTATACAGTTTCCTCTGGCCCTGCATGAATTGCACATCAGATTCCAGCAAGCCAGATAGCCTAATGCCTGCACCCGAGGCAGAGCACTGTTTGGGCCTGTTGACTATCACCTAACAGAAGATGCTTTCTACCTGGTAGAAAGGTAGTGAGGAGACCTATGGCCACGCCTATTTTCAGTCTTTGGAGGCACTGATATATACCCTCCTTCTCCTCCACCAAAACAAAACAAAACAAAAAATCCCCTGACACTTCAGAATGGTCAATAACAAAACCTCCCTCCGGGACAATGCTTACATGCTATCTCTTCCTTAAAGTCTATCCTAAATTTCCTGATGGATTTGTGAACTCATTCTCCTCTGCACCATCATAGAATGAGGCTTATATTTCTATTATGGCATTAACAAAATTTTAAAATTTATTGTAAGTTTCTTGATGAAAGGACTGTGTCATAACTTTCTTTGTATTCCACATAGCGTGTGGCACAGTGCCTTGTACACAGTAGATATTTGTTATAATGAGCACATGCATGTACTTACCAATTCTGTATGGAACAGATTCAGCTTTGGGTCATAGGGACACTGGGAGCCAATGTGTGAGTTCTTAGAGTTCCATTAATTCACTGTTCATAGTTCTAAGGGAGTCAGTAGTAATTGTCCATAACTGCATGGCTCTAGTTAGCCATCGATGCAAAGACACACTGGGACTGACGCCAGCAGCAGAGGAAAGTAGTGCTGTCTGTGTTGTCTTCTTTCAGAAACTCACACCTAAATGTATTTCATACTGCTGTTCGGCCAACTCCGGCTCTAGATAATAAAGAAGTACAAATATTTAGGACAATTATTTCTCTTATTCTATATTTCCCAGCCAATTTTAAGCAGTATATATAACTAACCAAGTACACCAGGAGAAAAGTAAAGGAGGTGCAATTATAGCACACAGATTTAAAAAACAAAGCAAAATAAAACACTTAATGTTAGTAAAATGATAGTATAGTATAATAGTTCAAAGCAAGGATGTTAAACCCAGACTGCCTGGATTCAAATTAATCCCCACTTTACTAGCTATGTGGCCTTGGGCAAGCTATTTAACGTTTCTGTGCCTTTGTTCTTCTTCTGTAAAATGAAAATGATAGAATAGCACCTACTGCAGAGACGTGAGGCTAAAATGAATTAATACACATAGAGCATCTAGCACTCAGTGCCTGGCACATAGGAAGTGCTGGATGTGCTTGCTATTTCTGCAGTGATATGGTTAAATCATAGCTCCAACGGCAGAAGTATGCTAATTTCAGTCAGTGTGCAGTCCTTCTGTCTGTGTGCTTTGCAGTTCTCCACTTCCAACTGAGTCATCTTCATCCCTTGAAGCCCCCACATATTGGTACTTATACCTTTCTTGTGGAACCTGTCACATTCTACCCTAAATTATATAATTATTTGTAAGCGCCTTAAAAGCAGAAACTATATTCTTTGTCTTCCTCTCAGCACCCACCAGAATGATTACATAACAGCCTTGCTTACACAATAGCTCTTTGCTAACTATTTCAGGAAACTATGAACCTCTGTGAGGTTGGTCCCTGGAGGCCCTGCACCTTGGACTGGTTCCTGTGTACCTCTCATACTCTTCAGCTAGCAATTCCTCCCCTCACTGTGCTCCAGCAACTGGCCTTATGACCCTTAAACATGCATCCTTTCCAAAACTGGCTTAATACGTGTGTGACCTGTGCAGTCACATAGGTCCCCATACTTGCTTGAATGCTCTATCACTAGCTTGAAATTCTTAGTTTTTGTGTTCAATTTTTATCTTGCACTGAGCCTGCAAATTGTGTAGCTGGTCTTGCTCTTCATCATCCTGTGCTTATTGTTCCCTGTGTCTGGAACACCCTTTCTCCCGAATCCTCACTGGCTACCCTACTCTTCAAGGCTCAGCTTCATTGTCATTCCTCAGAGAAGCAATAAAAATTAGAGCCATGTATCAGTATCCCTCCAGCTTTTCTTCTCCCTCAGAGTACTTAACTTACTTTGTAAATACAGTATTTATTTATATTGTGATTATTTCTTTTAAGACTTTCTCCCAGGCTGGGTGCGGTGGCTCATGCCTGTAATCCCAGCACTTTGGGAGGCTGAGGCGGGTGGATCATGAGGTCAGGAGTTCAAGACCAGCCTGGCTAACATGGTGAAACCTGGTCTCTACTAAAAATACAAAAATTAGCCGTATGTGGTGGCAGGCACCTGTAATCCCAGCTGTTTAGGAGGCTGAGGCAGGCGAATCCCTTGAACCCAGGATGTGGAGGTAGCAGTGAGCCGAGATCATGCCACTGCACTCCAGCCCGGGCAACAGTGCAAGACTCCATCTCAAAAAAAAAAAAAGACTTTCTCCCCACCGGACTGTAAACTTCTTCAGGGGATAGACTGTGCCTTTGTTTCAGGATGGCTTTGCCTGCTACATAGTAAATAGTAAATAAATACTTGTTGAATGAGTGAGTGAATAAATCATTTTTAGAAATGCCAAGTTGTGGCCAGATGCAGTGGCTCACGCCTGTAATTCCAGCACTATGGAAAGCTTAAGTGGGTGGATCACTTGGGATCAAGAGTTCAAGACCAGCCTGGCCAACATGGCGAAACCCTGTCTCTACTAAAAGTATAAAAAAATTAGCCAGGCATGGTGGTGTGGGCCTATAATCCCAGCTACTCAGGAGGCTGAGGCAGGAGAATCGCTTGAACCCAGGAGGTGGAGCTTGCAGTGAGCCAAGATCACGCCACTGCACTCCAGCCTGGGCAACAGAACAAGATTCTGTCTTAAAAAAAAAAAAAAACAAAAAGAGAGCAAAGTTGTATGGATAAACTTTTCTTCCCAAGCTAAAAAGTTGATGTATAAAAATGGCAATGCAAGGCTAGGTGTAGTGGCTCACACCTGTAGTCCTAGCACTTTGGAAGGCCAAAGTGTAGAGATCACTTGAGCCCAGGAGTTCAAGACCAGCTGGGACAACACAGTGAAACCCCACCTCTACAGAAAAATTAGCTAGGCGTGGTGACTTACACCTGTGATCCCAGCTACTCAGGAGGCTGAAAGTGAGAGGATCGCTTGAGCCTGGGAAGTCAAGGCTGAAGTGAGCTGTGATTGCACCACTGCACTCCAGCCTGAGCAACAGAGCGAGACCCTGCCTCAAAAAATTAAAAAAAAAAAAGTCAGTACAATCTTCATGCAATTTAATATTACTGGTGATGACTTTTAACCAGTTTTACTTACTGTCTTTATAGATAGATGAATACAGTAAAATTTCCCATTTTTCTTTTCCACTGTCCTTCTCATATAGTCTGGTATAGTAAAGTTGAATCTCTCTAAAGTCAGATTTACTTAGGTTGTCTTATACATTAGTTTCAAATTAAATTTCTTAGAGCATAAATGTCTATAGCCTTCTGCCTCTTGTATTTTTAGCAAGCGATACGTATTTACTTTTGACCTAATTGCCAGCGACAACTGACATAAAAGTAATGTTTCAGGTTTCTTAGCATTTTGTGGTGGAAAGGCCAGTACTATTATAATGAAGTTAGCACTTGATAATAATAGAGAACAGTGACCTACTTAGTTTTCCCATCATTCTTTCTCTCCTCTCTTATTGTCTGTGTTTAAATAAGCTTAATTAACTCATTCTGAATGCATAGCTGTATCAGCTTTCTGTGGTCCAATTTTGGAACTATATCTGGTTATTCTACTCCCTGAAATCAGACCAATACAATTCAACATGTAACCAGATTTAATGCATGCCACCTTACTGTCTTAATTTTTAGTGCTTGGTAGTCATTCCATTACTCTCCAAATACTGTACTAAAATTTTTAAGTGATAAATTTCTAACCAAAAACTCATTTAGAAATGGATTTCTACTTGAGATTTACAATGGATTTTGAGCACCTCCCCCAAAAGAAATAAAAAACATCCAGCATGGTATACTAACTTGATATTATTGCTTCTTAATTTTTTCAAAGAGGAAAAGAATCAGAATTTCCATAATTTAGCCGCACATTGAGAATCGTCAATACAGTGAGAGAAGAATTTTTATTGCTTAAAAGAAAAACAGGCTAAATGTCCTTTTTTCTTTCCTTCAAGTGTAAAGAATCTGAGAAAAACAGATTTTAAACCAATAGAAGGAATGGTTATGATCCAGCAGCAACTGTTACATGTGGGTGAAGAAAAGAAGCCAGCATCATTTGTACAAATCCGTATGGGATGCAGTGAGAACAGAAAGAAACAGGGAAGAATAGGAAATAGAAAAGAAGGGCACTCTCAGTGAAGATGTAGGCCTCAAAAAATGTTCCATCTAAGCACTGACTGATTCCAGTACCTTAAGGTGATCTGCTTTAAGCTGTAAATCTTCTGAGTGGTTTATGCTCTCAATGCTTTTTTTTTCCAGAAGGCAGTAAGAGGAGGAAAAATATATTACTTTCAGTTTGCCCCCAGTTAAGACTTTATGGAATTTTAAGCAGGCTTCTCCCAGAGTTAAATTCCTGATTCAACCACCCTCGAGTCTATTTGGCCATCTCTCTCTCTCTCTCTTTTTTTTTTTTTTTTTAATTTAAATCTCCTAACTTATGCCTGGTAATGTGGCAAGTATCTTAGGTTCATTATCTCTCATTTATGTGGTAACGGCACAATCTCCATCATTGAGTTGATTAGCTCAGTTAACTGCTGCAGGCTACTGATGAGGCTTATCAAAGGTCCTATGCATGTTGGCTAGATGACAGGCAATGTAGATGATAGTCACATAACACTGTATGATTAAGGCTTTAACTTTGGTGTCAAAAAGACCTTTTGGGTCACTGGGTGCAGAGGCATGTACCTGTAGTCCCAGCTACTTGGGAGGTTGAGGCAGGAGGACTCCTTGAGCCCAGGAGTTCATAGCCAGCCTGGCAACATAGTGAGACCCAGTCTGTTAAAACAAAAGCCTGTAGAGTCTGTCATTATTATGGGGTCTATGAGTGTTACTTAGTCTTTCTTGGTTTACTCAATTTATAAAACGGATATAGTAACACCCAGTTTCTTTGTGAGGCTTAAGAAATATAAAAAATGCTAAATAGTGGCTGGGCGCTGTGGGTCATACCTGTAATCCTGGCACTTTGGGAGACCGAGGCAGGTGGATCACCTGAGGTCAGGAGTTTGAGACCAGCCCAGCCAACATGATAAAACCCCATCTCTACTAAAAATACAAAAATTAGCCAGGTGTGGTGGTGGATGCCTGTAATCCCAGCTACTCGGGAGGCTAAAGCAGGAGAATCACCTGAACCCAGAGGGCAGAGGTTGTAGTGAGCCAAGATCGCGCCGCTTCACTCCAGCCTGGGTGAAAGAGCGAGACTGCATCTCAAAAAATATATATATATATATATTTGTATATGTATGTGCTAAGTGCTTAGGCCAGTGCTGCAGCATGCGTTGTGTGCTCAATTAAAGGAAATGGTCATGGTAGTGGTTTGTGTTACCCTATTACAAAACATAAACAATTGAAATTCTGAGTAAGAGGTTTAAGTAAATTGCTCATAAAATTATATAGCTAGTATTTGGCAGAGAAAGTTTTCAAATGCAAGCCTGTTTAATTTCTTTCTTTCTTTTCTTTCTCTCTCTCTCTCTCTTTTTTCCCTCAGCTAATGTTTGTATTTTTAGTAGAGACGGGGGGGTTTCACCATGTTGGTCAGGCTGGTCTCAAACTCTCAAACTCGTGACCATAGGTGATCCACCTGCCTCAGCCTCCTTAAGTGCTGGGATTATAGGATTACCAGCATGAGCTACCATGCTCAGCCAAGCCTGTTTAATTTCTTTCTTTCTTTTGTTTTTTTTGTTGTTGTTGTTGTTGTTGAGATGGAGTTTTGCTCTTGTCACCCAGGCTGGAGTGCAATGGCGCGATCTCGGCTCACTGCAGCCTCTGCCTCCTGGGTTCAAGCGATTCTCCTGCCTCAGCCTCCTGAGTAGCTGGGATTATAGGCATGAGCTACTACACCTGGCTAATTTTTTGGTATTTTTAGTAGAGATGGGGTTCCACCGTGTTGGCCAGGCTGGTCTCAAACTCCCAAGTTCAGATGATCTGCTCACCTTGGCCTCCCAAAGTGCTGGGATTACAGGCATAAGCCACCATGCCCAGCCAGCCTGTTTAATTTCTAAACCACCCCAACTAGAGTATCAAAGAGAAACTGCTGCTCAAATAATTGTGCATGAAGAATATGGTTTTTGTCTTCTTTAAAACTTGATTTTATTCTTATATCCAAGCTGCTTATATAAATAGATTCTTGAAATATTTTGGGACACTAAAATAGTCCTTCCTGATCTTACAAATTTCTTCTCTCCTAAAATTTATTTATAAATTGGTTGTTTGAAACTCAGAATGGATATTCCCTTAGGAAGTGGTGGTTGTGTTCTCAGGCCAATTCATAAAAGCTTCTCTCGCCTGTCTCTTCTTCCTTTCTAGTACTTAATGTTTTAGTTCGGTGGTTTTTCAGATGGGCAGTACATCAAAATTGCCTGAGTAGCTTTGTAAATATAAAGGAACTTGAACAAAATAAAATTAGAATGAATAAGACCTCGAGTTTGATAGCACAGCAGGATGACTATAGTCAATAATAATTAATTGTACATTTAAAAATAACTAAAAGAATATAATTGGGCTGGGTGCAGTGGCTCACATCTGTAATCCTAGCACTTTGGGAGGCTGAGGAAGTCAGACCACTTGAGCCCAGGGTTTCAAGACCAGCCTGGGCAACATAGCGAGACCCTGTCTTTACAAAAAATACAAAAAATTAGCCAGGTATGGTGGCGGGTGCCTGTAGTCCCAGCTACAGGCTAAAAGGTGGGAAGATCACTTAAGCCCAGGAGGTTGAGGCTACAGTGAGCGGTGACTGCACCACTGCACTTCAGTTGAGGCCACAGAGCAAGACCCTGCCTCCGAAATAAGAGTGTAACTGAATTCTTTGTAACACAAAGGATAAATGCTTGAGGGAATGGCTACCCCATTTTACCTGATGTGATTATTACACATTACATGCCAGTTTCAAACTATCTCTTGTACCTCATATATGTATATATACACACCCTATATACTTTGTATCCACAAATATTAGCATTAAGATTTTTTTAAAAGATAGAGGTGCCTGATCACACCTCAGACCTTCTGAATCAGAATTTTAGGGTGAATGTACTAGATCCATCCCAGCAGAAGCCTGAGGCAGGGGAGGGCATGATGCAGTAAAGGTACTAAAAGAACTCCTGTGTAGCTGGATCAGAGACTGATTGTCTTTAAACTCTTGATTGTGATCCTTGTGAATGAAAGTCATGTGAGCCCATACCACCAATACATGTACATTCATTTTTAAATAAATTAGCTACCTGTACTACAATAAAATAAGCACGAATATTTTTTAAAAGGTGAAATAAAAATAGTCCTTCCTATTTTCATGTTCTAAAAACAACATGAAATTCTCATAATCACCTTTTGCTTTCTGTACCTATTTGGATAGTTTTATGTACTTTCTGAGATGGACAAACCACACTTTTGCAAAATATAGGCATAGAGAATGAAAGGGAGGTAGATAGAGACTAGATTCTTTTTTTTTTTTTTTTTTTTTTTTTTTTTTGAGACGGAGTCTTACTGTGTCGCCCAGGCTGGAGTGCAGTGGCCGGATCTCAGCTCACTGCAAGCTCCGCCTCCCGGGTTCACGCCATTCTCCTGCCTCAGCCTCCCAAGTAGCTGGGACTACAGGCGCCCGCCACCTCGCCCGGCTAGTTTTTTGTATTTTTAGTAGAGACGGGGTTTCACCGTGTTAGCCAGGATGGTCTCGATCTCCTGACCTCGTGATCCGCCCGTCTCGGCCTCCCAAAGTGCTGGGATTACAGGCTTGAGCCACCGCGCCCGGCCCGAGACTAGATTCTATAGGACTAGCAGAGCCAAGTATTTCTCTATCCTAAGTGCAATAGGAAGCAATTGGAAAATGTTAGGAAGGAAAATGATGTTAGATTTGCATCCTGGAAATAATTACTTTGGCTGCCCAATGGCAAAAAGATTTAGTACAGCAACTATGAACATGGGGAGTCCACTTTGGAATTTATGGCACTAGTTCTGCTGAAAGGTGATTATGGCTTGAATTGGGCATTGCCAGTGAAGTTCAAAAGAAAAACAAGATAGATATTTTGGAGGCATACAGTATAGAATCTAGTGGATTGCCTGAGCATTGGCTGGGGGAGAAGACAATGGTGACTTGTGGGTTTCTGGCTTGAGCTTCTGGATGGAAGATGAACAGTGGGAGAAGAATAAAGGTGGGGTATTAGTCCAGGTTTAAATGTCTTGAATGTGAATCATCCAAATGATGATAGGAAGTTCACAATTGGATATGTAGGCTAAGCTTAGAAGTTCTGGGCTGAAAACTATAAATTTAGGAGTTGTCAGCACATAGTACAGAAATTCCTCTACCTCCAGATATTATTTATTGATAGGAAATCTCTAAAGCAGAAGTGCCAAGGAGTTCCACAAAAATATTATACAAGATTAGATTTACAGGCCTGAAGATGAGGAATTAAAAATGAACAGGTAAGCAGATTCTGTAAAATGCAAGTCTCCCAAAATTGCTACAGCATTGGGACCACAGCTTATACGAGAATGTGGCAAATACAAATCAGTATTTCAGAAGCTCTCAAAGATACTTTAATGAGCATGTTACATTCTGGAGTAAGCCACAAACATTAGAAAGTGGCTCATGTCACACAATTATTCATGAATAAAGGTCCAGGAACCTGTCACAAGTCTGCACACATCTAGGCTTGAGTAATTGGGAAAGCTAGACATGTCAGATGAGATTAAAGCAAGTACAGCACCATAGATTGTGTGTTAGTACGAATTCAGGAGGAGAATGCCTAGGAATTTGATGTCTATAATAAGCCTTGGACATTATGTTAGAGTTGCAAGAGATAAGTATGTCCTTTGTCCCCACCCCCTTAAACTATTATGCTCCTTAAGTATTAGAATACAGCTAATAATCATTTACAGGCTCTTAGATTCTCTGAAGATTCCCCCTGACACCCAAGACAAATGGGGCAAAATATCGTTATTTAATATGTTCCCTCTCCTCCTAGTGCTAAAAGCTTAAAAGAAGTCAAAGTGACTTCTTTTGCTGACCACTATGAAGAGGATTAAGTGAAGCCTATAGGACGTGTCCCTCCTCTTGTTGGATGCCGTCTCCTGATTCTTGTTCATCTGTTTCTTCCTGAGTCCTTTATACTACTACAAACTGACTGTTAGAATTTTGGTTGCCACTGATCCACTTTATGTCCAGATCTTGATAAGTTCTTTCAGAAATAACTGTGACTCTGACTTGGAAACTCTCAGCAACCCCCACATTTCCAAGAAAGTGATACTATATTACATATCTATTTTTTCTCTGTCCATTGATTAATATATTAAATGAGATCATTTATATTCATCCTAAGAAATTGTCTGAAGTGAGCAAGAGCAGCACATAATGGCTAGTACCTTTGGCCTATTAATTTTCTAGGCACCTGAACTGAACACCAGGAATCTTCACTTCAGAAAATGTTAACTTGGGTCATATCAGCATTTAAAAAAGAACAACACAGTGATGTACTTTACCAGCATTTGCATCCATAAATTAATATTTTTGTATCTTTCATTTCTGAATTACAGAAGGAGATTCATCAAACGCTGAATGATAGCTCTTACAAGTGACTGACCTAATGTTAAAACTGAGTACAGAGGAAATGCTCTGTGTTTTAACTGGGCAAGGAAGCTTGCATAAACCGTTCGTCATGAAAATCCTCCTCACTGAGGTGCTTCTCCCTCTCTAACCCTCTGTCCCACAAATTTCTCCTTGATCATCTTTGTACCTTTTATAAATATCTGTTATTGCACTTATGAAACTAGATGATAACTAGACACATATTTGGCACTATGTCTAGACTGTCAGCTTCTTGAGCAGGTTTACTTTAATCATCTGGTGCCAGGCAGTAGAGCAAAGTAGTTAAAGAGGGCAGGTTCTGGAGGCCAACTGGATTTCATTTCTGACTATTTACCAGCTATATGATCTTAGGCAAGTTACCTATCCTCAACTTATTCGTAAAATCCAAATAATACTTCCCTCATGGAGTTGCTGGCAGGATTAAGTACAGATTTTTCTAAATTATAGGCTGAAAACTGTTAGGAAATTTTTTGACATGAAGGAATTCCGTACTTAGTGCCAATTACTGCTAACCAGGAACAAAGCAGAGGGAAGTGGACATCTGAATATATCATTGCAGTGCTAAAAACCTTGCACACTGTTCCAGGCCTCTCCTCTTGTCTTTATTGATAGTTTAGCTCAGTGGTTTTTAGTATGAATCCCACATCTTCTCAAACATGTGCCCCTCAAATCTACTAGCCCCCAGCATCCACACCTGGTTTAGAAGTGTGTGTAGGCATCCTGTTTGTCACAGTGACAGGCAGCTGCTACTGACATTTAATAGGTGAAATCATAAATGGGCCCAGGGATGCCATGGGCTCAGAAATGGAGAGCATAGTCTACACCAAAAATTATTCCACCCAAAATGCCAATAATATCTTACCTTGAGAAACACTGGTAGTGCCCAGGTTCTTTTCTCTACTTAAATGCAAAAACAACTTTTCACAAAATTAATATACTATTTCATAAAGTCAGGATATGCCAAAGATCATGCCATATATATTACAGAGCATAGACCAACTTGGAAAATCTTTACATGTGTATTCTGTTATTTCTGTCTTTTCTGTGTATAAGTTCTTTTCAAGTTACTATAGTGAGTTTCAAATTTGTTACTTAAGAGTTCCATTATTCCGTTAATTATGATCTGAAGTTTAAGATCTGTGGTGTTGAAAAGCACTGCAGCTCCTAAATATACAAAACGCTTGAACTCCTAAATGTACAAAGATCTTGTTTGGGCCAGGCATGGTGGCTCACACCTGTAATCCCAGCACTTTGGGAGGCTGAGGTGGGAAGATGGCTTGAGCCTTAGATTTTGAGACCAGCTTGGGCAACATAGTGAGACCCTGGCTCTACCAAAAAAAAAAAAAAAAAAAAAAAAAAAGAAGAAGAAGAAAAAGAACGCTAGGCATAGTGGTGTGCCCCTATAGTCCCAGCTACTCAGGAAGCTAAGGTGGGAGGATCATCTGAGTCCAGGAATTCGAGGCTGCAGTGTGCTGTGATTGCACCACTGCACTCCAGCCTGAGCAGCAGAACAAGACCCTGTCTCTTAAAAAAAAAAATGATTGAGTTTGATAATCAGGAAACTTAACCAAATCTTATATGTAAGCAAATAAATATGTTTTTATTTGTTTTGTTTTGAGACAGGGTCTCACTCTGTCACCTAGGCTGGAGTGCAGTGGCATGATTTTACCTCACTGCAACCCAGCCTCCCAGGCTCAGGTGATCCTCCCACCTCAGCCTCCCAAGTAGCTGAGACTACAGGCATGTACCACAATGCTCAGCTAATTTTTGCATTTTTTATAAACACAGGGTTTCACCATGTTGTCCAGGCTGGTCTCAAACTCCTGAACTCAAGTGATCCACCCATCTTGACTTCCCACAGGGCTGGGATTATAAGCGTGAGCCACTGCACCTGGCCAAAATAAGTTTTATTAGAAATAACTCACTTTGGGAGGCTGAGGAGGGCAGATCACTTGAGGTTAGGAATTCAAGAGCAGCCTGGACAACATGGAGAAACTCCATCTCAAATAAAAATACAAAAATTAGCTAGACGTGGTGGCATGCAAAAAAAAAAAAAAAAAAAAGAAATAACTATTGCATGTGAAATTCAAATATTAGTAAGTATTCAAAATCAGATATGAAAGTAAAAATGCAAAATAGGGTTATATCACTGGTTGATATGATTAGTGAGATGAAGATTATTAAGGCAAATTCATCTAATAATTATTGATATACAACACAATATATATTCCATCTATAAGAATCATATATACAAATATGAAATAAACACCTTAAATGAGAAGAAGAGAGAAGACATGGAGAATGAAGTCTTCCCCTCCCATATCTCCAACTGAGGCCAGCATGACTAATATTGAGAAAGAGTAAGGCAAATGAGTAATTATTGTGCTCTTTTACTGTTATTGAAGGTCACTGTTTAGCACTCCCTCGCCATTCCCCTACCACTCCCCTTTGCCTCAAACTCATTAAGCTCTTTTCTTTGTATTTCCTGATAACAGCTGACAAGGACCCACTCTCGTCTGTAATGACAGTTGAGGGTATTGGTGATAAGTAGAGTTAATAAAGCTTCTCCAGTGATTTAGAACTATAACCCTCTGAGTATTATCATGAGGGGAATAGATGAAAAAGCCCATTTCATTTCGTGCACTGTCCTTCAAACTGCTGATTATGAAATCATTTTAGAGGGTCTGAGAAATAATTGTGGAATTACAATGAAACATAATAGAAAATATCAGTGGACACTGTGAGAGATCAGTCAGAGTGGTGGGGAAAAACTACTGGGAAAGGATGCAAACCTTCTGAAAGGTTAGAAGGTTCTGCAGAGCCCCAGGGGAGAATAGCTGAAGGCAGCTCTTCTATAACCCTGAGGCATTGGGCAAGGAGTAGGTACAAGAGAGTGTAGGGGAATTTATCTTAAGCTTGTTTACTTAGGTTGACCAGGAACTGACCTTTGATCATCCATGGGGACATTCTCCCTGAAAGGGGAACAATAAATGTTAATTACCTACAGGTTGTTTTTGCTCCAGGCTTTTGGCATTGTGCCTGCTCTGAATAAAAGCAAGTAGCTCCAGCTTCTTGGGGCTGCTCTCTGGTGACTAGAGCCAGGCAGTCACCTAGCTGCTCTTACACTGCATACCTGTGTCCGAGTACTCATTTCATCCATCGGCCAGGGTCTGTGGGACAGACCCAGCAGACACACAGATCCTTGGCAGGAACTGGGTACAACTGGTGCAACCAGTTGCCATTAGTGATCTGAGGGAGAAAGCAGAAAGGCACTGAGTGAATCTATGCATGGGCTGGGGTGGACTTGTTTTTATTTTTTTGCTTGCTGTCTAGTTTGGTATTCTGGTGTGTATGTATGTATGTATGTATTTTTTTTTGAGATGGAGTCTCGCTCTGTTGCCCAGGCTGGAGTGCAGTGGAGTGATCTTGGCTCACTGCAAGCTCTACCTCCTGGGTTCATGCCATTCTCCTGCCTCAGCCTCCCAAGCAGCTGGGACTACAGGTGCCCACCACCACTCCCAGCTAATTTTTTATATTTTTAGCAGAGATGGGGTTTCACCGTGCTAGCCAGCATGGTCTCAATCTCCTGACCTTGTGATCTGTCCACCTCAGCCTCCCAAAGTGCTGGGATTACAGGCGTGAGTCACCACGCCCAGCCCCAGTATTCTGATATTTATAACATAAGGTTAATAGTTTATAGTTGACTTTATATTGACATAATTTGCAGTTGGTTGTAAAATAAAGAGCAGAGGAGTTCTTATATTGTCTTAAGCAAAAGTGTTAAGACTTTCAACTGAGTTTTGTTTGTAAACATTTAGTAGCTCAATTAATTGTAGTTATTTATAATATGTTGTTTTAGTTTCCTATTGTTTCCATAACAAATAACTACGAAGATAAATCTTTTAGTATTTAGTTTTGTACAAGTCTGGGTCTCACTGGGCTAGGAATGAGGGTGTTGGCCAGGCTGCCTTCCCTTCTGGCGGTTCTTTGGGAGAATCCATTTCCTTGCCTTTTCCAAGCTTCTAGAGGCTGCCTACATTGCCTTACTCATGGATCTCTCCCCATGTCTTCAAAGCCACACAGAATTTCTTTGATCCTTCTGCAGTAGTGATATCTGAATGAAGTCCCGAAAGGTTCTCTTCTTTTAATGACTCACATGATTTCACTAGGCCCACTCAGATAATCTAAAATAACCTTCCCATCTTAAGGTCCTTAACCTTAATCACATCTGCAAAATTCATTTGACCATGTAAGGTAGGTAACACATTCACAAGTTCTAGGGATTAGAATTCAACCATCTCTGGGAGACCATTTTCTGCCTACCACAGTTGTCTATGTTGATTCCAAATGGAATATTTTCTTGGAAAATAAATGTATATAAAAAAATTAGTTGATTTTGGTTGGGTGTAGTGGCTCATACCTGTAATCCCAGCACTTTGGGAGGCTGAGGCAGGCAGATCACTTGAGGACAGAAGGTTGAGACCAGCCTGGGCAACATAGTGAGACCCCTGAGTCTTAAAGAAAAAATAGGCTACAACTGGGCGTGGTGGCTTACGCCTGTAATCCCAGCGCTTTGGGAGACCGAGACAGGTGGATCACCCGAGGTCAGGAGTTCAAGACCAGTTCAAGACCAACATGGCGAAACTCTGTCTCCACTAAAAATACAAAAATTAGCCAGGTGTGGTGGTGCATGCCTGTAGTCCCAGCTCCTCGGGAGGCTGAGGCAGGAAAATCACTTGAACCTGGGAGTCAGAGGTTGCAGTGAGCCAAGATTGCACCACTGCACTCCAACCTGCGTGAGAGAGTGAGACTCCATGTCAAAAAAAAAAAAAAAGAAAGAAAGAAAAAACATAGTACAACGTGTATGGGCATGGCAAAAATAATGAAAGTGGTATCCAAATGACTAAAGTTTGGGAAACCCTGCACCTGAGAGGTGGCCCAGTACCCGGAAGGAGGAGAGTACAGGCCAGAGAGGCAGTGGATCCACCCAGACTCCCATTTGCTCTGCTGCAATCAGGTGGCTCTGTCCAAGACTCTAGCCACATTTATTCAGTTTCTTCATCCCAAAGAAGGGATTGTACCAGACAAGTAGTCTCCAAAGGTTCCTCCAGCTCCAATTTACTCTTTCTGTGTAAATGGATATTTATGTTAGGAATTTCAATGTCAGGGCCAAGCACAGTGTGAAATATAAACATTACAAACTATTTAAAAGGTGAAAACACTGGTTCTGTCTGTAAATGCTGCCAAATGTAGTGTCAAGCCTGCAATGTCAAGCCTTGGTTGATTATTTAAATGACTACTATCATACTTGTTAGGGGTTGTCTTGCCATGGATGGATATCCTTTTTTTTTTCTTTTTCTATTTGTTTGTTTGCCTGTTACTAATACCATTTCAAAGTAGTGAATGCTCATCATTAGTTGCACACATAAAACAATTATAGATTCTTTGAGAACATTCCTTGAACTTAGGAAATACTGAAAGGACAGAGCATGGACAGTTGGTGGAACAGGACCTCAACATTAGGTAGACATTTAAAAGGACTGGTGGTTTTTTTTTTTTTTTTTTTGAGACAGAGTCTTGCTCTGTCGCCCAAGCTGGAGTGCAGTGGCGCAATCTCGGCTCACTGCAAGCTCTGCCTCCCGGGTTCACACCATTCTCCTGCCTCAGCCTCCTGAGTAGCTGGGCCTACAGGCACCCGCCACCACACCTAGCTAATTTTTTTTGTTGTTGTATTTTCAGTAGAGACGGGGTTTCACCATGTTAGCCAGGATGGTCATAATCTCCTGTCCTTGTGATCCGCCCGCCTCGGCCTCCTAAAATGCTGGGATTGCAAGCGTGAGCCACCGTGCCCGACCTGGACTGGTGGTTCTTAGCGCATTCTTCAAGTACACCGTTATTTACAGGATGTTTCAATTCTGATAACTCTTAGTGACTTTTTGTTCTTTTAATTAAAAGTACATACTGAAGAGATTTTTTTTTTCTTTTGAAACGGAGTTTCACTCTTGTTGCCCAGACTGGAGTGCAATGGTGCAATCTTGGCTCACTGCAACCTCCACCTCCCAGGTTCAAGCGATTCTCCTGCCTCAGCCTCTTGAGTAGCTGGGATTACAGGCATGTGCCACCTCACCCAGCTAAGTTTGTATTTTTAGTAGAGATGGGGTTTCACCATGTTGATCAGGCTGGTCTTGAACTTCTGACCTCAGGTGATCCGCCTACCTCAGCCTCCCAAAGTGCTGGGATTACAGGCGTGAGCCACTGTGCCCAGCCCTGAAGACGTTTTTAAATTTCTTTCTCCAGTAAGAAAAATTTCAAACTTCTGTATCCCATTCAGTATTCCCTAAAATAAAATCAAGTTTGTCCTGAAATATGGTTTTAAAAACTGAAAATCTATTTTCTTTGATTACCTCATAAATAACAAGAGTTTCATATCAGCTCTCCTGTCTCTTCCTCCTCCACCCTTTTCCTCCCTTTCATGTTGTGCCAGTCACACAGGTGGATGCTCAGTATCACCCCACAGCACAAGATAAATAAGCTTGGAAGGTTTCCTAGCAACATATTGTTCTGGGAACCTGCTCTGTTTCCCTGAACAAGATGAAGCCAAATATCCTAGAATCTCAGCCAGATGGGAAAGGATTAGCTTATTGAGAGTGTTATTGCCTTTTTTTTTTTTTTTAATATTTCACTTTGAAATGAACCTCTTAATATAAGTAGTAAAAGTGACTTTTAAAAGGGCACATAAAAATATCTTTTTAAAAGAACATTTTTTTCTCTTACATATAAAAAAAAATATTGATAATAGTTTGAAGTTTAAAAATATGGTTTCAGAATTCTCTAAGCACAAGCTTCCAGTATGTAATTCAGTCACTGGTGAGTGGATCCATTTTAGAACCATGTAGAAAATACTTCCACATGGGACTAATACTCAGCCTGGTGTCCAGTGGTATGGTATTCCTGCTGTAAAAATACTGAAATACTTCTGATCTGGTGGGAAAATGGCTCCAGGGGTAGGCTGTCTCCTCACAATACCTTTAGCTGCTCCCCTTGGCCCTTGCATCTGGACCTAGGGAAACATTGGAGACACCTTGTCACTCCTTAAAACCCTGAAGCTTCCCCTTTTTCTGTAACTCCAGGACTATTTTAGTACTAGTGATTTACAACTTCATCTTCAGAGTCTATTTTTGGTTTTCTCAGTGTATGATTAAAGTATATAGAGAAAATAAAACTGAAAGAAATTGAGACTGCTATCAAAGCCAAGAAAAATAATGTCATTGTTGTTTTGTTAACACATGATCATGTATATTTCCCTTGTTTATCTAATGATCTGTGAGGCTACACAGTTGGCAGCTGGTGCTTTCCTTTCTGTTGCACTCTAGTTGGTCACAGTATACTTGTTAGAGGTCTCTGGAGATGGAGTAATAAAGGATTCTTGTTTCTTATAACAGTATTCAGCAGTGGCTTTGCAATTCAGTTTCACCCTGGGAAATGTCCTCACTCATTGTTTGGCTGGGGAGACATTCCCCCATCAGCCAGATGACTATTATCATAATGTGGTTGTTGACTGGTTTGTGTCATCTATCAGGTTTGGACTGAGTTTGTGAAACTTCCCAATTGTGGTCGGAAGCTGATAATTCTAGTAATTTATAGTGTTCCTGGATAGGAAAAACAAAGTAATTAGAATAAGATGGGAATGACACCTGGTGTCTTTGTTTTTATGTAACAAATGATTTGGCCAGATGCCAGAGAATTAATGCTGTCCTCATTTTGATGAAAATAAGGAAATTGTGAGATAATTTTATATTCATGCTAGGTGCTTTCCATTCTCTTTTGCTCTCTCACTCATATGTATATGTTTTCTAAATACCATATTTTAAACTCAACAAGGAACAATCTGTTGAGGGCCTAGTATGAGCCAAATACCACTGGGTATTATGGCAGATACTGAGGGCAACACATCATCCTTTCCTTCTCAGAATCCGCAAGAAGTTTGCAACATAGCACGTTTGTAATCGTAAACCAAACAAAAACATTAAGGAAAGGTTTTGATGTTTAAAGGAATCATGGGCTAGGCACAGTGGCTCATGCCTGTAATCCCAGTGCTTTGGGAGGCTGAGGAAGGAGGATCACTTCAGCCCAGGTGTTTGAGACCAGCCTCGGCAACATAGCCAGACCCTATCTCTACAAAAGTTAAAATAAAATAAATAAGTAAAGGAATTCTATAACTTTGTCCAAAGAAAGACTAAAAGTATATTTAATATGTATTATGGAACAGAATAAGTTCTAATACCTTAATTTTGATTGAATACTTGTTTTTAAAAAAATTTTAAAATATCCATGAACCAGGCATTGTTTTAGATACCTCTCTGTTAACTCATTTAATTCTCCTGACACCATTATGAGGTAGAAATTTTATTTACCTGCTATTTTATAGACGAAGAAACTGAGGCTAGGAGAGTTTTTTTGTTTGTTTGTTTGTTTTAAAAGACTGAGTCTCATTCTGTTGCCCAGGTTAGAGTAAGTGGCCGTCATAGTGCAGTGCAGCCTGGAACTTGTCCACTCAGGCAATTCTTCCATCTCAACCTCCCAAGTAGCTGGGACTATAGATGTGCACCACTGTCCCCTAAGAGAGGTTAAATATCTGTTTATTGAGGGCTTTTATACTATGCTGTGCTTTTTTGTTTATTTTTAAAATTTGAAGAGTCCATAGGATTCTAGTCTTTTTTCAGAAAAGAGTAAACTACTGTCTTTTGTGGATGACATAATTTTCGCAAGAAATAAATGAGTTGTTTAGATGACTTTCTATTATCTCATACAGCACAATGATTCTGTATTTGAGTTTTCATTGTCAAACAGTAAAACCTTTCAGTATACTAACTCCATTTTAGAATATTTTTCTTTTTCTTTTTTTTTTTTTTTTTTTTTTTTGAGACTGAGTCTCGCTCTATCACCTAGGCTGGAGTGCAGTGGTGCAATCTTGGTTCACCACAACCTCAGCCTCCCAGGTTCAAGCAATTGTCATGCCTCAGCCTCCAGAGTAGCTGGGATTACAGATGCCCACTACGGCGCCCAACTAATTTTTGTAATTTTAGTAGAGATGGGGTTTTACCATGTTGGCCAGAGGCTGGTCTCAAACTGCTGACCTCGAGTGATCCGCTTGCCTCAGCCTCCCAAAGTGCTGGGATTACAGACATTAGCCACCATGCCCAGGCCATTTTAGAATATTTCTTGTAGCTAAATTTTTTACTTGTATAAAATAATAATTTTCATTTTAAACATAATAGAAGGATATGAGTGAATTATACTTAAGAAAGTTAAAATTAATAGCACTATTAAATACATTAACAAGAGAAGGTTGTGACATCAGCAATATTATATATAACAGAGGTGGACAAACTGTAGCCTGTTTCTGTAAATTAAGTTTTCTTGGAACACAGCCAGACTCATTTGTTTAGGTATCACTCATGGCAGGTTTTGTGTAATAATGACAGAGTTGAATCTTTGCAACCTAGACTATATGACCCACAAGGCCTAAAATATATACTGCCTGGACCTTTACAGGAAAAGTTTGCCAACGCCTACTCTGGAGTCTGTATTTTTCTCCTAACTTTGAGTTGGGCATGTTCCCTTAGAATGCCAGAAATTTAGCAAACACATCTGAATTTTTTTTCATAAATGGTGCCCTTGTCTAACATGGTTTTCCTCAAATCCCTGCAGGTACCAACCAAGAAGCTGAAGAAATATGAGAAAGAATATCAGACAATGCGAGAGAGTCAGCTGCAACAGGAAGACCCAATGGATAGATACAAGGTATGAGAAATATGTTGCACCTATCAACGTACCTTCTTTTTTATTTTAAATGAGACTGAGTCTTGCTGTGTTGCCCAGGCTGATCTTGAACACCTGGCCTCAAGCAATCCTCCCACTTCAGTCTCCTAAGTAACTGGGATTACAAGCACGAGCCACCATTCCCAGTAAAGTACCTTTTTTTTTTTCTTTTTTTTTTTACTTAAAGCAGCAGTTGTGGCAAGTTCAATTCCCTCTGTTCCTCCTCGATTGATTTAGACACTCTCTGATCATGCTAACTGTCCAGGTATGTTTTCATTTCAGGAGACTCCCAAATAGCCAACCATAATATTTCTTTTCTTTCAGTTTGTATATTTGTAGGTAACTCCAGCTGTTGCATTTATACTGGGAATCTTCATAAGAAGCTGAGAGAAAGAGAGGGGAAAAAGAAAGTGGCTTTCTACTTTCAAAAATGAAACAAAAAGGAAAAATGGCAAAGTACTGTTTTAGCTGTGCATGGTCATATCCACAAAGACTTTTAGCAGGTGAACTGTTCCAAGACTGACACAAGGATGTTTCAAACTTGCTCTATCTGTAGCAAATGTTAAAAATACCAACTGACTTGGAAGGAAAAATAAAAATCACAAAGGTATATTGAGCACAGTAATGGTGTTTGTTGCAACATTTATTTCCACAAATGAATTTTGGAACAACAGTGATATTTGACTTATAGTATGAAGTTTCAGAATCAAAATAATTTCATTTTAATATGTTCGTTAATTGTGAATTTCTTCAATGGTAATTAGCAACACTTCCCAGGATGCAATGTTGGGAAACACTTATTTCCAACTTATTTTTTTCCAAGTAAAATGTTGTCTCTCTTCAACATGCTTTAATTTTTCAGACTCATACAGATACATAATAGCTCCTTCTCCCTCCACATCAATACACTAAGATAAAAGAATACTGTATTTTCAGCACCGAGCAGCAGTGCTGAAATGTCCTGCCAATAAATGGACTGTGTGGCATTATTAATTAAATCACCCACATTGGGATGACTTCCACTTTTGTAACTAGAGTTATCTTTATGTGGTCAGAGCTGGACATACGCAGCATAGTCACACAGAATATCTTATCTCTGTTGCTGAATTGAGTAACATGGGATGTGTACAGAGGAACATGGTAGGAGTATGTAGATTTTGTAGTCAGACAGACCTGAACTCAAATCTTGCTCATTTTTTTAGAGCACAGGATTTGGACTCCATATTGAGGGTTTTAATCCCTATGCCACCATTCAGCATCTTGGACTAGTTATTGAACCTTCCTTATCTGTAAAAGATACAGTGTATCTGCTTCCTTGGTGGATTATTACAAGGATGAGGGATGCTGTATGTTAAGGACTTAGCTCATAGTTGCATTCAATAAATGGCTGTTATTTTATGAAACCTACTACTACAAATTATGCAATTATTACTAGAATAATGCCAACTTATGTGGGTCTTCCCCTCTAGTCCCTTATTGATTGTTCTCATTTCTCTCAAGTATTGCCAACTAATAATCTCCCCTTGCTTATAGAAGTGGTTCAAGATCTGATGATAAAATCCCACATACTTCTATAGCAGGTAACTATTAACAGATAAGGTGTTTACAGATAATGTTTGAAGCTAATTTTCACCACCAACATCCCCTCAATAAAACCAACTTTTAATGTAAATCACATGGCATGCTGCTTTAGAAAGGCTGGAAGGTAGTAATTATAAACTATTATTAAGCATCCAAAATGAAGCTCTCCTTTTGCTAACATCATTCTGATTTTCTTATTACTACCATTGTTGTGAATAAATTCTGTGAAGAATGCTTTAAAATAAGAGAGAAATGGAAGACCAAATTTGTACATTTAAAATCAGGCTGGAATTGAACTTGTTATTGTGTCTTAAATCATTTTTTGTGCCAAAGCAGGTATGTATACATTAATAGTAAGATGTACATTATTTTTAAATTACTTATAACATGTAAGATTATCAGTGTGCATAGTTTTATTGAGAGATCAAAGTAGGATTAAACTTTTTGTTTTGAAAGCAGGCATTACTTTTTAAGTTCAAGTATTGTTGCTTCTTATTTGCACTTATCTGATACCCTCTATCGCTATTTCTTTTAGATTATTGTGGTAACTTGTCAGTACATTCATCTAATGTCTCTATACTCTTTTAATAATGTCTAGGCATTTGTCCTGGTAATACACTTGGCAAATTTATAGTTCTTAGATTATAATTACACCTTCAAGGTGGCAGTCAACAATATAAGTTTCTAACCATCAACATATTTGGTTTTTAAGATGATCAATATGTAGTTTAAGAAGCCATATTATAATTATCTTAATTAAAGTAGTAAAGTTAGAAAATACCATTTACATCTTCTAAATTTAATCCTGTGAAGAATAAGATCTCTGTCCTGGGAATGAGCACTTTATAATTCATAGATCTTGGACTGGGAACCCAGTTAGTGTAAACTCTTAAAGACTGACTTGGGAACATCTTTGAGGGCATTGAGTGAGAACTTGCACCAGTTCAGTGACAACCCCTCCTCAACATTAGAATCTATATTGCTTGAAAAGTCATTTCCACACCCTAGCTTGCCATATGACAAGAGAGTTAGGAAGGTTGTGGGAATTTATTTATTTATTTATTTATTTATTTATTTATTTTATTTTTTTTTTTTGAGACGGAGTCTCGCTCTGTCGCCCAGGCTGGACTGCAGTGGCACCATCTCGGCTCACTGCAAGCTCCGCCTCCCGGGTTCACGCCATTCTCCTGCCTCAGCCTCCCGAGTAGCTGGGACTACAGGCGCCCGCCACCAGGCCTGGCTAATTTTTTGTATTTTTAGTAGAGACAGGGTTTCACCGTGTTAGCCAGGATGGTCTCGATCTCCTGACCTCGTGATCCGCCTGCCTCGGCCTCCCAAAGTGCTGGGATTACAGGCGTGAGCCACCACGCCCGGCCCGGGAATTTATTTTTTAAAGCCCACATATGTTATATAATAAGATATTTTAAGAGGTATTTCAGTTCAATGCTATTTCTCTTAGACATGGTGGCATACGTAAAAGGGCTATCACAGGGAACCTGGAGGTGGGATTAAAGATCCAACAATGTAGATGTAGCTCTCAACAGTCATATTTCTTGCTATATCTATGTAAACATGTGTTTGATGTCTATTTTTATGACATATGTAAATATCTTCATGCTCAGGTTATATCGCTATAGTCACCTTTATTCAACACTTAAATCTCAACCACAAAGAAAGAGATGAAATAATGTTAGTATAAATTTAAATTTTAAAACTCCACATATCATGAAAATCTTCTGGAATTAGGAAGTAGTGATGATTGCACAACTTTGTGAATATACTAAAATCATTACATTGCACATTTTAAAAACATGACTTTTATGGCATGTGAATTACATCTCCAAAAAAAAAGCAGAATATTCCAGGAGGATTGTCATTTAGGCTACCCTTTTCCTTTCATGAACCCTAAGTCACACCAGAGGTACTTGTTTAGAAGCTTTGCAGGAGGGAGAGCTTCCTGTTGAAATTAGAGCTAATTAGTGACTATTGATCTTATATGTGTTCATATTTGTAGAATAAAAGCCAACACAGTGGGTGGTACATTAGTTTTTAGTGAAGCCCATTAATTTCCAGATAGAACATATGTTGTACATTGTATGTATACACACAGATATAAACATATATACGTAGGTCATACACACATATACATGCACTGCCTGTGCTACCTGGGCTTGGCATCAGTTTATATTTTAAACTCAGTGAACACCATAATGACTGCTTTATAGCCTTTATTCTTTCTGTTTCTCTTCATGACTAGATTCCAGGAGACAGAAAGGAAACTTTTTTGGAAGAACAATGTAGAATATTTATTTCAAATCTCTTTTATCTTCCTTCTTAACTTGAACCTGACCAGATTTGTGTAAAATTCTTTATCTACTCTAATATTTTGGTTTGTAAATTTAGTGATTGATTTCTAATAAGCTGAAATTAGGATAAAGATTTGGCTGTAGAAATAAGCATGTTTTCATTTTTATACAGGTTCCCCAGAAAACACACATTCATCAATATGTGTAGCTGTTTTTAGTGTATTTTAGAAACTAGTAACTAAGCCCTTAACAAGCAAAGTTACCAATTTCAGAAATTAAAATTTTTTTTTTTTTTTTGAGATGGAGTCTTGCTCTGTCGCCCAGGTTGGAGTGCAGTGGCTCAATCTTGGCTCACTGCAAGCTCCACCTCCTGGGTTCATGCCATTCTTCTGCCTGAGCCTCCCCTGTGCTGGGACTACAGGCGCCCACCACCGCACCCGGCTAATTTTTTGTATTTTTAGTAGAGACGGGGTTTCACCGTGTTAGCCAGGATAGTCTCGATCTCCTGACCTTGTGATCCGCCCGTCTCGGGGTCCCAAAGTGCTGGGATTACAGGCGTGAGCCACCGCGCCCGGCCTTAAAATATTTTCTATCTTAAAGAGATGAATCGTTTCTATTGTGAGGAAAGTTTTCTAGTGGTGGTATCAGTTGATGGTACTTTTTGGAGATCTGTAGCCTTCATCTACCTTTGGAGAATGATATGCTTTTCTGGTTTAATTAAAGAACTATTTGCACAAATGTGAACTAAGCCTTAAAAAACACAGCTAATTGACTGGGCATGGTGGCTCTCGCCTGTAATGCCAGCACTTTGGGAGGCTGAGGTGGGTGGATCACTTGAGGTCAGGAGTTCCAGACCAGCCTGGCCAATACAGTGAAACCCCACTTCTACTAAAAAATACAAAAATTAGCTGAGTGTGCTGGCAAGCACCGGTAGTCCCAGCTACTCGAGAGGCTGAGGCATGAGAATCGCTTGAGCCTGGGAGGGGGAGGTTGCAGTGAGCCAAGATCATGCCACTGCACTCCAGCGTGGGCAACAGAGCCAGACTGTGTCTCAAAAAAAAAAAAAAAAAATGGCTGGGCGCGGTGGCTCACGCCTGTAATCCCAGCACTTTGGGAGGCGGAGGCAGGCAGATCACGAGGTCAGGAGATCGAGACCATCCTGGCTAACACGGTGAAACCCCATTTCTACTTAAAAAAAAAAAAAAAAATTAGCCGGGCATGGTGGCTGGCACCTGTAGTCCCAGCTACTTGGGAAGCTGAGGCAGGAGAATGGCGTGAACCCGAGAGGCGGAGCTTACATTGAGCCGAGATCATGCCACTGCACTCCAGCCTGGGCGACAGAGTGAGACTCCATCTCAAAAATGAATAAATACACACACACACACACACACACACACAGAGCTAATTAATTAAATTCGGTGAATCTCCCAAAGCATAATAAAGGTTACCTGTTCTAGATGGAAAAATACTAAAAGAATCTGGAATGCTTACACTGTCTTGGGTTTGGGACACAGATAGTATTATGAATACATAATTTCTAATTGAAGTGTCTTATCCATGTTCAGTACATTAAATTTAGAATGTTTAACCTCGTTCTTGAGATTAAACATAGTAATTTTTAAAATCAAAATGTAATTTAAACAAAGGAAATGATTATGTTTCCACAGTTTTTTCTTGCACATACTAGGTTTTGTAGAGCAGTTGCTCCTACATGTAATTTAAAATTAAGCTATTATGCATAGTGAAAATAATACAAATGAAATATTTGAAATAAAGCTTAATTGTACTTTTTTGCCATCCTTACATGTCTAATGCAATAATTTAGAGCAATTATCACATTTCTTTTAAACTTGACAAATGAAGAAAAGTTTAAATTAGGATACATTTCTAACCTATAAAAACGAGGGAGTAGACTTTTTTTAAAAACTGTTGGGCCCTTTTTGGTGTTGGACCCTTTCTTACTCAGGGGAGTCAAGATAAGTGAATCCATCTTTGAAAATTATTTTTCTGGCTGGACACGTTGGCTTACACCTGTAATCCCAGCAGTTTGGGAGGCCGAGGCGGGTGGATCACTTGAGGTCAGGAGTTCGAGACCAACCTGGCCAACATGGTAAAAACCCTTTCTCTACTAAAAATACAAAAATTAGCCGGGTGTGGTGGCACACACCTGTAGTCTTAGCTACTCAGTAGGCTGAGGCGGGGTAATCTCTTGAACCTGGGAGGCGGAGGTTGCAGTGAGCTGAGATCGCACCACTGCACTCCAGCCTGGGTGACAGAGCAAGACTACATCTAAAAAAAAAAACATGTTTTTCTGCCAGAGCAAATAAACACATTTTATTATTTTTTCACATCACAGAGACTGTGTTGGCTTTTGGAAATATTATGTTATGAAATAATGTGCTTTTAAGGAATAGTAATAGACATGAGGTTGGTTTCTATATGCCTATGATAACTTAATGATAAACTTCAGAAGGCTTCCACTTTCTCTTTGAGCTTGGATAACCCAGAGAGTTCATTGTTGTAGGATGGTGAAGATGCAAAACTAAATCCTTTTGGCTTCTCAAGCAATATAGCTAATCAGGAGTGGGCGATTTCTAACAATGCTGGTCTTTTGAGTCCCTTATACTTAACCCTTGGGGGAAGAATATGCATTCAGCACACTAAGAATTTCTAGTATGTTTATTGATGATCGTCAGAGTTTTCAAGAAACTTTCATTAATTTTTAGAAAGTTTTCTTTTCCGTTTAAGTATTACTGAGAAAATTACCTGACACTAATATGTTTCTATATCATCTAGAATGCATTTGCTTTTTGAAAATTTGATTTGTGTACTAGAGTGGAGCAGGGATCTGCAAACTGTGGTTTATAGGCCAAATCTGGCTCATTGCCAGTTTTTGTAAACCAAGTTTTATTGGAATACAGCCACACCTATTTATTTATTTATTATGTGTGGCTGGTTTCGTATGACACTGGTAGAGTTGAGAAATTTCAGCATAGACCATGCGATTTGCAAAGTCTAATATATTTACTGTCTGGCAATTTACACCAGAAGTTTGCTGACCCCTGTGCAAGAGTATAATCTAAGATAGTTTTTTAAGTGCTAAAAGAAATGCAGTCTGTTTGGCCAGCTGTCATTTATTACTGACAAGATTTTGTTTTTAGTTTGACATTTAAAAATTTGAAATTTTCCACTACAAAGATAAAATTGGATGTGATGAGTAAAGTAAAAAGCTTCAAATATCCATATTTTCTTTCTCAGATCTTCATTTAAGGACAACATAGATATTTAAACATTTTATCTGTAGGCATTTGAAAACTTGAATATGATAGCTGTCAACTCTTTTAAAAGAGGTATCCAAAAGAAAATATGTGAGCGTTGAGTGTGTTGTTGCTAATAAATTTGCACTGAGTCTTTTAGGAAAACATTTTCTCCTGACCCTTAAAAGGCTTTAAAACCATGTGCCAAGAATTCATCATAGCAGCAGACAACACCCAAAATATTGAGCTAGGGTTTATAAAGCCACCTCCCTCCTCATCATTTTTTTCCTTTAAAGCTTAGTTTCTTTACTTTTAATTACCAGTTCACATTTCTCTGGTTTCTCATCTTGGAATAAATGACATTCACAATCCCTTGAACTGCTTCACCTGGACTTCAGCCCCCAGGTACACATGAGATCCAGGATCCATTTTTCTTTTGCATTACCCTGCCCAGCAATTTCATTCTTTTGTCTGAAGATGAACTATTTTGCAAGATTTCTGACCTTGTCATATAAGGAAGTTCCTTCCACCCAGCTTTAACAACACAGTATCAACACCTCACACCGTAGTTCCTTAATAGTTCCACATACAGCATTTTAGTCGTTCATGCAAACTGTAAACAGCAGTGTGGAGAGGGAGGAGTTTGAGGATATGAGTCTTCCTGAGTTGAGACTTGCCCACTGGCTGCCTCAAGTATACTTTGTTCCATTGAATGTTTGCAGTCACAGAGAGAACTTAGAGTTATATGACACTCGAAGGAAAAGCAAAAGAGCATTAAGAAGTGTCTGTTTTTGTTATTGCCATTTCATAAATATTTTAGTAGGTGTTCAATTTCATTGGATATTCTTTTTTTTTTTTAATTGTCTTTGTACCTATGATTGAAAACGGTAGTTGGTCTATGACTTTTGAGGAGGTAAGTTTCTTTTTTTAATCTATGTATGTCTGTAACATCGGTGTCTGTCTCTTTGAAAAATGCAGTATCCTCCTCCCAAAAGTTACTAACCAAACTTTCCCAGCTGTACATCTCCTATCCATAAGGGGTGAAACTATGAGGACAGTTGTTATCTGCTTTTTGTTCAAATGGTGTCAGTTGTGTGAGATGGGGAGGATATGTTTCAGACAGTGTGATGTGAATGTTAAGAGTTATGTAAGCAGTGTCTCCTGTAATCTTTTCTGAAAGGCAAGAGGGAACCAGTTTGCCTGTTTTGTTTACAGGCTTTGAGCAGTCAGCACATCTGCTTGTGCAAACTTAGAGCATGTGAATTTCTCTGGGCTGACTGAGGTTATTGGGGCTGACTTTAAGTCTGTCTCCCATGGGCAACCCTTGTTAACATTTCAAAATGAACCAAGCAGGGTTATTACCTTTCCCAAGACCATCAAAACCAAACTCTCTTCTCCATTCTAGAATACAGGCAAACTTTTTCTGGAATGGGTCAGTATTGAAAACAGTTTTGGCTCCTTGAGAAGAACTGTAAAAGACAGCCAAGTAATATAAGCTCTGTTTAGCCCTCAGTAGGTAAGTGTGGGCAAGTTCTTTGTAGAAAATCTCCATCTCAGTAGCAGGGTCTCACTGTAGTGCTCAGTAGCACTCACCCTGGGTTCATACTTTGGAGGATGATACTGCATTTTTGGCCCCGTAGCTTGCTTTCCCACTTGTCTGTGAGTGCAGAGCAGGAGTCTGACACTTCCCACTGTGCTGCTTGCTTTGCAGACACTAAATTGAAGCTTCTTGCTAAAGCAAAAGCAAGTAGGCGTGCCCTCTAGGCTATTTTGCTTTGCAGGGACCGAGACTCTCAGTTTCTCCCAAATCTTTTCCCACCCTTGCCCTTGCCCCTTTAAGTGTGTGTCTGTAAGAAAGGGTTTCAGTTGCAACAGTCATTGTAATGAGAAGTTACTAGTCAGAATTTCAGCTGAACTCACAGCCCTTTCTTATATAACAGATAATCCATCAGACATTAATCTCTAATCAACAGTGAAGTAGCTACCTGGTATGATTTCTAAATACTTGAACAAAGTACTTTTCCACGAACATCCTATGACTTTACCTGGAGGTTACTTTAACTCAATTCTAAGCATATAATTGTAACCTGAAAAACTGGTAGTGGCAACATTTTCACTTGTGCCAAATGGATGTAATGTACATAATAGTCGAGGGAGGTTTTTGTACTTTGGGGTTATACAAGTACAATTTCAATAGCAATAGGACACTTAACTCGGGAATAGCTATTAAAGTAGTCTTATCTTAGTTTCTTGAAAAGATTTATCAAGAAATGAGAAAAATCTCTTCCCTGGCTAAGCAGCTGCATTGTGAAATATGTCATGTTGAAATTGTGCTGGTATTGTTACTCTTTCCTGACTAGAAGGAAATTTATTGAAAAAGCTTCTCAAATCTTTTTTTTTAATCTAAGTTTCCTGTAAGTATATAAGTTTTTTTTTTTTTTTTCCATGAAAAGGAGTAATAGATATATCAGAAATAAAGGCTAACTCTCCAGCCCCTGCTAGAAATTGTGTTACTTAGGCAAAGATTGAAAGATTTCATTGTAGAAGCTCTGGCTTTTTAGAAATCTGTTTTTTAGTCTCTACATTTATTATGCTTCTGTGGGAGGGTAGAACTTCTGTAGATTGAGGGAACTGACAGAATCTGATGAGTACAAGTTGCCTCTACAAGAGCATACACAGTCTTCTCAGGAACATCTGGGGAAAGAGTTCCTAGCAAGGCACCACTTCTTAGGAGTTACATTATATCTTGGTCAAAAAGGAGGATCTAATATGGTTTTGTGTAGAATATGACCTTCTAACAGAAGTGGACTTAAAATTTTTTTTTTCTCATTTTGGCATCTTATCCCTTCCAATGGAATTAAAATTCTGAATTTTTTTTTCCTTAATAAAACTATTTTTTAAATCCTATTACAAATATATATTCATTGTAGAAAACTTGAAAACATTTTTAAAAGGAAAAGGACAACAGTAAAGAAAATTCACTACCTACAGTTAATATTTATTGTTTATATTGTTATAATGAGATTCTCCAGTTATTTATTGGGGTTTTTTCCCCCCCCTACAAGGCAGTGTAAGCATTTCCTGTTATTATATATTTCTTTCTTTCTTTCTTTCTTTCTTTCTTTCTTTTTTTTTTTTAGATAGGTTCTCACTCTGTCACCCAGGCTAGAGTGCAGTGGCATGATCACAGTTCACTACAGCCTTGACTCCCTGGGTTCAAGTGATCCTCCAACCTCAGCCTCCCCAGTAGCTGGGATCATGTGTGCACACCACACCACCCAGCTAATTTTTTTTTTTTTAGATGGAGTCTCACTCACTCTGTCATCCAGGCTGAAGTGCAGTGGTGCAATTTTGGCTCACTGCGAGCTCTGTCTTTCAGGTTCAAGCAGTTCTCCTGCTTCAGCCTCCTGAGTAGCTGGGATTACGATGTGTATCACCATACCTGCGTAATTTTTGTATTTTGTTTTAGTAGAGATGAGATTTCACCATGTTGGCAAGGCTGGTCTTGAACTGACCTCAAGTGGTCCGCCCACCTCAGCCACCCAAAGTGCTGGGATTACAGGCATGAGCCACTGCGCCCAGCTGTACCCAGCTAATTAAAAAAATTTGTTTTGTAGAGATGGGGTATTGCCATGTTGCCGAGGCTGGTCTTGAACTCCTGGGCTCAAGCAATCCTCCAGTCTCAGGCTCCCAAAGTGTTGGGATTACAGGCACGAGCCACTGCATCCAGCCTTCTCCAGTATTTTAACACTGAGTCGAATTCTATTGTGAATTTATTTGAAGTATGAAAGTGATTTGGGATTGTTTTTATCTTTTTTAGTAGATATGTTTTTCAATAATGTTTTAATATTCTCCAACTTTTCTAATTTTTTTCCAAAAAAAAAAGACAGAAATGGGCCCTGGTGGCTGGTTAATCAAGGTGCAATGTTTCTTAGCCCTTCTTTTAAAAAACAGGAAAAAGAAAGAAATTGTCTTCTCTTTCAATATAGCAAACACCAGGTTGTTATATAGAAGATAAAATTAACTTCACATTGCCTGGTATGCTATGATAAACTATCTTCCAAAACATATATTTGTCTTCTAGTTTTGTGTCACTGCTTTGTCAAAGGTTTTTGACCAAAAAAAAAAGGTTTTTGCCACCTTTGCAGAAAACACTGTTAGGAGAGTAAATCTGAAAAACAGGAAGGTCTCGTGACATTAGTCTTTCCTGTCAGCTGTCTTTTGAATCTCCTATAACTGTTAACAGTAGCAAAGAAAGTAATTTTGATACTTTGGAATGGAAGACATGAAATAACTATTCTGAAAATAGTTGTGAACATACCAAGTTCACAGTGTTTAGTTAAGGAAAGACCTTGCTTCATAAGAATTAGTGACTGGGTTTTTTTGTTTTTTGTTTTTTTTTTTTCATTTGTTTGTTTTTGTTTTTTTATCATGTAACTTTGTTTCAGATTTTTCAAAGTTGGGGGGCAGAAATCCTCAGTAATTTATTTTACCTGGAATGTTTTACTCTGAAGTTTTTTTAAAAACAACAAAACTAGATATGACTATTGCTGTCACCCAAAAATAGGTGTTCAGAAAAGTAAATATATTCTTACTCAAAGAATAAAAATGTCGACTGTTAGCAAAGTCATGAACCCATGTGTCATGATTCTTGATTTAATGCTCTTAAATATACTCAATATGAACCTGTCTTAGAAAAACAATTTGAAGAAATGTCTAGTGGTTTTCCCCTGTTTCATTCCTACTGTGTCTTGTGGTTTCTCTTGAGGTCAAGGGTGAAACTACCGTGCATGTTTGAAATAAAGAATTGCTTGTGTCTGTGTTCTAGATCTATGTAAAAACCTCACAGGATTGGGGGGGTATGTTCAGAAAGTTTGCTCTTTGTGGCACATGTTTTATAATGAAGTTCCATCTTGAGAGTTTAAGGGACAAGTTTCACCGGGTAGAGAACCGCATCTGCATTGCTAGCTAAACTCACTGTTGTTTCCCATACAGCAATCCTGCCTTCCTGTGCCACTTGCGCCTTCTCCTTTTTACACCTTTGAAAGTTCACTTTGTTGCTTGTTTTTCCTCACTAGTTCTATTCATTTCTGTATGTCCAGACACTAATGCCCACCTCCGGCTGTTGTTCTTTTTCTGCAGAGGGAGAACCGAAGATTACAGGAGGCCAGCATGAGGTTGGAACAAGAGAATGATGACCTCGCCCATGAACTAGTAACAAGCAAAATTGCTCTACGGAATGACTTGGATCAGGTAAACTTTAGAAATGAGACTGTGATGACTTCCTCAGGGCAAAGACCAATTTGCCCTCACCGCTGCCCCCACAAGCTTGCTTTGTTCTTGACTTTGTTCTTGATGAATGGAGGAGTGGCAGGGACAGTTTGTGTTAATTGGAGAGAGTGGAAAACACAAGCCTTTGAGAAAAGTTTGGGTCATTTCTAAATAGCATGTGTGACATAACTTTCTTTATACCTCTAAACTCTGTTATGTCTTTGTTGATACCTTTCCTGAACCAATGGCTGTCAGCATAATTATCTGAGAACATCAGTCACCAAGAATATACCTGTACTAATGCCACTCTAACAGTAGGCACCTTACTCTTTGTTCCAGTAAGAATTCTTCTCCAGAATAAATGTGAACTTTTACATGAAGTACCTACATTAAGAGTTGGATTGTTAGATTGATAGGCATCTGAGTGGCTGAGAGCCAGACTGCCCTATTGTGAATGCTGGCACCACCACTTGTGACCCATATGACCCTGGGCAGTTCTTAAGCTGTCTATAGATATAAAAAGGTGTCTATCTCATAGAGATGATATAACAAATAAGTAAAGCACTTCAATAGTATGTGTTCATTAAATGTTAGCTGTTGCTAGGAAGACCTTAAACTATTTAGCATTCCCTTGTTCTTTCCAACTAAGCTGACAGTCTTAGGACCTCCTGTTTTTTCTTGCTAGCATTTTCAGAAATAATTGGCAATATGGAAGCAGTCTTGTGCAGATTTAAAATTACCACTCTATTTTCTGATTTCTACAAAGTAAATATTCCCAACAGACAGTGGAGGGTCAGAAAAACTGACTCGCAGACTGTTGAGTCTGTAAAAGAGTCATTACCTGTGGTGTAAGTTTGCATTGACAATATTAAAAAATACAAATTCATTCATAACATAAATCTGCTTAAATGTTTAAAATTAAAGGACAGCTGAAAATGGCCCCTGCCACAATTCCTGTTTTCCCATATAGATAGCCAATTTTGTGGCTCAAAAGTTCTAACCATAGTAAAGTTGGAGATAAGACCCATGTTCAGGAAAACAGTGCTGTATCTGGGAGAGGAGGACACTGAGAGAACTGGCACTAAAAGGAGTTTGAAAACAAAAACAAAAACAAGAACTGTGTTGCTTGGGACACGATATGGAAGGTAGAAAAAGCAGCCCAGAGAATGCTTTTTTAAAAAGTTGTGGCCCTGTTAACTACAAACCTGCTTTAGCCCGCCCATTTGGAAGCTGTGAGAAGTGATATAAGAAATATGTGACTAGGAGAGTCAGAACCAAAGAAGGTAGCAGGATCTCCATTCAGTCAGGGTAAATTCAGCCTTACCTCAGTGGTCGTATTTTTGTATTCAAGACTGCTGAGATAAATCAGTGCTATAATGAAAGTCTTGGTTCTATGTTAACTTTCCAAATGGGCTTGATTCTACCATTTTGAATCTTTTATCCATTAATAATTTTCTTACGATGGCTGACTAAATGAAACAATTTTTAAACAGTTGGATTCAGTGAGGATGCAGTGAAATGAGCTAAGGAGAATTTCAAAGTTGTTTGGGAAATGTAGTTGGTAATATGTGTTAAGACTTTAAAAGGTTTAAGCAATAATAAAATTAAATTTTACTATATACCCACTATATGCCAAGCACTAAATAAAGCAATGTATAAACATCATCTCATTTAATCTCCCTAATGACTCCAGGAAGCAGTTATTATTTTAATCTTCCATTTCATAAATGAGAAAACTATATAGATGAGGAAACTAGAGAGCCTCTGACTTGTAAACCTAAAAAAAAAAAAGATTTGGTAAAAAAATGTATATACAAGGTTGTTTACTGCAGTGTTACTTATAAGAATGGAAAATAGAAATATTATAATATCTATGTTCACTAGTAGGGGAGAGTGACAGTTTGACTGTCTTTCTGGAATAATTTTTTTTTAATGGGAAAATAATGATAAAGTAGTTTTTTAAAAATACTTTTTTTCTGTAAACAATAAACACTTACAATGTTTGCATCTAAATTTCAAGGGCTACTGGCTGGCACTGGGTCATCCTATTGGGAAGGGGACCATAGTATACCTAGATAGGGAAGAAGCCCATAAGGAAGTACATCAAAATGTTACTGCCAGGTATCTCTGGGTGATAAGATTAAATCTGATTTTTATATTCATCTTTATAGTTTTTTTCCCATTTAGAATTTATACAAAGACCTTAAATTACCTAACCACCATAGGTTAAGTAAAAATGAGGATTAGAACTTTTAAAAATCAGAAAAATAATGAACATTATAATATGCATATTATATATGAATATAATACTAAATAATATATATAACTTTAATCCAAAAAAAATTATCTTAAAAATCATTTATTCACCAAGAGAATCCTTTATGTGAGTCAGTCTGGAGTGACTGCCATTATAGGTATTCCTGAAGTAATTGGTTATTGAGTACCGGGGTAACTCATGATGTGAGTGCTAGAACAGCCCCTGAAGAAAAGGTTCCATCAGACCTTCATTCTTCCTCTCCCCTCTTCCCTCCTTGACTCTCCCTCTCTTTTAAGAAAAGTAAATATGACCTGGGCCCTCCCTTTTGGAGCTTTTTATCTAGATGAAAGAATAAAAACACTATTTCATGCATATTTCCTCCTAACTTCTGATTTTGCAGTTTCCTCCTCATTGGGGTTTATTTGCCTACCAAAAAGCTGTCCCTACAGTTGAAGTGACCTGTCCCACCAGTCTTCTAGGAAAGGCCCTAGCCTGAGAGTGGCTTTGCAGGCCTTCACCCAGTTTGCCCAGTACTTTCCCATTCCCAGTTCATGAAAATCAGATCTTTTAACTAAAATAGCAAAACACTGGCAAACTTTAAACAAATATGAAAGCAGATTGTATTTAAGACGATATGTAAGCAAACAAACATGAATTAGGAAATTAGGTACTTTGCAAAAATAAATCATTCCTTACTCTGACCATTTTAGTGCTAATTTTGGGCTTCCTGGACACCAAAGGCTCTTCAGCTTTTGCCTCTGACAGAGCCTTCCTCTCTGAGAACTTGCCCTCTTTCAGATTCCTTAAATAAAGATTTCTCAGTGATAAGAAGTGAAAAAACGTACAACATCTCCATTTCAGTGTCTGCTTACTATCTGCTTTCAAGCCTTTCCTGTCCTTCCCTGTTTGCAAGGAACAAAAGAGAAGAGACATGATTAGTACTGTCCTGCTGAGGACCAGGGGTCTTGGTTCCCTCTCACCATAGCAAGTTCTCTTAGACCAGAAGCTACATGGACTAAATGGAAAATTATTTTGTTTTGTTTCAAGTTGAACGACTGGCCTGGTTATTTCTTTCAGAAATCATTTCTCAAAGATCCTCATTTCTGGTATTAGGGCTGAGTCTTTGCTGAGGTTATTGGTTGATTCATGATTAAATCACACATTGCAGTGCTTGTTTCTCTCATATATGTGTAGCAGAAGCCCTGATTGCAATTAGAACTTTCAATATCAGTGAGACATTATAAGATGTTGGTAAGTGTTTAGACTTGATAATGACAATGTTTCTCTCAATCTTGTCAAATTATGGTGAAGGCTGTCGGGCACAGTGGCTCATGCCTGTAATCCTAGCGCTTTGGGAAGCCGAGGTAGGTGAATTGCCTGAGCTTAGGAGTTCGAGACCAGCCTGGGGAACCCAGTGAAACCAAGTCTCTATTGCAGTTTCCTCCTTATTGGGGTTTATTTGCCTTTTGCTCTAGATATCTAGATTTTGCTCTAGAAATAAGTGAAGTTGCCTTAATCTTGACCTAATGAAGACTGTTTGACAGAAAATGTGCAAATAAAAATAATAGGTCTTCTTAGCATAAACATTTAGGTGTTTTTGAAAAAAATTCCTCAGGGAAGTGCTTTTCCCCGTTTTCTTTTTCTTTCTTTCTTTCTTTTTTCTTTTTTCTTTTTTTTTTTGAGACAGAGTCTACCTCTGTAGCCCAGGCTGGAGTGCAATAGCACGATCTTGGCTCACTGCAACCTCCATCTCCTGGTTTCAAGCAATTCTCCTGCCTCTGTCTCCCGAGTAGCTGGAATTACAGGTGCCCACAACCATGCCTGGCTGATTTTTGTATTTTTAATAGAGATGGGGTTTCACCATGTTGGCCAGGCTGATCCCAAACTCCTGGCTTCAGGTGACCCACCCGTCTCGGCCTCCCACAGTGCTGGATTACAGGCGTGAGCCACCACGCCTGGCCAGCATTTACTTTATAACATTTTTGCAAAATGTTAAAATTTTAGATGGCTCTAAACTGGAAAAACCAAACTGAAGTTTCAGAGACCAAACTGGAAAAAAACATTTATTTTAGTATCATGATGAACATTATGAAAGGATCAGTCTCTTCACAAAGTGGAAATTGCTGTGTGTCCTGTTAAGAGGAAGGCTTCGTTGTGGTCTTCTTTTTTAGCAGGGCTCAAACATTCTGGGGTAGATCCTGAACCAGTGGGCTGCAGTTACAGGGAGAGAGTTGGTTCAGTTTTTAAGAACACTGAAATGAGCAGTACAGCTGCTCTTAAAGTGCCACTCTGTGCCCATCTGTCAGAGACTTTGGGAAGGTCTCCCTGCTTTGTGAGTAACCTCAGTCAGTCATCTGGCTTGGGGCTCTAGAATGGAAGGTTTGTGCTTCCATGGTTTATTTATTTATTTTTCTCTTTTTGTTTTCTTTTAAAATGCCATACTTTATGCCAGATGCTTCCATGATGTACATCAGGTGTCTTACAACTTAACTGAAAACTTAACTTGTAGTGTTCTCATTGCATTCTCGAGGTCTACCTCTCATTTTAGTATGTTAATTTGCTGTTAGATTTTCCCCCCTAAAATCTAATGCATCAGAGCAATTTTTAGTGTCTTAAAGACTTTTAAGGGACTTTTTCGCCTTAACTACCCAACGGTTTCAAATGATCTGCAAACAGAGCTCTAACCACTGGGCTATGAGCCATCAGGAGCCAGAAGACAAGGCAAGCAGAGCAGCTGGAATGCAGTTTCTCTACAGTCACCAGCAGACTGTGCTGGCCTGGCCATCTGGATGTGCAGGAGATATGGCAGAAAACAGACAGAAGGCCGCTTGGCCAGTCCTCAGCAGTCTGGGCTGGCCTGGCCCATCTGGACATATGGGAGATATGGCAGAAGACGGACAGAAGGCCACCCAGCCAGTTTTCACCATTACTTGGATAACATTTTGCTGCTGTCAGCCAGGGATAGCTTCTTCACATAATTGCCTGTCCTCTGTGTCTGGGTTCTCTCTGCTGAACTCATCCTGTGGTCTTCTGCCATCTCCACCACATGCAGTCTACATCTGCAATGATTTAGCCACACCTCTTCATTCAACAAGTACTTAGGGAGCACCTATGCTGTACTTGGCATTGGGCTTGGTGCTTGGGATAGGGTGATGAGCAAAAGAGATATGGTTCTTGCCTCCTGGAGCTTAACGCCTAGTAAGCAAGACGAACAAATCCCATGCGTAAGTTGTCATGACAGTCCTATCAAGGGAAATATGAGAGATTTAGATAGGGGAGCTAACTTAGATGGGAGTGAGTGGGCCAGGGCTGAGGGCATGCTTCATTGCCATGTGAACTTGAAGTCGTGGCCTAAAAGGTGAGAGCCCGGCGTGTTAAATAGACATCATCATTCTAGAAATACGATCTTTTCTTCCTGGATTCCTGGTCCATATTTCCGTTTTCTTCATGGCTCTCTCTATCATGGATTTTTGGTCTTAATTTCTCCTTACTAGACTCACTGCCCTGTGTGAGTGGCCATGTGGGCAGGTTTACCTCAACTAGTCCTTGAATTTATCACCTAATTGTTGTCCTCAGACCAGCCTGTCTACTCCTTCTCTCTGAGTCAACCCTCATTCTCCACCAGTTGGAAGTTTCTGTGTGAGGCTCTACCCCTTCATCAGATCCATCTGCACAGAGTGAGTGCTGTTGTAACATCTAAAACTCTGTAAGAAGCATTTAGAAAGAGGATGGACTTTGATGTTATTCAAATCTGAATTCAGATCATGACTCTATTAAATGTGTGACCCCAGACAGTTTGTTGGATCTTTCCAAACCTCACTGTCATTATCTGTAAAATTATTGTTGGTGTGTGGATTAGAAATAATGTGCGCCAACTAGCTGGCACATAGTTGGCATTCAGTGAAAGCAGTCATCCCTTGGTTGAGCTAGGAGGGAAAAGAATGACTTGCAATAATTTTGGAACAGCAACTGAAGATTGGGTTTGGAGAAAATTTCCACACACTTTCTTTGCCCTATGTATGACTGTGATGTACCATGATTTGCAGGCAGAAGACAAGGCAGATGTGTTGAATAAGGAACTCCTCTTAACCAAACAGAGGCTGGTGGAGACTGAAGAGGAGAAGAGGAAGCAAGAGGAAGAGACTGCCCAGGTAAAAGGAATATGTAGGCTTTTCTTTGCAAAGGTATGTGGGTAGGGAATTGATTAATACTATAAAAAATCAGGAAAATTAAATTTCTTCTAAATCAAAGGTGATGTTAAAGCAGTAATGTAAGTAATTGAGTGTACTTACTCAACATTTTTGTTCAACATTTCTGACATCTTTTTTTTTTTTGAAGTGTGTTAAAAGAGGAGGCAGTATTTCTACCCTTGAACAGCTTTTAGGAATTTGCCTTTACTGAGATATTTAGCAAGAGTGTTGAGTTTTCTCTAAGTTTAGTAACTTGGAATTATGATCCAAGAGCTTTGACGAATCTGCAAATTTTGTGTTGTATCTCCAGGACAAAGACTTCTCTAAAGTAGTTTATGAGCATTGTTAAACCAAAAGCCTACAGAGACCTCTGCTGGGAGTTGCCACACAGCCCCTGCCTCAATCAGTCACACTTCATTTTCCTGATTCACACCTTAAGGAGCATCAGTATTCCTGGCAAAGCTTTCAAACCTATTTCCTGGGGGAATATAAAGAAACCTTTTGAGAAGCAGCCTTGAAGTTAGCACCCTACACTCTTCATGGGAGCTGTAAGGCCAATTAGCCAGAAAATGCCACCAGTGCAGAGCAGTGTAGGACAGGGGCAGAGAGGCCTATCGGCCCAAGGAATTGGAGCTTTCCACTTCCCCAAGGAAGAACATGCTGCTTCATCAATGTTTTCTACCCCTGTCAGTCCCAGCCAGGGACCTGACACAGATTAGATTATGAGTCAGTTTCATCACAAACAATTGAAGTCTTCTGCCAAGAGTGTGTTTGAATTTTACTAATGTAGCTAACTTATAAAGTGAGGAAGCATCTCAAATCGTGATTAGCTTATTTTAATGTTTCATTTTGAGACATCAGTAATACTAAATTTAAAGCACAGCATAAAGCATTTCAAAGATCTACATCCAAGCAACCAGAAAAAAAGTTCCACTAAAGTTACATGTGGAGGAATGTGTCATTTAGCACCTTCCAGACTTTATAAAAAGTGTTCCATGGTTTCTTTTTCCTTGCAATCTGATTTAGTGAGTCTTTGGCATTTACAGCGGTCCACGATATATATTTTTTACCTACTCAAAAATTTTCAGGGGCTGATTACCCAGTTTTAGATTATTTAGGTTCCTTAATGGGTTTTGTTTTTTCTTTACTTCCTGCCATCTTTGGACCACTTAAGCTACTCTAGATGAGGACTAAAGCTCTTGGCAAATGAACTTAACCCAGGTTCTACCTGCTCCATGGTTCCATAGACGTATACTAGCCTGTAGGCAATTGATACCTAAAATGGGAAGGAATGTGACATTTGAATACTCACCTAGTATGTGGCAAGAACAATGCAAGATGCTTTGCACCCTCCCTCCCCTCCATGTGTGTCTGTGTGTGTGTCTGTCTGTGTGTGTGTAACTATTTTAATCATTATGGTACCCTTGTAAAATAGGGATTATTCTCATTTTCAGAGGAGGAAACTATGGCTTAGATAAATTTAGTGACCCTTGCTCAGAGACTCTCAGCCAGCCAAGTCTGTCCTAACATCAATGGGGCCTTATCATGGGAGGCAAGAAGGTTACTGTTTATGTCCTTAAATTGGGTCAGATAGAGAATAAAGATCAATATAAACCACGGAGTTTAGATCAGTGTAACTTACCAATTGCTTTTAGAATTTTAGAATCTAACAGATATGAAGAAATTCAGAAATCTAATGAGGAGTGCAGTTATAAATTGTAATAATTTATGAACTAGCAATTACAGAGTATACACCATTAATAATTTGAGATGCTGTACTGCAGAATGCATCTCTTTATTCTGATTATGTACTTAAAGTTTAAGCAGAGTTGTTTTTTGTTTGTTTCATTACTTGTTTGTTCAACAACTTGCAGAATTTAATTCTTTCCTTTGTATCTGGTAGCACCTGAGCTTTTCCATCACCTTCATTTTCCTATATGCCTAGAATTCTAGAGGTTCTGGGCCACAAAAATAACTGTGGTTATAACTATAGCATTCATAATTTAACATTTCAGTGACTGTAACAAGTACCTTCCATTATGTGTCACTTTAGCTCCTTCTAAAGTCAGTTTCTATAGTCCCTGAATCTCCTGTCCTTCTCAAAAGCTCTTATTTTCTTCCGTCTTTTCTAACTCTAGTCTCCAAAGCCTCTTGTTTCTGTCTCTAGAGAGGTAACAGCAGTAAAGGTAGACTATAAATAAGGAGGCCTATAATAATTTTTTTCAGTAATTTATAACATCAAGAGTAACAAATTTAGCATGCAGTATTGCCTTGATGTTTTGTTTTAGACTCTTATAAGGATAAAGATAGCTTCAGAATGGACACTTATTTAGCAACATGTTTAGAAGTAGCATAAGCAATTTTATAATGGTGTTGCTCATATGTCTCATATTTTATAGAAAAGAAAGTAAGGTTTCTGCATCTCTGGAGATGATTGACTTTTTCAGATTATCAAGATGCACCTTCTATGAAGATAATTTATATAGTTAACATTGTTACCATTGTTACTGAGTATGAATCAGACAGACTTGAATATAGATGTTTATGAAAATTTATTAAGATTTTGGCTGAATCCTGATATTTCTCATTCTGTTCTTTCTAGCTAAAAGAAGTCTTCAGGAAACAGCTAGAGAAGGCAGAATATGAAATAAAGAAGACTACAGCTATCATTGCTGAGTATAAACAGGTAATGTACCTCTGTGGCACATAGAGCTAGTTATAGTTTGCTGCTATAAAAGTAATTTTTTAATTTTTTTTTTGCTTGAGGCCAGGAGTTTGAGACTAGCCTGAGTGGCATAGCAGGATCCCATCTCTACAAAGAAAAAAATTTTTTAATTAGCCAGGCATAGTGGCGTGTGCCTATAGTCCCAGCTACCTGGGAGGCTGAGGCAGGAGGATCACTTGTACCTAGGAGTTTGAGGCTGCAGTAAACTATGACTGCACCACTGCACTACAGCCTGGACAACAGAGCAAGACCCTATCTCTAAAATAAATAAATAAATAAATAAATAAATAAATAAATAAATAATTATTGTTGTTTTTCTTTGGGAAAGAAATATTTTTGTTTTTAAAGTTTCCAGAATAGTTTTCCAGATTTATTAAATTTAGTGACTCACTCTCTCCTTTGAAGCAGACAGTGGTTGGACATACCTATTACTTATAGCTTATTACTTATAACTGATAACTTGGGAGGTCTAACTGACCAAAACAATCTATTGGTTGTTTACAATGTTGGGTAGATTTAGAGGAACAGAAAACCTTTTGATGACTACTGAGATCCTGTTTCTGCCTTACTCAGATGCTAATTTCCAGTAGATCACACTCGGAACACCTGCCTCTTTGCAAAGTTTAGTTATTGTATTAAATGGCAGTAGCTGGGGGATCAGTGTATCCTTTGCTCCCACAGTACAGAATGTGGTAGGCACTCTTTTTCCCACATGGCTATGTGGCCTTCCCCTCTGCAGGCCAGTGCTAGCAGGAAGCTTTCTATTGTGAACCTTAAAATGCTTTTAACAAAGGGCTCATCTTCTTGAGGATGTTTCTGACCCCATCACCAGAATGGTGTCAGAAAGCCCCCCTTTCCTGGTATCTACTGGTACCTTCCTGTCCTTCCTGTTGGCTGGACATGGCAAGGACTCCTCTCATTGCTGAGACCCTGCGTGATCTGTTCAAATTCCAGGTTTCTAGAATTAATTAAAGTACCATATGCCATCTTCTCATCTAAGGATTTCCCTGGGGTCTTCTACTTCACATAGGACTCTGAAGTCTGATACTTACTTTTTTTAAAAAATGTGGTTTTTTTGCTTATAAATTAAATTTGTGTTCTTGTGGAAAATTAGAATAGTGCAGAGAAGCACAAAGAAAACAAATCTCCCTCAATCTTTCTAGCTAGAGATAATCATTGTAATATATTGAATATGCATTGTTGCTATACAAATGCTTTATAAATAAATTTATAATATATATAAACAGGATGAATTGTATTGTTTATCCTGTTTTTTTGTAACTAGCTTTAGTTCACTTAATACATTATGAACATCTTTCCATAAGGAATCTGCATACTCGCGGAGGACTGAGAAATAAAACTTTAGAGCTATTTTACTTTTCTATGATAATCAACATATGTTTATTTAATGCCTTCTCTCTGTGAGGCTTAATACTTTGACAGACAAAAAGATGAATGAATTCAAGTTTTTTTCTCTAGAAGCTTATCATATAATGTGGAGATAATACCTATGTAGAAATAAGAGGAAAGGAAACTTATTATGTGTGGGAAATGAATCCTTTTGAGCTGCGCTTCAAAGGCTAGGTGAGACTTGGATCTGTAGAGATAAAGAAGACAAAGAAGAGGATGGAAATGGTAGAAAAGAGGGAACAGGATGTGCAAAGGCATGGAAGTAGATTAGTGAAGAGAAAAATAATTCATTTGGTAAGAGATTCCAGTACAAAAGAGAAGCAAAGGGACGTTAGGGTCCAGATCAAGGAAAGATCCGGGGCTAAGCTTGGGACCTTGGATTTTATTTTGTTTGTGGTAGGACCTTTTTGAGCAGTAAAGTGGCATAATCAAAGACGTATTATTGGCACTAATCTGTCCCAGTAAGAAATGTGGAACCAAGGAGACAGACCACAAATACCAGAGTCCAAGTAAGAAGAACCAGGTCCCTGAATTCACAAAAGACAGTCTTTTTTTTTTTTTTTTTTTTTGCTAGACAAGAGAAAACCTTGAAGGTGATCTGAGATGTTGAATGTGGGCATCTAGGAGAAGAGGTGGTAGACATTAACCAATATAAGGAACATTAAAGACCATGTGTTGTGGAATTTCCCATCGCTACAAATGCATATTTTTCATTGCCAGATTATGCCATGGATGGCCACCAAATGCAGCACTCTTCAGATAGTAATCCTGGGGACTATTCTTGAATATTATCTGGCAAGCCCTTGAAATAACGCAAAAGGCAACAGACCCATCTGTTTGAAGATAATTAGGATATAAGACACAATCTAAATGTATTCTATAGTTGGAACATAGCTATTACTGGCTCTGTGCATAATGTTTTGGTTTATTTAAAAGGGTTTAAGGTTTGCAGAATCTACCATGGTAATCTCTTCTTTTTAACATCAGTCAGTACAGTCCTACTAATGGTTCCTCAGGCTTGGATCTGGAGAATTGGAATGAAACTCAACAAACTACACTCAGCAAGCAAGCCCTCATCTCCAGAGCTATTTTTGAGTAAATTGGGATTGTTTTTTAACGTATGTTTTGATAATAGAGGTAGACCATATATGTTTTTAGCCAAAATTGTACTTTAAAATTTCACATCCCCTGTTTTTCCATCTTTGTTTTGTTTTGTTTTGTTTTGTTTTTTGTGAGACAAGGTCTTGCTCCGTCACCCAGGCTGGAATGCAGTGATACAGTGGCCTGAACACAGCTCACTGCAGCCTTGACCTCCTGGGCTCAAGCTATCCTCCCACCTTTCATCCACTTTTCTAAAATAAAAGATTCTTATTTCAGGCAATGGATTTGAATATCCAGTTTCTATTTCTACCATCTATCTATTTCTACCGTTTCTTTTATTTTTCTACCATTTCTAATACTTATTAGCACCTTATTTCAGAATCGAAAATAATAATAATAGATTTTATTTAATGTACGCTTACTATTGGCCAGGTGCTATGCTAACCCCTTTGCATACTTTTTTTCCACTTGATTGCTATAGCACAGCACTTTTTAGTCACGAGAAAACTGAGTCTTGGAAAGATTAATGACTTTGCCCAAGCTCACAAAGCTATAAAGAAATGGAGTTTGCTTTAAACTCACATTTAACTCCAGCAGCTAAGCTTTTAATTTCTATGCTGTGTTGCCAAACCTACTTAATAAGAGTTTTAGTCTGTATTAAGGTATTTTTCCTAATGTTATGCCTCCCGTAGTCCCCCACCCTTCCACCAGGCCCCAGTGTGTGATGTTCCCCTCCCTATGTCTATGTGTTCTCATTGTTCAACTCCCACTTATGAGTGAGAACATCACTCTGCCACTTCTTAAGGAAACTTTTGTGATTGAAAACAGGTTCTTTCTGTGACAGTAGACAGGAGATATTTCTGTCTAGAATTCTTTTCATCAAGATTTTCTCAGCATACTAACTTGCAGAAAGTGAATACTCAGCAAAGATTCTATAGGTTAATTCCAAAAGTGAAGCCAGGAATTCACTTGAACCAGTCACAGAAGGCTAGTGGCAGAAAGAATCCAAATCTACCCCCTGTATGTTTCTACTAATTAAGGTAGAGTATGCTTTACATATGGAACGTTCCGGCTTTCTGCTGCTCATTTCCCAAATGACTGGCATTTGCAGTGCTATTCATTTGCAAAATTCCTTCTAGGATCAGATGTGCTAGAGTAACATATGAATTGATAAGTAGTTATGTGTACATGCTGCAAGAGTTCTGTTTTCTAGTAAAAGACTCTTTTCTCATCCTTAGATCTGTTCACAGTTGAGTACCAGGCTGGAGAAACAGCAAGCAGCCAGCAAGGAGGAGCTGGAAGTGGTAAAGGTAAGGAGGGAAATCGTTGTGTGATAAAATTTATTTCAAAGTCCCACAGGCTTGTAAGTACCCAAAAGAATCCCCAACACCACCATTTTTATTAAAGGATTTATTAATAGGAATTATGGAGACTAGGATACCTGTCTTCTGACTGGGTGTGATTGTCTTCCCTGCCAGCTGAAAGGTTATGATGTTCCCACAAATCATGTGGACTGTCAGAGGCAGCTAACATGAAAGGAGGTGGAATTTGACATTGTCACAAGAAGCCCCAGAGCTTGAGATGAGCCATGTAGCTTTCTTTGGTGGTGTGAACCTGAGAACCCTCAGCAGCCCACATCTGACTGAGCCTGCATTGATGTGGCTTCAGTATGGGACTCAGTAGGATCATCCCGTCACTCTCTTTATAAGTAAACACCATGGGCAATGTAGAACTTAGCTGGAAAAACATGTGTTGGGTAACTGATTCTTGCACTAAGTTTTAGAGGTTTATTTTTGAAGAAAACCTGTGGCATTTGTTTACTTGCTGCCCCCTGGTGGCAAAATGCATTATGTTGCTGCTCTATTTGAAAAAAACAGATTGCTTATTCCATAGAAACAACAGTAAACCAATGAATTGGTATTCTTAAGAGGCAGTGTTGTCACAGTCAACTTTTGGGACCAGTGTTACAGAAACCTGACATCATCTTATTTGAATATGTTCAGGTTTCGTACTAGTAAATAAATGTGTATTAAGTAATTTAGCATATAATTTAACAATCTTGAAAAGTGATTTAACCTTTCTAAGCTTCATTTTGTGTTCTATAAAATGGAGATAACATTACCTGCCTCATAAAATCATTCTGAATGTTAAATAAGATAATGACTATAAAGTATATGGTGTATATAAAGTGCTTAGATTAGTATCTGACATACAAGACCTTGTATTCCAAAAGTATTTTCTTCTTACTCATATTACAAAATATGAATCAGAGATTTAGTGAGTATAGGGTTTGGTGGTCTCCCTCTCTGATGAGATAAAATTTGATGTTTGTATCTTCCCTTTCTGGTCTACCTTTGCACTTCTTTCTAGTTAGCACTTATCACTCTTTGTACATTATAGGCATACTGACCAAGATTCAGTTGATGAAGTGTCGTGGTGTAAAGGGGTTATCTATCCTGAAGTGAATTTTCTTTTTTATTTCTTCTTAAAAAAAAAAAAAAAAACAAAGGGGGATACATGTGCAGAAGGTGCAGGTTTGTTACATAGGTATACATGTGCCATGGTGGTTTGCTATGCCTGTTAACCCGTCCTCTAAGTTCCCTCCCTTCAGTCCCCATCCCCAACAACAGGCCCTGGTGAGTGTTGTTCCCCTCGTCTGTGCCCATGTGTTCTCAGTGTTGAACTGAAATCTTTATGGAAATAACAAAATGAGAATTTATATTGATTACTCACTGAAGGTTTTACTGAGCATACACTATGCGCATAGCTATTAGACTGCCATTTTGTTATAGAAATTACCCATGAAAAGGAGCTTAAAATTTTCCTGTAGGACAAGTTACACATGCAAATTAAGAACTTAGGAAGCAGTTCAAGGGAGCTCAGCTGGGCCAGGTGCAGTGGCTAACGCCGGTAATCCCAGCACTTTGGGAGGCTGAAGTGGGCAGATCACTTGACGTCAGGAGTTCAAGACCAGCCTGGCCATCATGGTGAAACCCTGTCTCTACTAAAAATAACAAAAATTAGCCAGGCATAGTGGCTCACACCTGTTATCTCAGCTACTCGGGAGGCTGAGGCAAGAGAATCACTTGAACCCAGGAGGCGGAGGTTGCAGTGAGCCAAGATTGTGCCACTGTACTCCAGCCTGAGCAGCAGAGTGAGATTCCATCTCAAAAAAACAAAAAACAAAAAAAAGTGCTAAGCTGGATCACACTGACAATCAGCGTCGCAGAGAAAACAAAATCATGAGAACTATAGACCAAAAAAGCAGAGTGGATAGAAATTAGTTAGAGAGAAGTGTTTAAAAAGAACATTATAGAAGAAATGATGTGAGTGAAGACCCAAACATAGGAATGAGTGTGGCTTTATCATCAATAAAAAAGAAGATATACTGTCTTTTTAAAAAAATTATATTAATGATAAATGATTATCATTAATCGTTTAATCATAAATGAGTATTAATACTCATTTTAGGAATGAGTGTTTCAGTGTCTCATTACAGAGAGTGATGTGGTTAGAATATGTATTAAGGAACAGAGGAAAATATTGGCTAAGTAGGTGAGACTGCCTAATGAAAGTCCATGACATTCAAGAAGAGGAATATAAACTTGTCTTAGCCAGAATAAAGAACAACTAGGCTCATGCCTGTCATTCCAACACTTTGGGGAGGCCTAGGTGGCGGATCACTTGAGTCCAGGAGTTCAAGACCAGCCTGGGCAACTTGGTGAAACCCCGTCTCTACAAAAAATACAAAAATTAGCTGGATGTGATGGCATGCATCTGTAGTCCTAGCTCCTCAGGAGGCTGAGGTGGGAGGATTGCTTGAGCCCAGGAGGCTGAAGCTGCAGTGAACTGTGAGCATGCCATGGCACTCCAGCCTGGGTGACAGACCCTGGTACAAAATTTAAAAAAATAAAAAAGACAGTATATCTTCTTTTTTATTGATGATAAAGCCACAAACAGGTAATTCATTTGATCAAGGTTACACAGCTAGTAGAACCAGGATTTAAGCCTGGAAGTCAGACTCTAAAGTCAGTAACATTAGCCGTTAGACTATACCACCTCCCGTTTCTCTAGTGCTTCTTCCTATCTCATTTGGTATGATAAATAGCTTTTGTTTTTTTCAGTTTCCTATAATAACCTTCTTTTGTCATGATCACACCCCAGTTCATCCTTTACACTATAATCAGAATGAGTGTTCCCAAATATAAAGTGATATTTGACTATCATTCTGTGTATCAATGCAGAATTAGATTGGCCACATATAGGGAACCCAGAATAGCATTGGCTTAACCATAAAAGGTGTTGATTATTTTACATAAAAGCAGCTTAGGACTAGAAAGGTATACCCTTGGTGTCATTAGTAACCCAAGCTAATCAGTCATTAGTGACCCACATCTTCATGTGGACTTCTATCCTCAAGGTCACCTAGAAACCAATCCTTTCTTTTTTTTTTTTTTTTTTTTTGCTTCTTCTTTTTTTTTTTTTTTTTTTTTTTTGAGACGGAGTCTTGCCCTGTTGCCCAGTCTGGAGTACAATGGCACAATCTCAGCTCACTGCAACCTCTGCCTCCCGGGTTCAAGAGATTCTCCTGCCTCAGCCTCCCGAGTAGCTGGGATTACAGGCACGCACCTCCACGGCCAGCTAATTTTTGTATTTTTAGTAGAAAAATACAAAATACATGGTTCACCATGTTGGCCAAGCTGATCTCGAACTCCTGACCTTGTGTCCCACCCACCTCAGCCTCCCAAAGTGCTAGGATTACAGGCGTGAGCTGCCGCGCCCAGCCCAAAACCAATCCTTTCAACTAGAGCTCCCACCATCACACCCATACTCTAGGGCAGAATTTTAGTCCGAAAGGAGATGCAGGATATAAAGGCCTCATTCATCTGGGTGAGCTCTTTCTAAGCAGGCTTCTTAGAAGCTCCCCTCTAAACTTCTGCTTACATAGCAGCTTTGAGGGAATTTAGGGAGTGTCACCTTTTATCTAGACACACTGCCAGCTCAAATAAACTCAGGGTCTGTTAGGAAGAAGGAGAAATGGATATTGGGTGAGAATCAGCAGTATCCATCACATTTTAGCAGGTCTGCCAAACTGCAGCTCTGTCAAACTTATTGCTCTATCTTTGACATGTAGCACCGGGCTCGGTAGAGTAAATGAATGCATTTTCTGTAGGATAAAATCAGAATTCAGCAACATGGTATTTAAGGACCTTTATGACCCGGGCACAGAGATCTCTCATCTCGCTCATTGTTGAATCACTTTCTGCTTAAGCCATTTTGAATTCTTTGAAGTTATCTGAAGGTGCTATGTCTTTGCACATGGAGGTGTTCTCTTTGCTGAAATGTCATCCTCCCTCTTATGTGATCAATCTATTTCTTCATGTGGTTCAACCTAATAAAATTACTTAGCCAACTCAGTAAATTTTTAATCATTTAAGACTCAGATCAAAAGCTATTTAACATTTTTAGTCAACAGTAAACACACAACAAATATTTACAATATGCCTATACTGGGCTAATTATTCTCAGAGGTTCTTAAGTAACAGAATGACAAGTTTTGTTTTTTCATGTCTAATGAATATTAATGAACAGGAATACAAAGAGTAGATTATGGATGGGATGAGAAGGAAGCCAGTGAGTACTGAGAAGGCGACCCTTAGGGATTCAGCCTGGAATGGCAAGAGCTCAGACATGTCAGAGGAGAAAATTTTTTTTTTTTTTCTTTTTGAGACGGAGTCTTGCTCTGTCGCCAGGCTGTAGTGCAGTGGTGCGATCTCGGCTCACTGCAATTCTCGCCTCCTGGGTTCACACGATTCTGCTGCCTCAGCCTCCCAAGTAGTTGGGACTATAGGTGCGCACCATCATGCCCAGCTAATTTTTGTAGTTTTAGTAGAGACGGGGTTTCACCATGTTGTCCAGGTTGGTCTGGATCTCGACCTCGTGATCCACTCACCTTGGCCTCCCAAAGTTCTGGTATTACAGGCGTGAGCCACTGCACCCGGCCCAAGAGGAAGAAGTTAATGGTCAACTGGACATAGGATGAAAGAGAAGCTAATGAAAAGATGATCCAAAGTCTTCAGGCCCAAATGGTGGAGACATGCCCAGTGGCACAGAAGTGTGGTGGAGACTTGCTTTTTGTGTGTGAAGAGAGGAGGATGGGCATGGTGATGGACACATGGAGCTTGTTGTAGCAGTAGGGCATCAAAGTAGAAATAGCGTGTAATATCTTTTACCTCTACTGAATTATTTTTTAAAATACTTTAAGAAAACAACAGCACTATTGTCTGGAAAACAGCTGCTGTTGTTCAGTGCTATGTGCCCAATTGGCAATCTGGGCATGTGGTAGTTACTTTTTTTTTTTTTTCCCCTGAGATGGTGTCTTATTCTGTCACCCAGGCTGGAGTGCAGTAGTGCAATCTCAGCTCACTGCAACCTCCACCTCCCGGGTTCAAGCGATTCTCCTGCCTCAGCTTCCCGAGTAGCTGGGACTATAGGCACATGCCACTACACCTGGCTAATTTTTTGTATTTTTAGTAGAGATGGGGTTTCACCATGTTAGCCAAGCTGGTCTCAATCTCCTGACTTTGTGATCCGCGCACCTCAGCCTCTCAAAGTGCTGGGATTACAGGCATGAGCCACTGCACCAGGCTGGAGTTACTTTTATTACTTTAAACAATAGGGGTCCTCTTTGCTTAAAACTCAACAACAGAACATGTGCTTTGTTGCAAGGGTAGATTTAGGCTAGTCATGATGTCCTCAGTCTACTGTACGCAAGTTCTTTAAACTCTGAGTTTCTTTCTTTATGAAATGAGGATGATGATAGTGCTTACTTACAGAGTTGCTTTAGGATTAGTAAAATACTACAAGTAAAGCATTTGGTGTGGTGCTTGGCATCTAGTAAGAATAATGATAGCATAAAATTTCTAGAACAGATTTCAAAGAGATGCTACTTTCTATTTCTAGGGTATTTCTAGAGATACTTCAGGAAAAAGGAGCACCCATCTTGGATAGCTGGGTTCGGGCTGACTAATGATTTTGATTGCAGCACAAGAAAAATAACCTTCAGAAATGGGCCTGCATTCATGACAATAAACAGCATCTAAAAAGTCATATATTGTTTCAGAAAGTGATTTAGCCTATGGAATACAGCTTGATGTTGGTTGTCTCTTTTGGATACTTTAGGGTAAGATGATGGCATGCAAACACTGCAGTGACATTTTCAGCAAGGAGGGTGCTTTGAAACTAGCAGCCACAAGCAGAGAGGACCAGGGAATTGAAACGGATGATGAGAAGGACTCACTTAAGAAGCAGCTGAGAGAGATGGAACTGGAACTGGCACAAACCAAACTGCAGTTGGTGGAGGCCAAGTGTAAAATTCAGGTTGGTGATTTGATAAAAGGACAAGAAGAAAGAATAAACAATTAATGGTCCAGGATACTCTGGTACTTCAGAATATACCTATCTAGGTCAGAATTGTATGATGAATATGTTTTCTATCTGCTAATGTGTCCTGCATAATCACATTTTATATCATGTATTCTTAACACTGATATAAACAAATACATAATTTTAAATGAAATTTTAATAATTAAAAGTATATCTTAGGAGAACTTAATTAAGCATATGCTTTTTGTTTTTTTTACCCTGAGATTTTTTGCTTACATCCTTTCTCACAGAATGTGGTCACTTCAGTGGCTGATCCTGAAAATGAAAAACCAAAGCCCCTCTGCTGTGTGTACCCTGAGAGCCACACATTGACTGACACCTGTTCTTTTCTTTGGAGCTGCTTTTTATCTTTAGCTCATTTTGTCAACCCCCTTTCCCCATTATCTTTCTCCATATTGGAGCATAATATAATTAGAAATAGTCCTGGCTTCTGATGGACTCTTCTTCATTTCATTTTCTCAGTGATCCCTACCAGCGCCATAGCTGCCATGTCGCCAGCCTGCACCACACCAGCCAGCTTCCACCATGTGTCTGCTCTGACCCTGGACATTCTTAGGGCAAAGCCTATTTCTTTGGAACTGGAATTCATTCATGCTTATACTACCAGTAAAAATTCATCCATATATTTACATTTATTTGGGGTTTTTAAACCTGTTATCTTGGGTTGCAACCTAAACCTAAATTTGGATCTAACTTGCAGGGAAAAAAAGAATAAAATCAGGTTTTCTTTCACTGTTGACAGAAAGTACAGATTCCAGTTTTTTGATAAATCTTTTAGCTCTTAACTTTATCCTTGTAGTAACCAATTCAATCTCTCCTGGGTTTTGTGGGAGGAAAATTGGCAGCACATACCTTGAGACTCCAAAAAGCTGCACATTTTTAAAAATTAATTAATGTATTTATTTATTGGCAAAAAGAAAACATTTATTTAACTCAGATTATTTTCTTGCTTTAATTAGGAACTTGAACATCAGAGAGGAGCCCTTATGAATGAAATCCAAGCTGCAAAAAACTCTTGGTTTAGCAAAACCCTGAACTCTATCAAAACGGCCACGGGCACCCAGCCATTGCAGCCAGCACCGGTCACCCAGCCACCCAAGGAGAGCACATAGTTCCAGCCTTACCCAAGCACAAGAGCACAATGTTCAAAGCAGTGGAAATCTGGGAGGATTCTTCCTGGTGTCCCTTTGAAGGAAAGTCAAGGAGGCCAGAAAACAAGCCAGAATCTTTCAGTAGCTCTCTTTCTTGTATGACACTTTTCAAAGGGAGGTTATTTAAACTGACCTGTTTTATGTTGAATATCTATTTTCCAGTTTCTTCATGGAAGGCCATGTTCAGATCCATCATAGTATTAACACATTATTTTGTTTGCCTGATGTTTAGTTGGAAATAAGTAATTCAGAACTAAATGCTCTTTTATTTAGAACTAATTATTCATAATTATTTTTATCTTACGTAAAAATGGAGATATCTGTTATTCCAAGGTTGAAGTGAAGTGATAGGAAGATCTTTGTCACAGGAAAAAAAAACATTGAAACCTAAACCTCTTAGCTTTTCAGGATTTATTCAGATAAAGCACACTGTGGGGCCAGGCATGACCGCTCTCAGGTTTTCTCCTGAGCCTGATTCCCAGGGGAGTGATAATCCTGTCCAAAGGAAAGAACCAATCAGTGATCATTGGTTTACTTTCATTATCTGGAAATGAAGTGCCAGGAATAGATGGGCTATTCAGATTATACATTAGGTAAAAGGAACTGAGATTTTAATAAGTGTAGGTTAGGATCATTTGGGCTGTGGTATTCTAACAGATCCTTTTAAGAACTCCACATGGGACTTGTGAGTTCCTAAGTATGCCTAAGTATGGACACAGATGTGACTTCTGGCACTTATAAAGTTAAAGGTGGATATTGCGCCTTACAGACTTAGGGAGCCTTTACCAGAGACGCCTAAAAAGTCCCAGGTTCAGCCATTATGCTGAATAGAGTGGAATACAGAACCAGGGACAGAGTATTTCCTTTAACGTTGATAGATACTTGCTAAGGAAACACTAACAATACTGTAACTTTGTTAAAGGACATAGTATTGAAATGAGAAATAGAGGTCAGGCTCACATCATCTTAGCTTAATGTTGGGCAACTTTTTCCAATTTCGGTAGTTCACTGAAAATGTGTCCTTCATACCCATAAAGAGATACAAATGCATTTGTAACATTTTTGATTGAATATAAAACCTTTACAGAAATACTTATCTCATGGAAAGGTAAAGCTATTGTTTAAAAATTAGTGGAAATATTTTTTCAATTATATTTAACATGCCTATAAAAATAGTCCTTGCAGGAAATTATTTGATAAGAGCAAAACTATTTTTATTTTATAAACTATTTTGGAGGCCTCTGTTCCTTTCACACCAACCAAACTACTATTAGATATGTACAATAACATTTGTTGATATACATCATTGGCCTCATTGTTGAACATATTATTTGCAAAGAATCTTAAACTCTGCAGTGCCAGAATGATTTTCATCTGTGCCATATGTTGCAATTAAAAGTAACACACCCTTAGAAAAATCAAATAAGAGCCATCTCCACCCCAGGAGGATACAGCAAGTTGCTCATGGTGGATCTTTTCCTCTAAAATGATCTTTTATGTTCTAAAAAGTGAAATCCCCTTTTTCTGTGTTTATATTATCTACAGCCCATAAAACTGATGTGATTATTATGTTATACTCATCAGATAATACTTTTCTTACATAAATCTTTTGTTGTTCTGACATCTTTCATTACAAAATTTATTTTCTTACCAAAAAGGAACATAACTCAGCATTCCAGGTGTCTATATTGACTTTAATATTCTCTACATGGTGGTCTAGAGAAGCTAATTTTTTTTTTTTTTTTTTTTTTTGTAAAATATAGTAGCTAGAAAATGTTATCTTGGCACTTGTTTTTGTAAATCATTTAGTATAGGCTGTTAGCTTTACTGGTACTTTACGCTTTGATTCCAAGAAGCCCTGTGCAGTTGCCTTATCAAATGGCCAGCTAAATTAAAGATGCTCTTTTGTGTTGTGAATTTCATAATTCTGTACAGAGCTTGTTTCAACTTACAAAAATAAGTACATTCCACAGAATGCCTAAAGTGCATACTTTTCTTTAAATAATAGGTGAGGGAGAAACATAATGGTTCTAGGTTAATCCCTTATCTGGAGACCTTGTTCAACTTCATAGTCCCTTTCCTTTTGAAGAGAAAAATCCTCCCCCAGCCAAGCATGGTGGCTCACGTCTGTAATCCCAGCACTTTGGGAGGCCAAGGTGAGTGGACCACCTAAGGTCAGGAGTTTGAGGCCAGCCTGGCCAACATGGTGAAACCCTGTCTCTATTAAAAATACAAAAATTAGCCAGGTGTGGTGGCGGGCGCCTGTAATCCCAGCCTATTCAGGAGGTGGAGGCAGGAGAATTGCTTGAATCCAGGAGGCAGAGGTTGTAGTGGGCCAAGATTATGCCATTGCACTCCAGGCTGGGCGACAAGAGCAAAATTCTGTCTCAAAAAAGAAAAATCACCAGGTACATACCTCTCAAGTTTGATCAGTCCATCTTTTGAGTTTTCTTTTAGCTCTTTCAAAAGATTGTAAGGGCAATACATGGTTTTTTTTTTTTTATTCTCCAGCCCCATATCATACTTGGATATGCCTGTTGGTACCATAAGCCTAAACTCTCCCTCACTGCAATGCCTTTGAGTCAGCAGCAATAGTAAAGACAAGAAACAAAGAAAATTCAGAATTTGGTATGTGGTATGATTGTTCATACAATATGTTATAATAGCAATATTCCAAACAATATGTCCTTCACTGTCTGTTGTTTGAAAACTCATGCATCCCAGCGTGAAGTAACTACTAGTTTTAATTTCACTTATTTTGAAATGTATTTGAGAATTGCATCTCTTCTATTGAATTTCATTTAGAAGAGATGAACCAGCCAAATATCCAGGAAAGTTTCAAAATATTCTAGTGTTTTTCATCCTTTCCTAGGATGTGCTCTGTATAAAACATTCCTCTGAAAATCTAATATTTGTAATATCTAAGAATTGATCATTTCTATTTTCATTAAATTCTGTAGAAAAAAAATGAATGAAATTCAACTTCATAATTCAGTTCATCAGCTTTTATATCTTGAGAATCTTAACACATTCTTTAAATCTGAAAGAAAGCAAGCTGGATTTTGCAGTGCATATGTTTGCTAGCTTCCCACATCCTGAACCATGTCAAAATTTGGTTATATTTAGTTATATATAATTTAATGCAAAGAAATTCTCAGTTACTTAATGTTCTGTTTATTTATGAGTGCCTATCAGGAACACTAATAGGAATGCCATTCAACCGGTGTCTTCTCCTGCCCTTCTCCCAGCTGTTAAATTAATACTTTCTTCTTCATTGGCTTTCTGAAATGCCCTGAGTAAAGTAGAAAAGCGACCTTTGTATGGATGTGGGGATATTTAATACTATGTATCTTGTTTCATTTTTTTCTAGGGTGTATTAATATTTATTTTTCTCCAACGTCTGCTCCATTTTCTTAAAATATTTTCCAGTTAATAGTTAGTTGCTTTATTTCCTAGCTGAAGTGAGAAAACCAAGAGAAAACGACACAGATTTGGGCAGAGGAGATACAGTTAGATCCTTAAAGGAGTCAGCCACCCACCCAGAAGGAGAATCACATGTGTAACTGATGTAGGGGTTTAAGCCTTCTTTTACTTTCGCTAAAATCAGTCTACTAACTCTTCCACCAACCTTTGCATCAAACACTTAGGTAGCTGCCTGACTAGGGGGCCCCTTGAAGGGGGAAAAAAAAACTTTTTAAAAATTAAATGCCTTGGTTTTATCTTCTGGGAAAGAACACTTTTACTTGATTAGCAAGATGATTATATTATATAACTTGCCCTTAAAAACACTCCAAAATACTGACTCCTTTGCTCCAATTACAAGTGAGAGAGTGAAGAAATTCTGTTGTATGATTTGAACACTATTAGGTTTGTATGTGTGTTTAATTGGAAGAATTTTATATAGAGTATCTCTGCTTCTTTTGTTTCCCTGGGTACCACACAACCAAATACACATTGAGATTTCAAGAAATAATGATGAAAGCCAGAAGGCCAGACCACAGCTCTGCAGCCTGTTTCCTACTATCAGATATGAAACTCTTTCTCATTACCATGCTGATAGTCACACTGAACTAGAACTGTCCCAACACATACTTTCTCTCTCATAGTGGCTTCCATTTAACACAGGCAAAGCCTTTTACCTTAGCAAATTCTTTATCTTTCAAAAGTGACCAAAATGAGGACTTCAACCTTGGTTGCTCCTCAATAGAGATGCTGATCTTGAGTTGTAATGAGAAAAGTGGACATATAGATTTTAGTGACTGCAGTCAGCTCTCTGGCATTCCTTTCTCAGTTTGCATCTAAAAGACTACAATATGTCAAGCTTATCTCCACCTGAATTTGCTGCCTGCTATAAAAACATTTCATTAATATATCTCATTCTTCCTACCTCCATCTCTGGTTTGTCATTAGTGGTATTCTGAAAAGCTTAAGAAAAAAGAATCATTGAGTAGAAAGTGAACATTTTAAGTTATTTTCCTTTTTCACTGGCAATTAGTTAACATGTAAAATCTTTTCCATTAAACTCTATAACTTTTAATAACTATATATTATATATGGGATAAAATATATGGACTGAATTGTGAGAATATAAATGCATCGAGAGACTCTGGTGTCATGAAAGCACAAGAATAAGGCTGGAGATGGTCCCAGATCCAAGATGTCCCAAAAGCCTTTTGTATCAGTTTCTCTATTTTTGGTATTTTGCATAATGCATGGATCCTTAGTTCAAATGAGGGACACAGTTTCTCAGCCCCACTTCTTTCTTTCCAACTCCTACCTTTCCCTTGCAGAGGAGGTAGTAGAGATTCTGAATTATCTATTATGAATTCTATTATTTTGTCCATGGCATCTCTAATGAAAACAGGTTCTAGAATAAAGGAGTTGATTAGTCTGAACAGTACTAATTAACTACAAAAAGTTAGTGATCAGCCTCTTCCTCTATAAACGATGACCAATTAGATGTTTCCATAATTCCATGTATTATGTATAGTACACTCTATAAATGTAAATGTAATGCTTGTCTAAAAAGTGCAATTTATTGTACATTGTCCCAACAAATGTTTACTTTTATAATTGTTATGAACTTGAATTGGATTAGTATTTTGTTTTTATGTGTGAATGAAGCCTTGTGAAATAAACAAATGCAACTGAGAAGGTAACAAGGTGACTGTTTTTGTGAGCCAGTGATGTTTTCAATGCTTTGTGTTGCCCCTTTGGCCCCATTAAGCAGTAATAAACATTTGTTCTGAAGTCCATGTATGTCTTTTTAATTTTTTTTAGTTGACTTTATTCTGACTCATTTGAACCCAATGTTTATGTAACACTTCTTACATCTGACAGTAGACTCCAGTCAACTTAGAAAACAGTATATACCCTGCAAAAATGATATCCTGTGCAGCACCACCACAAAGTGCCTTATTTTCCTCTCTACTGAGGTTCCTTGATTCCAAGTAACAGAAACCTTTGCAAGCTAGCTTAATAATAGTAATTTTAAGAGGCAATTAACCAAAAGGAAATAGGATATCTGTATCATAGGTCCCAAAGGCCAAACACTTGGGCCTGAACTGGCACTAGGACAAGGGGCTGGAATGCCATCAGGACCCTGAAAGCAATTGTTCCCATAATTGTGCTTCTGCTTGTCCTTCCAGATGACACTTACCTGCTTCATTCTTCTCTCTGAAAACAGGCTTTCTCTGCTTCTAAGTACACAGCTACCAAGTTTACATATCCTCTCTTCAAACTACCAGCAGAAGACTGCCATCTCAATTGTTCCAATCACAAGTTCTGGAAAAAAAATATGATTGGCTAATCCTGGGTCAGGTAGCTGCTGTTAAGTCCTTTAAGGTACAGCAAGGTAGGAGATATATAATTCAAACTAAACTTCAGAGGCACTTATGAAAGTGGAAATCGTGTGCAGAGAATCCCAATCATATCTCATTTGCATTTGCATTTTGTTCTGGGAATCCACGGAACCCAAGTGAAATACCAAGAGATTGGTCAGCTCCTCTGGGAATTTGGCATGTATTAAAAAATAATAAAAGACTGTAAGATTACAGATTTTGGTCCAAATTCAGACCACAGACATCTTTCATTTGGCCATGTGGTGTTTTCTGTTTGTTTTCTGAGACGGTCTTGCTCTGTCACCCAGGCTGGAATGCAGTGGCGTGATCTCAGCTCACTGCAATCTCCACCTCCCAGGCTCAAGTGCCTCCCACTTCAGCCTCCCAAGTAGCTGGGACTACAGGCAAGCACCACCACGCCTGGCTAATGTTTCTATTTTTTACAGAGACAAGGTTTTGCCATGTGGCCAGGCTGGTCTCAAACTCCTGAGCTCAAGCAATCCACTTGCCTCAGCCTCCCAAAGTGCTGGGATTACAGGCATCAGCCACTATGTCTGGCCCCCTCTGGTATTTTAAACAATGTGAAATTTTACATAAAAAGTAAAACAAAATTACTCAGAAGTGCTCACTTCAACAGCATATACACTAAAACTGTAATCTACAGAGAAGATTGGCATGTCCCCTGCACAAGAATGACACACAAGTTAATTAAGCATTCCATATTTTGCACAGTACCCAGAAGGTCATTTCTTTATCTGCTGACAAGCCCCAAGAGAACAGTATGAGTCATAGCAAAAAAAATTCAAAATTCAAAATATCCATTGAATTTGGCAGTTAGGAAATCATGAGTAAGCTTGACAGGTACAATAACTGGGGGAAGCACAAAGGCTGCCTGCAATCGGACAACTGAATGAGAAATAATTTCATTTTGAAAAGAAAATTATTCCAAACTTTGGAAACAAGGCAAAAAGGTGAGTGGCATGTCCTTTCAGTGTCAAAACCAAGGACTAGGGGATTGCACTTTTGTTTATTTCATTGTTTACTATTGATTTAAAAGTCCTATACTGAATCTATACAGTAACTTCTAGATTTTTGTCCAATAAGAATGCAAATCCCTACTTCCTTTCCAGTGGAACAGATAACACCAAAAGTTAAGAGTTTATTACCCTGTGACACATTAACAGGTTTGTATCTAACCTTCCCACCTTATACTAACATAACATTGTTAAATTGCCTATAAATACCTGGCTACTCAAATACACTCTCATTAACCAATGAGTTGAATTAAGTATTTGTCACATGTCCATTTATATTTGCATAATATTGTCTGGAAAAGCCTCCCTTAGTGTTACTTCTGAAAGACCTAAACAGAGTGAAGAAACGATCTGTGTGATGAACTGGAGGAAGAGGATTACAAGTGGAGAGAAAGCTGGGTACAGACTTGGAGGCAAGAGCAAACCCAGTGGGTTCAATGAATAAGAAAAATGCCAGACTGTTTAAATCAGGGAGTGGGGAAGGAAGAGTGGTGAGAGATGGGTTCTGATGTGAAGCTCATAAAGGTGAGATAAGATACGTAAAACACTCAAGTTCATAGTAAGGAGTTTGTACTTTATTCTAAGCCTAATAGGAAGCTGTCAGAGGTTTTTAAGCAAAGGGATAGAATGATCTGAAAAGATATCGCAGGCTGCTCTGTGGAAAACTAACCCTAAAGGCACAATGGGGAAGCAGAGAAACCAGTTAGGAAGCTAAAATTTCAGACAAAATAATGATGGCTTGCACCTGGGTGTGTAGGGTAAGAATTATCTTTTCCTTCTACCCATTTTAGGCTCATTGGCTTGGGATGCTGTAACAAAAGACAAATTAACAAGAGAAAAGCATAAATATTGTTAGTTTTACATAACATGCAAACTTCATAAAGAAATAAAGACCCAAATAAATAGTTAACCTTAGTGTTCTTTAGAGTAGGTTTGAAGAAGAATGAAGAATTGTGGGAAAATGTGATGGGGCTAAAAGACTGTGATCTAAGGGTAATAAACTGGGGGAAACTTAGCAAGGCCTGATGTTCATATTCATCTCTACGTTCCTGTGTTTTCAGAGATAAAGATGTTACTTTTATTCCAGGTATAGACAGGGCAACTCTCACATGAGGGTATTACGTCCTGCTTCAGGGCAGAAAGGTGCAAGAAAGTTAGAGACATTCCTGCATATGTTCTTTCTCAAATTCCTTCAGTTTAAAGTATTCAGTATGTCTAGGTGCCATATTCTTGGGTAGCATGCCCCAAACCCCGTCAGGTGGTAGAAGCAGAGGTTGTGAGAAGTCGTTTAATTCGCTACATATTTTGAGATTAAGCCAGTAAGGCTTGCTGTATGATAAGATGTAAGGCCTGAGATAGAAGACTCACCTGTGACTCCTTAGCCTGAGCAATTAAGAGAATGAGGTGACTGTTCACTGCATTAGGTCAAGCTTTCACTCGGTGCAGTGCGATATTTGTTTTTATTTAATTATGTACTTAACAATTCCAGGCTATTGGTTGGCCACTTAAAAAAAATACGATAAAATACACAGCTCTGGCCGGGCGCGGTGGCTCAAGCCTGTAATCCCAGCACTTTGGGAGGCCGAGGCGGGTGGATCACGAGGTCAGGAGTTCGAGACCATCCTGGCTAACATGGTGAAACCCCGTCTCTACTAAAAATACAAAAAAAAACTAGCCGGGCGTGGTGGCGGGCGCCTGTAGTCCCAGCTACTCGGAGGCTGAGGCGGGAGAATGGCGTGAACCCGGGAGGCGGAGCTTGCAGTGAGCCGAGATCGCGCCACTGCACTCCAGCCTGGGCGACAGAGCGAGACTCCGTCTCAAAAAAAAAAAAAAAAAAAAATACACATCTCTTAGGAGTTCATCCCATGAACTTTGACAATGTATGGGTGTAATATTTCTATTACCTTGGCAAATTCCCCCCCACCCCCGCAGGGCCTTAAATATAATCTATAGAAGAAACTACGTACATAAAAATACGTTTACAACTTAATTTCTAAAGTGAACCCACCTATCTATAAATCAGTGTCTAAATCAAGTAACATTACCGGAACCTCAAAAGCCCCCTGGTGGCTCTTCCACGTCATTGTCCTTCCCACTACGCTCATTAACACCATGGGCTAGTTTTTAGACTTCATTTAAATTGAACCACACAATATGAACTCTTCTGTGTCTGGCTTCTTTCCCTTAATGTCATTTTTTGTGTGAAATTCACGCATGTTGCGCTTCGGTAATTTATTTTTGTACTGTACTTCCGATTCTTTATTACAGATAATGGTCAGCCTCCATTTCGCTAAGAGCTTTTTTTCCTCTCCGAGTTGCTGATTCTAATCGCTGCCTTGGGCAATCTATAAAGCTGAGTGCTCGCTATGTGACCTCTCAGCGGTCGCCGCCTTGGACGATCAAAAAAGCTGAGCGCGGGCTATGTGATCTCTGAGGGGTTGTTTCCAACCGTGTTGTTGACATCTTGAGCCTGCCAAGGACTAGAATAATCTGAAAACTAGGCTTCTCTGGGGTCTCGCTGAGAGGCAGCGTTAGAACCAGAAGAGAACATCGTCTCCAGAAGACATTCCACCATTTTCTTTGATGGTAAACAGGCTCACTTATACCGAATCCAAACCCAGGCGAGAACTACGGACTCTTGAAATGGTCGGTGAAAGAGGCGAAAGCACCAGGAAATTATGCTTCAACAGTCCACGACAAAAGGAATGTCTGAAACTGTGGCCAAACGCCGACCCTTTTGTTAGGGCCTTGACCTGCGCCTCCGCCACGGGGCCGGGTCACGTGGCCAACGCAGCTCCACCTCCTACCGCGGCCAATGATGACGACACCAGGTCGGAGCGGACAGACCGCGGTGACGTCTCCACTGCGGCAAACTCACTGAAAATCAAACCGCTACCATTAGGAGTCCTCCACGCTTAACATATCCATTCTTTCTCGTTTGAACATAACCAGGCTGCTCCTTCTCCCCATTTTTTGCCTTCTCGCGGAGGCTGAGAGACTAGCCCTACACAACATGGCTGCCTGGTGTGTCTGGTGTCCTAGAACGGACAGAAGACTCTACTCAACTTCCGACTTGGACTCCGAAAATCGGTACGTTATTTCCGGGGCTGGGTTAAGGCAGCGGTTCCGAGCTGCGACTGCGCAGCCTGGCCTAGCGCGGTCAAATTACAATACATAAAGTTGTCGGGGCGGAGAGGAAGGCATTACTCTTCTCGGACTGCCGGTTCGCTCGCGAGACTTGAGCGTTGCTAGGAGATTCGGCAGGCGGGCGGAGCCAGACTCGGCGGGGCGGGGAGGGGCGGGGCCACACTCTGCGAGGCGGGGAGGGGTGGGGCCAGGCTTGGCGGGTGGAGCGTGCTCGCGGTGGGCGGTGGCGGCGGCGTCCTCGCGAAGGTTCCAGATCCGTCGCGTGCGGGAGGCGGGCCGCGATCTCGCGCAGGGTCGGTGTGCTCGCGGGCTGCGGCGCCGCGACTCGTGCGAGTGGGCGTCTGCGCTCGGTTTGAGGGCTCCGCGCGGCGTTTCCTGTTCTCTCCTCTGCGCGGCTGCAGCTCGGGCCTTCGGCCTGATCCAGCCCCCATGGCTTCAGAAGAGGTAAGTGGTTCGGCCCCATCTTCTTCATGCTCCCCGGCTGGAGCTGCAGCGCCAGCCTCCCGCCCCACCGCCGTTTCCGTGGGCTGAGCCGACCTGCGGCGACCCGGTGCCGCGGCAGTCGGCGCACCGCCTTCCCTGGGGGACGCCTCATTCGCCCTTTCCTGCGCCATCGGCTCCCCGCGCTTCACCTCGGCCTCGCACCCCACCCGCCTGCCGGGCCGGAGCAGGGCTGTGCGGCGATTCTCCGTGCAGGCGATGCGGGGAGTGGGTCTGAGAGAGCTGCCCCCTGCGCGTGTTCCTCAGGCCCTTTCTGCGCTGGTTTCCCAGCCAGAGGACAGGAAGCTTCATTCAAGCAAAGCTGGGTGCAAACATGAGTGTCGTTTATGGTAGAGGGCGGTTGGAGGGTGAGAAGTTTTCGGTGCTAGCACTTGAATTCTCTTAGTCATGTTTTCTCTACACACGAGGAGCTGTGTTACTCTGGGCAAGTTGTTTAGCTTTTCAGTGTCGCAGTAGCATCCGTTTCATAGAGTTGTTAAAAAGTATGATTTCTAGGTGTTTAAACCAGTGATTGGCAAACAGCAATCTGCTGTATGTGATTTTTAAAATAAATAACTTGGAAAATTAGTTGTAATTAATAGTAAGAAACCCAATGGCCTGTGTTAAAGCTCCGTAAACTCTGAACGTTGGAGAATTAAATTTTATGGAGACTTGGTTTGCTCAGTTAGAAAATGGGAATAATAGTACTTGTATTGCTCATTTCCTGGCCTAAGGGGGAGGTGAAGACGGAACAGTTATTCACAGTTAAGTGTTGTGTGTGTAGTAACTAGATTTGCTTTATGAAAACAAGTACTGGGAAATCCCAAGCCTTTTTTTTTTTTTTTAACTCAAAATCTTTTCTTTAAATGAAGAAAAACTCTGAGATTTGTGTGTTATAGTATTAATCTAGGTATCTTGTGACAAGTCTTTCAAGGTAGGTCTTGGGTACTATGTGCCCCTAGGAGAGAACTTCACAGTCCTGCAGGTGGATAGCTCAGTATTAGTCCTCTTGAGAGTAGAGAACGTTCTCAGTTTAGGTACTTAGAAGTAGACATTTAAGGGCACTTCATTTTTGTTTTGTTTGAGACAAAATTCAAGTTTTTAACCATTTTAAAGTGTATAATTCAGGTATTTTTTTTTTTTTTAAGCATATTCAGTGTAGTGCAGCCATCACCACTGTCTAGTTTCAGAACATTTTCATCACTCCAAAAAGAAACCATTTAGTGTCTTTTAAACAATTGCTTCCTATTCCCCCTCAGCCCCTGACAACTACTCATCTTATACTTTCTGTGAATTTGCGGATTCTAGGCATTTCATATACATGGAGTCACGCTGTATGTGGCCTTTTGTTTTTTGGCTTCTTCAACTTAGCACTAACATTTTCAGGTTCTTCCATGGTGTAGAGTGTATTAGTACACATGCTCTTTATGGCTAAATAATATTCTATTATATGCGTATGGCACATTGTGTTTATCCTTTCATCCGTTTATGGACATTTATTTCCACTTCTTTTTTTGAGATGGAGTCTCGCTCTGTCGCCCAGGCTGAAGTGCAGTGGCGCAGTCTCGGCTCACTGCAATCTTCGTTTCCCGGGTTCAAAGGATTCTCCTGCCTCAGCCTCCTGAGTAGCTGGGATTACAGGCGCGCGCCACCATGCCCTGCTAATTTTTGTATTTTTAGTAGCGACCGGGTTTCACCACGTTGGCCAGGCTCGTCTCGAACTCCTGATCTCAAGTGATCTGCCCGCCCGCCTCGGCCTCTGAAAGTGCTGGAATTACAGGTGTGAGCCATGGCACCCTGGCTTATTTCCACTTCCTGACTAGCATAAAAATAATGCTGCTGCGAGTGCTGTGTGCAAGTTTTTTGTGTGAATGTGGTTTCAGTTCTCTGGGGTATATACCTAGGAGTGGAATTACTGGTTCAAATGGTAACTTTTTGAGAAACTGTTAGACTATTTCCAGAGTGGTTGCATCATATTTCCACAAGAAGTGTTTGAAGCTTCTAGTTTCTCCACATCCTTATCAACATTTGTTATTTTCTGGGGTGTTCTATTTTTGTTTTTTGGTTTATAACACCATCTTGCTGGGTGTGAAGTGGTATCTTGGGAATTTGATATGCGTTTACCCAAAGATGAAGATGTTGAGCATCTTTAATGTTCTTGGTGTCCATTTCTGTATCTTTGGAGAAATGTGTGTTGAATTCCTTTGCCCATTTTTGAGGCATATTGGTGTTAATGCCTCCTAGTGAAAAATTAGGAAATAGGAAGATAGAGCTTGAATGCGTTACGGGTAGGGATAAAAGGGAAATAAAATTTTTATATACGTAAAACAAATACATGCCAAGAAGGCAAGGAAAATTACATGATAGATAAGAAACTATCTAGGACATCTTAAAGTATTTGTGCAGAAAAAGCAGATCTTTTTTTGGTTTCAAGTCTGCCAACAACAGAACTGAGGAACTGTCTCAGTTTTAAGTTTTTTCAGTGGATACTTTATAATAAAAAGAGTAATTTAGAGCCAAAACTGGCAATAAAGAGGGCTTGGGAATTCAGCCATTGGGGGAATCCCTTGCCTAATTTGAATTACTTTTCTGATTCTGCTAAAGCATTCCTATTTCAGTCAAAAAGCAAAACCTCGTACTTAGACTTACTATATTTCATTTTACATTTCAATATTTTATGAATTAGGAGTTGTAGAATCAGCGGTTTTTTTTTGAAACCATTAAAATGTATTATTTTGAACTGAAACATCTTGGTTCTATGCTCAAAAGACGAGTTTGCAAGAGTTTTTGTCATAGTAATATGAGCTGTTCTTGGAAGGGGAGAGTGTGGACAAGAGGGTTGGGCAGAGTTGAACTTTTTTTTTTTTTGATACTGAGTTTTGCTCTTGTTGCCCAGGCTGGAGTGCAATGGCGTGATCTCGGGTCACCGCAACCTCTGCCTCCCGGGTTCAAGCACTTCTCCTGCCTCAGCTTCCTGAGTAGCTGGGATTACAGGCACATGCCACCATGGCCGCCTAATTTTTGAATTTTAAGTAGAGACGGGCTTTCGCCATGTTGGTCAGGTTGGTCTCGAACCCCTAACTTCAAGTGATCCACCCGTTTGCCCTCCCAAAGTGCGGGGACTACAGGTGTGAGCCACTGCACCCGGCGAGAGTTGAACTTTTTATACCATGTCATCTGTTGTAGATAGGCAAAACTAGGGCATCTGAGTTAAATGAGATAATAAAAGACTAGTAGTAAAAGAAAAGAATTAGTTCTGTTACTGCATTTTATAAGACTATTAAGAAACAAAGGCTTTCAAACGCTGTTGTGCGTCTGATATTCTGAGTTATAAAGCACTAAAAGACTTTTAAATTGAGCTTTTGATATAATCAAGCTGTGACACAAGATTTTTTTGGTCAAGTTGCTAGTATCAAGCTAAAGTGTAAAGTTACTGTAAGAAGTGAAACAGCTGTTTGGAAAGATCTTGTGTATTTGCAGTATGTCAGAGGGTAATTGGGGGGAAAAGACTTAGGCTCAATAATTTTCTAACATTGTCTTTAACTGTTGAATTTCATAAAATGTTGCCTCTATCTCTCGAAAGTAAAAAGAAGTAGACTTTAATAGATGATGGATTGGCATGAGAAGAAAATGAGAACGTGGTGGCTTTTTCAAAAGATAATTTCCAAGAGTATGTTGCATTTTGGGTCTTTTGTCACCTTCTATGCAACCAACTCCTACACTTCTAACTGTAAGACTGACCCAGCTTCAGAGCAAGACTTTTTCTCAAAAGCAGAAATTTTTTTTTTTTTTTTAATATTTTGTCTTAAAAATTCAGACTCTCTTTATTTGAGGTATTTGAGGTGGGAAGATCAGTGAAGACCAATCCGTGACAGAAAATGGAGCATTCATTACCTCAGTAAAGTTTGCTGTGTAGCATTTTACCATGGTCACTGTGTGTTCTCTCATCTCTTAAATTTTTAAAAGTGTCTAACATCTAATGACACTCGGATTAGATGTTAAAGGAAATCTCTGAATCCCTTGTCAAAAAAAAGGTCTTTGTTTTACTGTTTAAATCGCAGATGTTTCTTGTAAATGTTTTAAAGCAAATATAAACTGGAAAATTTGGGTTTGATTACCTATTTATTGTTTGTTCAAGATTGTTCAAAGTTTTCCTTTTGGGAAAAAAAGGAAGCTTGAGTTAATTACAGTTAATAAGCCGGAGGGAAGAACTGAAGTTGCAACTCAATCCTAGAAAATTTAGATGAACCTCTTAATTTTTAGTGCTTATTTCAGTAAGTTGAAATGAGTGATAAGCACAATATCAAGCTATTTCCTTATTGATCATAGCTAACTTATTTTTTGTCTTAACACAGCTACAGAAAGATCTAGAAGAGGTAAAGGTGTTGCTGGAAAAGGCTACTAGGAAAAGAGTACGTGATGCCCTTACAGCTGAAAAGTCCAAGATTGAGACAGAAATCAAGAACAAGATGCAACAGAAATCACAGAAGAAAGCAGAACTTCTTGATAATGAAAAACCAGCTGCTGTGGTTGCTCCCATTACAACGGGCTATACAGTGAAAATCAGTAATTATGGTATGACTTGCTTCCCTGTGGCCAGTTTTGCCTCCGAGCAACCTATTCCTCATAGTGATCTAACAAATTCATCTTTAAATGAGTTTTGAGGCTGTGTTTTCGGTGGCTTGGAGGAAGACCCATCAGTTTTTATTTAATAAAACTTTCTTTAGATAGAAATAGGAAAGGATACATTCTAGAAGCTGTTAACAAGAATAAGGTGATTTACTACAAAGATGAGGAGTAGCAACAAGGAAGGAACTTATTCTGAAATTATTCAGTATATATGAGGCACCGCTTTGGTGGTGGTGGTGGTTTTTAATCATGTTTTATGTTTCACTCTGACAACCACTACAATTAACTGAGGAGAGGAATCCAGTTAAATTCAGGAAATATTTTTGAGCACCTAATGTATATCACTATTGTGCTTGGACACAACAGTGACTAAGACCCAATCCTTTCTCATGGTGTGGTTGGGACATAGACGTATAACTCATAGCATAACAATGTATTAGCAAAAACTAATACTGTTTTCCTTCAATGGTGTATATAGTGTTTTTGTTTTGGCGGCAGTGCAACTTCAGTGAGAGTGATGAGCTCTCATTGGAGCAAGGACAGTCTGGTTTTTCTTTGTGCTAATAATGTCTAGCACATAATAGGTAACATAGCTGAGGAAATAATTCTGGAGGTGAGGAACAGGGAGAATTAGATGAGTGTGAAGGGTGAGCTGTATGTTCAGCAAAAGGAAGGGAACAGCATGAGCAGAGGACATGAATAGAGACTTGGAAGGCATGATCTATTTTGAGTATTGTTATAGTGAAAAGCATGTGTATGTCGTGCTTAAGTGATGTACTATATAGTACTACATGAAATTGCACCGTGTACTCAGTTGAGTATGGGAAACTGGTCTGAAGGTGTTTAGGATTATGGCATTTTAACCAGGAACATAGATTTGTGTTGAGGGAGAAACTTGTCAAACTGGAGGATGGACTGACTGGGAAGAAACTATTAATAAATGAAGTTCTCTGGAACCCTCTAGGGCATTTTTTTGATCAACACTATGTTTCTTTTTAATTTTCGTGGGTACATAATAGGTGTATGTATTTATGGGGTACATGAGATGTTTTGATACAGGCATGCGGTGTGAAAACACGTCATGGAGGATGGGGCATGTTTCTGTTCCGTAGGACTAAGTGAGGAAGAGTCAGGGATATGTATGTATATATTCTTGATAAACAGAAGATACTTTTTGTGAAGTTTTTTATTTTCTACAAATACGATGGTATTTTGTGAAGCGTATATGTCTTGTATGTTGACAGAGTTCTTCTAGGTTAGAGACTTGCTGGTAGGTTGATAATACATACTGAAATGGCATTTAATAGATACCAGTAGGTTTGTCAGATTTGGATGAAGAATTGGAGTCGTTTACATTCTGTTTTGCCCTGGAAAGGAATTAAGAGCGCTAGGATTCCATTTGTTACACTACTTAGAGAAGTAGAAATGGTTATGGAATTAGACAGTATTGATACTTAGCCATCCAGCTTAGTGGAGAACTACCGATATTTAGATGTAGGACAAAATTGTTTCCATAAAAGCAGTAAATGAACTAATCTTAAAGAATGTATTTAGTGATCGTATTTTTATTCTGAAGGATAAAAAGAGCATAGGCTTTGTATTCAGAAACCTGGATTTGAATCTGAATTCTATCACTTGTTAGATGCCTAACTTTGGGTAGAGTACTTAACTGCTTTGAGGCTCCATTTCTCAACCTAGAAAATTTCTTGGTTTTCAAATTTTTGTATGACTGGATTTTCATAATTTTACTTTCCTGAGTTATGAGCCATGTGCATTTGCTGTTCTAGAGATAGTTTCAGAGACTTACTTATGTCCCATCTTTTGTTGTCGTTGCCAGGATGGGATCAGTCAGATAAGTTTGTGAAAATCTACATTACCTTGAGTGGAGTGCATCAAGTTCCCACTGAGAATGTGCAGGTGCATTTCACAGAGAGGTGAGTTCTCATTATATTGGGAAAGACGGTGATCATTAACAGTCAACATTGCCTTATCTTGAGACTCTTTTCTTTGCAGTTTTTAAAATTCTTCTTAAATTTAGAATTAATTATCCTTTACAACTACTTTCAAGAGGTGAGCATTAACTGGCCAAATGCACACCCTGAAATAAAGCCAGCAGCTTTTTTTCCACTCTTACGGAGTAAGAGTACCTTTCATAGAACTAGAAAGATGATGTATTCACCATTGTGTTGCAGGTCATTCGATCTTTTGGTAAAGAATCTAAATGGGAAGAGTTACTCCATGATTGTGAACAATCTCTTGAAACCCATCTCTGTGGAAGGCAGTTCAAAAAAAGTGAGTGCTTTTTTTGGTCGTAATATTCTGAAACCTTACCAGATTGAACCTAGCTGATTTAGAATTGAGATGAACTGGAATGAATTTGTCCTGTAACAGGGACCACTGCCTGTTTTGTGAATGTTTTATTGGGACATAGCCAGGCTTATTTGTTTGTGTGTTGTTTGTGGCTGCTTTTGTGCTACAATGGCAGAGTTAAGTGGCTGCAGCAGACCACATGGCCCTAAGTGAAACCTAAATATTTACTGTGTGGTCCTTGACAGAGAACATTTGTCAACTCCTTTTGTAGAAGAATAGGCTGTTGTAAGAATATTCCATTAAAATCAGGAAGGAAGTAAACGTTTGAAGGTAGTTAAGAGTGAGACTTGAGTTTTATGCCAGGTTTACTGCTTATTGTTTGTGACCTTTGGCAGCTTAATCACTCTGTGCCTCAGTTTCTGCATTTATGCAATAGTAATTATTTCACAAAGTTGAAATGATACACTGAAGTGCAATACCATATGTAAAGTGCTTAAATTAATGGTAGTGTTGGCATTGTGCATAATACTCGTATACATAAAAGGAGGTCTTAAGCACTTAGCCTCCTTGGAGTTAGAAACAGCTATAAAAATAAGGAAACTGTCTTTTAAAAACTACTCTTTATAATTTTTACTAAATCAGATAGTCCCTCTTTTCTGCCTAATTTGAATAAATGAAGTTTAATGCATTAGGTATATACATATGCCATTCTGCCATCTGTTTTTATAATACATAATTACTTAACAGCTTACAGGTGATACTCAAATATAGTTGGATTTGCTGTCTTCCTGCACCCTTCTGCATCCACTAGTCCCGTAGGTAGAGTACCAAAAGATCCCTAGAAGTCGTATTGATCATTGTTTAAAGACCTGTACATTCATTGCCCTTCTTTCACACTTTCCAAATGCCTCACCTTGCTCCATACTGCTTTATGTGACTTGGTTTCTTGCCTATCCTCGACCCCTCTTACTATATTACTGTCTCTCTCAGTCACTAAAATCCAGCCACTCCTCCTGCTCCTCAAACACACCAAGATCATCCCATCTTGGAGCCATTCTACATGGCTCTGCCAGCTGCCTTCTCCTGACCTTAAGCTTCAGCTCAGATTTTGCCTCAGGGAGGCCTTCCTAATGAAGTTCCTGCTCCTGCTCCCACCCCCATTAACACCTGCTTTGTCTTGCCAGCACTTTCTAGGATATGACGGTATTCAAGTTTTACTTATTTACGGTCTTTTCACGCCATGAATGTTCAGATTTTGGCCTATTCATACAAGTATTACTAGCACCCCAAATAAGTCTATACATACTAGGGACTTGATTAATTAAATAATTGTTTTGTCTTCTAAGCTGTATTTGTTTTCCCGCTTTTCTTCCAGGTCAAGACTGATACAGTTCTTATATTGTGTAGAAAGAAAGTGGAAAACACAAGGTGGGATTACCTGACCCAGGTTGAAAAAGAGTGCAAAGAAAAAGAGTGAGTCTACTTTCATTTTTTAAAGCATTTTAGTGTATTGTTTCAGATCATAGATTTTTAAGTTTGTCTTTATGGATAATATATTTCTGCTTTCAACTGTCAGAAACTACCTGAAGAGGGCGCGTCCAGCAAGTTGCTTTTTAAGGTCTTTGTAGTTAACAGTTGGCTCTTTAGTGTGGTTGTTAACCCTAGGCACTTCTATACAAATACTGTGCCCATTCCCAGATACTCTGTTTCAGTAGTTCGAGAGAGGCTCAGATACCCCTGTATGTTTTAAATTTCTCAGATGTTTGTGATACATAGTTGTTTTCATTGTCACTGGTTTAGAGTGAAAAAGATAAAATATTTTTATCTTCCTTAATAATGACCTTTTAAAAATGTTTATTCAATGATACTTGCATTCTAGGTCAGTTCATCTTCTAGAGGTACTGACTAATTCAAGACTCAGGTCCAGATCTGTGTATCTCAGGCTTAAGAGGAGAGCTTTTCTAATTATAAAATACATGAGCTTCAGGGTACATCCATGTGTAATGTTTGTGATTTTCCCTCAATTTTTTTTTTCCAAATTATGAGGAAACATGCTTTTAAAAAATGAAAACAAGTTAGAAAATCAAATCTTTACTTTTTTTTTTTTTTTTTGAGACAGAGTCTGGCTCTGTTGCCCAGGCTGGAGTGCAGTGGCCGGATCTCAGCTCACTGCAAGCTCCGCCTCCCGGGTTCATGCCATTCTCCTGCCTCAGCCTCCCGAGTAGCTGGGACTACAGGCGCCTGCCACCTCGCCCAGCTAGTTTTTTGTATTTTTTAGTAGAGACGGGGTTTCACCGTGTTAGCCAGGATGGTCTCGATCTCCTGACGTAGTGATCTGCCCGTCTCGGCCTCCCAAATCCTTACTTATTTTACCTGTTAAAAATGAGGCCAGGCGGGGTGGCTCATGCCTGTAATCCTAGCATTTTGGGAGGCCGAGGCGGTGGATCACCTGAGGTCAGGAGTTTGAGACCAGCCTGGCTGACATGGTGAAACTCCATCTCTACTAAAAATACAAAAATTAGCCAGACATGGTGGCACGTGCCTGTAATCCCAGCTACTTGGGATGCTGAGGCAGACAGAATTGCTTGAACCTGGGAGGCGGAGGTTGCAGTGAGCCAAGATCGCACCACTGCACTCCAGCCTGGGCGACAGAGCAAGACTATCTCAAAAAAAAAAAAAAAAAAAAAAAAAAATCATGGGAAATCCCTGTGCCTAAAAATAGCCCCTTACTATTTTGATGACCTCTTTCATGCACCAAGTGTGTGCATGCTTGGTAGGTGTGTGGTGTTTTCATTAAGATGAACTTAGGCGTGCCATTTTGATTGTGAATATCTTTGGATACACTGTCTTCCCTCTTATCCCTCTACTTCCTGCCAATGTTAACAACCTGAATTATAGTATCTTCCCCCGTGCCTTCATTTCTCCATTGTTGTATATATTTTCTTTTTAAAGGAAACCCTCCTATGACACTGAAACAGATCCTAGTGAGGGATTGATGAATGTTCTAAAGAAAATTTATGAAGATGGAGATGATGATATGAAGAGAACCATTAATAAAGCCTGGGTGGAATCAAGAGAGAAGCAAGCCAAAGGAGACACGGAATTTTGAGACTTTGAGGTCCTTTTGGGAACTGATGTGATGTGGAAATACTGATGTTTCCAGTAAGGGAATATTGGTGAGCTGCATATAAAAATTTGACAGATAGCTATTTACATAGCCTTCTAAGTAAAGGCAGTGAATTCTCCATTTCCTACTGGAGGATTTATTTAAATAAAATATGCTTATTAAACACTCCTGCAAAGATGGTTTTATTAGTACCTTGGTCATTTTGTTCAAGGAAGGGTTATAATTGCATTCTCATGTGAAATATAAAAAGCAAGTCTTGCCCAATAAAAACGCTACATTGTGTGTATTTTTTGTTCAGCTAAGAATTGGAAAAGTATTTGCTTGCCTTTAAGTTACTGACATCAGCTTCCACCATTGTAAAAATTGAGTAAAACCTGAAGTTTTGCATAAAATGCAGATTGGTACCTGTGCTTGAAGGTTGCTGTAGAGCATCTGACCCCTTATTACCACCTTAAGCAATGTGTATGCCATGCATTACCATGCACTAATTCAATCACAGGTGTTTCTATCTAGATTGAAATATGTTTGTCAATGAATGTAGAATAGAAACTAAATCTAAACATGACAATAATAGACACACATCTTTGTATGGTACCAATTAGTTTTGCCGTGGATCAGATGGTTTATGAAAGTAATAACCATAAAGCAAAAAATAATCTGAAAGCCCGTCTATTCCTATGTTCAATAAAGTTAAGTTTTTCTTCATTAGAACAGTTTTATGATTTATTTGCCTAGGAGTATGTCAGAAAAATGAGGCTTGTAGTAGGAATTATTCCTGTTGCCCCTGAAGTCAGGACCAGTGCCTGTGATCTCCATTACTATATTTTATTGGAGGTATTAACCAACACAGTTAGATCAGAGAAAGCAATTGAAGCCAGGCATGGAGGCTGGTGCCCATAATCCCAGCTACTCAGGAAGCTAAAGCTGGAGGATCACTTGAACCCAGGAGTTTAAGGCTGCAGTGAGCTGTGATCATGCCACTGTACTCCAGCTTGGGTAACAGATTGAGAGCCTGTCTCATTTAAAAAAAAAAAAAGCCATTAGACACACAGGAAAAATCCAGAAGGGTAAACTAAAGCCACAATTAATATGGGAATTTGGAAAAAGTGGTAGGATTTACAATACAGCAACAGCTTATGTATAGGATAGCTGTAAGTAAATACTGAAACACATTATGCCTCTGTAATTGGTGTTGATACATGAACAGAATAGCAGACACAATGCATATGAAAGTTACAGAATATGGTAAAAGTGGGATAAAGATGGGTTTTTAATGATGGTAAGATAACTGAAAATAGGCATATAGATACATTCCAGGCAGACTGAAGATCTAATTGTAAAAATGAAAGCATATGGGCCGGGCATGGTGGCTCAAGCCTGTAATCCCAGCACTTTGGGAGGCCGAGATGGGCGGATCACGAGGTCAGGAGATCGAGACCATCCTGGCTAACACGGTGAAACCCTGTCTCTACTAAAAAATACAAAAAACTAGCCGAGAGAGGTTGTGGGCATCTGTAATCCCAGCTACTCGGGAGGCTGAGGCAGGAGAATGGCGTAAGCCCGGGAGGTGGAGCTTGCAGTGAGCTGAGATCAGGCCACTGCACTCCAGCCTGGGCGATAGAGCGAGACTCCGTCTCAAAAAAAAAAAAAAAAAAAAAAAAAAATTGCATACAAATACTAGAAGAAAATGGGGGAAAACTACATTATATGTGACTTAAAACCTAGAAGAAACAAAATTTGATCAGTTTTAACTACATAAAAATGTTTATAGGACAAGAAAAACCCCACCACAACCCAAAGCAAACAATGTATTGAGAGGATTCCAATAATTAAGAATACTTCATACAAAAAGAAATGTAAATGATCTTTAACCTGTAAAGATGCTTACCTTGTTCAGAAGAGAATAAACCACAGTTTCTTTTTACCTTTCACTGGAAAAAGTTTAAAAACAAATGTATTCAGTGTTGAGGCTGTGGAGAAATAAGGACACATATATGGGAATGGAATGAAAAAGTTAAACTCTGGTTAACACTCAAGAGTATTTAGGTGGGTGCAGTGGCTCACGCCTGTGATCCCAATATTTGGGAGGCCAAGGCAGGCGGATCACTGGAGGTCAGGAGTTTGAGACCATGCTGGCCAACATGGCGAAATCCTGTCTACTGAAAATTAAAAAAACTAGCTGGGCATGGTGGCAGATGCCTGCTACTCGGGAAGCTGAGGGACAAGAATCACTTGAACCTGGGAGGCCAAGGGACGAGAATCACTTGAACCTGGGAGGCTGAGGGACAAGAATCACTTGGACCCGAGAGGCACAGTTTGCAGTGAGCTAAGATTGTGCCACTGCACTCCAGCCTGGGTGACAGAGTAAGACTTTTGTCTCAAAAGAGTATTTGGTAATAACCATCAGAATTACATATGCATTTATCCTCTGACTCAGAATTTTAACTTCTTTCTGGGCTCTGAAAGGTGCATTTACAAAAATTTGGAATGCTATATGCAAAAGATCAGAAATACCCAAGTGTATTAAACAGGAAAGTATTACAGTTCATCCACATGAGGGAGTCACAAAACAATGAAGATTTCTGTATAATGTAAAACGGTCACCAGGATAGAGTAAGGGGAAAAGCAAAGTGCAGAACATTTATGGTATACCCACTGGGTTTGTGTAAGAAAGGGTGAGAAAGGCGAATGTATGCACATAGGTGTATTTGCTTATGTTTCAAAAAGAAACTCGGGTAAACCCAAAGCTAATAAAAATTGTTAGCAGGGGAAGGAAGGAGATGAGGATGGAAGCTAGTCTGTGAATGTAACTTTTTCTAGAGTTTTGACGTTAGAACCATCTAAAATTTAACATGATTGATAAAGTAAAAAATGACCCTAAACCCACCAACACATTGTCTTAGTCTATTCCTGCTGCTGTAACAAAATGCCACAGACTAAGAATTCATAAATAATATTTATTTCTTGCACTTCTGGAAGCTGGGGAAGTCTAAGATTTGGCACCAGTAGATTGGTGTCTGGTAAGGGCTTGCTTTCTGCTTCCAGTATGGTGCCTTCTTGCAGTATCGGAAGGGTAAAAGGGACAAACTCTCCCTCAAGCCCTCTTAGAAAGGCACTGATCCCATCCATGAGTGTGGCCCCACCTCTTAATAATGTCAATGCATTGTGGATTAGATAGCCACGTGAATTTTAGAAGTACACAAATGTTCAAACTACAGCATGTATATACATCAAGTTGGTAGTACAAACTACTTTCAAATAACTAGAACACAAGTGTTCGCCCATTGGTAGTGAGATGGATTCTAAGGACAAAAAAACCACAAGTGAATCTAAAACTATAATCACTAGTGTTAGCAGTAAAATTATATTGAAACTTTCAATATAATTTATGATAAAGGTAAACAGGCTGATGTCATTAGGAGCTAAGATTTTTGTATTTATATTAAATACATTCTAAAATCAATAAAAACTCGCCATTTTTTTTTTTTTTTTTTGAGACGGGGTCTTGCTCTGTTGCCCAGGCTGAGGTGCAGTGGTGCAATATCAGCTCATTGCAACCTCTGCCTCCCAGGTTCAAGGGGATTCTCCAGCCTCAGCCTCCCGAGGAGCTGGGACTATAGGTGTGTGCCACCACGCCCAGCTAATTTTTGTATTTTTTGGTAGAGACAGGGTTTCACCATGTTGGCCAGGCTGGGTCTCAAACTCCTGACCTCAAATGATCCACCCGCCTCAACCTCCCAAGGTGCTGGGATTATAGGCGTGAGCCACCGCACCCGGTCTATTTTTACCTTTTAAAAAAAGACTTGCCTAGGTAGGCCCGCTGAAAGGACCTAAACGCAATGATGATAATAGCCATCAGCACTGCCTAGTGCTCAGTGTGGTCTCTAAACACTATTTCCTACAAAAAGGTCCACGAACCCTTGGAAAAAGTGTCTGAGGCAGGAAATGCACAAAGTAGACCTGGGTTAGCTTATGTCAGAAAGCAAGGAAATACTGAATAATTCTGTACCAATTCAGTAGGATACAGTAAACAACTTAAGGGGCTCCCACTGGTAATGGGACAATTTGAGCATCAAGAAATAATGAATGGAATAGATTGAAACAATATACACAAAATTTGCAAGTTCACTACAGTGAAAAATAAATGATTGTTACCATTTTCATTGGCTAGAGCACCAACTCATTTACTCTAAAAATTGTTAAAGAATCATGCATTTATCTTGAAGAAATGTATTTCAGGAAAATAAATTGCTGATAAGGAAAAGTTCTTGACAGAAAAATTCTAGCCAATACAGAAAAATTATGGAATTAGAAAACTACAATTGCAAACCTTAATGAAACAACAGATCAGAGTAACAATCATCAATGAAAAGCAAAAACTGCTTGCTTCAGCAGCACATATATTAAAATTGAATGATACAGAGATTAGCATGGCCCCTGTGCAAGGATGACATGCAAATTTGTGAAGTATATTAAAATGCTGTAAAACAAAAAAAAGCAAAAACCATTGAGTGGCAGGTTAATGAATGGTTAACTTCAAATGCAGGGACCAGGCTGATCCCACCTGAACCTACTGGTCAAGCAGCATTCAAAGTTGGACAGACAGATAACGTGCCTTCTGGTGTAACAGTACAGAGCACTGCTGATGAAAATTCAACTCCAAAACACGGAGCCTGAATCTAGGCCAGTCTCAATGTAACTACCAGTTTATAGGGAATTTGGGTGACAGGAATACATTTAAAAACACACGAAAGAAGCAAACAGCTAAATGTTGGACATTCTACAGGAAAAATGGCCCGTTTCCTCCCACAAATGAATGACATAAAGTTGTGGAGAAGAGGTTTATAGAACAAAAGGGATGTAAGAGATGTAGCAACCAAATGAAATACATGGATCATACTTGGACTTATTCAAACAAACCAAAAAGATGTGGGGTATCCTTTCAATGATACGCCAGAAATCAGTAAATCTGATTGTTCTAGTTATGATTTGATTAACACTAGTTACTAGTTATTAGCTAGAACATTCCAGTTGGTAAGTTGTCATACATGTTTAAGAAATATGAATCCAAATTAGATTGTGATAATTCCCTCATAACTTCACCTCCACCTGAGTTTCAGACTCTGCTATCCAGCTGCATACTAGTCTTCATCAGATGACACAGGCATCTCCAACACTGCATGACTGGAACCTGAACTCGCTTATCTTCTGTTTCCCCTAAATCTGTTCTTTTTCCAAATTTTCTATCTTGGAGTTGCCCTCTACCATCTATCTAGACACTTTTATCAGGAACTGAGAGAGCCATCTTTACCTCTTAGATATAATCAGTCTTGTAAGTCTTGCCCAATTTTCTTTCCTAAAACTTTAAAAATCTGTCCTCTCTTCTCTAGTAAATACCACAATGTTAGTTCAGGCCTTCATCTTCCTCAACAATTAAGACATCCTCCTAACTGGTTGTCTTGCCTGTAGCCTTTTCCTCTCATGGCCATCTGCCACACAGCCATCACTTACCTGTGTTACAAACTGATGATGTTATTCCTGTGCTTAAAACTATCTAATACCTGGTATGTCAGTCTTAATTCCTTCACATGATTTGTGAGATCCTCCACTATATGAGCCTTGTCTTGTGCTTCATATATCTGATCCACTGAAGTGACTGTGGTTCTCCGATGCTAGAGTGCCTTTGCTTCTTTGTGCTTTTGTTCCCTCTGTGTGCAGAAAAAAATCTCACCCCTCACCTCCTGATTTATTAATAAGTTCTCCAGGAATATTTTCCTGATGTTAAGTAGGTACTTCAATATGTGTATTTTTATCACTGGGCTGATCACACTGTTGAGTTACTGAATGAGAACTTTGTGCTACCCTTACTCATTTCTGTTATGAATTAAATAAACATAAAAATGTGGAATATATACTGTTCCAACAAAACTCTTCCTCTTTGGATGGAAACCTTCAAGGACTTAAAGAGGCATAATTTGTTTTAAAGTCCCTTAAGGATGGACAAGAAAACACTTAGTGGTTCTTTTGTTCAGCCATCACACAAAGAAGTGGAGCATTAGATAATCCAGAATAGCAGCCTTGCTATCCAATCTACTGTGTTATCCAACAATAATAGGAAGGGGAGCTCTGCAGGTCAGGAAAGCTAGCCCAGGATTACAAACTGCCATAAATGAGCTACGTGTCAATTAGTTGGATTATGTATAACATTTTATGAAATAATGCTCTTAAAAACAAAAACCCTTATATGTTACTAAAAGATTAAACTTAAAAGGAGGGTATAAAAAACATATTCACAGAAAATATTTATTATACTACTCATTGCACTATGTATGGAACAGTATGTTTATTAAGTCCAAGAGAAAAGATAATTCACTGACATGAAACACCCAAATTTCTTCATTTTAAAAGTAGTTTAGAGATAGCATCAGGTAGGCCAAACAACTGTACTGGGCCCCTGTAGAGCTAGGGTTTGGTCTATTAAAAAAATCTTTTCTTGCTGGAACTGGCTTCCCTGCAAGCTCAATAGGTTCTGGAGCTCATTTACCACATTGCTCGCTGGATCCCAGAAAGTTGCCCGTGGTCAGCTAAGTGACGGAAGACTATACGACTAAGCCTCCAGCGCCGCTTCACACCACGCGGACGGGACGTCATAACACACCGATTCCTGATTCTAACGGGACAGCTATCCCGGGGGAGGGCAGCGATTTCTTCATCGGCCACGTCCTAAGGGAAATCACATTATTACACAGATCACATTACATTGTTGCACATGTATCTTGCTCCTTCTCACTGGCAGTTAACTTTCTTTTTTCCTTTTTTGTTTTTTGAGACAGAGTCTTTGCTCTGTAGCCCGGGCTGGAGTGCAGTGGCCAGATCTCAGCTCACTGCAAGCTCCGCCTCCCGGGTTTGTGCCATTCTCCCGCCTCAGCCTCCCGAGTAGCTGGGACTACAAGCGCCCGCCACCTCGCCCGGCTAGTTTTTTGTATTTTTAGTAGAGACGGGGTTTCACCGCGTTAGCCAGGATGGTCTCGATCTCCTGACCTCGTGATCCGCCCGTCTCGGCCTCCCAAAGTGCTGGGATTACAGGCTTGAGCCACCGCGCCTGGCCGTCCTTTTTTTTGTTTTTTGAGACAGAGTCTCGCTCTGTCACCCAGGCTATGGGTGACAGATTGTGCAATGTCACAATCTCAGCTCACTGCAACCTCTGCCTCCTGGGTTCAAGTGATTCTCCTGCCTCAGCCTCCCAAGTAGCTGAGATTACAGGTGTGCACTACCACCCTCAGCTAAATTTTGTGTTTTTAGTAGAGACGGGGTTTCGCCACGTTGCCCAGGCTGGTCTCAAACTCCTGAGCTCTGGCAATCCGCTTGTCTCAGCCTCCCAAAGTGCTAGGATTACAGGTGTGAGCCACCGCACCCAGCCACTGGCAGGTAATTTTCGTTGCATGAGTACCATAATTCATTTATCCATCCTACCTTTGATGATCATCTGTCTCATCTTCCGATTTGAGCGAATATGAATAGTACAGCTACATACTTTTGTTTAAGTCATTGGTAAAGTATGTGAATGTATTTCTGTTGCCTCCTCACGTTTTTTGAATCACAGAAGTTTGAAACCTCTGGGCTGATGATCAAATAGGAGGGAATATGGCTTTAGATAAGACTAGACAAGGAGGAAGGAGAGTATCACATGAAGCCCTGATGTCTATGGTAAAGATTCTGACAACTGGAGAAGTAAAGGGGAGAGATCAGATGAGGTTTATATTTTTAAAAAATCATTTGCAAGGTAGAGGATGAATCAGGTAAGGGTAAAATGGTTGAGGGGAGAAAAGGGGGATTACAGCAGTAGCTAGGGCTCAGGTTTTGTCAGTAGAGATTTCTTCCTATGTATGTGTTCAAGAGTGTGAGTGTTCATAATATTCACTTTAATCTGGTAAGTGTGCTGACAAGTATGATGGATCCTGTGCTAGACTGTGGTGCAAGCAAAATAATTAACACATTAAAAGAACACAAATTAAATGAAAGTATATACAAACCAAAAATTAACACAAAAGCTTATGCATGTGTTACCATTATGAACTAACAGAATTACATAAAACAACATGATTGCCAGGCGCGGTGGCTCACGCCTGTAATCCCAGCACTTTGGGAGGCTGAGGCGGGCGGATCACCTGAGGTCGGTAGTTTGTGACCGGCCTGACCAACATAGAGAAACCCCATTTTTACTAAAAAGACAAAATTAGCTGGGTGTGGTGGTGCATGCCTGTAATCCCAGCTGGCTGGGAGGCTAAGGCAGGAGAATCGCTTGAACCCAGGAGGCAGATGTGGTGAGCCGAGATCGTGCCACTGCACTCCAGCTTGGGCAACAAGAGCAAAACCCCATCTCAAAAACAAAACGAAACAAAACAAAAAAACCGAAAAAACAACATGACTGAGCCATTGAGTAGTAAACAATAAATGCTATACAAGGAACTGGAGAGAAGAAATGACTGGGCAGGAAGATTGAAGCCAAGTTTCATGGAGGTGGACTTTAAAGAATAGCTAGAAATTACTGATTGATTGATTGGTTGATACATACTCCTCCTTGTTCCCCGAAAGATTTAAGGCAGTTTATAAATGAGGAAACTGGGGCAAAGAGAAATGAGAGTAGAAAAGATAAAAGCCTCAGGAACACAAAAGTGCATGCTGTGAAAGCCTGTAAGTTTGTTAGAACTGGGACATAAATTTCACTTGTAACAAACTTAGCAGGCAGCAGAGAACCATGATCAGTTTACATGATTCAGACTCTGCACAGTTATTGCTGCTAGTCATACCAGAGACACTTCTTCTGGGTGTCTTCATAAAGGTACTCAAACAACACACCCCCAGCTGTATTAAGGTATAATTGACAAATAAAAATTGCATATATTTAAGGCATACGATGTCATGATTTGCTGAACATACACATTGTGAAATGATTACCACAATGAAGCTAATGAACGCATCCTTCACCTCACAAGATTACCTTTTGTGTGTGTGTGTGTTAAGAACACTTCAGATCTACTCTCTTAGCAATTTCAAGTACACAATACAGTACTATTGACTATAGTCACAGTGCTGTGCATTAGCTCCACAGAATTGATTCATCTTACAACAGAAAGTACACGCTTTGACCAGTATTTCCTGATTTCCCTCTGTCCCCCATACCTCCCATACACCCTAGTCCTCCTAGCTCCAAGCAGCCACCATCCTGCTTCCCTGCCTCTATGATCAATGTCTTGAGCTCAGTTTCTTGGGGGCCCCATTTTTTTTTTTTTTTTTTTTTGAGACACAGTCTTGCTCTGTCACCCAGGCTGGAGTGTAGTGGCATGATCTCGGTTCACTGCAACCTCTGCCTCCCAAGTTCAAGCAATTCTCCTGCCTCAGCCTCCCAAGTAGCTGGGATTACAGGTATGTGCCACTTGCACCCATCTAAGTTTTGTATTTTCAGTAGAGACAGGGTTTGGCCAGGCTGGTCTTGAACTCCTGACCTCAGGTGATCTGTCCGCCTTGGCTTCCCAAAGTGCTGGGATAACAGGTGTGAGCCACTGTGCCTGGCCTGCCACTTCTTATTACTCCCTAAATGTAGGAAAGTAGCTTAATGCCACTTTAGTGTAAGCCATAACCCAGTGGTCCAAGGCCCTCAGTTTTCTGCTCATCCGGCTTAATCCAGACAACACTAAAAAGAAACCATAGCAATAAATAGGATGTATATCATTCTGTCAACTTCTCTAAATGTAGTTTTTTTAAAATCTGAGTTCTCAGTAAGTTGAGTGGCCTTGAGTTTAATTTATATCTCCCTAATAAGCCTGCTTAATGCAGATATGCTACATCACCACTTAGGTGCAGGGCTTTATGCTTCAGAAAGCCAAGCAGGGTAGACATCCTCTTACTCAACCCAAGCAGTATGACAAGAAAGTAAGCCTTAATGGAAAGGCACTTCAGCACACAGAGGTGGGCAAGGGAGTTCAGGGAGACAGGCTCAGAATGGTACTGGGTAAGGAACAGTTTAGGCTGTGTGCTAGGCACATAGCCTTCAACATCAGCAATGCCTCCCAATGCCTTGCCAGTTAAAAGATTGCGATGAGGCTGGGTGCACTGGCTCCCGCCTGTAATCTCAGCACTTTGGGAGGCCCAGATGGGCGGATCACGAGGTCAGGAGTTCGAGACCAGCCTGGCCAACATGGTGAAGCCCCGTCTCTACTAAAAATACAAAAATTAGCTGGGCATGGTGGCATGCGCCTGTAATCCCAGTTACTTAGGAGACTGAGGCAGGAGAATTGCTTTAACCTGGGAAGCAGAGGTTGCGGTGAGCTGAGATTGCACCATTGCGCTCCAGCCCGGGGGACAGAGAGAGACTCCATCTCAAAAAAAAAAAAAAACAAAAACAAAAAACAAGATTGGGATGAAGTCAGGGAGAGACCTTAGGTGAAAATAACACCTAGTTTACCAGTACTTTCTAAGGCTGGCATAATGAAACAGTTGAAAGGCTAGTTAGGAGTGAATAGTCTTTAATTTGAAACTCACCAAAATCAGTTTCAAGGCTATTTGTTTATATTGATGTGGATCTTATTCTCCAGAAATTATATTGATACCAAGTCAAAACAAACAGTATCAAAAGCGATCTGATGTGAGTTAAGGATCTTGTGGTACAAAGGGACTCATCTTAATTAGCTAACCTGAAGAATTTTTGGCAAAATGGTATTCTTCCTGAGTGAATTAATACGTAGCCTCTCATCTGCGTATTCATAGGCCATTTTTCGTCTCTTCACATCGCGCCACATTCTCCAGTCTACATAGTGACTTCGAACTTGGCCTGAAGCTGATGAAGGAACCATCTGAAAGACAGAGACAAGGGGCCAGTGAAGGATAGCCAGGCCCACATTCTGAGTGTTCCTCAATCCTGCAATTCTCTTTCTGCCACTATTTATGACCTAGTATTCTTTTAAGAGTTGTTTTAGATCAGTTTAATAATTTAAGATAATAGACTTCCTAATTCAGAATAAATAAGTTTTATGGATATATATTAAGTCAAAATCATAATAATATAATGCAATAACATATGTATTGGAAGGTGAAAGACAGATTTTCAGAAATTTTTATTATTCTGTTCGACCTGTACTTAAGCCAATAAGTACAAATGGTTCAAAAATCGAAAAGGTATAAAAAGACACACAGTGAAAAGTCTCCCCGCACCTCATTCCTCACCTGCCCAGTGACTCCCATGCCCCACAGGTATCCACTGTTTCTAGTTTCTTGTATATCCTTCAGAGATTTTTGTCTGTATACACTCCCCTCCCATTTTTCATTCCCTCTTTTCAGTTAACAATATACGTTAGAGATCTTTCAATATCTGAATGTAAAAAGCTTCCCCATTTTCTTCATATTGCATAATCCACTATATAGAAGCATCATAATTTAACCTGCCACGTATTGCTGGACAGACCTCACTATTTATCATTATAAACAATGCTAAAGTGAATAATGTCTTAGAAATCATTTCATATGTATTCCTATATATCTTGAAGATACATTATTTATTTATTTATTTTACTTTTTTGAGATGGAATCTAGCTCTGTCACCCAGGCTGGAGTGCAGTGGCGCAATCTCAGCTCACTGCAACATACGCCTCCCGGGTTCAAGCAATTCTCATGCCTCAGCCTCCTGAGTAGCTCAGACTACAGGTGCCCGCCACAACATCTGGCTATTTTTTGTTTTTTGTATTTTTAGTACAGATAGGGTTTCACCATGTTGGCCAGGCTGGTCTTGAACTCCTGACCTCAATTGATCCATCCATCTCGGCCTCCCAAAGTGCTGAGATTACAGGAATGAGCCACTGTGCCCAACGAGGATAAACTATTAGGAGCAAAACTGCTAGGTCAAAGGGTACTTTAAAACTATCACTGAGCTGATACTTCTCAGCACTAGTTGTCCAGTAATAAGACAGTATATTCCTTGTTGTCTCACATTTTCATGGTGATAATTTATAGTTTTGACTGACAGTATGGGCAAAGGGAGTATAGATCGCAAGAAACGTTAAGTCTCTCTCAAACCAGAGGAAATATTACACGTTAATTAAATTGCCCCTATAGAAAAATGATGGCTTCTGATAAGTGATGTTTGTAAAAGAATTATATGTATAGCAGAATATAAAACTGAAAATAAGAATACTATAAATAGAAAGCCAACATTTTTTCAGTCTATTAACAAAAGATAAACTGAACATCTTCAGTGCTCACATTACTAAACAAAAGTTCCATGGGGAAATATAACAATTCTGCAATCACCTTTTGGAAAAAAGATAAGCAGGAATAGAATGTAAACATTGATGTGGCATATGACTGAGTCCAGTGAATGCCTTGGTAACCATGGCTGGAAATGCTTGTCCCAGAAACACGGGCTTTGAAATGTTGACAGAATTTTGACTAAAGTGGGGACAGGGGAGGGGAGAAAAGCTAGTTTGTCCAAACAAAACATAGAAAAGAACAAGATATATTCATAAGATCAAGGAGAAATCATTCTGGCTGAAAGAAACCATTCACATTGAGGGGCAATGTGAGGTTTGCTTTTTACCTATGAAATTGAGGGTACAGGGGATTTAGAAAACAAGATTAAGCATTTCTTCTTTGAATTCTTTTTCAAAGTATTCCTAATCAAATTCTCCTAGAAAACAAATTTTCATAGAATGAAATAGTCTTTCATTCTATTTTGCATACCTTGTTTTCTTACTAGAAAAGTAATACACTTTTTTTTTTTTTTTGAGACAGAGTTTTGTTCTTGTTGCCCAGGCTGGAGTACAATGGCATGACCTCAGCTCACTGCAACCTCTGCCTCCCAGGTTCAACCGATTCTCCTGCCTCAGCCTCCTGAGTAGCTGGGATTACAGGCGCCCGCCACCACGTTCGGCTAATTGTGTATTTTTAGTAGAGATGTGGTTTCTCCATGTTGGTCAGGCTGGTCTTGAAATCCGGAAGTAATACACTTTTAAAATAAAATATTTATTGGCCTATTACATTATTTCTTCTGTGAATGCTTTTATGTCCTTTACATTTCTACTGTGGTGTATTTCCTTACCAGCTTATAATGGTGCTTTATAGATTAAGGCTGCATCTATTCTGCTCTGTACACATCTTATCCTGCCCCCATCTCTTACCCCTCTTCAGCTCCTAAAACCTTTCCACTGGGCCCTCTCAATCCATGGTCTACCATCAAAATCTTTTAAATTCTCAACTTCTCTTAACATCTCCTTCACCTTTTGCTCTGGCCAAATTTTAAATCCCTCCTCACAGCTTTTCCTGTAGCTCCTTTTTCTTCCATTACTGGGCCTAGGGATGGGATAGGTAAGTGTCTTCCTTGCTCTTCATTGCAACTTCCAGTTCTCCTTCCTTCCTGAAAGCTCCTGGCTTTGACTCATGCCATTGGGCTTACTACCTTCCACTACCTCTCATCATTACAGTCATCTACCAAAGCCCCTGCCACTCCCTTTCATTTTTCCACGATTTTGGATCCTGGCTTACTGTCACTCTCTCCAATATTCTTGCTATCTTAATTCCTGGTGATTTCAATATACATGAAATTATACCCTAATCACTCTGATCTCTTAACACCTCTCCTTCAATGATTTTTGTTACTCTTGTTTAACTATTCAATTCCATGCCCATGTCGTGGGTATTTTATTATTAATTAGTGCAAGTTCTCCATTATCTCACTTTGTATATCTCATTCTCTATCACTTCTTTCTAGCTTGCTCCTTCTAACACCCCAGTAACAATGCTTCTGGGACTTTCAATCCATTGATCCTACCATTTTTCACTTTTTTCACTCAGCTTTTGATTTCCTTTCGTCTTCTCTCACCCAGCCTGAATTCCTTTGTTCTATAAATACAATGTTCTCTTGAATACACCATCAACTCTCTGGCCCCTCTCTCACTTCTCTGTACTTACTCCAATTCTCCTGACCATTCCTTCTGTCCATTTCCAACTCTTTTACATGGTCTCTTTCCCCTTAAATCTCTGACACTTGCTCCCACATCCTCACACTCAGCTGATGACTTCACCTTCTCCTTAATTATAAAATTAGAAGAAATCAAAAGAGCATTTCTATAAATGCTCACCATCACTGTGACTCACTTACTAGCATCTGTATCATATGTTCTACATTCCCTCCTGCTATCAGAGATCCACTCTGTCCAATAAAGTAGCCGCTAACCACATAGGGGTATTAAACACTTGTAATATAACTAGTACAACTGGGGAATGTAATTATTTTAATTAATTTAAAATTAAAAACCAAAGCATTGTAAACATTAAACAACTTTATTATTTTGGTAGAACTATATTTTCCATTTTAATTATGGGAAATTTATCATCCAAACTGAGATATGCTTTAAGTGTTTGAAAATCTAGCATGAAAGAAAGAATGTAACTATTTCATATGTCATTGTTATATTGATTCCATGTTTAGAACCACAATATTTCAGATATACCTGGTTAAATATTAGATTAAACTTAATTTCATCTACTTCTTACTTTTTAAATGTGGCTACTAGAAAAATTTTAAATTACACATGTGGTTCGCATTATATTTCTATGGACAACACTGCTACAGATGAACTGTCCAAGTTCCTAAGATCATACTTCATGACTTCATGCACAAGACCCCATCGCCTTTTTTTTTTTTTTTTTAAATGTTTTTGGTATTTTTACGGCTAGTCAAGTGAAGCAGTGGGAGTGGAGAAGGAACAAATAAATCTGTATCTGGTTGTGATCAATTAGTTTTAAACATCACTGCACTCGAACCAGCCTCCATTGCCTCTTACCTACATAAAGGTACAGCTCTAGCAATTCTTCCCTCTTCTACATAATCAATTTTTAATACTACAGGATCCTTCCCTTTCATACACAAACATGCTGTTTTCCCTGCCATGTTAAAACAATCCCCCGCCGCCCCCGTTATTGACCCATGTTTTTTTGTTCTCCTTTACAGCAAACCTCCTTTAAAGGCTTACCTATACTCCAATTTCTTTCCTCCTATTCTCTAGAACGTTTTCGTCTCCATAACATCATCAGAACACCTGTGATTAAGGTTCCAACAACCTTCACATTGCTAAACTCGTCAGCCAATTCTCAGCACTTCTTTTTAATTGATTTATCAACTTTGAGCAGAGTTGCTCACTCCTTACACTTTGAAATTCTGTCATCCTTTGCTTCCCGGCCATCCCACTCCCCTAGTTTTCCACCTCCCTAGCTGACAGCCCCTTTCAGTCTCCTCTGCACGGGTCTCATCTCTTAACGTTAGAAGTCTCTGAAGGCTCAATCCTCGTACCTCGTCTCCCATCTACTCACTCTCTTATAAATCAGAGTCAATATCACATCTTTCAATACTAGTTAGTTATATGCTTACGAAAACCAAATTGACATCTGCAGCTCGGACCTCCCCTGAACCAAGCCCAAGCGGGGAAGAGGGCGGAGGGAGAACCCCTGGACTAGTCCTCACTGAGCACTACAGGTGGCAGAGTCGTGGGGGACCGGTGGGTTACGAGATTCAGGGGTGAGGGGTAGCGGTGTGGATAAAGGTAGGAGCCTGACCTGCTTGAACGTCCGAAGCAGCGAGCCCAGCATGAAGGCCGCCATGTTGTCCGCCGCAAACTACAAAGCGCTGCAACTTTATTGACACTGCCGAATAGCCTAGGACACGAGGGGCGGGGCCTGGGTCGCCTGGGGCGGGGTGGGGCGGGGCGGGGCGGGGCGAGGAGAGGAGGCGGGTGGGAATGGCCTACAGGAAAGTGGAGTTAGTTTTGGGATCTGAGCTCTCGCGATATTTCATGGTACTTGGGCAAATGACAAATCCGAAGGCGTCGCGTTGATCGTGATGGCGCAGCCGACGTTCCTCGTGTGTTGCAGCCCTTCCTTCCGTTTTACACACCCTCTTAAACTACCTATGTCTCTGCCCTCCTCCTTTCCTTCCGCCTTTACCTAGTCGGCCGTCACCAATTTCTCTTCCACTGCATTCTCGGTTCCGCTCAACGTGCACCTCCTATATACTCCACTCGGTTCAGGGTAGAAACCTAGAAATTATTGCCACCTCCTCCTCCTCTGCCATCTCTCCTATAGATCCTGCAACTCTCTCCCTTTTCTCCACTATAATGGTGGTGTGGTGATGATGTTGATGATGGCAATGATAAAGATAGTTCATTTGTATGTCTGGGTATATATATTATCTGTATTGGGATTTTAGGTTAAAAGGACGTAAACATTATGTTTGTCCTTGGTAGAGGCATTGCCATTTAAAAACTGCTGTTTTCACTTTGTTATGCAGGAAACTAACCTTCAGGTCATCTTTAGACCCGCTGTCCTTCCTCTGGGATGAACCCTTAGAGGGGCCACTTTCCTTTGTATGGATGTAAGGCAAGTACCACGCACCTACCGTTCTGATAGAAGAGTATGGAGGAGCATGTATTACCTTGGCAAGTACCCGTGTCTTCGATGTGTTGGTGGATGAAGTGGAGCGATGCCCATGTGCTAATTACATCTGCATTGCTACACAGGAGCCTTCTGGGAGGAAGGAGAGCTGAATGTAGACTCTTTTCTTTAGAGGTTCAAATGTATTAGACCATATCTAATGGATGGGGAGGGTCTGACAGGCCAGCTGGCGGGTAAACATAACATGAGTCCCTGTTGTGAGAGAATCAGAATACTAGACTGGCCTCAGGCAGGCATCTGTTCCTAATTCAAACTCGTGTAATACCCTTCTCTCCCTCCCCACAGCTGGGCTCATCTTCTATCATCAGGTCATGAAATAGGTGAGCTAGCTCTGTGCACTCTGGTCTTTTCTTCCTTTCTGGAATACTAGTTCTGAAAGCATCTTTTTTGTTGCTGTTGTAGGTTATGATTTAATTCTACCTTTTTGGTGTGACCAGGAACAGGGGCAAGAGTCCACCTCTACAATCTCATAGGAAGAACAGTCAGGAGAATTATATACATCTACAGTGGGCACAGGACTTAGGCCAGATCTTCCTGGAAAGTGGTCAGAAAGACTTAGACTAAGCCACGGGAGTTAGGCCAATCTGATGGTTTGCCCTTTCAAAGATGGCAAAATACTGTTCGATGAAGAGGTAGCCCAGGATCCAGAACTCTTCTGGGTGGTGGAGATGTTCATGCCCTGGAAGCTGCTGGTGCCCCCCTGCTGGCTTTTTACTGGTTTTATGAAGGATATTAAAAATGGGCTGAGCATGGTGGCTCACACCTGTAATTCCAGCACTTTGGGAGGCTGAGACAGGTGGATCACTTGAGGTCAGGAGTTCAAGCCCAGCCTGGCCAACATGGGTGAAACCCAGTCTCTACTAAAAATACAAAAATTAGCCGGGTGCAGCGGCAGGTCCCTGTAATCCCACCTACTTGGGAGGCTGAGGCAGGAGAATCTCTTGAATCCAGGAGGCAGAGGTTGTAGTGAGCCGAGATTGCATCACTACACTCCAGCCTTGGCAATACAGCAAGACCAAAAAAAAAAAAAAAAAAACTAAAAAGGATACAGATGCACAGTCAGTTGGAAGAGAGGTGTGGGAGAAGGTACAGGGGATGGGACTTGGAGCTTCAATGCCCTTTCCTGGTGGGGCCACCCTCCAGAAACCTCCACATATTCAGCTATCTACAACTTCTGAAAGCATCTTTAAACAGCATTACTAACTTTTTTCTAAAAATTGTGATACAATATACATAACATAAATTTTCCCATCTTCACCATTTTAAGTGTACAATTCAGTGGCATTAAGTACCGTCACACTGCTACGCAACCGTCATCACTGCCCATCTCCAAAACTTTGTATCTTCCAAAACTAAAACACTGTACCATTAAACAATAACTCCCCATTCCCCCTTCCCTTCAGCTCCTGGCAACCACCGTTCTTCTTTTTGTCCCTATAAATTCAACTACTCTACATAGCTCATATAAGTGGAATCGTGCAGTGTTTTGTCTTTTTGTGACTGGCTTCTTTCACTTATAACATCTTCAGGGTTTATCCATGCTGCAGCATGTCTCAGCACTTCATTCCTTTTTATGGCTCAGTAATATTCCATTGTTTGGCTACACTACATTTTGTTTCTCTGTCATTAACACTTGCTTTACCTACACCTTTTAGCTGTTGTGAATAATGCTATGAACAAATATCTTAAACAGCATTCGGATCTTGTTAGGCCATTTTTCACTTTAAGAAGAGATTAAAACAACCTAATGGTGTAAGGGAGGCAGGAAACTCTGAGATACTGAGACAAGACTCCAGGGTCTTCTTTAACTAATTGAATTGGTTTTTTAAAACAGCCTAAGATTTCCCCCCAGATCCCCCAGTGTGCACTCCTCCCTTAGTGTGTGGGCCACTTGGCAGGGCCTAAAGAAGTCTCAGTTTACCTTGAATTTTCCCAAGGAGTCTCTGATTCTCTCTGGCCACTTAACAGAATGTGGGAAAGGCTGTTGTCTTTACTGTCCTGGAATATTAGAATCAGGAGAACCATCATAATTCACTTAATCATTCAGAAAATATTTACTAAATGCCTATTATGTACGAGTGTGTAAGTATGTGTCAGGTCGGAGACTGAAAAAACATCCCAGCCCTTCTGATACTTGTAATTCCACTGGGGATTGTAGATTTGGACACGAGTGGAGCTATCTACCAAGGACGGTTATATTACCTTTGGTTTTTCCTTATATTCTTTCCTTTAGAGGCTTAAAAGTAGTTTTTGGGTGGATAAAATAAAATTTAAGAGTTAATTATTTTTAAGTTCGATTGTAAGAGATGTTTATAGTTGCTATTTTCTAGGCCTAATTAAATTATAAAAATGATTGCATAGATAATGAAATTGAGGCATAGAGAGGTTAGGTAACTTGCCAAGCCAGCTGAGCTAAGAACGTTAAGGCAGATGCTCTTTTTTTGTTTTTTTTTTTTTTTTTTTGTGGTGGAGTCTCACTTTGTCACCCAGGCTGGAGCGCAGTGGCGCGATCTCGGCTCACTGCAAGCTCCGCCTCCCGGGTGCTCGCCATTCTCCTGCCTCAGCCTCCTGAGTAGCTGGGACTACAGGCGCCCGCCACCTTGCCAGGCTAATTTTTTTGAATTTTTTGGTAGAGACAGGGTTTCACCGTGTTAGCCAGGATGTTCTTGATCTCCTGACCTCGTGATCCGCCCGCCTCGGCCTAAGGCAGATGCTCTTAATCCTCTCTCCATGTTGTCTTCTGGAGGAGTGATGGCTCAGGATAAAGGCCTGACTGTTGTCACAGAATTCTTACTTATAAAATGTATCAATTGATTAATGTATGGATTTCATGCCATTCTAATGAATACTTCAATTATATAATACTCCTATATATTATATAAATATATATTTGTAATAAATATATAAATATATATTTAGGTTATATATAGGTTAAATATAAATATATATTTATAAATATATTTATTAATACATAATATACTGTAATATAGAAATACATATTTAATATATATGAATAAACATTTTATAAATATATAGCATATAGTATATTACTCAAAATAAATATATATTAAATATATGTATTATATAATCTATTAATATATGGTCTATATAAATATATATCATATTCATAAATATATATTAATATATATCCTTATCTATATTTAATAAGGATATATATTTACCCAATTGTGCCACTTTGAGGAATTTTTCCAAGGAAATACTGAAATAGATATATATTTTAATCTGTATATATTCTTATATATTTAATAAATATATATTTATATTAAATATTCATATATTTATTAATATATATAAGGATGAGTGGATGGAAGAGAGGTAGAAGCTCCCTCATAGAAAACCATGAATTTTATTTTATTTTTTGAGACAGAGTCTGGCTCTATCACCCAGGCTGGATTTAATGACTGGATCACAGCTCACGGAACCTCAACCTCTCAGGTGCAAGCAATCCTCCTATCTCAGCCTCCGGAGTAGCTGGGACTGTAGGCTGGCGCCACCACACCTGGCTAATTTTTTGTATTTTTTGTAGAGATGGAGTCTCATCTTGCCATATTGCTCAGGCTGGTCTTAAACTCCTTGAGCTCAAGAGATCCTCCTGCCTCAGCCTCCCAAATTGCTGGGATTACAGGTGTGAGCTACCATACCCCATGAAATTTTTGAAAACAAAAAAATACTGAATGGTCTTACCCTACCGGATCTTAATATTTCATACATTATAGAGCCATAGGGATTGAGCTCATGTGGTACTGGCACCAAAATCAACAGACAGGTACGTGAAATAGAATAGATCTGCCAGATAGACACTCCAGTGCAGTTAGAATTTGGTTGTGTATTAAAGGAAGCATAAAAATTGTTGAACAAGTGGTAATGGAACAACTGGGTAAAGATTTTGGAAAACTTTAAAAATTATATCTTCATCTCTTACCACATATCAAATTTTAGATGAAGAGTTAAATACTAACAAAGGCTTAAAAAACAGAAGAAAATAAAAATGAATATATTTTTAATTTTTATTGTTTTATTTTATTTTTATTTTTTGAGATGGGGTCTCACTCTGTCACCTATGGTGGAATTCAGTGGTGCGATCTCAGCTCACTGCAGTCTCTGCCTCCTGGGCTCCAGGTGATTCTACCTCAGCCTCCCAAGGTGATTCTACCTCAGCCTTCTAAGTAGCTGGTTCTACAGGTGTGGGCTACCACACCCTGGTAATTTTTGTATTTTTTGTAGAGACGGGATTTCACCATGTTGCCCAGGCTGGTCTTGAACTCCTGAGCTCAAGCATTTTGCCTGCCGTGGCCTCCCAAAGTGCTGGGATTACAGATGTGAGTCACCATGCCTAGCTGAATCTATTTTTTACACTTTTAAATCTTAGTAGACAATTTTCAGACTGTCCAACAAGATTAGATGTGTTCAGCCTCACTAGTTTCCAAGAAAATGCAAATTAAAATAATGAGATCTATTTAAGCTAGAAAATTAGCAAAGGTTAAAAAAAACTCAGCATTGTCAGAGGTGTGAGGAAATAGGTAATTTCATAGTCGAGTGATAAGAATATAAATTGGCATAACTTGTCTGCAAAGCAATTTGGCAAGTCTTTTTGAAGTTTGTAACTATTGACCCAATTATGCCACTTTGAGGAATCTATTCCAAGGAAATACTGAGAAACTCTAAAATTTATATAAAAGGTCATTTATCATTGGCTTATCTATAATAACAAATAAATAACAGAGAGGGGAGAGTTCAATGAATTAAGAAATCAAGTTATAATCCTAAATTTAAAAATCTGATGCGTTTCTCATTTTAAAATGTATATATATTTACAGATACAGGTGTAGGTATAGATTAGATAGATTAGATAGATAGATAGATAGATAGATAGATAGATAGATAGATAGATGGATAGATAAAAAAGGACTAGAAGGGAATACCCTCAAATATTAAGAGTGGAGATGAGCGAGCAGATTACTGGTTTTTCTTATGGTCGTTAAAATTTTCCAATTTCTCTATAATTTATATTATTAGATTCACATATGTGTTGAAGTTGATTTAAAAATAGTAACCTGTTCTCGTCTTTTTATATTTGTATTATTTCACCCAAAGTATTTGAAAAATCTGTTTTTCAAGGGGCATATAGGAAGGGTTCATTCCTGGTCCCCATCAGTATCTTTTGCTTATCCTTGGGGACAGGCACAGGCCGAACCCCGACCAAAGCAGCAAGAAATTAAGAATTCAGGGATGCTTGCTTCATTCATATTTAGTACCAAGCCATTCACTCTTCCCTTTGTCTTCATTTTTCTGGCTTCTGTGTATGCCATCACATAAACTGTCCTTTTGGTGTCTAATCTGTACCTAATACAGGAATGACTATTTCTTTAACTTCTGTGTTTTCTGAGAGGACTAATTAATTATTCCTTTTCATTATTTTATAACTGGTAAGTTACAGAACTAACTTGACTGCAGCCCCTGGTGCCACACAGTAAGAATGTTTACTTGGTGTGTGCTTGTTCTGAGCTGGCCTAGGCTGAGTCACTGGCATCCTTGGGCCTGAACACCCACCCCAATGCACTTCCCTGGTGCCTCATCATGGGCCTTCCACGTGAGAGCTGGATATGGCTCAAAAGAACCAGACTTCTTGGGCTATGAGAGGGAACTACAAAGAGGAAGAAAGTGAGAATAAAGGAAAAGAACCTGTGGAAGGAGAGCGAAAGGCACGGGGACACATTGGCCACACGCGCACACACACACACACACACGGGGACACACGCACCACATGCACGCACACACACACAACACACACACACACACAAATATGCATTTCAACCCTGGCTCTGAAATTGTGTGATGGATAGTAGGTGAAACCTCTGTTCTCATTACACATCTGCCTTCATTAAAGGCCACCAGCGGAATGGCAATCCTTTTGGTTTGCCAGTTTGGTCATAGAGTGTGGATGGCCTTAGCACTTCTGGAAGCAGCCACAGGTCCCATGCCTGTGAGCCTCCCATGGAGCTATGTGCTGTGCACCATGCCGAACACAAGATGGCAGTATTACTACATCTGCGTTCCTACACCCACCCATCCTCGGTTCCCACACACAGGGCCTGATGCAAACTGGACACACACACACACAGAGCTGTCCCTCAAATAAAATAATGACACTTTGCCTATCATCAAGTGGGACCTGTGTTTGAGACTGAGTTTGCCTCCTTCGTGGGGGTCAAAGGCAGGACACGCTATGTGATTTGTAGGGCCCAGTGCAAAAGGAAAATGTAGGGCCTCTTGTTCAAAAAGCAGGGAAAAAAGTGCTGTTAAAGGTAGTAAAATATGAAGCCTTTTCCTTTCTTTCCTGGACTCTTGACTTGTTATAGGATTTTTTTATTTGCTATTAATGTTCTAAGTCAAGAAAAACAAAATCATTAAATGTACTTTTAAATCATTAGCATCAATTTTACCACTCACGGTCATATTGAGAAATGCCAGTTCACGTGCAAATGTAAGAGCATTTAACTCATAGGCAGAATCAGTGAAGTTATACAATTTTTATTTTGTTGCTTGTATATGCCTATGTGTTTTGTTCTTACCCGAACAGTGAAAATATTGCATAAAACTAACTCAGTTGCTTTTATTTTACTTCTTGATCCATGCACATTCTACCAGCACCTTCTGCCTTTGGCTTACTCATGAGTAAGGACTGAAAGGAAAAGGAACTGTCGTCCCTTTAGAATGTCAATGCTTTCATGTATAGGAAGCAAGTGCTAGTGGCCTCTTGGGGCTGCCAGTGCCCCAGCTGACTCAGTCATCGACATAGTACTCTTACCTTGGATTCACGTTGAGTCTCATTCATCTCCCATATATCATGGGGCCACCAGAATTCCATGTGGATGGGGCATCATACAAAGGGAGCAGCAAGGAACGATGGGTGCATGTGTCCCTTCTGCTCATGCAGATGTTCCATTGTCCCATTGGACCTCACTTACAGACACAAATTCAAAAACATAGTGATTCAGAATTTCAAGATAGTGACAGTAGAGCATTAAACCAAGCACAGGGCTCTCCTGAATGCACGGGGATACATGCACAGACACACACAAACACACAAGTAAGAACGGCAGGGGCTGTGTGACACACGAGTGACATGCCTGCAAAGCCAGCCCAGGTCACAGGCTCTCATGATGTCAGTCACTTGCATTTTCCCAGTCCACACTTACATCTCCAATGAGTGTTTTCGCCAGGGGCCAGAGCTCCTTCAACCCCACATGTACCAGTCTGAGCTAGTGAGCATCCATTCCTTCAGCAAACATTTATTGAACATTCCTGTTACATGTCAGATACTGTTCTAGGAGCTGGGGATGCAGCAGGGTACACAGTCCCTGCCCTCATGGAGCTTACACTGTAGTGGAGAAGGGGGAAGAGCAATTCGCAAATCAATAAATATATGTCAAATGGAGACATGCTATGAAGAGAAAAGCAGAGTACAAAGAGCATTATGGTAGCAGATATTGTTACCTAATGTGGTCAGAGAAGGGCTCTCTGATGAGCCGGCATTTGAACAGAGACCTTAAGGGTGTGAGGGAGTGAGCTAGGAGGTTCTGGGGGAAGGACCTCCAGGCAAAAGGAATGGCAGCTATGAAGGCTGTGAGTGGGTGTGCATGGTGTGTCTGAGGGGGAACAGGGAGGCAGCAGCTGGAGCCAAGTGAGTGAGAGGAAGAAGGTAGGTGAGGTCAAAACAGTGGGGGCACAGGGGGAGCCCATGTAAGGCCTTGCATTCCCACATAAACTTCAGTAAAAACTGTCTCCGCTACATTGCCTCCTCTCTTCTAAAGGCCTTATGTCTTGATGAATGGCCTCATTGGGAATGGGAGCCACCTTTGGCTCCTTTTCTCTCATGTCTTTAGCCTGACTTCTTGCTCCAGCTACTGCCTGGCTGACCACTTCCAGGCAGGGTGCTACCAGCTTAGTCCAGCTGCAGTGACACGTACCTTGGGTTCACACCAGGAACCTCTCATGTCTTGCCCTGGGGCTTCTCTGGTGTTGGTGTGGACACCTGAGGAGCCAGGAGCCTGTTCAGCTCTCATGTGTGCATAGCTTCAAGTGCAGGGGGAGTGATGCCCATGGGGACACCCTGAACCCATGGAGATGGAAGCCTAGGGATAACACATTTCATAAGTCTCCTTGGAAGGCCTTAGTGAGACATCAAGCTCCAGTCAACCGCAGCAGTGGCTAACTTAGTAGTCACTTAGTGGCGTCCTTGCTTCTCTTTTTCATTTGTTCTTGTTCCACTGCCCTGATCCCTCACTCTTGCTCCCAGATAAACAAATTGCACACACGCCTCTGTCCTGGATTCTCCTTTTGTGGGTGGCGGGAATAAATCAGGCTCAGATAAAAAATATCCCTTCCCACTGATCATCCAAATCTTGTTGATTCTACTTCAAATTGTTTCTTTAATTTTTCCCATTCCTGCTCCTACTCCCCTGGTTCAGACCCTCTTCATCTCTTCTCTGTACTAGGACCAACTGGACTCCTACCTGCTCTTTTGCCTCTCGCCCACCCCCCTGACTTTTTTTTTTTTTTTACACTTAACCCATCATCTCTCCTACAAAAGCATTCATCCTTTTCTGCTGCCAGAGTGAAGTTTCTAAGACACTACAACTACTCATTTCTGGTACCTCCTTATCACCTACAAAATAAAGTTTAAACCCCTTAACATGATGTTATGATCGCTGTCCATGCCTGCAGCATCGTGATTTTCTGTCTCTCCCCAGAAACACCTCTGACCACCTTGGACTGTTCATCTGTTGTTTCCCCTTCAGTGGTTCTTCCTCTCGAAGCCTTTCTTTCTGCCAACCTTTCCATTCAGTCCCCTTTAGTTTATCAAATGCTTAATTGAACATAGGCACATACCAGTTCCTGTCACCCGAGGAGGTGAGGAGCAGGTGACAAGATAGGGGAAGGTAGTGTTGCAGAATACGTCGCATGTCAACACAGTCCCATGTAAATGTTTTAGTTAGTTTGCCCCAGTTTAGGGACCTGAATGTACTTTTTCGTCAGGCTAGAGTCACTGCAGGGGTTTTGGTAAGGAGAAAGGACATTTTTGTTTTGCAGAACTTGAGATCGTGTGGAAAAATAAGGCCCTAAGGGGGGATAAATTTATGGAAAGTCATCTTTACATTAATCATCAAAGCTGATGTCTAAATAAAGACAATGCAATTGAGATTTTGCACATTTTTAAATTACTAGTAGTGGATAAAGCACTCAATTTTCACTTACCATTCCTGCTTCAAAAAAAGAAGTGTTAAATTTTCTTCCCAGCAGATTCAAGGAGATGCTTGCTTATTTGTTTTGATTTGTTGCAGATAATATGCATGCAGAGAGGTTTTCCTTTTCTGAGTCTCATTTTCCATCCACATATTCAATGTCTTCTTGGCTTGCAGACTTAGGATTGTTGATTTTCCACCCCTCTAGTTCTGCCTGCTGGGCCACTGGCTACAGTGTGCAGGTTGGGATCATAGGACTGTGACTGGCCAAGGGGGCACATGGTTCTGACTCTCAGCCCATGAGGTTTGCCAGGTTGGGCTCCCTGGCTTGTGGCTGCATTACATTTTTATAATTCTCTCGTGATTCAGAGATGTTAAGTAAGTTGGTACTTGAGATAGAAAGGTTTAGGATAATCTTATTTAACCAACGAGGCCCAGCTCAACGGGTAATTGTCAGCCCTTCTACCCATCTCCCAGGGTTTATCGCCTCAGGCATGGCCCTGGTATCTGTGTGCAGAAACAAACCTGTCAACTCTTCTTTCCCATCTTAGCAACCTTCTTCTTCTCAGACCAATTCCCAGTGCTAAGAACCTGGTTACCCTTCCTCCTTGTGATTCCTGCAGCTACAATAACAAATTGTCACGAAACATATCCTCTCACATTTCTGGAGGTCAGAAGTCCAAAGCCAGGCTCTCAGCAGGGCTGCACTCCCTCCAGTGGCTCTAGCAGAAAACCCTGTCTTGCCTCTTCCTCCTCCAGCCTCTGGTGACAGTTGATGTTCCTTCACTTGTGGCAGCAGCATCCAGTCTGTGCTTCTGTCCTCACCTCGCCTGCTTTCTTGTGTGTGACTCTGTGTTCTTTCCTGTCTCTCAATAGAACTTTCTCATTTAGGGCCCATCCTGATCCAGCATGATCATATTTCAATCTTTACCTTCAGCATGTTTTGATGACCTGATTTTCAAATAAGGTCACATTCTGAGGCTGTGACATGACATGATTTGGAGTGGACGCCATTCACCCCACCACACTCATCTACTTTAACTTTATCAAGACTTCAATGCAAGCACATCTACTTTTTACACCCCCTGTTTTACCTCCTTTTCCTATTTTCAACTCCCTGTTCCTCTTTTCCTCATTTACCCCTTTAAGAATGACTTATAATTTGTGTGCACAAGATTTGACTATTCTGCATTTCCAAAGAGATGTACAAAGGTAAGCACATATTTATTAGAATTTCATATAGAATTAGAGGGAAGTCAAAGTCAGGAAAGGAGGGACTGATCTATTCATATACAATTATTTTAGTATTATATTTGTATTAATTTCCTCAACCCATTTGAAAGTTCCCCAAGGAAATGTGTGGTTTTCAACTTAATATGCAAGTTCCTAGCAGAGTGTCTGGTATGTAGTAGGTGCTCATAAATTAGAATGAGATGAGTCAACTTCTTACCTTTGACTCTGTCCTAACCAAACATTGCCAAATAAATGGGAAAGGACTGGACTGGCACAAAATTCTCTCTTCATTGCTCATGGACTTGCCCCTCAAGTCCAGCCTCTATGGATACAACCTGCTAGTCTAGTATTATAGAAGAAAATGCACTTTGATCTCACTTTTCTCAGGAATGGCAAAGACCACACTTACAGTGATGATGGGGATAATTTTTTCTGTCTTCCAGAGGAGAGGAACAAGAGCATCCTCAAGAATACAATAGGGGGCGTGAAGGGCTTTCATGAGCCTCTCTAAAACACAGCTGTGGCCGGGCGTGGTGGCTCACGCCTGTAATCCCAGCACTATGGGAGGCCGAGGTAGGTGGATCACTTGAGGTCAGTCAGGAGTTCAAGACCAGCCTGGCCAACATGGTGAAACCCTGTCTCTACTAAAAATACAAAAAAAAAAAAATTAGCATTATACAAAAATCACACACACCTGTAGTCCCAGCTACTTGAGAGGCTGAGGCAGGAGAATCACTTGAACCAGGGAGGCAGAGGTTGCAGTGAGCCGAGATTGCGCCACTATACTCCAGCCTGGGCGACAGAGTGAGACTTTGTCTCAAAAAAATAAATAAATAAAAATAAATAAATAAATAAAACACAGTTGTAAAGCATATGTCTTGTCCCTCTAGTAAGAAAGGCAAGTCCAGAGGCCAGAAGTGAAGCCTGGCCTCTGTGTTTCTAACATCAAGGATGCTGCCCTGCCCAGGACCAACACCCGGCAAACTTTGGATGATGTCTGTAAGGTGATGTTCATCAACATCTTCAACAGCGAGCTGAAAGCCTAGCAGACATGCTCACTGTCAGTCCTCTGGAAGGCTCAAGAGAGCCCTTGCCTGCTACCTGAATAGATGAGGACCTCCAGGGCTACCTGGCCTTTGTGGATTCCAGACGTCCTGTATCAGCCGAGCTCCAGGAGAGCCCCAGCAGCGCTCTCTTTTCCTGCTGCCTCGGTGCTCAAGACAATGGTCTTTTTGAGTGTCCAGCTGATTCTGTTGCTCACTTCTGCCTCTCCCATTGTGTGGATGCCTCTCATCCCTTGCCTGAGGTAAGCCTACACTTACTCTGAGGTTTTGAATCTGACTCAGTGACCTTCAAGGCTCTCCCTCCCAGCTGCCTGTGGCCCAGGCCGAAACACAATGTTTCATGTGGTTTCAGGGATGAGGTCACACCCATTTTCTTTGCAATATCCTTAACAAATTTTCATTTGGGGAAAATAAAGAGTTGTTAGGAAAGCAGCCTTTTCTTTCACATCATTTCTCCTTATTCTCTTTTCTTTTTCCTCTTCCTGGTTTTTCTAAATTCCAACCCCATCTAATGAAAAGGGAAACTGTTACTAATAGCAATTTAGCTTAAACGCATTGCTTTTAGTAGCCATGGGGACAAAAATATCAAAGAGCCATAAGTTAATAGGATTCAAGGGTAGAAAACTTCTGCAAAGCTACAGGGCACATCCTGATAATACCAGCACAAAGCTGATGTCCCTTTTCTGCAGAGGATACACAGTGCAGGCGAGCCTGCAGGTCACCCAGCAGCCGTAGAGCAGTAGAAGTGTGTACCATGTTATTATGTCTGTAGTCTATGCTGGGGCCTGGGAAGGGCCAGAGACAACATGCTCTGTTTATATTCCACATTTGCCAAAAAGACCCTCACCACAGCTTTCTCCCAGGGCCTGATCTAGAAAACCCAGAGATCCGGCCGGGTGCGGTGGCTCACGCCTGTAATCCCAGCACTTTGGGAGGCCGAGGCGGGCGGATCCCGAGGTCAGGAGATCGAGACCATCCTGGCTAACACGGTGAAACCCCGTCTCTACTAAAAATGCAAAAAATTAGCCGGGCGAGGCGGCGGGCGCCTGTAGTCCCAGCTACTCGGGAGGCTGAGACAGGAGAATGGCGTGAACCCGGGAGGCGGAGCTTGCAGTGAGCTGAGATCCGGCCACTGCACTCCAGCCTGGGCGACAGAGCGAGACTCCGTCTCAAAAAAAAAAAAAAAAAAAAAAAAGAAAACCCAGAGATCCTTAAGTTCCACCCATCCCTTGCCTTCAGGCTAACTGCTGTTAGAGTAAGAAAAATGTCCCTGAATGTGCCTGGTCTCCTGCTGGGAGTATCAGTTATCAGTCAAACCAGGTGAATTAGCATTTTGTCCCGATTTACTTTAGAAAAGGAAATGAAAACTATCTCTAGATGCATTTTTGTTTCCTTTGCTTTGTGCTGTCATAAAGAGCTAAAATAATTTTTCTGTGTTATTCACTAATTGTTTCCTGTTTTGTCTCTGAGGGTGGAATTCATGCCATAACACTTTCTTTCTGGGGTTTCTCACGGCACACAGCACAAGCCTTAGGCACACAGTAGGCATTCGGCATTCATTAAACCCCTTTTTGATCAAATGATTAAGTTACAGGATTGAGTTCTACTTGCTGGACCTCTGCTTTCAGTATTCCATTTGGGTTTCTTTTTTTTTTCCCCCTCCCTTGGATATAATTCATAGTGAACTGATACTCTTGGTGTCTTTGTTCTACATGAAGAGGAGAAGAGAGGAAAAAAACATGATGGTAACTACCTATATCAATTTCCATATGACACAAGCCGCAGGGTCATATTTTAATGTTCATTAGAATCCTGTACAGCACTGAGAAATCTAGTGTTGATACATGAAGAAGACTAACTATCATGAATGCATTTACTCCTCTCATAGAACTACAGATCAATACTTTGTTAATATTGACTTCCTTCTGTATTAGTCCATTCTCACGCTGCTATAAAGGACTGCCCGAGACTGGGTAATTATAAAGGAAAGAGCTTTAATTGACTCATAGTACTGCAGGGCTGGGGAGGCCTCAGGAAACTTACAATCGTGGTAGAAGGGGAAGCAAACACGTCCTTCTTCACATGATGGCAAGAAGGAGAAGTGCCGAGCAAAAGGGGGAAAAGCCCCTTATAAAATCATCAGATCTCATGAGAACTCACTCACTATCACAAAAACAACATGAGGGTAACCACCCCTGTGATTCAATTACCTCCCACCGGGTCACTCTCGTGACACATGGGGATTATGGGAACTACAGTTCGAGATGAGATTTGGGTGGGGACACAGCCAAACCATATTACCTTCTATTACAGGGAGTGCTAATTTGTCTCTCCCTCTAGAAATGTAAACTCCATAAGGGCAGGGATGATGATGAAGAGTCTATGCTATTTTGTTCAATTCTGTATCCGCAGTTCATAGAACAATCCCTAGCACATGGTGTGCACACTCAATAAATATTTGTGGAAAGACAATAGGATTTATGTTATGTGTGGTATAATCTTACAGATTATGGTAATCAGCAAAGAAGAAATTAGACTCATCTCATATGTCTGAAATCTGTCCTTGGGGTTTGACATCAGACTGTGACTCCCACTTGGGTTTGAGCTGGGATGCTGTACAAAACCTCAGCCCCATGCTTTAGGTAACCACAGGGTCTGCTTCTGGAAGAGAAGAAGTGTTTCAGTAATGAAGGGAAATGGTGACCCATAGGAAAAGTTGATGTAATGGAGATGAGGGAACAGACCCACACGTGGATACTTCCCTACTGAATACATTTGTGTATGTGGATGTCCATAGCTACCACAGAGGCCTTTCACAGTATCCTCTTTCTCCCCTTTGCCTCACTTAGTTATTCTTTACCCCTCTATAGTAATAGTTTGAGTTTTGATTCATGTTGATTTTATTTATTGACAGAGTCTCACTGTGTCACCCAGGCTGAAGTGCAATGGCATGATCACAGCTCACTGCAGCTTCAATCTCCATAGGCTCAGGTGATCCTCCCACCTCAGTCTCCCAAGTAGATGGGACATGCCTGGCTAACTTTTCTATATTTTTTTGTAGAGACAGGGTTTCTCCATGTTGCCCAGGCTGGTCTTGAACCCCTGGGCTTAAGTCATCTGTCTACCTCAGCCTCCCAAAGTGCTGGGATTGCAGGTGTGAGTCACTGTGCCTGGCCCATGTTGATTTTAATACTTAGAAAGAATCAAAGAAGATTGATACTAGTCACTGTTAATGATGTTTTTTGGGTTACTACATCTTAGTCATCTTCGTTTCCTCTGAGAACATATTGACCTCTCAAATATAAACATGGGTTTGTTAACCTTGCAGTACACTGAGGCTGAAAGATCATCAGCTCTATTTTTCAGATGGTGAGACCAAAGCTCAAACACTTACCTGGGGCCAAGACAGCCTATTCTGCTATTATGGTCTTTTATCCTGGTACCCAGGCCTTCTTGACCTCTTATTGCCAGAATGCAGTAGGATTTTGACTTGTCCCTACTATTTGATGCAGAAAAGGATGAGTCCCATGGTTCTAACAGTATCTTTTTTTATGCTGTACATTTATTATCACTGGAATAAAAGCCTGGGCAAAGGAGACCAACTATAAAGCTCTTTGAATTTAGGACTTGTCAGTCCCTACAGGGAAACAGAGGGCGTTAGAGAAAAATGAACTGGTGGAGATTATGCGGCCTCAAAAGGTTTTTAAATAATGAGCGATCTCTGGTCTATACATTAGAGTGTAAATTCCAGATGCTTGAATTTTCAAGTTTTCAGTCCTGAGGGTGGGATGTAGTACAAGTTACAGACTCTGGAGCCAGACTCTGTTGGCTCCACCATCTGCTTGCCCTGGGACCTTGAGCAAGTTACACGACCCCTCTGTGTGTAAGAGTCTAAATCTGCAATACTCCCCACCTCACTGGGCTGCTGTGGGGATTAAAGGACTTAGCACAATTCATACTTAAAACACTTAGAATAGCAACTGGCACACAGTGCGCATTCAACAAATGCTCTACGATGAGCTTAACAATGGTGATTTCCCATTCTAACTGGGGGCAACAAGTATACTTTTCTCTCATTTTGTCTCATGTCATAAAATGGCCATTTCTATAACTTTTTGACATTCAGATTGCTGGATTTTACCCCCAAATGAAGCTCTTTGGATATTTCCAGCGAAGGAAAAGAAGAGGAACAAGACTTAGGAAGAAAGCAGAGGAGTGTTCACAGACATAGTAGAAAAAATAATTAATTCTTGAATTCACTCAAGAATTAGGATTTGCCTTTATTAAATATCTGCCATATGCAAACTATTGTGCAGGGATGTGAAGGGTGCATATCACACACGTGTACATGCGTGTGCATGCAGGTACCCAATATAGTTCCTGCCCTCAAAGAACCTATACCCGTCTTCTCCAGGAAGCCTTCCTCGGGACTCCAGGCAAGATTAGGATTGCTCCTCTGTTTGCTCCTAGCACCCTGCACTCACCTCTGGCACTCATATATTATTAGGCTTTGTAATCACCTGCTGTCTAGAAACCAATGAGCTTCACGAGCTTATGAATCGTGTCTTCTTAGCTTTTGTAGCACCCAGCAGTAGTTTGCTGGACAGGGCAGGACTGGACAGAGCTAGCAGAGGTTGTCTCTGGTATGAATCTTCCTCTTCTTCCATTGGCTTTGGTGCTACACCTTTAGCCTTAGACCTACCTTACTTTTAGGACTAATTGTTATCCTTGAACCCTTCTTGCTTCCTCTTCACCTGTGACCTTCTTTCTTTGCCTCTTTGATCCCACTGGAGACACTAAGCCTCACCGCCAAGCCAAGAGAAATAAGGGGTCTGTCTTCTTCCACTGGGAAGGAAGTGTAGAGGGCTCAGCTCACCGACAGCTTCTTGAGCTTCAGGACATCAAGGCTGTGCAGGCTCTGGCTTTTGCATCCCTGGAGGTGGTCTCTCTCTTTAAGATTTCTCTGCCTATTCACTTACCTTCCACTAGTAAGAGAAACCCAGTATGGAGTGAAACTGGGGGCTATAGGGGGAAGGTTGGCCAAAGCTTTAATCAAAGAACTTCCCCATCAGCTGTGTTTACCTTGCTCCTTCTTCCCTGTTTCCCCAGCCAGGTTCTCAAGCACAGACTTCTCAGGCCAGCCATTCCTGGGGCAGCAGATGGATCCACTCATTCCCTCAGTTGAGTCTCTGCAGCTTCTGGCTTCTGTCAGTGGTTGGAACTTTAGAACTGTTTGAAAGCAACCACATATTGTGTGTCTGCAACGTGTTTATGCCAAGCACAGTTTCATGCAGATGTTCATAAACACACTGCCAGTTACCAACCATCTTTCTGTCAGTCTGAATTGCTATTTGCTTTCCCAGTTCAAACTGAGAGGCACATACTCTGGTGACATGCAGGCTCCCTAATACACGCTATCCACTAAGACGTCAGCCAATGTGCTTTCCCCCACGTTCATGTTCACACACTCGCCATGCACCCCAATGTCTTCTGCACAAACCTGCCTCATCTCTGTCTCCCTCTGTGGTTATGTTTAGCCAAATCCTTCCTTTGTAATTGTTTTTGAAACTTAGCTTTAAACCTCTCCCAAAACCACAGTGGCATGGTAGAAGGTAAAGGCTGCCAAAGTTTAAGAGAGTCATGATGTCTGCTTTCCCCTTGCCTCAGGCCATCTTCTTCTTCTTGTGGAACATTGTAATGGAAAGGTGGACGGGTCTTTTTCCGCACTTGGCCTGATGGCTCCTTCTGGAACATAAACGAAAAGCTCCATGGTCCACATGGTGCGAAAGCTCTATGACAGGGGCTCATGGTAGAGGCTATTGGATGAACTGCGGTTGGTTTTGGACTTGGCTAGACCAGCAGGATTCCTGGGGGATGTTTTTTGTCCTCTGTCATTGCTGAAGGTCTGATTAGAAGAACCAAGCAAAATAATGACAGATCCTGAAATTCTGGGTTTTACTCTTCAGCTTATCCAAGTCAGTGGTGATTTGGTTTATATGACATATTTTTTGATGAGAAATATATTCTTAAAAGGTCATTTTCTACTTCCTTCCTCCAAATCTCAGATTCTGGACCCTTGGCCCACATTGTTTTTTAATTCCCCTGCTGGGCTGGGAGGCTCAGCTGGCAATAGCCAGCACATCCAATACATCCATCATCGCTACTCATCATGGAGGAGCTGCGTAAAGAGTCAACCTCTTCCCTGGCATTTATTTTATTTTACTTTTTATTTAAAAAATATTTTTATTTTACTTTTTGTGGGTTTTAGTAGGCATATATATTTATAGGGTACATAAGATGTTTTGATACAGGCATATGATACATAATAGTCACATCATGAAAAATGGGGTATCCATCCCCTCACGTGTTTATCCTTTGTGTTACAAACAATCCAATTATACTCTTTCAGTTATATTAAAATGTACAATTAAATTGTTATTGACTGTAGCCATCCTGTTGTGCTATCGAATACTGGGTCTTATTCTTTTTTTTTCTCTGTTGCCCAGGCTGGAGTGCAGTGGTATGATTTTGGCTCACTGCAACCTCTGCCTCCTGAGTTCAAGCGATTCTTGTGTTTCAGCCTCCATAGTAGTTGGGATCACAGGTATGTACCACCACATTTGGCTAATTTTTGTATTTTTAGTAGAGACGGGGTTTCGCCATGTTGGCTAGGCTGGTCTCAAACTCCTGGCCTCAAGTGATCTGCCCACCTCGGCCTCCCACAGTGCTGGAATTACAGGCATGAACCACTGCACTCGACTTTATTCATTCCTTCTAACTTTTTTGTACCCATTAATCATCCTCTGATTTTTAGATCCCACAAATAAGTGAGAACTTGCAATGTCTGTTTTTCTGTGCCTGGCTTATTTCACTTAATTTAATGACCTCCAGTTCCATCCACGTTGTTGCAAATAACAGAATTTCATTCATTTATTATGGCTGAAGTACTCCATATATGTACCATATTTTCTTTATTCATTCTGTTGGATGGACACTTAGGTTGCTTCCAAGTCTTAGGTGTTGTCAACAGTGCTGTAGTAAACATAGGAGTGCAGATGCCTTTTTGAAATACTGATTTCCTTTCTTTAGGGCATCTACCCAGCAGTGGGATTGCTGGATCATACGGTAAGCTCTATTTTTAGTTTTTTAAGAAAACTCCAAACTGTTATCCATAGTGGTAGTACTAAATTACATTCCCACCAACCATGTACAGGGGTTCTCTTCCTTCTATACCCTTGTCAGCATTTGTTATTGCCTGTCTTTTGGATATAAGCCATTTTAACTGAGGTGAGATGATATTTCATTATAGTTTTGATTCGCATTTCTCTGATGATCAGTGATGTAGAGCACCTTTTCGTATGCCTGTTTGCCGTTTATATGTCTTCTGAGAAATGTCTATTCAGCTCTTTTGCCCTTTTTAAAATTGGATTATTAGATCTTTTCCTGTAGACTTGTCTGAGCTCCTTATATATTCCAAGTATTAATCTCTTGTCAGATGGGTTGTTTGCAAATGTTTTCTCCCACTCTTTGGGTTGTCTCTTTACTTTATTGATTGCTTCCTTTGCTGCACAGAAGCTTTTTAACTTGATGTGATCCCATTTGTCCATGTTTGCTTTGATTATCTGTGCTTGTGGGATATTATTTAAGAAGTCTTTTCCCAATCCAATGTCCTGGACATTTTCCCCAGTGTTTTTTTAAATTTTATTTATTTATTTATTTATTTTTGTAGTAGTAGTTTCATAGCTTCAGGTCTTAGATTTAAGTCTTTAAACTATTTTGAATTGAGTTTTGTGTATGGCAAGAGATAGGGGTCTAGTTTCATTCTTCTGTATGTGGATATCCAGTTCTCCCAGCACCATTTATTGAAGAGGCTGTCTTTTCCCCAGTATGTTCTTTGCACCTTTGTAAAAAATGAGTTCACTGTGGGTGTGTCAATTTGTTTCTGGGTTCTCTATTCTGTTCCATTCATCTGTGTGTCTGTTTTTATGCCAATACCATGCAGTTTTTGTTACTTTAGCTTTGTAGTATAATTTTTAGGCAGGTAATGTGATTCCTCCAGATTTGTTCCTTTTATTTTGAATAGTTCAACTACTCTGGGTCTTTTGTGGTTGCTTATAAATCGTATGATTTTTTTTCTGTTTCTGTGAAGAATGTCTTTCGTGTTTTTTTCTGATTTTTGAAGTAAGTTTATTTTTTATTTATACATAGTAGATATACATACTTGGGGATACATGTAATCATTTAATTCATTCATATAATTTTTAGAGATAAAATAGGTATAATTGGAATATCTATCACCTTAAATATTATCTTTTCCTTATAACACCTGAATTATTCTCTTTTAGCTATTTAAAAATATAAAATAGATTATTGTAAACTATAGTCACCCTACTGATCTTTCAAACACTAGATCTTATTACTATCAAACAGTAGGTCTTATCCCTTAGATCAAGCTGCATCTTCATTTCTTTTGCATTTTCCTACATGCTCTTGACTACAGTTCTCCACGTAAGGATTTTTTTTGCTTTCTTTCTTGGTCTTTTTCAACTCAGTGTTTATTTTTAAATCTTTTATTTTTTTATTATACTTTAAGTTCTAGGGTACATGTGTACAACATGTATGTATATATGTGCCATGTTGGTGTGCCATACCCATTAACTTGTCATTTACATTAGGTATGTCTCCTAATGCTATCCCTTCCCCCTCCCCCTATCCCATGACAGGCCCTGGTGTGTGATGTTCCCATTCCTGTGTTCAAGTGTTCTTAATGTTCAATTCCCACCTATGAGTGAGAACACGCGGTGTTTGGTTTTTTGTCCTTGTGATAGTTTGCTGAGAATGATGGTTTCCAGCTGCATCCATGTCCCTACAAAGGACATGAACTCATCCTTTTTTATGGCTGCATAGTATTCCATGGTATATATGTGCCACATTTTCTTAATCCAGTCTGTCATTGATGGACATTTGGGTTGGTTCCAAGTCTTTGCTATTATGAATGGTGCTGCAATAAACATACGTGTGCATGTGTCTTTATAGCAGCATGATTTATAATCCTTTGGGTATATACCCAGTAATGGGACGGCTGGGTCAAATGGTATTCCTAGTTCTAGATCCTTGAGGAATCACCACACTGTCTTCCACAATGGTTGAACTAGTTTACAGTCCCACCAACACTGTAAAAGTGTTCCTATTTCTCCACATCCTCTCCAGCACCTGTTGTTTCCTGACATTTTAAAGATCACCATTCTAACTGGTGTGAGATGGTCTCTTGTTGTGGTTTTGATTTGCATTTCTCTGATGGTCAATGATGATGAGCATTTTTTCATGTGTCTGTTGGCTGCATAAATGTCTTCTTTAGAGAAGTGTCTGTTCATATCCTTCACCCACTTTTTGATGCGGTTGTTTGTTTTTTCTGGTAAATTTGTTTGAGTTCTTTGTAGATTCTGGATATTAGCCCTTTGTCAGATGAGTAGCTTGCAAAAATTTTCTTCCATTCTGTAGGCTGCCTGTTCACTCTGATGGTAGTTCTTTTGCTGTGCAGAAGCTCTTTGGTTTAATTAGATCCCATTTGTCCATTTTGGCTTTTGTTGCCATTGCTTTTGGTGTTTTAGACATGAAGTCTTGCCTATGCCTATGTCCTGAATGGTATTGCCTAGGTTTTCTTCTAGGGTTTTTATGACTTTAGGTGTAACATTTAAGTCTCTATTCCACCTTGAATTAATTTTTGTAAAAGGTGTAAGGAAGGGATCCAGTTTCAGCTTTCTACATATGGCTAGCCAGTTTTCCCAGAACCATTTATTAAATAGGGAATCCTTTCCCCATTTCTTGTTTTTGTCAGATTTGTCCAAGATCAAATGGTTGTAGATGTGTGGTATTATTTCTGAGGTCTCTGTTCTGTTCCATAGGTCTATATCTCTGTTTTGGTACTAGTACCATGCTGTTTTGATTAGGGTAGCCTTATAGTTAAGTTTGAAGTTAGGTAGCGTGATGCCTCCAGCTTTATTCTTTTGGCTTAGGATTGTCTTGGCAGTGCGGGCTCTTTTTTGGTTCCATATGAACGTTAAAGTAGTTTTTTCCAATTCTGTGAAGAAAGTCATTGGTAGCTTAATAGGGATGGCATTGAATCTATAAATTACCTTGGGCAGTATGGCCATATTCACGATATTGATTCTTCCTATCCATGAGCATGGAATGTTCTTCCATTTGTTTGTGTCCTCTTTTATTTTGTTGAGCAGTGGTTTGTAGTTCTCCTTGAAGAGGTCCTTTACATCCTTTGTAAGTTGGATTCCTAGGTATTTTATTCTCTTTGAAGCAATTGTGAATGGGAGTTCACTCATGATTTGGCTCTCTGTTTGTCTGTTATTGGTGTATAAGAATGCTTGTGAATTTTGCACATTGATTTTGTATCCTGAGACTTTGCTGAAGTTGCTTATCAGCTGAAGGAGATTTTGGGCTGAGACGATGGGATTTTCTAAATATACAATCGTGTCATCTGCAAACAGGGACAATTTGATTTCCTCTTTGCCTAATTGAATACCCTTTATTTCTTTCTCTTGCCTGATTGCCCTGGCCATAACTTCCAACACTATGTTGCATAGGAGTGGTGAGAGAGGGCATCCCTGTCCTGTGCCAGTTTTCAAAGGGCATGATTCCAGTGTTTGCCCATTTGGTATGATATTCGCTGTGGGTTTGTCATAAATAGCCGTTATTATTTTGAGATACATCCCATCAATACCAAATTTATTGAGAGTTTTTAGCAAGAAGGGCTGTTGAATTTTGTCAAAGGCCTTTTCTGCATTTATTGAGATAATCATGTGGTTTTTGTCTTTGGTTCTGTTTATATGCTGGATTACGTTTATTGATTTGCGTATTTTGAACCAGCCTTGCATCCCAGGGATGAAGCCCACTTGATCATGGTGGATAAGCTTTTTGATGTGCTGCTGGATTCAGTTTGCCAATATTTTACTGGGGATTTTTGCATCGATGTTCATCAGGGATATTGGTCTAAAATTCTCTTTTTTGGTTGTGTCTCTGCCAGGCTTTGGTATCAGGATGATGTTGGCCTCATAAAATGAGTTAGGGAGGATTCCCTCTTTTTCTATTGATTGGAATAGTTTCAGAAGGAATGGTACCAGCTCCTCCTTGTACCTCTGGTAGAACTCAGCTGTGAATCCATATGGTCCTGGACTATTTTTGGTTGGTAGGCTATTAATTATTGCCTCAATTTCAGAGCCTATTATGGGTCTATTCAGGGATTCAGCTTCTTCATGGTTTAGTCTTGGGAGGGTGTATGTCTCCAGGAATTTATCCATTTCTTCTAGATTTTCTAGTTTATATGCGTAGAGATGTTTATAGTATTCTCTGATGGTAGTTTGTATTTCTGTGGGATTGGTGGTGATATCCCGTTTATCATTTTTTATTGCATCTATTTGATTCTTCTCTCTTTTCTTCTTTATTAGTCTTGCTATCTTTATTAGTCTATCAATTTTGTTGATCTTTTCAAGAAATCAGCTCCTGGATTCATTGATTTTTTGAAGGTTTTTGTGTCTCTCTCGCTAGTTCTGCTCTGAATCCCAAGTTATTTCCCGCATTCTTCACTAGCTTTTGGAATGCTGTTTGCTCTTCTCCTAGTTCTTTAATTGCCCAATTGAACTAGCATATAATTTTCTGATTTTCACTGCTTTTGCCTCTTGTGACGACGAATTTATAGATTTCTCTCTACACACTGCTTTAAAATACCTTCCTTGAGAGATTCTGAGCATGTTGTCTCGTTCTCATTGATTCCCGAACATCTTCTATTTCCTTTTACTTCCTTTCGTTTATGTACCCCAGTAGTATTCAGAGGCAGTTTGCTGGTTTCCATGTAGTTAGGCAGTTTGAGTGAGTTTTTAATCCTGGATCTAGTTTGTGCACAGTCTAGAGACGTTAAATTTCTGTTCTTTTACATTTGCTGAGGTACTTCTAATGTGTTGTGGTCAATTTTAGATGATGGTGATGTAATTATAGAAAGGAGGCCGCTTCCATTCTGTTGATTTAGAGGGTGGAAGTTCTTGCCGTCTCTTCAGGTCCACTTGAATTTTGACTGGTTAATTCCTGAATATCACTTGACCGCTTTCTGTCTCGTTGATCTGTCTCGATGTTAGGCTAATGTGATTTAAATTCCATTGTGTATTGTATGAGTCAGTCTTTTTAAATTCTGGACTTGCTTTTTATGAATCTAAGGTGCCTTGCATCTATTATTGGTGCATATATTTAGGATAGTTAAGCTCTTCTTGTTGAATTGATCCACTTCATCATTGTAATGGCCTTCTTTTGTCTCTTTTGATCTGTTGGTTTTTAAGTCTATTTTTATCAAAACTAGGATTTACCTTTACCCTTTTTCTTTGTTTTCAGTTTGCTTGGTAGTCTTCCTCCATCCCTCTATTTTGACTTATGTGTGTCTCTGCCCATGTGAGACTGAACACCACCAGAATACAGCACTTTTTATTAGGTCTGACTCTTCATGTTGCTGATCTGTATCTTTTTAGTTAGACACTTTTGGCCACATTGCATTTAAGGTTAATAAACTATTATGTTGGACTTGATCCTGTCTCATTGTGATGTTAGCTTGTTATTTTGCTCATTAGTTGGTACAGTTTCTTCCTAGCATCGATGGTCTTTACATTTTGGCATGTTTTTGCAGTGGCTGGTACCAGTTGATGCTCATGTTTGAGTGCTTTGTGGGAGGGCTCTTGTGAGGCAGTGGAGTGGTGGCACAATCTCTCAGCATTTGGCACATCTGCTTGGTTTATTTCTCTTCACTGCGCCTTGGAAACTTAGTTTGTGGCTGGATCGTTGTTCAGGTTGAAAATTCTTTTTAAGAATGTTGAATATTGCCCCTGCCACTTTTCCCCATACTAAGCCTGGGGAGTTTCTGCGAGAGATCTGCTGTGGCCAGTCTGATGGAGGCTTTGTGGGTAACTGGCACTTTCTCTCTGACTGCCTTGTAACATTTTTCCTTCATTTGGAAGCTTTGGTGAAGGCAACCAATTGCTTCCCTGATCTTGGAATTGCTCTTCTCAAGGTGTCTTTGTGGCATTCTCTGTATTTCCTGGGTGTATTTCTTGCTAGGTTGGGGAAGTTCTCTGGATAATATCCTGCAGTGTTTCCAACTTGGTTCCATTCTCCCATCGCTTTTGGGTACATAATCAGGCGTTACACGATTTTCTTAGTCCCATAGCATATTTCTTGGAGGCTTTGTTTGGCTCTTTTTACTCTTTTTCTCTAAACTTCTCATACCCTATTATTTCATTGTTTAGTCTTTCAATCTTTGTTCCCTTTCTTCCAGTTGATGGTCGGCTACTGAAGCTTGTGCATGCGTGATGTAGTTCTAGTATCATGGTTTTCAGCTCCATCAGGTCATTTAAGGACTTCTCTACACTAGTTATTCTAGTTAGCCATTCATCTAATCTTTTTTCAAGGTTTTTAGCTTCTTTGCGATGGGTTCGAACATCCTCCTGTAACTCAGAGAAGTTTGATCGTCTGAAGCCTTCTTTTCTCAACTCGTCAAAGTCATTCTCCGTCCAGCTTTGGTCCATTGCTGGCAAGGAGCTGCGTTCCTTTGGAGGGGGAGAGGCGCTCCAATTTGTAGAATTTTCAGCTTTTCTTCTCTGTTTTTTCTCCATCTTTGTGGTTTTATCTACCTTTAGTCTTTGATGATGGTGACATACAGATGGGGTTTTGGTGTGGATGTCCTTTCTGTTTGTTAGTTTTCCTTCTAACAGTCAGGACCCTCAGCTGCAGGTCTGTTGGATTTTGCTGGAGGTCCACTCCAGACCCTGTTTGCCTGGGTATCAGCAGCGGAGGCTGCAGAACAGTGAATATTGCTGAACAGCAAATGTTGCTGCCTGATCATTCCTCTGGAAGTTTCATCTCAGAGGGGTATCCAGCCGTGTGAGGTGTCAGTCTGCCCCTACTGGGGGGTGCCTCCCAGTTAGGCTACTCAGGGGTCAGGAACCCACTTGAGCAGGCAGTCTGTCCGTTCTCTGATCTCAAACTCTGTGCTAGGAGAACCACTACTCTCTTCAAAGCTGTCAGACAGGGACATTTAAGTCTGCAGAGGTTTCTGCTGCCTTTTGTTCAGCTATGCCCTGCCCCCAGAGGTGTAGTCTACAGAAGCAGGCAGGCCTCCTTGAGCTGTGGTGGGCTCCACCCACTTCGAGCTTCCAGGCCGCTTTGTTTACCTACTCAAGCCTCAGCAATGGTGGGCGCCCCTCCCCCAGCCTCACTGCTGCCTTGAAGTTCCATCTCAGACTGCTGGGTAGCAATGAGCAAGGCTCCATGGGTGTGGGACCCTCTAAGCCAGGCGTGGGATATAATCTCCTGGTGTGCCGTTTGCTAAGACCCTTGGAAAAGCACAGTATTAGGGTGGGAGTGACCCGATTTTCCAGGTGCCATCTGTCACAGCTTATCTTGGCTAGGAAAGGGAATTCCCTGACCCCTTGCACTTCCCGGGTGAGGCAATGCCTTGCCCTGCTTTGGCTCTCGCTCAGTGGGCTGCACCCACTGTCCTGCACCCACTGTCCGACAAGCCCCAGTGAGATGAACCCGGTACCTCAGTTGGAAATGCAGAAATCACCTATCTTCTGTGTCGCTCATGCTGGGAGCTGTAGATTGGAGCTGTTCCTATTTGGCCATCTTGGAACCGCACCTGTCTTTGGTATTTTGATAGGGATTGTATTGAATCTGTAGGTTGCTTTGGGTAGTATGCACATTTTAACAATGTTGATTTTTCCCATTCATGAACATAGAATATCTTCCCAATTTTGGTGTCTTCTTCAATTTCTTTAATCAGTGTTTTATAGTTTTCATTATAGATATCTTTCACTTCTTTGGTTAATTCTTAGGTATTTGATTTTATTTGTAGCTACTATTAGGTGATTAGGTGGGATTACTTTTTAAATTTCTTTTTCAGATTGTTCACTGTTGGTGTATAGAAATGCTACTAAAATGCAAATTTTTGTATATTGATTTTCTGTGCTGCAGCTTTACTGAATTTATCAGTTCTAATAGTTTTTTGGTGAAGTCTTCAGGTTTTTCCAAATGTAAGATCACATCATCTGCAAGCAAAGGTAATTTGACTTCTTCCTTTCCAATTTGGATGTCTTTTATTTCTTTTTCTTGTCTGATTGCTCTAGATAGGACTTCCAGTACTATGTGGAATAACAGCGATGACAGTGGGCATCCACGTCTTTCTCCAGGTCTTGCAGGAAAGGCTTTTGGATTTTCCCCATTCAGTATGATACTAGTTGTGGGTCTGTTGTACATGGCTTTTATTATGTTGAGGTATGTTCTTTCTATATCTAGTTTTCTGAGGGTTTTTATCATGAAGGGATGTTGAATTTTATCAAATGTTTTTTCAGCATCAATTAAAATGATCATATCGTTTTTGTTCTTCATTCTGTTGATGTGATGTATCATATTGATTGATTTGTGTATGTTGAACTATCCTTGCATCCCAGGGATAAATTCCATTTGGTCATGGTAAATGATTTTTTTTTTCTTTAGAAGGAGTCTTGCTCTGTTGTCCAGGCTGGAGTGCAGTGGTACGATCTCGGCTCACTGTAAGCCCTGCCTCCTGGGTTCATGCCATTCTCCTGCCTCACCCTCCCGAGTGGCTGGGACCACAGGTGCCCACCACCATGCCCGGCTAATTTTTTATATTATTAGTAGAGATGGGGTTTCACAATGTTAGCCAGGATGGTCTTGATCTCCTGACCTCGTGATCTGCCCTCCTCAGCCTCCCAAAGTGTTGGGATTATAGGCATGAGCCACCACACCCAGCCAGTGAATGATCTTTTTAATGTATTGTTGAATTTGGTATGGTAGTAGTTTGTTGAGGACTATTGCACCAATATTAATCAGATATTGGCATGTAGTTTTCTTTTTCTGATGTGTCTTTGTTTGGTTTTGGTATCATACTAACCTCAGAATGAGTTTGTAAGTATTCTCTCCTCCTCTATTTTTGGAATAGTTTGAATAGGATTGGTATTATTTCTTCTTTAAATGTTTGATAGAATTCAACAGTGAAACCATCAACTCCTGGGCTTTTCTTTACTGGGAGACTTTTTATTATGGTTTTGATCTTGTTACTTGTTATTGGTCTGTTCAGGTTTTGGATTTCTTCATGGTTCAACCTGGGGAGGTTGTATGTGTCTAGGAATTTGTCCGTTTCTTCTAGATTTTCCCATTTATTGGCATATAGTTGTTCATAGTAGCCACTAATAATCTTTTGAATTTCTGTAGTATCAGTTGTAATACCTCCTTTTTCATTTCTGATTTTATTTGTTAGGATATCTTCTCTCTTTTCCTTAATCTGGCTAAAAGTTTGCCTTTTTTTTTTTTTTTTTGACAGAGTCTTGTTCTGTCACCCAGGCTGAAGTGTAGTGGCATGATCTCGGCTTGCTGCAACCTCTGCCTCCCAGATTCAAGTGAATTTCTTGCCTTAGCCTCCCAAGTAGCTGGGATTACAGGCATGGACCACCCCACCCAGCTTATTTTTGTATATTTTATGGAGACAGGGTTTCACCATGTTGCCCAAGCTTGCCTCAAACTCCTGACCTCAAGTGATCCTCCTGCCTTGGGTTCCCAAAGTGCTGGGATTACAGGCATGAGCCACCACACCCAGCCTCTATTTTGTTTAACTTTTCAAAAAACCAACTTTTTGTTTCATTTGTCTTTTGTATTGTTTTCTTCATTTTAATTTTATTTATTTCTTCTCTGATCTTTATTATTTCATTTTTGCTACTAATTTTGGGTTTGTTTTGCTCTTGCTTTTCTAGTTCTTTAAGATGCATTGTTAGGTTGCTTATTTGAAGTTTTACTTCTTTTTCGATGTAGGCACTTTTAGCTATAAAATTCCCTCTTAGTAGTGCTTTTACTATATCCCATAGTTTTGGTATGCTGTGTTTTCATTATCATTTGTTTCAAGAAATTTTCAAATTCCTTCTTAATTTCTTCATTGACCTACTGGTCATTCAGGAGCATATTGTTTAATTTGCATGTGTTTGTATAGTTTTCAAAATTCTTCTTGTTATTGATTTCTAGTTTTATTCCATTGTGGTCAGAGAAGATGCTTGATATTATTGCAATTTTTTAAATGTTTTAAGACTTGTTTTGTGACCTAACATGTGATCTATCCTTGAGAATGATCCACGTGCTGAGGAGAATGTGTATTCTGCAGCCATTGGATGAAATATTCTGTAAATATCTATGAGATCCATTTGGTCTATAGTGCCAATTAAGTCTGCTGTTTCTTTGTTTATTTTCTGCCTGGAAGATCTGTCCAATGCTGAAAGTGAGGTGTTGAAGTTTCCAGCTATTATTGTATCTGGGTCTATCTCTCTCTTTAGCTCTAATAATATTTACTTTATATATCTGGGTGCTCCAGTGTGGGGTGCATATATATTCAAAACTATTATCTCCTCTTGCTGAATTGATTATTTATCTTTTTTTTTTTTTTAAAACAGAGTCTCATTCTGTTACCCAGGTTGGATTGCAGTGGTGCAATCTCAGCTCATTGCAACCTCCACCTCCTGAGACCTCTTTATCATTGTATAGTGACCTTCTTTGTCTCTTCTTATAGTTGTTTTTTTCTTGAAATCTATTTTGTCTGATAGAAGTACAGCAACTCCTGCTCTTTTTTTGTTTCCATTGACATGTATCTTTTTTCATCCCTTTATTTTCAGTGGATGTATGTTCCCTGGCATTTAAGGACCTCCAGCATCTGGCTCCTACTTGTCACTCAATATATTGCTCACTTCTTATAACTCTTGCTTTGATTAAAATGATGCTTCTTGTTTCATATAATTTCCCGATATTCTTACCTTTCTGACAATTCCTTCTCAATTTCCTTTTAGGGCACCTCTTCCTCATAAATATCAGTTTCCCAAAAGTTTTGATGTTGGTCTTTTTCTGCCCTTCTCATCTTATGTATGTTCTTATTTATCTGGATGACTTTACTATAATCACCAAGTCCATATCTTTATCTACATCTAGAAATCTCTACTGAATTCTAGACCTGGATAATTGCATATATTTTTGATGTCTCAGTGGACACTTTGAACTCAACTTGTCCAAACCTGAATTCAGTTTTTTCCTTGAGCTTAGTTCACTTTCTGTATTTTTAGCCTGAAAGAATGACCCACAAGTCAAAATCTGGGATTCACCCTGCATTTCTTCCCACTCCTTACTTCTCATCTGAAATTGCAACTCTTATCCCTCCCTCTAACAATTGCCACCTCCACCTCAGAAAATTTTATCACCGTACATCCAGCTGCTCAAGACAAAACACTTGAAGTCTCCTTATCTCTCTCTTTTGCCGTCATTCTAGCATCTAATCCATCAGCAAGCCCTATCAGTTCTATCTCCAAAATTTTCCCCAAACCTCTGTTTCTTGTTGAATGAATCCAAGTAGTCACTAGGTTCTGCAGATTCTTTTTTTTTTTTTTTTTTTTGAGAGGGAGTCTGCCTCTGTTGCCCAGGCTGAAGTGCAGTGGGGGATCTAGGCTCACTGCAAGCTCCGCCTCTCGAGTTCACGCCATTCTCCTGCCTCAGCTCCCGAGTAGCTGGGTCTATAGGCGCCCGCCACAACGCCCGGCTAATTTTTTGTATTTTTAAGTAGAGACGGGGTTTCACTGTAATCTCGATCTCCTGGTCTAGTGATCCGCCCGCCTTGGCCTCCCAAAGTGCTGGGATTAAGGCGTGAGCCACCGCGCCCGCCGGTTCTGCACATTCTTTTCTGTGACATCTCCACAGCTCTTCCTCCCCTCCATTGCTCTGCCCTTTATTCAGTGTAGGTACTCTCCATCCCTTGTCAAGATGACCATAACTGCCTTCCTATTGGTCTGTCTGTCTCCAGTCTTATACCCTGTAAAGCATATTGATTCATTCCAATAATATTTAATGGAGGGACCACTGTGCTTGGGAAACATCTGTGATCCCGCCCTCAAGGGGCTTATGTTCTGGTGGGAAAGAGAGACAATCCATACTTGTAAGTATCACAAATGGTGCAAGAACCCCAGGGACCAAGAGTGCAAAAACTTGGAGAGCTAACTTAGACTTAGGGGTCAAGCAAAGCTTTTCAGTGAAGCAAAATTTCAGCTGAAAACTGAGGAATGAGTAAGAGGCAATTAGGAGAAGGAGAAGGTGAGGGGAAGGGTAGGGTATCCAAGTCTGTGGAACCATCAGATGACAAAATGTGTGATGAGCCTCCTCCACGCTGTGAAAAGTTTGATCTTTCTATCTTCTTACTTGAAAAAAATTTTTTCTTCTGTTAGAAAGTAATGCACACTCATTGTATGATATTTAAAAAATATGAGACATGCAGGAAAGAAAGTAACATTTACTCACAATTTTCCCATTCAGAGACAAGCATTGTAACACTGAGGTGCACCTCCTTTCAGCTTTTTCTAAGCCCATATACATTTTCAAAATGATCTTTCTACACTCAAAATCTCATCAAATTATTTCCTTTCTTAAAAAGCCTCAGTGACTTCTCACTGTCTAGGATTCCAGTTACCTAGCCTAATGCTTAGCAATAAATGTTTGCTGAATGTCAGGCTAATTGCATGAGTGAGCGACAGAATAAATGCTTGAGTATTCATCTCCATGCACTCTTCTTCTTTTTCCTTCCCTACTTAGCAAAGCCTTGTCTTAGGTCCTGACTCTACCCAAAGCCTTCTTCAAAGGCCCCAACTCTCATGACAACAGCTATCTTTAAGCACAGATTGTATTGCTCCTCAGGTCCTCAGCAAAGGTTAGCTGCCTTAGATTTTTTTTTTTTTCTATAGTTACACTTAGAAGTCTTTCATGCTTAATTGTCTGTGGACAACATCATGCCATTCCTTTTGCACTCCACCCTTATCTCAGGGGTTGAAAGCTGGAGAACCACATGTCCCTGAATACTTTGCTGGCAGTGTTCCCAGTTAGATTCCACCAAGGAGAGGCATTCACCTGAGATGAGAAAGGCAGCAGAAGCATTTCATCACTCTTCTGGTTGAGGAGGCACGTGTGTGGCAGGGGTTTCCTCTGAAATTTTTCTGCTTTGCTGTTGTCAACAGCTGGAATCATCAATGGTGGCTTTCTGCAGTTCTAGAAGCTCTGGATTTTCTAAAAGAGGCAAACCTGAGGTCTGACCATTGTGCCTTTGTTCCTTTCTGTCTCATTCTGTGTTAGTGCTTCTTTCTTTTGATGCCTCATCTGAACTCCCTTATGGGCTAGGGCTGTGTCCTATGCCTCTTTTTATCTACTTATTTGGCACAGTGCTTTGCCTGGCTTTGTTCCTCAATACATATCTGCTGCTGCTGAGAAAGACAGTAACACCCAATACTTCATTACTGTCAGCAAAATGCCTATCTTAGTGGACAGAGCTGCATCTTTCTAGTGACTTAACTTTCTCCTCTACAGTGGCTTACTGAGGATGTGTGCACTTGTGCAGTGTAACAGAAGAGTGTTGCAAGACAGGTGGATACCTGCCAGTAACTCAGCTTACCAAAGTAATAGCACTAATTTTGCGGCACAATCAACCACCGCTTGAAGAACTCACCGATACTTATTAACCATCTATTGTGTAGCTAGAACTGCATTAGGCTTTGATGGGGTTGGATGCCAGGGGAAATTACTATAAACTTGTGTCCAACTGCTAAGTGCCTATTAGGTACCAGGCATGGTGCTAGATGTTGAGATAATGTGGTGAATGAGCATGGCAGCTCTCTGCCCACCAAGAGGTTACAGTCTAGCAAGTTCAATATCTGATGGGTCTTACTGAAAAGAAGTAAGGCTGGACATTCCCCATTCCACCGTTACTCTCTGTGACCCTGGCCCAGATAGCATCGAAGTCTCCATGTCTACTGAGCCCCCTAGAGTTTCTAGAAGACAGGGCTGTGAACCAGGCCCTGTCTGGGGTTCCCTCCAGCATGCCAGCGTCTGTAGCCTCCTTGACTATTGTCAAGGTCAGCATGGTCCTTTCAGGATTGCTTTCTTCCTACTCCGCACTTCATTTACTGCAGAAAGCTGGCCTAGAAGCTCATGGCATCCAACCTTAAATATATTAGAAAAAGAAAAAAAAAAGCCACGGAGAGTGGTAATGTGACTGTTGAAAGGTGGGATTGGATGAACTTTTACAGAAAGACTAGAGCAGTATTCTATGCCAGGCTGCAGGGTGGAACATATAGGGGATAGAATAACATTTACATACTATATTTTGAGATTTTCAGGAAAAAGGAAAGAAATATAAAATCTACTAAGTAACTGAAGAGGTGCAGAGGTGGCCATCCCATGGGTTTAGTTAACATTTACTGAGGGTTTACTGTGTGCCCAGCACTGTTCCAAGTGAGTTGTATTAATATTCTTTTCATCCTCACAACACCTGTGGGTAGAAAGGTACTACTATGATCTCCACTTGACAGGTCAGGCTACTGGGGCAGAAGAGAAGAACCTTGTCCAAGGCCACATCAATAAATGGTGGGACTGGAGTGTGAATCTGGGTAGTCTGATCAAAATTGGGGGAGAAATTAAGTTTCCATCTTCTGGAATTTCTCCTGGTTCCATCTGAGCTAGTCTGATCTGGCTACCCAGAGAGTAAGTGCCAAAGAAATGATAACTTTAAGAGGTAGTTGTAAAGTGGGCCTGTGGGTATTTTCCATGACTGCTATGATCTGAGATGTTTATACTCAGGCCCCAGCAGTCACAGTTATCTCCTGGATCTGGACTTCCCCCTCTAAATGTGTATGTGTCATTTGATCATTGATCAGCCAAAAGCATCTTAGTGTCAATTGCCACATCAATTAACTTTATTTTCAAGATGTGTAGCTCAGAACAGATAGATTGTAATGGAGGTCGAGGAGAGAGAAGGGGTCAGAGAAAGGGGGCAATAGGGGTGGATTTACTCAGCATCTGCTGCAGAATGTTAGGGGGCAAAAGTCCCTTCAGAAAAACATATGACCTTGAAACTTTAGAAGCATACCCTTGAAGATCACGATCAAAATAAGGATAGCAGCTTTCAGTACTCCTATTCAATTTTGTGCAAAAATGTAAGAATAGAAAAGAAGGGAATCAAACTGTCATTTTCACGTTATTATTTTTTAGAGAAACTTGTGAAAATCTATTAAAAAGTTATTAGAATTAGTAAGATAATAAAAATATAAGGTAACAAAAATATAAGGTAACTTAGAATAAATCTAACAAAAGATATATTAAGATGCTTATGGAGAAAATTATAGAACCTTGCCAGTAGAAAATAATAAACAATAATATTAAATGGAGATATAATAAAGAATAAAAGGAGAGATAGCCCACATTTGCAGATAAGAAAACTCAGTGTTCTGACTGATACACCAGTGTTCCCCGTATTCGTTTGCATGAGAGGCCATAACAAAATACCACAGGTTGTGTGACTTAAACATCACAAATTTATTTTCTTGCACTTCGGGAGGCTGGAAGTCTGAGATAAATGTGTCAGTAGGGTTGATTCCCTTGGAAGCCTCTCTCCTTGGCATGTAGATGGCCAGCTACTTTCTTTGTCCTCACCTGGTCTTTCCTCCATGCTGAGAACATAGCAACAGGAATCAATTGACTAGAGTCACATGTATCAACAGTGTGGCAGACAGATCTTAGGCTGACAGACAGATCCAGGCAGATAGACAGATCCCAATGACTCCTACCTGCTGGTGTCCATACTTTTTGTAATCCCCTCCCTTTGAGCATGGGCAGAATCTGTAACCTGATGCTCATCCAGAGAATATGACAAAAGTGATGGGATAGGTCTTTATATTATGTAAGACTCCGTTGTAGCAGACTAGAGTGAGAGATTTCTTACGGCCTTGAAAAGCACGCTGCTGTGACATGAACTGCCTAGAAAGAGGGCCACGTGGCAAGGAACTGTGAGCAACTTCTAGAAGCTGAGACCCTGAGCCACACAGATTCAAGGAAATGAGTTATGCCAAAACCCTGAATGTCTTGGAAGTGAATCCTTCCCCAGCCACCTTCTCCAGATGAGAATGGAGTCCAGGCAGCACCTTGACTGCAGCTGTGAGATCCTGAGCAGGGGACCAAGCTAAGCCACACCTGGGCTTCTAAGCCACACAAACTGTGAGACAATAAATGTGTGTTGTTTTAAGCCACCACATTTGTAGCAGTTTGTTATGCAGCAATAATAGACCAATTCTATGTACTGTTTAAACCTACCTACAGACATATGTGATGAAAATATAAAGATATGTACTGGAATGATAATCCCAATTTCAGGAAAGTATTTCTTTCTTGGAGAGAGGGAAGTTTTTTATAACACCCTTTTGTATATCTTTTTGTTTGCCCGAAATATTCCATAATTTTAAAAAATATCTGTCTCGAGCTTTAGGCTCCAGTGGGGATGACGCTGTGTTGACAATGAATTTTGCCGCCTTCCCAACATTTTCCAGACCTGTACTTGGCAATAGCATGGGCAGAAGAGCCTGTGAGGTCAAGCTAGGAATAGCCACAGGAGAGTAGAGCTGGAGGGAGATGGGAAGGCAGGAGGCAGAGGGATGGTGGTCTGCAGAGGTGCCTGTGGGAATCCTGTTCCCCAGTCACTCTAAGCTGCCTATATACTCATTTCTCAGGGACCACAGATGGCCTTAAATGGGTGACCTCAGCACTTCCACAAGAGGACCTTGTCATTACGCGTGGCTTTGCCCTTGCATGGAATGGAACAGTCGCCCACACAGCAGACTTGCTGTAATACCATCCTCTGAGAAAACAATTAAGAAAACTGAAAAATAAAGCCCAAACATTGGCAGTTAGGCTTATTAGGGTGAATCAAACTTGTGTTTTGTTTTGTTTTGTTTTTTAAAGCCTGAACAGCATGGCCTTAGGAGGAAAATTTGAGACAGGACACTACCACTACCACTCAGTAGGAAAGGAAAGTAAGTGGATTTTCCCATCATTTTTAAGCAGTTAGTCATCTTCAGGGAGGGACAGTGGAGTCTTCCATCTTTTTGATTTACACCCATGAAATCTGGGAGATGTTAGGATGCCTTGGTTGTGTAAGGAAACCTCTGATCCCCAGAAGCAATGTAGAGGGAATTTCCAGTGCTGTATTGGTAACATTTAACAGCCGGCTTTCCATAGGGAGAATGCATTTGCTGATTTCCATGGTATGAATACTCCCACAATGGCTGATTTTTAAGCTACCAATGTGACATCATGGAGCATAATCATCTTTGGAAAGCCATACATGCTGGCTACAACATACCACTGGAGCTTCCTTCATTGCAGGATGTTGAGCTCCCCAGGAAGAGGTCTCAGCAGGGAGGATGGCCACTGTCAGGGAGGAGACCCCTATATCTATGGCCTCTCTCAGCTCCTCAGTGCAAAAAATTCAACCTATGTGTGATACTTCTCCCATCATCCTCAGTCTAGAGGGCAGGACTGTTTGCAGATCTCAGGGAAGCTTAATCTGGGGCTAAGTTTGGAAACTCTACTCTTGGAGAATTTCAAATTTCCATGTCACTGTGTCCAGTTTTACCATCCTCTTGAAATTTTGCAGTCTGAAGGGCATTTTCTGTGAAAACTTAGGGGGTCCATGTTGGTTAGAATGATTTGAGTACAAGTAAGACAGCACCCTTACCCAATTTGCTTAAATGACGAAGAAATAAATACTCAGAGAATGAAAAATCCCAAGATAAGAAAGCACCAAGATTGATTAACTTAGAGGATTAAGTATGTCACTGAGGACTCAGATTCCTCCCGTATTTCTTCTCTGTCATCCTTTGTCATGTTTAGCTCCCCTCATAGTTGTAAAATGGCTGCCATATTCCAGGCAACGATGACAACCACCATTGGAAGGAGAAGGACTAACTTTTCCTATACTGGAAAACTGTTCCAGAAGCCTCATTTGACCGAATTGGGTCAAACATTCTTTTCTACATCAAACAATGTCAGGGAGGCTACAATTACTATGATTGGCTTAGAATAAATCAGGATTTAATACGAGTCACATGGAAAAAGTGTAAACAACCATACAAAATTGTGGTCCTGCTTGGTAAGCAACTGTCCTCCCAAGAATTCTTCCACTATTTCAATTCTAAGGCTGTCAACTTGACAAGTTGGTTTGGTCCTTTTGGTTGATTATAGAGATCCACTTGAATCAGAATAATCAACGTGATCAGAAATAAATTATGCTATGTTTACTAAATTCATTGACCTCAAGATCAATTTATTTCAAAAGTACTTATTTAGGAGCTATGGGAACTTGGCACGTGGAAGCCACAACTAGTAGGCACAAGGCCCACTGGTATATAGACATAAATAATTGGACTTAGAGCTCTAACCAACAGATAGAATACATAAACATTTCTTTCAGGTGAGCAGAGGTAAATACTTTAATTTTTTAATTTTTATTTTTTTTTATACTTTAAGTTCTGGAATACATGTGCAGAACGTGCAGGTGTGTTACATAAGTATACATGTGCCATGGTGGTTTGCTGCACCCATCAACCCGTCATCTACATTAGGTATTTATTCTAATACTATCCCTCCCCTTGCCCCCCACCTGCCAACAGGCCCTGGTGTGTGATATTCCCTTCCCTGTGTCCATATGTTCTCATTGTTAAACTCCCACTTATGAGTGAGAACATGTGGTGTTTGGTTTTCTCTTCTTGTGTTAGTTTGCTGAGAATGATGGTTTCTAGCTTCATCCATATCCATGCAAAGGACATGAACTCATTCTTTTTTATGACTGAATAGTATTCCATGGCATATATGTGCCACATTTTCTTAATCCAGTCTGTCATTGATGGACATTTGGGTTGGTTCCAAGTCTTTGCTATTGTGAATAGTGCTGCAATAAACATACATGTACATGTGTCTTTATAGTAGAATGATTTATAATCCTTTGGGTATATACCCAGTAAGGGATTGCTGGGTCAAATGGTATTTCTGGTTCTAGATCTTTGAGGAATCACCACACTATCTTAGTAAAAAGAACAAAGCTGGAGGCATCATGCTACCTGACTTCAAACTATACTACAAGGCCACAGTAACCAAAACAGCATGGTACTGGTACCCAAACAGATATATAGACCAATGGAACAGAACATAGGTCTCAGAAATAACACCACACATCTACAACCATCTGATCTTTGACAAACCTGACAAAAACAAGAAATGGGGAAAGGATTCCCTATTTAATAAATGGTGTTGGGAAAACTGGCTAGCCGTATGCAGAAAACTGAAACTGAACCTCTTCCTTACATCTTATACAAAAATTAACTCAAGATGGATTGAAGACTTAAACGTAAGACCTAAAATCATGAAAACTCTTCAAGAAAACCTAGGCAATACCATTCAGGACATAGGCATGGGCAAAGACTTCATGACTAATACACCAAAAGCAATTGCAACAAAAGCCAACATTGACAAATGGGATGTTATTAAAGTAAAGAGCTTCTGCAGAGCAAAAGAAAGTAGTATCATAATGAACAGGCAACCTACAGAATGGGAGAAAATTTTTGCAATCTATCCATCTGACAAAGGACTAATATCCAGAATCTACAAGGAACTTAAACAAATTTACAAGAAAAAACAACCCCATCAAAAAGTGGGTGAAGGATATGAACAGGCACATCTCAAATGAAGACATTTATGTGGCCAACAAACATATGAAAAAAAGCTTATCATCACTGGTCATTAGAGAAATGCAAATCAAAACCACAGTGAGATACCATCTCACGCCAATTAGAATGGTGATCATTAAAAAGTCAGGAAACAACAGATGCTGGAGAGGATGTGGAGAAATAGGAACCCTTTTACACTATTGGTGGGAGTGTAAATTAAATACTTAAAAATATGCATGTGACTATGATTTTCAACAGGAAAGAATGCCAGGACAATTTAATGTGGAAAGAAGAGTCCTTCTCAAAAGCTCCTGGGACAATTGGATATCCACATGCAAAAGGGTAGAGTTGGACTCTTGTCCCATGTCATACACAAAAATTAACTCAAAGTGGATCACTGGCTTAAGTGTTAAAGCTAAAACTATAACAAACTTGTAAATCTCATGACCCTGGATTAGTCAATGATTTCTTATATATGACACCTAAAGCACAAGGAACAAAATAAAAAAAATTTGACCTTATTAAATTAAAAATTATTGTGCTTCAAAAGACGTTATCAAGAAAGTGAGACTTGGTGCCAAGATGGCTGAATAGGAAAAGCTCCAGCCTCCAGCTCCCAGTGTGAGAGACACAGAAGACAGGTTATTTCTGCATTTCCAACTGAGGTACCGGGTTCATCTCACTGGGGCATGTCAGACAGTGGGTGCAGGACAGTGGGTACAGCCCAATGAGCGAGAGCCGAAGCAGGGTGAGGCATCACCTCACCCAGGAAGCACAACGGGGAAGGGAATTCCCTTTCCTAGCCAAGGGAAACCGTGACACACAACCCTTGGAAAATCGGGTCACTCCCACCCTAATACTGCACTTTACTAAGGGTGTTAGCAAAGGGCACACCAGGAGATTATATCACGCGCCTGGCTCGGAGGGTCCCACGCCCACAGAGCCTCCCTCTTTGCTAGCACAGCAGTCTGAGATCAAACTTCAAGGCAGCAGGAGCCTGGGGGAGGGGTGCCCACCATTGTGGAGGCTTAAGTAGGTAAACAAAGTGGACTGGAAGCTAGAACTCTGTGGAGTCCACCGCAGCTCAAGGAGGCCTGCCTGCCTCTGTAGACTCCACCTCTGGGGATAGGGCATAGCTAAACAAAAAGCAGCAGAAACCTCTGCAGATGTAAATGTCCCTGTCTGACAGCTTTGAAGAGAGTAGTGGTTCTCCCAGCATGGAGTTTGAGATCTGAGAACAGACAGACTGGCTGCTCCAGTGGGTCCCTGACCCACAAGTAGCCTAATGGGAGACATCCCCCACTAGGGGCAGACTGACACCTCACATCTCACATGACTGGGTACACCTCTGACACGAAGCTTCCAGAGGAACAATCAGACAGCAACACTTGCTGTTCAGGAATATTCACTCTTCTGCAGCCTCCGCTGCTGATACCCAGGCAAATAGCATCTGGAGTGGACCTTGAGCAAACTCCAACAGACCTGCAGCTGAGGGTCCTGACTGTTAGAAGGAAAAATAACAAATAGAAAGGACATCCACACCAAAACCCAATCTGTACGTTACCATCATCGAAGACCAAAGGTAGATAAAACCACAAAGATGGGAAAAAAGCAGTGCAGAAAAGTGGAAAATTATAAAAATCAGAGCGCCTCTTCCCCTCCAAAGGAATGCAACTCCTCACCAGCAACGGAGCAAAGCTTGATGGAGAGTGACTTTGACGAGTTGAGAGAAGGCTTCAGACGATCAAAATTCTCCCAGCTAAAGGAAGAAGTATGAACCCAGCACAAAGAAACTAAAAACCTTGAAAAAAGATTTGATGAATGACTAACTAGAATAACCAATGTGGAGAAGCCCTTAAACGACCTGATAGAGATGAAAACCATGATATGAGAACTATGTGACAAATGCACAAGCTTCAGTAACTGGCTCAATCAACTCAAAGAAAGGGTATCAGTGATTGAAGATCAAATGAATGAATGAAGAAAGAAGAGAAGTTTAGAGAAAAAAGAGTAAAAGGAAACGAACAAAGCCTCCAAGAAATATGGTACTATGTGAAAAGACCAAATCTACGTCTGATTGGTGTACCTGAAAGTGATGGGGAGAATGGAACCAAGTTGGAAAACACTCTGCAGGGTATTATCCAGGAGAACTTCCCCAACCTAGCAAGGCAGGGCAACATTCAAATTCAGGTAATACAGAGAATGCAACAAAGATACTCCTCAAGAAGAGCAACTCCAAGACACATAATTGTCAGATTCACCAAAGTTGAAATGAAGGGAAAAAAGTTAAGGGCAGCCAGAGATAAAGTTCGGGTTACCCACAAAGGGAAGCCCATCAGACTAACAGTGGATCTCTCAGCAGAAACTCTACAAGCCAGAAGAGAATGGGGGCCAATATTCAACATTCTTAAAGAAAAGAATTTTCAACCCAGAATTTCATATCCAGCCAAACTAAGTTTCATAAGTGAAGGAGAAATAAAATCCTTTACAGACAAGCAAATGCTTAGAGATTTTGTCACCACCAGGCCTGCCCTACAAGAACTCCTGAAGAAAGCACTAAACATGGTAAGGAAAAACCAGTATCAGCCATTGCAAAAACATGCCAAAATGTAAAGACCATCGATGCTAGGAAGAAACTGCATCAACTAATGAGCAAAATAACAAGCTAACATCATAACGACAGGATCAAGTTCACACATAACAATATTAACCTTAAATGTAAATGGGCTAAATGCTCCAATTAAAAGACACAGACTGGCAAATTGGATAAAGACTCAAGACCCATCAGTGTGCTATGTTCAGGAGACCCATCTCACCTGCAGAGACACACATAAGCTCAAAATAAAGGGATGGAGGAAGATCTACCAAGAAAATGGAAAACAAAAAAAGGCAGGGGTTGCAATCCTAGTTTCTGATAAAACAGACTTTAAACCAACAAAGATCAAAAGAGACAAAGAAGGCCATTACATAATGATAAAGGGATCAATTCAACAAGAAGAGCTAACTATCCTAAATATATATGCACCCAATATAGTGGCACCTAGATTCATAAAGCAAGTCCTCAGAGACTTACAAAGAGACTTAGACTCCCACACAATAATAATGGGAGACTTTAACACCCATTATTAGCTCAACATCAGACAGATCAACGAGACAGAAAGTTAACAAGGATATCCAGGAATTGAACTCAGCTCTGCACCAAGTGGACCTAATAGACATCTACAGAACTCTCCACCCCAAATCAACAGAAAGTACATTCTTCTCAGCACCACATCACACTTACTGCAAAATTGACCACATAGTTGGAAGTAAAGTACTCCTCAGCAAATATAAAAGAACAGAAATTATAACAAACTGTCTCTCACACCACAGTGCAATCAAACTAGAACTCAGGATTAAGAAACTCACTCAAAACCACTCAACTACATAGAAACTGAACAACCTGCTCCTGAATGACTACTGGGTACATAACGAAATGAAGGCAGAAATAAAGGTGTTCTTTGAAACCAATGAGAACAAAGATACAATACTAGAATCTCTGGGACACATTTAAAGCAGTATGTAGAGGGAAATTTATAGCACTAAATGCCCACAAGAGAAAGCAGGAAAGATCTAAAATTGAGACCCTAACATCACAATTAGAAGAACTAGAGAAGCAAGAGCAAACACATTCAAAAGCTAACAGAAGGCAAGAAATAACGAAGATCAGAGCAGAACTGAAGGAGATGGAGGCACAAAAAACCCTTCAAAAAATCAATGAATCCAAGAGCTGGTTTTTTGAAAAGATCAACAAACTTGGTAGACCACTAGCAAGACTAATAAAGAAGAAAAGAGAGAAGAATCAAATAGACACAATAAAAAATGATAAAGGGGATATCACCACCCACCCCACAGAAATACAAACTACCATCAGAGAATACTATAAACACCTCTATGCAAATAAAGTAAAAAACCTAGAAGAAATGGATAAATTCCTGGAGACATACACTATCTCAAGACTAAACCATGAAGAAGTTGAATCCCTGAATAGACCAATAACAGGCTCTGAAATTGAGGTGACAATTAATAGCCTACCAAACAAAAAAAGTCCAGGATCATATGGATTCACAGCCGAAATCTACCAGAGGTACAAGGAGGAGCTGGTACCATTCCTTCTGAAACTACTCCAATCAATAGAAAAAGAGGGAATCCTCTCTAACTCATTTTATGAGGCCAACATCATCCTGATACTAAAGCCTGGCAGAGACACAACAAAAAAAGAGAATTTTAGACCAATATCCCTGATGAACATTGATGCAAAACTCCTCAGTAAAATACTGGCAAACTGAATCCAGCAGCACATCAAAAAGCTTATCCACCATGATCAGTTGGGCTTCATCCCTGGAATGCAAGGCTGGTTCAACATACACAAATCAATAAATGTAATCCAACATATAAACAGAACCAAAGACCAAAACCACATGATTATCTCAATAGATGCAAAAAAGGCCTTTGACAAAATTCAACAACCCTTCATGCTAAAAACTCTGAATAAATTCGGTATTGATGGGATGTATCTCAAAATAATAACAGCTATTTATGACAAACCCACAGCCAATATCATACTGAATGGGCAAAAACTGGAAGCATTCCCCTTGAAAACTGGCACAAGACAGGTATGCCCTCTCTCGTCACTCCTATTCAACGTAGTGTTGGAAATTCTGGCCAGGGCAATCAGGCAAGACAAAGAAATAAAGGGTATTCAATTAGGCAAAGAGGAAATCAAATTGTCCCTGTTTGCAGATGACATGATTGTATATTTAGAAAACCCCATCGTTTCAGCCCAAAATCTCCTTCAGCTGATAAGCAACTTCAGCAAAGTCTCAGGACACAAAATCAATGTGCAAAAACCACAAGCATTCTTATACACCAGTAACAGACAAACAGAGAGCCAAATCATGAGTGAACTCCCATTCACAATTGCTTCAAAGAGAATAAAATACCTAGGAATCCAACTTACAAGGGATATGAAGGACCTCTTCAAGGAGAACTACAAACCACTGCTCAACAAAATAAAAGAGGACACAAACAAATGGAAGAACATTCCATGCTCATGGACAGGAAGAATCAATATCGTGAAAATGGCCATACTGCCCAAGGTAGTTTACAGATTCAATGCCATCCCTATTAAGCTACCAATGACTTTCTTCATAGAATTGGAAAAAACTACTTTAAAGTTCATATGGAACCAAAAAAGAGCCCGCATTGCCAAGACAATCCTAAGCCAAAAGAACAAAGCTGGAGGCATCACGCTACCTGACTTCAAACTACACTACAAGGCTGCAGTAACCAAAACAGCATGGTACCGGTACCAAAACATAGATATAGACCAGTGGACAGAACAGAGCCCTCAGAAATAATACCACACATCTACAACCATTTGATCTTTGACAAACCTGACAAAAACAAGAAATGGAGAAAGGATTCCCTATTTAATAAATGGTTCTGGGAAAACTGACTAGCCGTATGTAGAAAGCTGAAACTGGATCCCTTCCTTACACCTTATACAAAAATGAATTCAAGATGGGTTAAAGACTTAAATGTTAGACCTAAAGCCATAAAAACCCTAGAAGAAAACCTAGGCAATACCATTCGGGACATAGGCATGGGCAAGGACTTCATGTCTAAAACACCAAAAGCAATGGCAACAAAAGCCAAAATGGACAAATGGGATCTAATTAAACCAAAGAGCTTCTGCACAGCAAAAGAACTACCATCAGAGTGAACAGGCAGCCTACAGAATGGAAGAAAATTTTTGCAAGCTACTCATCTGACAAAGGGCTAATATCCAGAATCTACAAAGAACTCAAACAAATTTACCAGAAAAAACAAACAACCGCATCAAAAAGTGGGTGAAGGATATGAACAGACACTTCTCTAAAGAAGACATTTATGCAGCCAACAGACACATGAAAAAATGCTCATCATCACTGACCATCAGAGAAATGCAAATCAAAACCACAACAAGAGACCATCTCACACCAGTTAGAATGGTGATCTTTAAAATGTCAGGAAACAACAGGTGCTGGAGAGGATGTGGAGAAATAGGAACACTTTTACAGTGTTGGTGGGACTGTAAACTAGTTCAACCATTATGGAAAACAGTATGGCGATTCCTCAAGGATCTAGAACTAGGAATACCATTTGACCCAGCCATCCCATTACTGGGTATATACCCAAAGGATTATAAATCATGCTGCTATAAAGACACATGCACACTTACGTTTATTGCGGCACTATTCACAATAGCAAAGACTTGGAACCAACCCAAATGTCCATCAATGACAGACTGGATTAAGAAAATGTGGCACATATACACCATGGAATACTATGCAGCCATAAAAAAGGATGAGTTCATGTCCTTTTTAGGGACATGGATGAAGCTGGAAACCATCATTCTCAGCAAACTATCGCAAGAACAGAAAACCAAACACCGCATGTTCTCACTCATAGGTGGGAATTGAACAATGAGAACGCTTGGACACAGGAAGGGGAACATCACACACCAGGGCCTGTTGTGGGGTGGGGATAGGGGGGAGGGGTAGCATTAGGAGATATACCTAATGTAAATGACGAGTTAATGGGTGCAGCACACCATCATGTCACATGTATACATATGTAACAAACTTGCACATTGTGCACATGTACCCTAGAACATAAAGTGTAATAATAAAAAAAGAAAGTGAAAAGATAATCTAAGAATGGGAAGAAATGTTTGCAAATCATCTATCTATTAAAGGTCTAGTATCCTGAATATATAAAGAACTCATACAACTCAACAATAAAAACCAAAAAAAAAAAAAAAGACCCCAAATGAAACAATGGGCAAAGAATTATCCAAAGAAGATATACAGATGTTCAATAAGCACATGAAAAGATGTTCAACATCATTAATCAATAGAGAAAGGAAAATAAAAACTGTAACGTAGCATTTCAGACCCACTATAAAAAAAAAGACAAATAATAGTAAGTATTGGTGGGGACACAGAAAAATTGGAATTTTTATACATTGTTGGTGGGAGTATAAAATGGTGCAGCCACTTTGGAAAACCATTTGGCAGTTCCTCAAAAAATTAAATATTGAGAGACCACATTCCCCAGAAATTAACTCCACTCCTAGTTAAATATCCAAATATCAAAGACAAATAAAAGCATTTATCTGCATAAAAACTTCAACACAAATGTTCTTAGCACCATTATTACTAAAGGCCAAAAAGTTGAAATAACCCAAATCTTCATCAATTGATGAATAGGTAAACAAAATGTGGTATATCCATATGATAAAATATTATTTAGCCATGAAAAAGAATGAAATTCTTATATATGCTACAACATGGATATATCTTGAAAACATTATGCTCAGTGAGAGAAGCCAGACACTAAAGGCCACATATTGCATGATTCAATTTATATGAAATGTCCAGAACAGACAAATCCATAGAGATAGAAAGTAGATGAGTGGTTGTCATGGCCTGGGGGAGGGGGAAGTGGGAAGTGACTGCTAATAGGTATGGGGTTTCTTTTTGAGTTGATAAAAATGTTCCCAAATTAGATAATGCTGATGGCTTTTCAACCTTGTGAACACACTAAGAACCGTTAGATCAAAATATTAAAAGTATACATTTTATGGTATATGAATTAAATCTCAAAAAATATATAATGGCTGGGCACAGTGACTCATGCCTGTAATCCCAGCACTTTGGGAGGCCAAGGCAGGTGGATCACTTGAGGTCAGGAGTTCGAGACCAGCCTGGCTAACATGGTGAAACCCTGTTTCTACTAAAAGTACAAAAAATTAGCTGGGTGTGGTGGACTGTCCCTGTAACCCCAGTGACTTGGGAGGGTGAGGCAAGAGAATTGCTTGAACCTGGGAGGCGGAGGTTGCAGTGAGCCGAGATTTCACCACTGCACTTCAGCCTGGGCAACAAGAGCCAAGAGCAAAACTGTCTGGGGGAAAAAAAAATATATATATATATATATATATGTGTGTGTGTGTATATATATATATGACTATCTCAGGGCTTTGGGGAAAATAAGACAAAGAATCAGTGAACTAATAAATGTTTAGTTTATGAAATTTATTATATAAAATGATATTATGGTTGTGAAATTTACTTACTCCATTTTTTATCCTCCTGCCTCCCTGATCTAAATGACTTATAGTGTAGATCAGTAGTTCTCAACTCTGGCTACGCACTTGCACATTTTAGAACCACGAGGGGAACGTTTACAAAATACAGTTCTTGGGTTTGACCCATGGCCAATTAAATCTCTGGTTCTCTTCCCCACCCCAACACTGCCAATTTCTTTTCTTAAAACTTCCCAAGTGATTACCATGTGCTGCCAAGACTGAGAGAATTGTAGGGTAGACCAAGACCTGGGCAACACTGAGTCAGATTATGTGGGGATCCTTCAGCAAGTCTTTTCATTTGTTTTTTCTTAAGTCAGGTTTATTGAGATATAATTTATATATATATTAAAACTTATACTTGTAAAATGTACAGTTCAATAAGTTTTGGCAAAGTATAAAGTCCTATGACAACCACCACGATCAAGATATACAACATTTCCAGTACTCCCCTAAATTTCTTTGTGTCCCTCTGCAACCAATCCCTCACCCCGTACATTTGATGTATATACTAGAATGCTGAGCAACATTAAAAAGCGTGTCCTTTAAAACAAATGTAAGGAAATGGAGAAAAAAGTTACTGTATAAAGAGCAAACAGCAGAAAAAATTCCCTATATAATATAATCTGAATTGTTTAATCTTCTTTTTATGTATGTGCACAGATATTATATGTCCCTCCTTACATGAAAACATTTGTTGAAAAAAATTACTGGTTATTTCTGGTTGTGAAAATTACAGAAAATGTTAATTTTTTAAAAATATTTTTATACATTTTCTAGTTAATCTACAATAATAAGTTACTTTTATCATGAAAATAATGATATTTACAAAATAGCAACATATGGGCAAGTAATGCATGAAGAGCCTTCTAAGGATTGAAATGTCATCCCCTAGGTTCCGGGTCCCTAGCTGCAAATGCAGATTTCTGATTTCACACACCAGGTCATTGGCTCATAGCAACTGCTATTGCTAAAAGAGGTTTGGAATGAGAAGATATTGACTTCTACTGAGATGGATATCAAAATATATTGACCCAAGAGAAGGAAATACTGATGGGAAAAGAATCAAGGTCTTCCATTGCCTTGAAGGGAGTAATAAACCTTCTTTGCTAAATCCTACATTCTCTTCTCTGTTTTTACAGGCACAGACATCTAAAGTCAAAGATGGCGCATCTCTGTAAGCCCTATTACAGATTTGAATTCAGTATCCATTACAAGGAATGAATAAGAAGAAAATGATCCTATGGGTACATAATAAATATAATTTATGGCGCCTGTGCTCGCACACACACACACAGATACAGAGAGAGTAAGAGAGAGAGAGAGAGAGAGAGAGAGAGAGAGAGAGAGAGCCAACACAAGATCTTAACCCTAGATGTCTGTTCAACTTTGGTTTCAGTTCTTTTAGATTCAGCAGAATCCTAATTAAAGATAGGAGGACATACCTTCCAGCCAGCTCAAACAGATCAAAACCAGCCGAGAGCAGCTCTAGGTCTCCAAACTAGACAACGGATTCAGGTTCCGTTAGAGCCAGCACATTGGCCTGTTGGGTTTTTGGTGATTTCTTAGGATGAATACAATTAGAGATGACCACAGATGACTGAAGTTGGAATGCTTTCTCCTACATTTTTCTCAAATAAAATAAAACATAATAACATGTTGGTTGAACCATCATTAGAATCAGTGACTTTTTTCTGGGTTGTTCTGGAATGGGGTATACTATTTGGACAAAATGAGTTGAAATTAGTTTCATGTTAAACTATTCCCCTAGTTTGAGTATAGGCTGTTCCATCATTTTTCCGTTTACATGTTCCTAAGAAAAAAAAAAAAACCTGAATCCCTTAGAATGCTAGCAGCTCTAAAAAACAAACTCCTGATTCAAGAGGGTTCTGAAGTAGGAAAATTTGAGAGGTGGTTAATTCAGCAGGATAGCAACATCATAAATAAACGGGATTTCTTCCATTTTCTGTTCCGACATCCTTGGTGTGTTTTCTTTGTCTTTGGCTAGCACCCCTTACGGTTGGTTATAAGGTGTCTGCCACAGTTCCAGGTGTTCTTTGTAGATGTGACAATATCCAATTCTTTTGAATTTTTTTGTTTTGTTTTGTTTTGAGACAGGATCTCACTCTGTTGCCCAGGCTGGAGTCCAGAGTCATGTTCACAGCACCCTGCAGCCTTGACCTCCTGAGCTCAGGTGATCCTCCTACTTCAGCCTCAAGAGTAGCTGGGACTACAGGTTCACACCACTATACCCAGCTAATTTTTGTGAATGTGTTTTGTGTTTGTTGTCGTGTTGTGGGTTTTTTGTTGTTGTTGTTGTTTGTTTTTTTTAAGATGCGGCTTCATCATGTTGCCCAAGCTGGTCTCAAAATCATGGGCTCAAGCAATCTGCCTGCCTTGGCCTCCCAAAGTGCCTGGATGGCAGGTGTAAGCCACCACGCCTGGTCTTTTTTTTTTTTTTTTTTTGGAGTGAAGGAACCTTTCCTTGAATCTCCATTGATGTCCTCTCCTTTATGTCTCACCAACCCCCAAATTCACTGCATGTTCTTGCCTAAATTAGTCACTGGCAAGGGTGATGAAATTACCCTGATTGGCTTAGATCAGTCAGAGCCCTTCCTTGAACCCAAACAAGATCAGGAGGCAGTGAGTAGACATCAAAATAAAATTAGGGTTCTTGGGGCAGAAGAAGGAGGGCAAGGCTGTCAGGGTGGCAGGCAAAATAGAACCTGCTACCACGGTGTAGGCCCCATATGTTTGGGGAATTTGCCTTGTTCTTGGGCATCTTGAGGCATAAATCTGTCATGATGGAATTTCAGGTAGCTTATTATTTACTTTACAATACCATAGGTAGTGAAGGCAATAAAAGAAAACAGTCCTCATTCTCCATGAGCTCATACTGAAGTTAAGGAGCCTCTGCATGGACACAGCTAACAGCTAGCCACTACTGAAAGTCTCTAAATGAAGAATTCTGAGAAGAAATCCTATAGCTCAGGTGTCAGCCAAGATCAGCTTTCTTAGGGAGTTAAATAAAATTGGCTCCAATCTCAATCCTACAACTTGTGAGAAATCCAAGATCTCCCCATTCCCACATCCATCACCAACTCCTCTGGATTCTGTCCTGGGCAGGGTGAAGGGCTTACATCCCAGGGGTCATGCCTGGACCCGAATTCCTGCTTTCTCTGAAATCTGTTGCACTATGCCTCACATCTTACGGACATTTCCTTGTGCAGTGCTGACCCAGATGTGTGATGTAGCTCCTGTCTTTTGGTTTGTCTTTCCCCATCACATGAGTTAAAAAAGTATTTGTGTGGGTGGAAGACTTAACTTAAGGTTTGGGACCAGGAAGAGGGATTTATAGAAAACAAAGCAAACAAGCCAGGGGTGGTGGCTCAGGCCTGTAATCCCAGCACTTTGCGAGGCCAAGGCAGGTGGATCACTTGAGGCCAGGAGTTTGAGACTAGCCTGGCCAACATGGTGAAACCCTGTCTCTACTAAAAATACAAAAATTAGTCAGGAGTGGTGGCTCACACCTGTGGTCCCAGTTACTTGGGAGGCTGAGGCAGGAGTATCACTTGAACCTGGGAGGCAGAAGTTGCAGTCAGCCACGATTGCGTCACTACACTCCAGCTTAGGCCACAGAGTGAGACTCTGTCTCAAAAAAAAAAAAAAAAAAAAAAAAAGGCAAAGCAAACAATGTAATATTGAGAAGACATTCTTGTTCTTAAAGGTGATTTTCCTATTTCACCTGCCCCACTCCTCCCCAGGCCTTAGCCTCACGACCTTCATAATCTTAACAATCTTTTCTGTTTTCCCACTGCCAGTTCCTATTTATTTCATGCAGAGCAGTTTTGCATTTTTTTTTTGGTTTGTTTCTTTGTTTCATTGCAAACTTGTCCTAAGGATCCTAAGTATTTTCCTAAACAAAGAGAGTTATCTCTCTAAGAAAAACTCTGAAGTCAGGTGTTAAAAAAGTAAACATTTCACATTGATTTGGGCGATTATAGTAGGGAAATCTGAGCAGATCTCTTGGATGTGGAGATGGGATTGACTTCAAGAAGTCAGGGCTGCATGACCAGTGTCTGGAAAAAGGGAGGAGCATCACGTTTACCAGGGACTGAGAGGAGGCTGAGTTGGTTAAAACTGATGGTTTGGGCCAGGTGTGGTGGCTCACGCCTGTAATCCTAGCACTTTCGGAGGCCGAGGCAGGTGGATCACCTGAGGTCAGGGGTTCGAGGCCAGCCTGGGCAGCATGAAGAAACCCCGCCTCTACTAAAAAAATTAAAATTAGCCGGGTGTGTTGGTGGGTGCCTGTAATCCCAGCTACTCAGGAGGCTGAGACAGGAGAATCACTTGAACCCGGAGTTGGAGGTCGCAGTGAGCTGAGATCTTACCACTGCACTCCAGCCTGGGCAACAGAGTGAGACTCTTTCTCACAAAATAACTAAAAAACAAAAAACCTGGTAGTTTGTATTTGTAAATAGCAGGGGAATAATTTGGATATAGTGGTGCATAGGAAGGGGCATGATGGGGCAGTTACAGAGAACTTTAGAAGCTTAATCCTGTAAGTAATGAGAGTTTCTGGACAGGGAACTCTTTGGGGCAGGGAAATGATATGATTAGATTTTAGAATTCAGGGAGAACATTTTGCCGGTAGTGATTGGGTAGCCTCTGTGACAGACTTCAAGCTGCCCATCAACCCCTATTCTTCCTTTCTTTACTCAGAGCTCCTGAGGTTTAGTTGAACACAACCACTGTGCCAGCCTCTCTGGCAGCTCTATGTGCACACTGGCTAAATTCTGGCCAATGGGATGCAGGAGAAGTGATATGTACCTTTTCGAGGGTTATCCAAAAAGTGCATCATTCTCTAATAGAAATAAATAAAGCTTCTTGGAGAAATGGCTGCTTCTAAAGGACTGGGTAGGAGAAGTGCAAGATAAGTCTGGAATATCTTGCTGTGCTAAAAGTAAAGAAACACTCAAAGAATGATGGGAGTGTGTTAAAAGCACACAGGAACCAGCTTGAAGGGTTCCCCCTGGCCAAATCTGGTGTAATTTGAGCAACAAAATAATAATAGTACAGGAATATAACCCATAGAATAAAAAAAAGAATATGAGTCACTTTGAATGTAAAGTAATTGATAAAATAAAGGTGGGGGAAGAAAAATTATTTTTTATAATAGAATTCTATCTAATAAACATAAAAGGAAAGATGAAATTAGGAAAATCACCATTTGGCAGCCACCATAGTAGTAATCGTTCCAGGCAAGAATCAACAATGGATGTTAAAACTAGTGGGTGAAAATAGGAGAAGCAGCAGAATATTTACATGGTTTAAAAACATCATCCCACAATATATCTGTTAAATAAAAGGGGGCAAATATTTACTGTGGAGAAACCTGGCAGATATCACCCTAACCAAGTGGTCCAAAGTAACATCACCAACATGGGGACAGACTGCCATCAAGTGTCTCCTGGTATGATGGATCAAAAGACACGCTTCTGCCGCTGCCTGCCAAAAATGCATAGCCTAAATCTAGGCCTGAAGAAACACCACACAAATGCAAACTGAGGACATTCTTCAAAATAACTGACGTTTTCTCTTAAAAAAAATGTTAAGGTCATGTAAGACAAAGACTGAAGAACTATTCCAATTTAAGGAAATTTTAAAGACAGGGCAACTAAATGCAATTAAATATCCTGAATTGAATCCTGGGCCAGTAAATTATTTTTCTTTTGCTATAAAAGACATTAGAGAAACAATCAATGTAATTTGAATATAGTCTGTAAATTAGACAATAGTATTATGTCAATGTCACTTCCTGACTTTGATCATTGTATTGAGGTTATGGGAGAGTATGCCCTTGTTGGGAAACACCCCATACTGCAGTTTTTTAGACATAAGGGGATAAAGAGATAAATCATGTCTTTAATTTGCTTTCAAATGTTTTTGGGGAAAACTATTAAGAGAGAATGAATGATAAAGCAAATATGATAAAATGCTAACACTTGGAGAATGTGAATGAAGGGTATACAGGGATTCTTTCAATATTTTTGCAATTTTTCTGCAAGTCTGAAATAAGTATAAAAAGTTTTTGTTTTTGTGTTTGTAAGGAATGAGCGTGCACTTCCATCTGCCCTCATCCCCTTGCCCTTCCTATTGGCTGAGAGATGATGGCCCTAGAGCGTGGTGGGTGTGTGCTGTGGATGGCGGCACTTCCCTACCAGCCCTGGGCCACTGTCTTCTACTGTTATGTGAGAGAAATCATCTATGTTGTTAAGCGACTGCATTGGAGCGTCTCTTTGCTACAGCTCCATGTCCTAACTAATACAGGCAACTAACTAATACCGGCTGTAATAAGGAGAGGCTAGAAGAAGGTGGCTTCTTAGGAGCGTGGTGCACTGGTTTAGTTATTCCTATTGAGGGCATGGAAAATGGGGTCATGGAGAGAGTTGGTGAAGACCACTCATTTGGGGAGAATTGGTGAAAGGAAATTAAGAATAGGAGAGCAACTTGAGGGTGCAATAGAGTCTTAGGATCCTCTAGAAGAGATTTTCCCTTTTATGGAGCAGAGAAAAAAGTCCAAGGGAGAAAAGAGATGTTTGGGAGTTGGGGAATTTTCTGGTGACCTTGGTTCATACCCCACTGGTCACCTCTGTGTATGGCTGGCCTGGATTCCAGGGCCAGATATCAGAACTATTTATGATTGTAAGTGAAGGGCAGAGAACTATGAACCCACCTGGACTGATGTGGAGATGATCAAATATGATTTAGTGGGATACATAAGGAGAATTTAAAAATTACAATAATCATGGTAGCAGGTAATCTTTACCGAGTCCTCATTGTGTCTTGGGACTAGTTTAAGTTCTTTATCCCATCTACTTATTTGAACCTCACAATAACCATAAGACACTCTTCCTATTTTACAGATGAGTAAGCTGAGCCACAAAGAAGTTGTCAGAGGTCATTTGCAAGTAGCAGACACAAGCTTCAGATACAGGCAAGCTGCCTCGGGGCACCCCCTCCAATTTCTGGGGGCCACTTTTTGGTTCCCCGTCTCTCCTTCTCCTTTCCCTCCAGCAGCATTTGGTGCTGACATAGGTGAACTGGAGACATAGGGTCTCCTTCATGTTGTTGTGGATCTGCACTCCAGAATCTACTTCCCACAGAGCAGGAGAGGGATGGGGTGTGAGGAAAGGCAGCAGGTGTCAGCCGTGCCCTATTGAAATGACTCTGGCTCATTGGAAGGATGAAGGCCTGTCCATCTGAGGGCAAAAGAGGAAGGGCAGCCAGAAAGGGGCATGACTATTCTTTCCTGGTTTTGGAACTCTTGTGCTGTTGGCATGTGGGAGGCATTTGGGATGGGGTGAGGGTCGGAGTGGACTTGTGGGACCGAATGTCCCCAGTCTGCTATTCCTGCCCCCACTTCAGAGCCCTGCCACTCACAAGTGTGAGACGATGGATAAAGGAGGAGGGAAGTCAGAAGAGCTTCTGTCCCTGAGGGTCTCCACTCATTTCTTTCTGTGCTAAAGACTTTTTCCCATTTTAAAAGCAGTAGGCAATAAGTCCCGGAATGCCTGAAACAAGAAAAAGAGAAACTTTATAAATGCACTTTTGAACCCGGAGACCCAGCTCCTGGCCAGGAGACGGCAAACTCTTTTAATATCCTTATTCTGGATTCACTTAAATGGAAACAGCCTCCAGTATTTTTAGCTGCTGTGTAATCAAAGTGAAAAAGAAGAAGGAAATGTATATATTTTTCTTTCCTAGTTAGAATAAGAGAAGGAATTGCTCATATCTTTTAGCAGAGTCCCTGCTGGGAAGGGAGGAAAACACCAGGAGTCTCCGTTTGCTCCTCCTCTGGCCTAGACAGGATTTAAACCCAGGGAGGGAAGCCAAGGAGAGACGAGAACAAGGGACGACCAGCAAGTACCAAGGTCTGCGGCAGGAGGAGACCGGCTCACAGGAGCAGCAGCGTTGGAAGAGGCACCCAGCAGCCTCCCAGGTAAGAGTGCCAGTTGCCCAAGCTTTACTTACTGGAGGGAGGAAGGTGGCCAATGCGGATGAACTCAAAAGTGGTGGCTCAGGTGCCTCCATTCCCGAGCCTGAAAATCTGGGCAGTGTAATTAGTCTCTTATCCACTCCATGAAAAGTTAAAATGAATTGGGAGGTACCTCTCAGGACCCATGTGCTGCGTCCTTAGTATTATACGCCAATCTCAGACAGGGCTAAGCATAGTTATCTTCTTTCCTGGCCAGATGCAGTCTGTGTTGTATCAGTTTCTACCTGGAGTAACACATTTTTGTATAAAATATTTCCTTTAAGATGTTCCTTCTCATCTTTTTTTCTTTTTAACTTATTTACAATGTCAAAACTTTCTCTCTCTCTCTCTCTTTTGGATAATTTAGTATTTGTTATATCTCATTATTCTTTTAAATCCTAAAACAGAATGGTTATTTTAGTTAGGATTAGGAAGCTAGGATAACTTTCCCGTTTTCTGGATTTTGTGTGAATCAGTTAAGGGGATGTTTGCAAACACATTTGAACAGTTTTGAAGTATATCCAGACGTTTAATTTTACAGGTTTTAATTATTATTTGTTTAGACGACAACTTCTCTCCAAATCCCCATACTATTACCCTCACACTACCTCAAAGAAAACATTTCAAGATATCTCAAAAACTTGGCCAGGCGCGGTGGCTCACGCCTGTAATCCCAGAACTTTGGGAGGCCGAGGTGGGCAGATCACCTGAGGCTGAGATTTCGAGACCAGTCTGACCAACATGGAGAAACCCTATCTCTACTAAAAATACAAAATATTAGCCGGGCGTGATGGCGCATGCCTGTAATCCCAGCTACTAGGGAGGCTGAGGCAGGAGAATTGCTTGAACCCGGGAGGTGGAGGTTGCGGTAAGCCGAGATCGAACCATTGCACTCCAGCCTGGGCAACAAGAGCAAAACTCCGTCACAAAACAAAACAAAACAAAACAAAACAAAACAAACAAACAAACAAAAAACCACGCTACTTTTTGGAGGTCTTACTTTTTACTTATTTATTAATTTTTGTGCTTGGGAGAGATCTAGGGGAAGGATGGAGAAAGAATGAATGAGAACAGGCAGGGTTCCACTTAAAAGCATGAAACCTGTGTTGCTTATATAAGCATTAAAAGAAAAGAACAAGTTCCAACATAAAAGTAACAAACTACCCACATCTGGACACAGATTAGCCATAGTGCCTAAAATCCACTGGTTCTTGGAAAAGCTGAGGTGTCACCAAGGCATCAGATGGTACCTTGCTCGGTCAGGGCTACATGTTGACAACTGGCCTCTTGACATTCAGACATTTGTTGCAGACTCAGAATCAAGGTGACAGTGTCAGACACAGGAAAAAATAAGAGTGTCAATACTGGTATCGTTTTTCCCGGAGAGAAGGAAAGAAGGCACCTGGCATTCTTTCATACAACTCTAAGTACTGCTTTGTCCCCAATTTGTAGGCTGCAGCTGACTCCCGAAGGAGGGAAAATAGAACAAATGATTTCAAATCATCCCGTGGCTTCTGGTTTTCCAGTCCAGTGCTGCTCTGTGGTTTGAAATGTAGGGTGGGCAGAGCTCTGTTTCTGAGAAGATGCCTGAAGAAATTGTGCCCAGGCCCAGTGGAAACTTTTGTCCATTCACTGCTCATTCCAGAGCCTTGGCTCCAATAGGATCTGGATACAGACATGAGATCATGGTTTAGGTCCTGTAGCAGCATCTGGAGCCACCAGTCTGTGAGCTGAGGATGCTAAGATCTCAGGCCTGATCCATGGATGGACAGGGACTTTGCTGTTTCTGCCACAGTGGACTCACTGCTAATGCTGCCCAGCCACCGTTTGAATCTGTACCCAGCTCGTGTGAGAGTGGAACAGTGCAAATGCTTGGAAATTAGCAAACACTCTCCGCCTTGCTAGAAGGCTGGAACTTTAAAGTTACTTCAGTATGTGGAAAAAAAACACATTAGCTAAAGAAAGAAATTGCAGAGTTTTTGTTTTGTTTTGTTTTAATCTGATGCCTCTCACACCCACGGATATTAGGGCTAATTGGATACAAAGTAATACTTAGTCATTCTGGAAACTGGCTGTTTGGTTGAATATGGGAGAGGAAGGTTCCGGAATTTAGGTCCTGGGTCTATTTTATCTTGTTATTGTGCACGAGGTTGGTCCCACAAAAGCTAAAGGAAGTTCTTGCTGTGAAAAAGTGATTCATCCTCTGGGGGTAAGTGACCATCTTTGCCTGATGTTTAAGAGGAGATTTTAAAGTGTTTTGCCCAGAGCCTGGCATGTAATAAATGCATAGAAAATGGTAGCTACCATTATCATCACCCATTTAAGCCTTTGCAAGGCAGATTAAGAGTCAGTTGTCAAAAGAAAACACAATGAGCCTGTGGCCACCCCTGAAAAAGTGATTGAGCGCTGAGGCTGGGTCAGGACACCATCCTTGATCTTTTCAAGCCTCAGGCGGGTGGGCAGACTTGATGGGATGGCTCTCCAGGAAAAAGGTTCTAGCACAGTGGTGTGAGAGTCATCTCCAAGGACTTCCTGGGCACTCTGTGGGTGTCCCACAGAACTAGGAGAATGGGGGGACAGAGTGATGCCCAGAATGTGACCGTACTAAGCCCTATCACATAAAACCAAATTTCCGTTCTTGTCCACACCTAGCTGTCTTGTATCCTACATGCAATGCTTGCACAGAGTTCAGCGTCACAGAGACTAGAAATAAAGACGTTTGTATGTACTTGCTGCCCCTGGAGTTTAACCTAGGAGAGACAGACCTCCCTTGTACATCCATGTTCTTGGATCTGAAGGAGAAAGAGATACAGAGGTGAAATCTGTTGCCTAAGCCTCCAGTTCACGGTGAGTTGAACCAGGGTAGATTCCTCAGCCAGCTGAGAACTTGCTGTCCTGGACCAGGTTACTTGGGAAGTACAGGGAAGACCCCTGAGTCACCCAGGGCCCAAGCTGAAGATCATTAGCAAAATATGCCTAAGAGAGTTAAGAAAGCAGTGACAAGTTTGCCCGTGTTTGTGACATTGATGCATCCCTAGCCACTCATCTCCCTCATTTTCCTTCATAGTTTAATGATATCCACCCTGTCATTTGGGGACAGAATATCTTCTTAAGTGACTCGGCTGGAAATCCACGATGATACACTCTTTCTAAAACCCAAAGCAGTGCTTTCATTTTCTTGTGGTTAACTGTCAAGGCAGGATGAGATAATAAGGGAACCAGAGAAAGCCCTGAATTTAAGTATAAAGGTCTGTAACAGTGGCTAGAAATTGGCTACCTCTCTTCTTTGGCGTAAGTAGTATTTTTTTTTCCTGACCCAGGGTGTGTGTCCTTCTTTGGGGAAAATGAGGTGACACAGAGACCATCCACCCCTGGGGGCCAAGAGGACCATCAGGATTCAGGGGCCATCCTCCTCCCTTGGCCAACGCTTAGATGCCATCTGCCCCTGCAGACAGAAGTCTCCGTGCACTTTGGTGTTTCCTAGGAAGGGAATTCTCCAGCTTTTCATGAGAAGTGACTGGGACTTAACCTCCATGTGAGGGAAATGCAATTCATGTTCCCAGTGGATCATCCTTGGCACCACTCAGAGGAAGTACAGGCACAGGATTTAGTTATCGATTTATTAATTTTTAACTGAAAACCCAATTTATATCTTGGGTTTCTTTTATTTTCAGGAAAAAAAAAAAAACCCTGTCTTAAAAACACGTGGCAGAACGGAGGACATTTGGTGGGGTTTTTTTTGTTTATTTGTTTTGTTTTTTATATATACAGGACATATAACAGAGAGATAAAGAACACAGATGTGGGTAGTGGACAGACCTGGTGTATGATCCCAGCTCTGCTGCTTTTTAGCTGTGTGTCCTTTGGCAAATTACTTAACTTCTCTGAGGACCTATCACAAAGAATGGTATCAACTGACTCCCAGGATTTTGAAGATTAAATGAGGATAATTTTTATAGCGTTTGGCACAATGTCCGTTATCTAATAAGCACACACACACACACACACACACACACAAATCCAGTGGCTATTACTATTTACTTCACAAAATATTACTTTGACAGGAGTGTGCTATGAGGCTGGTGATACAGAGGGGATCAACACAGTCACAGCCATCTCTGTCATCTCTGAGCTCATGAGGATGCCTGGGCTAGGAACATGCATACAGATTTGGTGGCTGTCAATATTTGGCTGGAAATTAAAGCCACAGGGGTAGATGCAGATACCAAGAGAGAACACAGCAGAAGCATAGAGCCCTGCAACATCTGAAGGCAGAAGTAGGGGGACCATCTGTGGTCAGTCGTGTACCCCTCAAAGAGCCTTTCTGGTAAAAGCAATACAACGAAGCATTTGTTCCTGAGTCTAATGTATCCCTCCCTCCCAGCTTCCCACACCACCCAACACCTCTCCTGCAGTTAGAATTAAAGACCTGACTAGCCTCTGTAAGACAATGATTCTTGGGGACAACTGGTTTTCTGTGGTTCCTACATACACATTTCCTGCATGTAAATGCCCTTTGCTTCATGCATCCCTGAAGAATTTACCCAACTTCCCATGGGAAAATACCCCTCAGTAGAATAATCCTCCCTATTTGGAAATGTATCATCCTGCGTTTTGCTTACAAAAATCTTCTGCCCTCTCTGCCCCCTCCCCACCGTCGCGGAGCTCAGCCTGTGGTTTGCTGTGCATACTGAAAGAGTTGATGAAGTCATCCTTCCCTTCTGCTATTAAACAAGGAGTCTCTCTCCTGCCACGTGTTGAAGTGAGAGCCAGCAGGCTTCTCTTCTTTCTCATTACACTTGACAGAGTGTTAGGTTGAGGATTTCCCTTGCTCTCATCTTCTTTCGAACAATCAACCTACCCAGGAAAATCTGAGTGCAACTTTTGGAATCTGAGAGGCAGTAATTAATGAGGACATCTTGTTACAAATCAGAAGGACAGGCAACACCAAGGGCTCCAACAGGGACTTCTGGGGTTTCTCATATTCCAGGCTACAAAAACAAATGCTGTAGACCTGGGCTCTGGGCAGCCTTGCTGTGGTTTATGGCAAGAGTCCATGGCTTTTTTTGTGTGTGTGTTCGTTGAGAACTTCTTCAGAAAACCATCTGCACTCCATTTATGTCTCAGGCTGGGGGTGGGGGGTGGGATGGAAAGCATGGGCAGGGAAGTTTGCTTTTTCAGCCCTATTTTTGCCCAGGAAGAAGATTTTTGGGTAGTGGAAACTCATAGGCTGCCATGAACACAGTAGGTGCTTCAGAGATCAATATGAATTGTTACTGGGGAACGGCAGAAGTACACAGGGGTTAATGGCTCCATTGCTGGAAACTGTGCACCTGGGGTTGCATCTGTGGCCGTGTGCTCATCAATTGCATAATCAGGACATGTTGCTCGATGCCACTGAGCCTCAGTTCCTATCCTGGGGATCAAGTGGAGAAAAGTGTGTGGCTTTTATCTTTGCAATGAATGTTTAAGGATGGTCATTGTGAAATATCATTATTTTTATCCTACACCTGCCTTCCAATTCATTCTCCTGGCTTCCCACTCCCTCCATCCTCTGACACAAATCTCAAGCAGCTTCCAGAGCTTTTCTGGTAGCTTTTGGTCTTAGAAGAGAATTGCTTTTGTGAAGGCAAGTCCATTTCAGTATTGAGCCTCAGTCTGTCATCCAGGTCACATCTTTTCTTCTTTCTCAGCTCAGACCTGACACTGGAACCTGCAGAGAAGCTGGAGGGAAGGGGCTTGGTGCTTTCCTCCCTCCATTTCTCCCTCCCTGACATGCATGGCTGCTTCTGGCTTCACCAGGTTGCTGCTGCCTGGGGCGAGGTGGGGATTAGAAAAGAAGAAGAGGGCATTTTTACTTTACTGGGGCTGTTGTGGTTCCCTCCATTGGATGCCCTTGTTACGGCGAATGCTCCCAGTGCTGGGCCACCCCTCCTTTCTGGGGAGCTTCTGTGGGATCTTTAGATATTCCCCTTCCCACCCACTGAGCATGTCCTCCTGCAGTCGCCGCCTTGGGGTGGCACACTCCTACTGAACGGTGGACATGCACCTCAGCTCGGGCCCTCAACTGCCCTCTTGGCAGCTCTAACATGCCTCATTTCTGTGACATCAAGTTGGCCTTGCCAAAGTCTGAGTTTCAGGCCTCTCACACTGCAGCCCCCTGTTCCAGCCACGCTTCCCTCTGTGAATTCCTCTGGGCCAGAATCAGGCACTGGTCTCTTTGCCTGCCACTCCGCCTTATTCATCCTGACCTCACCCCCAACCCCCAAACCTCCAGTAGCACACTCTCTTTGAAATGTGTGGGCACAGCCAGGTGCGGTGGCTCACGGCTATGATCCTAGCACTTTGGGGAGCTGAGGTGGACAGACTGCTTGAGCCCAGAAGTTCGAGACCAGGTTGGGCAACATGGTGAAACCCCATCTCTACAAAAAAACACAAAAATTAGCCAGGCACGGTGACATATACCTGTAGTCCTGGCTACTCAGGAGGCTGAGGTGGGAGGATCACTGGAGCCCAGGAGGTGGATGTTGCAGTGAGCCATATTTGCACCAATGCACTCCAGCTTGGGCGACAGAATGGGACCCTGTCTCAAAAAAAAAAAAAAAAAAAAAGAGAGAGAGAAAAGAAAAGAAATGTGCAGGCACTTATTACCCATGGTCCAAGTTGCAAGACAGCAAGAAGTGTCCCATTGACTATTTCATTCCATCTGCTGGGTGTTGAGTCCAGTGCCTGAAATGCTCTCAGTGCTCAGAAGAAGTGAGCTCTTATTATTATCAACAATACATGTGATAGGAAGAGCCACGAAGGAGTGGGAGGGCAAAGGGGTAACACAAAGAAAAACTCTTCATAGGTACCATTCTGTTTAATTCACAGTAGTGGCACATCCCTTGGGTACAACATGTATAACAGATGAAAGCATTGCATAGGGACATGTATCTAACTGCTCTCTTTTGTCATTTGTATCAGAACGTCATACTGACGCAGAGCAAGCATAGGCTTGCAATCAGATGGGTCTGCGTTTGAATCCTGGCTCTGCCACTTTTAGTTGGACAACCACTGGCAAATGACTTTACCTCTCAGATCTGGTTTCCTTACCTTTTGAGTGAGGAGAGGAACACTGAGCTTACATGGCAGCTCTGGGGATTAATTACACGGATTAATGCACCTAGCCAATGCCTAGCGCGTAGCAGCAACTCAATAAATAACATTTAGCATCTAATACTATTGAGATTCTTCTTCTTTTATTCTCCCAGGGCTCTTCATCCCCTGTTTCCTCAATTTCCTGATACTAAATGAATTATGACTATTAAAAGTAAAACATTTTACATATTACCAGAATTTGGCTTAGTGGCTAGAAATATTTCTTCCTTTTATGATCAATATAGTTGAAAGTTGCCTTTCAACCTAGGCATTATTAGTATCATTATTATTATTATTATTTGAGATCGAGTCTTGCTCTGTCACCCAGGCTGGAGTGTAGTGGCACGATCTTGGCTCACTGCAGCCTCCGCCTCCCGGGTTCAAGCAATTCTCTATCTCAGCCTCCTGAGAAGCTGGGATTACAGGAGTGCACCGCCGCATCTGGCAAATTTTTGTGTTTTTAGCAGAGAAAGAGTTTCACCATGTTGGCCAGGCTGGACTCGAACTCCTGGCCTCAAGTGATCTGCCCGCCTTGGCCTCCCAAAGTGTTGGGATTACAGGCGTGAACCACCATGCCTGGCTGGCATTATTCTTTATAGTAAAAAACATAAGGAAGAAAAAGAAGTCACATTCAGTACTTGATTGAAAACAAAATAAATCTCAAAATATTGACTGAGCCCTGCTCACGTGCCAGACATGGTGCTCACTGCTGTCCACATCCAAGAGGGGTGACGCGCTGTCATTCCCACGTTACAGACAAGGAGGCGGAGGCTCAGGATGAGGAGCACTTTTAGAGATGCACATCCTGGAGCCTGTCTGAGGTGCCTTTCCACCATATCCCAACTGCCTCTCACCACAGGCAGGGAGAGCCTGGGCTCAAGCAAAACACAGACCACAGGAAAGGACTGTGTTTCCTGACTTCAAACTTTGGCATAAATAATTGCAGGTCTTAGGTTGGTTACAGAAACCCATTGTCAAGAGACAGCTCTGCAGATCAGTTTCTAAATAACTGCTGTACGCAAGCCCAACTGGGATGTGTCTTGTGACTGAGGTTCCTGTGAGCAAAATGTGAGGTGAAAGCGGGGTCTCTTGTGGTCTGTCCTGCCTCAACTTGTTAGTGTGCAAAGAATGGGCCATCCCAGATGGGGATTGGGGGCACAAGGGGAAATGGCTGGAAAGAGGAGTTATTCTGCTCATTGACAGTGGTGAAGACACCACCTCCTGGTGAGGGAGGAGGCAAAACCTAACCGCTGGCCCCATCTCAGGTCATCTGCTTGACTGACAAATTGGGCCACCCATGCACAGATAGATTTGAGAAACAGTGACCAAACCTCTCAGCATGTGTGACTGTGCTCCTGCCCCAGGAGGGCCCCAAGATGAATCAGTCCTGTCCTTAACAGGTTCACAGCCTAGTGGGAAGACGAGCTGCATACAAGAGTAACTGTAATACCAGGTCAACACTCAAGAGACCAGCAGTGAGGGACAGGTCCATTTCTCTGAATGCTTAGCAGAAGCGAGGCTAGTCTCTAGCTGGATGAGGCAGGGGGACAGGAGAGAAGACTTTGTGGAGCGGGTAATTTTATTAGAAATTCTTATATTTTACTGGTACACAAGTGGGTGTCATGAGCAGGATGCTGGCCCTGCAGTCAGTGGACTTGAGTCTGAGTACAGGTTCTGCTCTTCCTGGCTGTGGGACTCAGGACAACTTGCTCAGCTTCCTCATCTGTGCAAAGCAGCGTGGCATTGTGGGGATGAGCGTGGACTCTGGGGTCAGATTGCCTGGGTTCAAATCCTGGTTGGCAAATCATTTAAAGTAGTAGTGCTTCCGTTTCCATATCTATAAGATGGGGGTAATCATAGTATATTCCACAAACAATTGTGAGAATGGAATGAGTTAATAAATGTGAAACACTTAGAACATTTAGAATAGTGCCTATCACACAGCAAGTGCTCTATGTGCAGCTCTTATTGTTGATGTTGTTAAGAGGGAGGATAATATTAGGGTTGCTGTAAAGATCCAGACTTAGGGGGATCAAAGCGTGATACACAATAGGCTGTCAACATAAGAGAGCTGCTCTTATTATTATTAATAAGTGCAGGTGAGCCTAGAATGAGAGGTGAAGAGAAGGGCATCCTGGGCAGTGTGAACAGTAAGCAAAGACAGGAGGCAGGAATATGCAATCTGTGAGGCAGGAACAGAAAGTAATTTGGTTCGGATCCTTGGGAGAAATAGAATGAGTTCTTTCTGCTGGTTTCTCAGCTTCCTGTGGGCTCTTAGAATCTGGTAAAAAAGCCAGCTTCCCTCAGCACATCTTCATGGCTTTCTTTTGTAATGTTTCTAAATACAGGCATCCTGGAGGGTCTGCTCCCTGTCTTTCCAAGGATGAGTCTCCAGGAGATGTTCCGCTTCCCCTTGGGGCTCCTGCTTGGCTCTGTGCTCCTGGTGGCTTCGGCCCCAGCCACTCTGGAGCCTCCCAGCTGCAACAACAAGGAGCAACAGGTCACTGTCAGCCACACCTACAAGATCGATGTGCCTAAGTCTGCCTTGGTTCAGGTGGAGGCTGACCCTCAGCCCCTCAGTGACGATGGGGCTTCGCTTTTGGCCCTGGGTGAGGCCGGGGAGGAACAGAACATCGTCTTCAGGCACAACATCCGCCTTCAGACGCCACAGAAGGACTGCGAGTTGGCAGGCAGTGTCCAGGACCTCCTGGCCCGGGTGAAAAAGCTGGAGGAAGAGATGGTGGAGATGAAGGAACAGTGTAGTGCCCAGCGCTGCTGCCAGGGAGCTACTGGTGAGCTCACCACCTGGTATTCATTCAACAAACATTTCATGAGTACCTATTATGTGCCAGGGGCTCCGCTAGCCTCATGAGCACTTTGTGACTCTGGCGTGCTCCCACTTCTCATTCTAGGTTTTCTCTAGGGGGCCCATCCCTGCTATTTATTCATTTATTCACTGGTACTAGCTCCAGGGAGCATCTGGAAGCTGAGCAGGGAGGGACCAGCATCTCTTGCAGAGAGTCTAGACTCCTGGCCTATTGCTTCCAGATGGGAATGCTTCTAGGGGCTGTCATGCCTGTGAATCAAAGCTCTATTCAGAGAGGAAGCGATGACATACACAGGAAAGATACGGCCTTGGAGCTAGACAGGACAGTTTACAAATCCCGGTTCTACCACTTTTTAGCTGTGTGACTTTGGACAAATCCCTTACGTTTCCTCAACTGTCCAACAAGGATAATTCTATCAACTAGTATAGTTCTGAGAACTAGAGATGATGCATAGAAGATTCCTGGTCCTTAGTGGAATTTACAAATCAGTAAATTATAATTATCTTATTAGTAAATAATTACAATTGTAAAATAATTACAATTTAATTTTACAAATAATGAAGGCTCTCCCCCCACCCATCCCCTGTCACTTTTAAACATAAACTGCCCAGGCTGATCCAAGGATAATGAACAGTACTTTGGCATAGGATTTCATGCCTGAAGGAATTGCTACGGTTAAGAGCACCTTAACTTTCGGATCCAGATACAGAACTCGGCACCAGGGCCACTGCCATGAATAACCAGCATGGACTTGCCTCTGAGGAGCCCCCACTTTGGAAGCGTTTTTAGGAAGGAGAGAAGGTGTTCTGAGAAGCAGAAGGTGGGCCACAAAGGAGATTGCACTGACCGGTCCGCCCTCCAGCTGCCTCTTGCTGTGTAGGGTCAGAGAGGGGAGCCTGGTTAATTCCCTTCTCCACAGTACCCATAGTTAAGAGTAGGCTATTTTGTGGCTTCTGCAGTTTCGTTTTTCCAGGCTTCAATCTGGACTCATTTCACAAGGTCCCAGCCTTGCTAGTTCCAGCAAACTCCAACCTGCCTGGATCTCACTTTCCGCCCAGGAGTCCTGCCCCACAGTGACAGCTGGCCAGGGTGGAGCATTTAAGGCCCCTCCATAGGAAGGCACTAAATAATGACCACCATGTAGAGAGGAAGGAACAGGGGGAATTCACATGGGAAGGAAAAGAAGGGTGGGTCCTGCAGCCTTTTCAGGCAGAGAAAGGAGGAGACGTTTGCAGATGTCACAGATTAGAAAGCCTGGCCCAGGCTGGAAAGGGTCAACACCTTTTCTCCCTTGTGGAGCTCCACCATCCTCCAAAAAAGAGCCGTGCAAGACCCAGAAATCACCAGACCCTTAAGAATGGGGCTAGTGATTTCTGGGTCTTGCATGGCTGATCTCAAAGGAAGGAGATCCCCTCGCACAACCTTTCAACCCAGCCTACTGTTTTACCTCTCCCTCCCAGATCTGAGCCGCCGCTGCAGCGGCCACGGGACCTTCTCCCTGGAGACCTGCAGCTGCCACTGCGAGGAGGGCAGGGAGGGCCCCGCCTGCGAGCAGCTGGCTTGCCCCGGGGCGTGCAGCGGCCACGGGCGTTGCGTGGACGGGCGCTGCCTGTGCCACGAGCCCTACGTGGGTGCCGACTGCGGCTACCCGGCCTGCCCTGAGAACTGCAGCGGGCACGGTGAGTGCGTGCGCGGCGTGTGCCAGTGCCACGAAGATTTCACGTCTGAGGACTGCAGCGAGCGACGCTGTCCCGGCGACTGCAGCGGCCACGGCTTCTGCGACACGGGCGAGTGCTACTGCGAGGAGGGCTTCACAGGCCTGGACTGTGCCCAGGGTGAGAGCGGAGATGTGCCCTCGGGCCGCCGGACTCTTCTTTCCAATGCACCATTTAACTGTCAATTACACGTTGTTCCCTTTGGGGGTGTCTTCCTTTAGCCTATCCAGACTAGTGAGTCCCAATCCCAGAGTTTCTGATTCTGCGATGGGGCCTAAGAATTTGCATTTCTAACAAGTTCCCAGGTGATGCTGATGCTGCTGGTTTGAGGCCCTAACCTTGAGGACCGCTGGTCTTGTGATCTAATGGCTGTGTGTGAGTGTGTGCGTGTGGTGAGGGGGTTAGTATTCATTACCTGTCGTTCAGCTAATAACTTCTGGGGGTCGGGAATGGCGTCTTACACATGTCTGCATCCTGCATACCCACCCTTATAGTGCTCAGGGAATACTCACTGGGTCTGGATTGCCTCCCTTGCTCACCCTCTCTTCCCTGTTCCTGTTCTGCCTGCAGTGGTCGCCCCACAGGGCCTGCAGCTGCTCAAGAGCACGGAGGATTCTCTGCTGGTGAGCTGGGAGCCCTCCAGCCAGGTGGATCACTATTTCCTCAACTACTACCCCCTGGGGAAGGAGCTGTCTGGGAAGCAGATCCGAGTGCCCAAGGAGCAACACAGCTACAAGATTCTTGGTTTGCTGCCTGGAACCAAATACATAGTCACCCTGCGTAACGTCAAGAAAGACATTTTTAGCAGCCCACAGCATCTACTTGCCACCACGGGTGAGGAAGCCACCTGATGCCCCAGGGTTCCCAGGAGAGGCCCCATTCTAAATGTTTTCTTTCATTATTCCCACAAATACCCGTCAGGCAGTTGCCTTGACTTGGAGTTTGAAAAACACAGCTGCCACAATCCTAGGTTCTGAAGAGTCCCAGTTCTCTCTCTTCTTTCCTTGCTCCCTGATTACTGGGTCCTCTAAGCCCATGAAGACCTGCTAGATGGGGGCTCATGGGGTCTTCTCTGTCCCTGAGATTAGTAGGGTCTGCACCTTCTCATAAGCAGTCAAAGGGTGGACCTGCATCCCCAGTCCCTCACTGAACCCCCAAAGCCATTCAGAAAGTTCAAGTCGGTATGGGTGAGAGGCTGCTGAAGCCACCTGTATCAGTTAGATTCATCTCGGTGGGAAAGACATGACACGAATAGGGTAATAAATTTCAAAGTTTAATCAACAGGTTGTTCACAAAAGTGTGGGTGGGGGTTGGATAGTGAAACACAAAGACCTGCTTCAATAAGGATACACTCCTGCCTGAAGGGGCAAGGGATAGACATTGGTACTTGGACGCAGAGAGAACTGTGGAAAAGAACTGCTTGGTGGGATTGTTTTGGTAGAGGGATGCAGGCAATCCACCGTGTCTCCACAGAATTCTGTCTTCTGCCCTCTGATCTGCTGATGATTCCTGCTAGCTGAACCTGGAAGCCAGAGGGTCAGGGAAAATGGCTGATTCAATTCACAGAGATCATAGCCTGGGGTACAGAACAAGATGGAGGATGGTGGAGGCTTGATATGGAGAAACGGAACCTCCTGTGCACCAGCAAATGCCACCAAAATGTTTAGAAGGATAAGCATCACTGCTTACTCTTTAAACATTCTTGTTTCCTTGTGAACATTCTTAAAGCAGCTTAGATCTTCAAGGATTTGGAAAAACGTAGTTGGTTGAATGACTGAATCATTCCTTCACGCAGTACATTTTTATTGAACACTTACCATTTGTCAGGCACTGCTCTAGGTACTGATAAAAATTTACTGCCTCCATCCTGCCCTAAACTTCTAGGGAAAGATCTAGGAAGATACAGATGGATGGAGCTTTGGCATGCAGTTGTATTTGCAGAGACATCAAGCTGCCTGTCCTTTTTGGCGGTGGGACTAGGATGAAGGTGGGGATGGGTCAGTGTTGGAAAGGACTGTGAGAGACTTGGTCATCATGAGGGCACCACATGTGATTGCCTTTGTCAGTGCCCTCAAGCTAAAGACCCCCAGGAGCACCCCTGTAGTTAAACAACTTGGGTGTCTTGATTGTTCTAGCATGGATGACTGCACACTATGGGAGACCATAGGGCTGTCTCAGTAGACAGTGTTAAAAAGGACTGGTTAGAGAATTTGGGCCTGTGTTATGTAATTTGGGGGAAGGTGTAAGGAAGCAGGGATTGGGTGCTGTCAAGAAGTGGGGAGAACCTCTCCCCTCTGAGAGGCTAAAGTTGGTGATTGTAACAGAAGTGGTCATTACTCATAGTAGTCAAGAGAGTGGGTGTTTAGCTATTTGTGTGGTTGGGACAATGGTCATGTTTTTGTCTGTGTTCAGAGTTGATCATGGAAGGGTCTTGCTTTTGTCTTGATCTACATGGTCAAGAGTGACCTGACATTGATGTCCTGTGAAATGATTTATGTTCAATAGGAGACACCAAGTCCTCACTGTGAGAGCCAGGCCCGCTGTGGCTGGCAGACTCTGCTTTTCTCTTCTTCCCCATTTTGTCTATGGCTACCTCTGGTACAGCTAGCACTGTGTCCAAAGCCTCCCAGTGCAGCACAGAGATGCCTATTCTGAAAGTCCTAGCAGCCCGTCATGACATCTTGCTCTCGGGATTTGTAAAATTCTGCTAGTGTGAAGTTTCTCTTACCTTCTAATCTGATTCGGCTTAAACACATTCTTATTTGCTCCTCAGGGGAGCCTAAGACAAGAGGTATTCCTCCCCACCATAATCAGGAACATTCTCATTAAGTCCTTGCTTTTTCATTTGTGACTCCCTCCCAATTCTTTTACACCATGTAGGAACTCTTCTATAAGCCTCAAGTCACGTTTATTACTCACCTCTTGACCTGTCCTTCAGGGAATGCCATCTTTAATGGAAGTCTAAAAACAGCACCTGGCAGATGGAAGCCCGTGGATGAGAGGAAAAGCTTCAGAGAAAAGGCTCTGTGAGGCTCTTTATCCATAACTGAGTGAATCGGGGATGTTCAGAGCCCAGGGACCTTGAGATCACTGAGTTCACACCTGGCCTGATGCACTAATTCTCTGTCCTGCATCATCCGTCAGTTGGCCTGGGTGGAGACACCTCCAGGGAGGTGAAGGTGGGGGCGTGACTGATGAAGGGGGGAAGCCTGAGAACTGGGGGGGCCTTGGCTTTCCTGTTCCAAACTTAGAAGGCCAGGCTCCCTCAGCCTGGGATGTGGCTGTTGGAATTCAAACTGCTCCTCAAAGACCCCAGTCCTCCCATCCCCTAGGAAAGCTCTCCCCTTAGAGCCGTAGCAATGAGCCATTCGTTTGTATTAATCACTGTAATCTCATGTTTTGTTTTTTTTTCTGAGTAGAAGAGTAAACATTTAGCTGTTAATACTTCACTATAAATAAATATATGCAATAACTCTCTTCCTTCACAGGACAGACAGATTGGGCAGCATGAGAATACCAGGTACCTGATGGAAGTGCTAAAATTTGGTAGAAAGAGCAGGAAGGACACTCAGATGGACCGAGTTAAAATTCACCTACTTTATAGTTTTGCCTAGGGTTCATCCTTAGAGGAGAATCTGAGAGGCAAGGGCTGCAATTTGGGAGATGAAGGAAGGAGCTTGTTGGATCATCAGTGTTGTTCTCGAGAAAGTTTGAAATGGATTCTCTCCACTTTCCATGGAAGTGCCTGAGCTTCTTATCCTGAGGTCGTCTTAGAGGGCAGGGGCTCTGCAGCTGAAGAGTGGGCCTTTAGTTCAGGGCTGTAGCTCTCTGAGCTCTGGATTGAGTGATTTGGGTGGCCAGCCTGAGAGGTACAGTCTGGGCTTGACCAAAGTCAGTGTGGACAGGGAAGACCACATGGCCTCTGGTGGGATGGGGAAGTGGAGGCTTTCCCAAAAGACAGTCTGCCTGTGCAATATGTGAAAAACAGCAGCTGGGTAGCTCAAAGACACCTGTTAAGAACTGTGTCCTGGGACTGAAGCCAGCTCTTGAGATGTCAAGAAAGGGAGCTGACTTGATAACCAACAGCCTGTCACAGAATCTCAGAACCTCTGCTCTTCACCACTTTCTCTTGCCTCCCTCACCCCTGTCCTAGACCTTGCTGCGCTTGGCACTGCCTGGGTGACAGAGGAGACTGAGCACTCCCTCGACGTGGAGTGGGAAAACCCCTCGACCGAGGTGGACTACTACAAGCTGCGATATGGCCCCATGACAGGGCAGGAGGTAACTGAGGTCACTGTGCCGAAGAGCAGTGACCCCAAGAGCCGATATGACATCACTGGTAAGAGCCATCACTGGAATGTGGGGTGTTTGCTGTAGATGCAGAGGTGGGGATAGTGTGTGCAGACAGCACTGGCATCTGCACTGCTCAAGTGTGTGCAGAGAGTCCAGGGGCCTTAGGAATCACACTTGAATCCAGTCCTTGAATCTGCCAGACGTAAGCCCACCCGGGAGGCCTGTAGACTCTGTCCCAGCATTCCAGAACTCGATCCCAGAGCACCTTGTTAACAGATTATATTTGTGAGATGTTCTCCAAGTCAGCAAACTCTCTTGAAGACCCTGTCTGTGTCTCAGGATGGATTTGATGGTGTATAGATATTCCTTTTAGAGGAACTTGTGTTTTTGGGTGTTGGGGGCAAGAGGGGGGGAGGAGAGAGAGAGAGAGAGACAGATTGAGATTGGTTTGTTGAGCATGATGCACGGAAGGGGTTGTGTTGGGAGGCGTGGAGGAGGGCAGGGTGCAGTGAGCAGGGATGGCTCCTTGTTTCAGATTTCTGAGTTAATGCTGCCAAGAGCTGGAGCTCAAATGGCTGCTAAGGAGACAAGGCTGTAGGGATGGATCAAGTTTGGCAGTGCCTGAAGTTTGTACAATTCCAGGGCTCTTTTTTAAGAAAAGTAATACACAATCATGAATACCCAATCAGGTACAAGGCCTTGGAATGGACCCATGAAAGTGTGGGGCTTATTAGCTTCATGGTGAATTCCCTCCTGGAGCCTTGTTCTGCCATCCACTCCTTGAGTTCTGTGTTGACAGGACATTTTGGGGTTCTTAGTGTTTGTGGAGTGAAGAATGAGAGTTTGTGCCTCACACAAGCTGCTGTTTGTCTGCATTTTACCATTAGAGTCTGAATATTTGTGCCCAAGGAAAAATAATAATTCTAGTTGCTTCTACAGAGAAATAATTTTTTTTTTAAAAAAAAGGGCTGGGCATAGTGGCTCACGCCTGTGATCCCAGCTACTTAAGAGGCTAAGGTGGGAGGATCCCTTGAGCCTAGGAGGTTGAGGTTACCATGAGCTGTGTTTGCACCGCTGCACTCTAGCCTGAATGACACAGTGAGGCCCTGTCTCTAATAAATAAATAGGAAAAAATTAGGCTAAATATTACATTGAGAAGGAGAGATACTTTGGAAGGAAAAGGGTTGCTGGGAGCAGAAACACATTTGGACCTATAAATAAAATTGGGAAATAAGTGCTAGGTGGCCCAGTGAAGAACCAGAGAGCATTTGAAATGCATTTCAATTGGCATCTTCTCATTTGCTCTGATGCCCTACTCCTGTCCCCAGCCAGTAAGCCCCCTCAGTGACTCCTCAAGTTCCACTGCTCCTGCGGGGCTTTATTTGCCGCCTGCAGATACAGATTCGTCTTTGGAGGAGGAAGGAAAACCCCTCATCTTCCCTCATGGGAGAAATCCTGGGGAGGAGCCGTGCTGGGGAGAGGGGTCTGGAGCCTGCACTCATGTCTCACACTGCCTGCTTGTTTCCAGGTCTGCACCCAGGGACCGAATATAAGATCACGGTGGTGCCCATGCGAGGAATGCTGGAGGGCAAGCCAATCCTCCTGAATGGCAGGACAGGTGAGAGCTACTTGGAGGCACTATGGACGTTTAATCATGTTTGCATTCTCACATTTTTCTTGGCTGACTCCTCTCTGGATAAGAATTCTGGGATTTGCAGACAGGCGGGGTGGCTCACGTCTATAATCCCAGTACTTTGGGAGGCCAAGGTGGGCGGATCACCTGATATCGGGAGTTCAAGACCAGCCTGACCAACATGGAGAAACCCTGTCTCTGCTAAAAATACAAAATTAGTTGGGCGTGGTGGCGCCTGCCTGTAATCCCAGCTACTTGGAGACTGAGGCAGGAGAATTGCTTGAGCCTGGGAGGCGGAGGTTATGGTGAGCTGAGATCGTGCCGTTGCACCCCAGCCTGGGCAACAAGAGTGAAACTCCATCTCAAAAAAAAAAAAAAAAAAAAAAAAATTCTGGGATTTGCATGTAGAGAGAGTCTATCCCTTTATTACTGATGTCTATTTTTAGGCAGGGAAAGGGAAGCAAACTTTTCATATTTCAAATTTTTCTTGCCATTGAAACTCTCTCCCAGGGTCTTGGAGTCAAAGGATAAGACCATATCTGATACCCTTCTGCTTATTTTAATAGCTTCTGTCACTGCATTGTTTTTAAGGCATTTATTATCTAGGATATAGGCACATAGCTCCTTTTTCCCTAAAAACAAGTGATCTATAATTTTCTTCTTGCCACATCTGTGTTTTTTCTTGATGACCACACTTAGTAGACTCCTCTAAAATGTCAAAAGATATTAAAAACCCTCACATGGGAATAGCGGTATGTTGTCATCTGTGTATTCAGAAAATATATAGTGATAAAAGGTTACAAATCAGTTATATTTGACAATAAGTTTGTAATTTATTAATCAGAACAGAATTTGAAAACATGGTAGGCATACACATGAGACATCCTAGGTAACTTTTAGTTTTTAAACAATAATTGAGTCCATATTGAATTGTGAACTTCCTCATTAACTCTGTGCTCCTGCCTTCCCCATGCTGGAAACCCGTGATCTAGAACATGGTGCCACTTGGGGAAACCAATCCTTGGAGCTGGTAAAGAAGGAGTCTTTGAGTTTTGAGTCTTTCTTGAAAAGTTTTTTAGTTCTTTCCAATTCAGTCCTGGAAATAGCTGGTTATGGTGGCGAGAATAAGGGGTGAGATGCTGTGAGAATTGAATTCACTATTTCAGCTGCCTAACAGATTGCTTATATGCAGTATGAAAGAGTTGGGGAATTATAATGGAGAACATATAACTTAATTTACAAACTAGACAATGTGGACTGTACAGTCTGCTTGAATAGTGGACTAGTGAACCGTTTTAATGAGCTGGAAAATGGTAAGTACTTCTGTGCCTCCAGTGGCATTCCCTGTAGCTGTGAATTAATTGAGAGCTTACTGAGTGCCAGGCATTATAATCACTACACAGTTTTTATGAATATCTCATTTAGTTCTCACAGCAATCCAATGAAGTAGATACTATTATTATTTCTCTGCCATATATAAGAAAACTGGAAAAAGTAAGCTCAAGATTGCCCAGCCAGGAAAGGACAGAGCTGGGATTTGAACCCAGGATACCCAAGTGTAAGCCTTTGGGCTTAGCTACTGTAAACCAAAAAGTATCTGAGATAGGCCTTAATCAACTTAGAAGTTTATTTTTCCAAGGTTAAGGACATGCCTGGGAGAAAGAAACATGGAATCACAGAAACAATCTGTGGTCTGTACCTTTCTCCAGAGATGATTTTGAGGGCTTCAATATTTAAATGGGAAAAGTGGGCTGGAGAGGAAATAGGGAGGGTATAATTCCCATGTTGGAAGAGAAAAGGAGCAGGTAGGGGGATAGTCAATTATGTGTTGAGTAAATTTGCACTTTTCATAGGATAAGGTGAACACGGAGTAGCTACGTGTGGAGATATTTAACCTTTTATCTGTAGCCTGCATAGGAACAAAAGGAAAGGCAGCCTCTTGCATAACTCAGCTTTCAGCTTTATTTTTTCCTCTTGGCAGAGTGAATTGGGGTCCCGAGTTTTTTATTTTCCTTTCACGTTACAAAGCTAAAGTGCTTCCCACTTTTACCCTCCTGTAAGAGATAAACGCTTTTTCTTCTCTTACACAGTCAACACAACTCAGAACATTTCCCCTCTGGAAGTGATTTTTCCCCATATACCAGGGAGTTTTCCATCAGACACCAACTGGGTGTTCTATAATTCAATTCATATGTGACATTCCTCCCTGGAAATAGCATCAGATCCCACAAGTTAAGGGCCCAGACCACAAGACTTTCCTCACTTCAGATGCCTGTCACAGTCCCCAGGTTATGACCTGTACTTCTGACCATTTGGCTATAAATTGGGGGTTTTTATGACTCCCCTCCTTAGGTTCCATTAATTTGCTAGAGCGGCTCATAGAATGCAGGGAAACACTTTACTTACATTTACTTATTTATTATAATAAAGAATATTACAAAGATCCAGGTGAAGAACCAGATGGAAGAGATGCATAGGTCACGGTATGTGCTTCCATGGCCTCTGTGGGTGTGCCACCCTCCCCAAACCTCCACATGTTCAGCAACCAGGATGCTCTCTGAACCCAGTCCTTTTGGGTTTTCATGGAGACCTCATTATATAGGAATGATTGATTACATCATTGACCACTGGTGATTAACTCAACCTTTAGCAACTGTGAGTGCCTCTCTCCTCCCCCTTGTTAGCAGGGTGGGCAGGTGGGGCTGGAAGTTCCAATCCTCTAATCACAAGGTTGGTTCCCTGGCAACCACCTCCTTTCTGAGGCTATCCAGGAGCACCCTCCAACCCCTTACAGCAGTCATCTCATTAACATACAAAAGACACCTCACTTTGGAGATTCCAAGGCTTTTAGGAGCTGTGTGCCAGGAATCAGGGAACCAAGACCAAACGTGTTTCTTGTTATAAATCATAATATCACACCTCTCATCCTTCTTGCCCATTATTTCTGGTTAATTTTCATACTGTTTGCTTCCTAACTGAAAAATTTTCTATGATTCATCACGGACTGAGGAGGAAGCATAATGCTTTTATCTTGGCCTCCGTGGTCCGTGCAGCCTGGGCCATTGTTATTCTCATTGCTCCCCCAGGGAAAGCCTTCCTGTAGCCAGACTGCTCTTGGGGTTTCCTAACAGAAGACTTATCTCTGCAAGTGGCTTTCTGTTGTTACTCAGCCTAGAAAACCCTTGCTATTATTTCTAGCCACAAATTAATTTAATTCAACAAACATTTATTGCAGGATGTATCTGGGCCAAAGAGACCTGATCCCTTTAGAAATTTCCAGAGCTGATAAGCCATGGTCCTTGTCCTTCAGAGGATCACAGCAATAATGTAAGGTTCCACTCCAGCCTTCTATGACCTCATTAAATGTCAGCCAGATTTGCCTCTGAGGTCTGAGAGCATTTAATCACATATGGCCTTGAATTGCTAGTTAGCCTTTCACGTATACTGGAATGTTACTACTCAAAAGTGTTTTTATTGTCAATTATATCCTAAAACCAGGATAGAATATTTTATTGGATTGCAAATAAATTTGTGTCATGTGTTTTACCAGCATAAAAAAGAAAAAGACACTGTAATTTACAGGGTCAGGAAACACTCTTAAACCTGGCTAGACTGTTAAGTAATTTAAGGGAAAAGAAGAATCGCTGTTTTCTCCAAACGTTTTGCATCCCTCCAGGTGGAAAAGGATGCTGGAACTTAAGAACAGCCTAAGCATGTGCAGGGAGGAAACGACACAATTCAGGGATTTTTCATTTAATGAGGCACCCAGTGTAACTAATACCATGACAGGGAAATGGTTGACTGAAATTCCTCACCCTGTTAACCCAGCACACTCAAAGTGCGCTGGAACACCTTCCAGAAAGGCCGGCCTCAGAAGCACATCAGCTTCAGGAGCAGCAAGCATAGGCCAGGCCGGTGTCTGTGGGGGGTTGTGAGGGGGAAGGTCCCTGGACTTCTGCATCATACCCTGACAGCTATGCTTCCCATCGAATGAGAAGAAAGGGAGGCTACTAACTGAGAGGTGATGTCATTCTTTTGTCCTCTATCTGTAAAATGAAGAATTGGACTAAGTGAGTTTGAAGTCCTTTCTCTTTTCTTATGATGATGGTATTCTGTTAATAGCTTCATGCTTTTCCCTGGTGTGTATAAAACAAAGCATGCTTGCTTTGTTATAATTTCACGGGCTCCCATGCACAGCAGAGCTTATAGCCTAGAATATTCACTTGTCATCCATTTTCTCAGAACTTTCCTCCTTAGACTATGCTGTGAAATAGCAGTTTTGCTTTTCTTAATATCTTTTTCACTTCTTACGGATTTCCAAACACAGTGTTCCGTTTGAAATGGCTTAGCCCCTAAAACTTTGGAAACTCCTTCGTGTCCTAAGCTGAGCTCCTGTCACCATTCAGAACTCCTGTCTCACACACAGTCACCAACACACACATTCAGCATCCGGACAACAGCAACAATCTCTATCATTTGCGTGACCACTGTATTCTAGTGGGCTTCTGTACACTGTGAGACTTTGTAAATATGATCTCTGGTCCTTATAATATCAAAAGGATTGCAAGCATTATTATTTCCATTTTACATGTGAGAACATTGAGGCCTACAACGTTTAGGAGACTCAGGGTGAGCTAGTGAATAGCTAGCTGGCACAACTCAGGTTCACTTGAAATCAAAGTCAATAATGTTTTTAGAAGAAAAGCTGGGGGACAACAGGAAGAAGGGTTGCCCTCTCTGAGTGCATTTTCTACAAACGGTGCCTTCTGGATAATTTTGTTGCCACAATGGAAAGACATTAGAGGAGGTATGTGTAAACAAGAATGCAGAACTTATAGGTATTGTGGTCTCAAGGCACCTCTTCCATGAACCCACCTTCAAATCAATGACACAGGTCCTGCCCCTGTGTCTTCCTCCCCCAAGCTCGTTTCTCATAGATTTTACATCCCGTCGGTGCCATCTTCTACTGCACCAACTGGGAGATTCACAGGTGGCCATTGTGAGTGGAGAAACCTGTTCCTAATGCCTCAAGTGTGGACATGGGCTGTTGGATGTTACAGCCTAGACTGAAGACAGCCATTCCCTACCCAACCCTGTGGTGAATCATGTTATAAAGTGGAATAAGCTTTCCTGATGTGAACAGAGCTTCTAATTAACCTCCTCCATATACTGTGTTTAGGTTTTGCAAATTAGATCTCTTTGAAGTGAAGTGCACCTTTATTCTAACTAACATATGTATTCATAGGTGAGTTCCACCTATCCAGTTTTATAAACCTTACCTTACATCTCTCTGACCTTGAATGGCCCTGAGAAAGGTCCCACCAGGGCTGCTGGTGTCCAGCAGTTGGGAAGTTACAGCCTGGGGAGGATGTTGGGCTGTGGTGGGGAGAGCTTGTCTTGTAGTAGAGGCTACAGCTATGGCTCATCTGTGATTTAGCCAGCTGCTGCAGCTGCTGAAAGGCTTTCTTGCATGGAAAAACTATTTCATAATCTCCAGATCCCTTTTTGGTAGAGAGAGGTTTCAGTCCTGCAAAGCTGGCCTCTTCCAGCTATCTGTCCTATCATGGGGGTCCCATCTCTGAGGCCTTCCTCCCATTCCTGTGTCTCAGCACCTGATCCCAATCACTGGAATGGTTAAGGAGAGCAAGCTCTGTGAAGACCCCCTCTCAGTTGAGTTGCTGTGGTTGGGGACCTGAGAGAAAAGAGAAGGCAGGGGGCTGAGAGCTGTACTGGCACTGTGAGCTTGGAGAAGTCACATCTCCTCTCTTAAACCTCCTTAAACCTCCAGGTCTCCTATAACCCTAAGCATAATATGATTCAGTTTTACCTTCCTACTCTTCATGCCCAAGATGCTGTTTCCTGGTTCTTCTCCATCCCTTGAGAGCTCTGGGACTGGTGGGGGAGAAAGGAGCTACAGGGCTGGTTGCTGCTTCCTCTTTCCACCCATGTGGACGTGATGGATCTTTCCTTTATTTGTTGACTTTTATTTATTTATTATTTTTATTTATTATTATTATTTTTAGACTGAGTCTTGCTATGTCTCCTAGGCTAGAGTGTGGTGTGTGATCTCGGCTCACTGTAACCTCTGCCTTCTGTTCAAGCCATTCTGGTGCCTCAGCCTCCTGAGTAGCTAGGATTATAGGCGTGCACCACCCTGCCTGGCTAGTTTTTTGTATTTTTAGTAGAGACAGGGTTTTGCCATGTTGGCCAGGCTTGTCTCCAACTCCTGGCCTCAAGTGATCCACCCAGCTCAACCTCCCAAAGTGCTGGAATTGCAGGTATGAGCTGTTGTGCCTGGCTGTGATATATCTTTCAAAACACACAGGCAGCGCCAACCCCACAAAGCCACAGACCTCTGCTGTGGGTCCCAGAAACAATGGTAGCAAGCACAGATCTGGGGCAGGGAGATGGGGTGGGAGGCACTGCTGGGATATGGGGTTGTACAGACGTGGACACTTTTGAGAAGGAGAGGGCCATGAACTTTAAGAGCAGGACTGCTAGGATGTTCTTCCTGCACCCTTAGTTTTCCATTTCCACTTTGTCACTAATTTCCCCAGATTGAGATGTTGGTTTTGGATGGCTCTTGTCATCTCTTCCCTTTGACATGCAGGATCATATCTTGCACCGAAAGTTGTAACAGGTTGCGGAGAGATTTCTCTCTATCATTGCACTCTTTTCCTTGACTGTCCTCTTAGAGCCTGCTAGAGCCTCCAGAGGCCCTGGCCATGGGGTCAGATGGTGGATGCCTGCATCCTAATTGTCTCCCCTGTCATTCCTGGAGGCCCACAAGTGGCAGACTATTGTAAGACTATTGGCTCCGAGCTCACAGTCACAGTGAGACTATTGTCTCACAAGGCAAGAGTTCGAGACCAGTTTCTCTCTTTAGTTCCTGTCTATTACTGCTGCTGGATTTCAGGTCACAGTAACCTTTCAGATCACACTTTACTTTATTTATGATTTATTATTATTATTAGTTTCAAAGGAAAATGCTATTGATAGTGCTGCTTAGGACATAGAGGTAAAAAGTGGAAATGTACAGTCTTTGTTAGATAAGAATGAGTTCAAATCTTGGCTCTACCACTTAATGTATCCCAAAGCAAACTCTTGGTCCTCTTCCTCTCCCGACTCCCTACTGCAAACGCTTCCCTCCCTCAGCTATCCCTCAGATATCTATATATAGAGAGATATAGATGTCTCTATAAATGGCCACCCCATTTTGCAAATTACTCAGGCCACAAGCCAACAAATCATTCGTTGTATCCCACATCGAATCTATCAGCAGATTATAACAGTTTTACCTTTGAAAGCTCCAAAGCCAGCCTTCTCCATGACCTTCATTACTGCCGCAGTTGCCTGCACCCCTGCCATCTTGCATATACACCATTGAAGCAGCCTCCTAGGTGACCTTCACTCTTGGTTCACTTGAGTCAGTATTCTCCCCAGAAGCCGGAGGGATCCTTTGATAGCTCAAGTCAGATAAGGTCATTCTTCTTTTCAAAGCCCCCAGAAACTTCTCACGTTACTTAATGTAAAAGACAGTGTCATTACAATGGCCTTCAAGGCCATCCATAGTCCACTGTCCCTCTCACTTTCCTGGCCTCCCTTCCAGCCACTTGACTTAACTCTGTCTAGATGCACTGGCATCCCTGCTGTTTCCTGAATACATGAAGCAGGACCTTGGGTTAGCAGGGACATGTGTAAAAGAAAAAATGAGGGACTTTCTAAGGTCATGGGCTAAGGATATGTTCTTGGGAAGCGCAGAGTCTAGGACATAGCTGGCATATTGTTCTGGGTTAGTTCTTTTTGAATATAAACTCCACATTGGCAGGGATTTCTGACTGTTTTGCTCAGTGATAACTCCTAAATGTCGTTACATTCCCTGGCACATAATGGATATTCAGTGAAGTGCTGTTGAATGAATGAACTGAGTTTTGGAGATTTGTATTGGAAAAGAGAGAGAGGAGCATGTGTAGATATAAGTGCCAGGTCTGGAAACTGTAATTGGAAGGAATGAATAGGGGAGGCGATGTTGTTTTGATTTGAGGAGAACTAGGGAGGAGAATGATGACTCTTCTTGAATACTTGGTCTCCTGGAAGGGGAATTAGATGTATTCTCTCTGTCTACCTAGGGTAGACAATTGAAAGGAGTTACATTTGAAGGAGTTTTCTCTAATATGTTTAGTAGTCTGAAAATGGAAAATGGAATGCATTGTGTTGTCTGTTGGAGAGTCCTTTCTCGGTTTAGGGTTCAAGCAGAAGCCAGTTGTCCACCTGTCACTGATGATGGAGAGACCCCCTTGCCTTGCATAGACCATTGAACTAGGTCACCCAGGTGAACTAGATCTTTAACAATCTATGATCTTGACCAACCAACTGGTTTCTTTGATTTTTCTTTCTCATGTATTTTTATGAAGAAATTGACAGTCCAACCAATGTTGTCACGGATCGAGTGACTGAAGACACAGCAACTGTCTCCTGGGAACCAGTGCAGGCTGTCATAGACAAGTATGTGGTGCGCTACACCTCTGCTGATGGGGACACCAAGGAAATGGCAGTGCACAAGGATGAGAGCAGCACTGTCCTGACGGGCTTGAAGCCAGGAGAGGCATACAAGGTCTACGTATGGGCTGAAAGGGGCAACCAGGGGAGCAAGAAAGCTGACACCAATGCCCTCACAGGTAACAGAAGGACGGGAGCATAAAGTTTTCTCGTGGCAGGGAGAAGGTTGATTTTTTTAATCAGGAGGTCATTGCTCACCTGGCGTCAGCTCTTTTGTTTGCAGGAGTGGGGAGGAGGGTTGCAAAACCAATTTTGATTTTCATAATTATGTATTTTTTTATTTTTTGACATCAAACGAAAGAGATCAGCCTTTTCACTTGATGCAGAAGGTCATACTTATTTGAGTTGGAATTCTGTATGCAACCCCCTCAGAATAGGGTAACACTTTCTAATTTTCATTTTTTAGTGTGAAAACTCAAAACACTGGGCTGACAGTGAATTTGAATGCTTATCTCAGTTTGCAGTGGCTGTACAGGCACTTTGCATATAATCTGGAGCTCTCTTTTAGACCGTGGAAATAGTTTGCATCCTGAGTCAACATTTACTAAATGGACCAATTCTTCCTTTAAGCTTTCAGAAGCTGCGAGGGTTCTCTTACTTCGCCCAGTCATTCTGCTCAGTTTGTGCCTGTAGGGGTTCTGGGACTATGCTGGGACATAGCCCAGCCATTCTTTCTGCTTAAATCCTCTCCTGGTGCTTCTCTGAATTTAGAGCAGCCTGATCCTGGAGCCCACATGAGGTTCCAAAACACCTGGCAGGAAATCAGAGGGAAAGGCTTCGCTTATTGTTTGCATTCTGTTCTGGACAGTCACTGAGTATAGAGACTCTCAGAGAAGCAGAGAGGTGGTTAGGAATATAGTTTCAGAAGCTTGACTGTCCAGGTTTTAACCCTAGTTCTGCCATTGACTAGCTGAGTGGCTTTGGGCAAGTTACTTTACTTACATTCCTGTTTCTTATGGCATAAGTGAGAGCAATGATTTTTTAGAATGTTAGTCAGTATTTGGCCCTTGAAAGATTTCGTGGTGCACAGCCTCCTAGATCCATGTGGGCCTCAATAGTTGACCTCTTCTTCAGGGGAGCAGAGAAGATATTGACAGTAAGGATGGTGATATCTAAATCTGTTTAAAGTCAAAGTCAGCAAATTTCTGTAAAGGGCCAGATAGTAAATATTTTCGGCTTTGGGGGTCCAACAGTCTCTATTGCAATTACTTAACTTTGCCATTGGAGTGTGAAAACAGCCACAGACAATGATGTGTAAATGGACTGGTGTGACTGTGTTCCAATAAGACTTTATTGATAAAGATTGGCAGTGGATCAGATTTGGCCTGTGGGTTGTAGATTGCCGCTCCTGGTTTACGTTACACCTGACTCTCTTTTTTACTAGGATTCTGAGTGTCATGAAAAGAGCATTTGGGTCGGCATTTTTTGTTTGTTTGTTTGAGATGGAGTCTTGCTCTCTCACCCAGGCTGTAGTACAATGGCGTGATCTCGGCTCACTGTAACCTCCACCTCCTGGGTTCAAGCAATTCTCCTGCCTCAGCCTCCCAAGTAGCTGGGATTATAGGCGCCCACTGCCACGCCCGGCTAAGTTTTGTATTTTTAATAGAGATAGGTTTTCATTGTGTTCCCAGGGCTTGTCTCGAACTCCTGAGCTCAGGCAATCCACCCGTCTTGGCCTCCCAAAGTGCTAGGAAATACAGGAGTGAGCCACCGCGCCCGGCCCAATTTTGAAACAGAGGAAGTTGGAATAGAGAAGAACCTTCCCTTTTCTTAGGCAGGGATTGTGTGAGCAGCAGGGAACCTCTAGGGGGTGGCATTGCCACTGGGAAGGGGTCAGACCAGAGCTGAGCTCTGGGGGCACAAACATGAAGGACGTGGTTCATGCCCGTATGATATTCACAATCCTCTGGGTAGAGAAGACAAGTGAAAAAGATAAAGGACAGTGAGTTATGTTCTAGAGGAAACAAAGGTCCCTGGAGCTATGGGGAACTGAAGAAAGGGGACCTACCACAGACTGTGACAGGATAGGGGTCATGCAGGCTGTGGGAGGAGGTGACACCTGAACAAAGCCTGGAAGGACGGGTGGGAGTTAGCACGGGAGGCAGCATATGCAGAGGCTAAGGTGTGAGAATATGACAGGTTAGGTCCATCTCAAGGGGTTTTTATGGTGGGCCGGTCTGTGTGTTTGGTGCACTAGTGAAGGATGAAGCCAGCTCAGAATCCTGGGTGCTAAATCATTTGTCCTCAGGTCAGATGTCTGTGGTGCTTGCTGAACTCTGCTCCCTAGGGTGAGTCACTGCACGTGGCTGTGCATTCCACCATGCTGGCCTGTCCCCCTCAGCAAGTGGTCCTGTGCAGATATGAAATGCAGGTACCGTCACAAAAACTACAGCCTTTTTTGAGGAGGTAGTTTCTGAAAGAGGATAATAAAGGCATGCTAACCACACACATAATTGCTTGGATTTTTGACTCCCAAAAGATGTACGTTTTGAGGAGAAAGTGGTATTTCATGCTTCACATGCCATTAATAATAGCAACTTATATTTAAGCATTTGCTATGCAATATCTCATTTACTATTCACCATAACCTATGAGGTAGGTACTGGTATTTCTTTCTTCATAGAGTTGAGGAGACAGACACTTAAATTACATGGCTTGTCCAAAGTTAGCCACCAGGAAGAGATGGAGCCCAGGTTCTAACCCAGTTTAATCACAGAGAAACCCAGACAGATTCTACAAGTTTTGTTCTTTTTATTAGCCCAGACCTCGGATACTATCAATTGAAAAGTCTCCTGGTTCCCTGGCCACAGATATAATGTTTTATACGGAAAGAACTGATGGCTACTACTTCTAGGATATTTTTCTTCTCAAAGAACATATTAGAGCAGATGCAGAGGTTTATTCAGTATAATTGCTTTCTAGTACAAGGAGTCAGGAACTAGAAGAATATATTATATAAATCCAGGGTAAAGGAGAAATTTGAATATGAAGACCAATTCTTTTTATTCCAAAGCAACTTACGGGAAAAGTTTATAGAGTTGATAAAGATGCTGGCTTTGTTTGAAAACTCCACTTCTTATTAAATGTTATTAGCCTATTACTGGAATTTCAGACCATTTGCTTAATTAGACCTTTATATTAACTCAATCATTGACATATTAGAGACTCTGACATTTGTTGAGGTTATGATTTTGACTGTGTATGTGCTATCATTATGGAATTAGAGGGTGGTAAAGGCTACATTCTTCTTTCATCTCTCTCTTAAAGAAATTGACAGCCCAGCAAACCTGGTGACTGACCGGGTGACTGAGAATACTGCCACCATCTCCTGGGACCCGGTGCAGGCCACCATTGACAAGTACGTGGTGCGCTACACCTCTGCTGACAACCAAGAGACCAGAGAGGTTCCGGTGGGGAAGGAGCAGAGCAGCACTGTCCTGACAGGCCTGAGGCCAGGTGTGGAGTACACAGTGCACGTCTGGGCCCAGAAGGGGGACCGAGAGAGCAAGAAGGCCAACACCAACGCCCCAACAGGTAACAAAAGAGAGATGGTCAATTGGAATTGAGTTTTGAGCTTGTGGATTTGAATGGGTATGGTATCAAAGGATGTGGCCTGAGCAGAGAGACTTTGCAATTAGAAGTCTTAAAGATGAAAGAAAGACTGAGCTCTCGTGGTGATGGCAGTGGGCTGCTCTTCCCTGACAGTGATGAGCTGTTCATGAGACTACTTGGCCCACTGGAAGAGAAAAGTAAAGTCTTATAGTAACAGTGCTTTTAGCAGAAGATGTGTACAGGATCTGGTCATTGCAATGCTTGTGATAATACTTTTAGAGTGCTCATCAGTGCAGCAGCCCTTGATAAAATGTTAAGTTAGGAACCCTAAACGTCATGGCAGCTGTTTAATTGGAGGTTGTGATGTGCCATGTGCTTCTGAGAAGACATCGTTCCCCCTACATTTTAGGGAACTGAAAGCCGAGAAAGAATGCCTCATTTATAATGATTCCTCCTTTGAACTTCAGAACCAAGGGCTACTTTCTCCTTAGACTCCCAGCGGAGACTCAGGATGAGAATGCCATTGCCTTGTTCTAAAAGAGCTCGGGAAGATGAAAATGATGAAGATGGAGGGATGGATATGTCTTCCATGGCTTCAGAGCTTAAACCTTTCCAAATATTTTCCTTCCAGACATTGACAGCCCCAAAAACCTGGTGACTGACCAGGTGACAGAGAATATGGCCACTGTCTCCTGGGACCCGGTGCAGGCCACCATTGACAAGTATATGGTGCGCTACACCTCTGCGGACGGAGAGACTAGGGAGGTTCCGGTGGGGAAGGAGCACAGCAGCACCATCCTGACGGGCCTGAGACCGGGCATGGAGTACATGGTGCACGTGTGGGCCCAGAAGGGGGACCAGGAGAGCAAGAAGACTGACACCAAGGCCCAGACAGGTAAGGAGTGTGCATTATCGCTGTACCGGTGCCATGCTCAGGGTCTGTCTACATGGGGTTTTCTTCTCTGACCTTGGCATAAAGGGAGGCTTTATGGAAGAGCAGGTTGGTATCCTCCCATAATACATTGTGTACCCCTCACTTCCTTTTACTGGCCTCTCTTAGAATGCCTAAGTGGTGGTCTCCAAACTCTAGTCTTTAAAGATGGCTGACCACTGCGCATAGTTCTTTGTTTCTTCTTTGCCTGAGTACCTTTGTCATTAACACACTAACTGCTTCACCTTGACAAGGAATAAATATTAAGAAGTAACTATCATGCTGAGGAAGCCAGACTTAGGGATTGTGATCAAAAAACACCTTAAAAAAAAACATTCCTCACCTGTTTAAACCCTTTGCAAGCTTGTTTTTGTTCCTGCCCTCCGAATGAATGTTTTAGGCAGAAATAATAACAGTGTTTCATTAGCTAAAAGTAAGCAAATATCTAGTCATTTTTAGTTCCCCAGATGTATCATTTTAGTAATTATGTCATTTTCATGCAATAGTCCCTACTTCCCTACATGAAATCTCCTCTCTCTCAGCTTGGGCCACCTGTGGGCCAGCTGCCTGCGCCAGGCAGGGGACATGCAGTTTCTCTTGTATTTTCTGCTGTGTACCTCAAGTGCTGCTCTTCTAGCTTGCTGTATGCAAAGCCTCACCTGACACCCATGCTGGGAGAGTAGTGTGTAAACTGATGAGAGGTGAGGGGTGAGGATGGGGAGAGGTGAAAGGTCAGGAAGGAGGAGAAGTGAAGGGTCAAGGGGAAGGAGAGGTGAGGGGTCAGGAGGAGGAGAGGGGAAGGGTCAGGAGGAGGAGAGGTGAGGGTTCAGGAGGGGAGGTGAGGGGTCAGCAAGAGGAGGTGAGGGCTCAGGAGGAGGAGGACGGAATGGAGGGGAGGGAGGGAGGGGAGGGGGGAGGTGGAGGGGGAGGGGAGGTTCAGGGAGGTGGAATGGAAGAGAGAGGTGAGGAAGGGGAGAGGCCGGGGAGGGGTTCAGTGGAATGGATGGAGGGAAGGAGGGAGCCAGGAGGGGGATGGAAGGATGGAGGAGGAAATGGAGGGGATCGGGGTCAACAATGGCCAAGCCCTGGAGCCTGACCCCACATGGAAGGAATTCTGTGCTCCTCTCTCCGGCCAGGAGTCTCTCACTGTAGGCAAATGCCTGTCTTCCACTGGTCTCTTACTTCCTTTCCTCTGCCAATACATCAGGGGTTTCCCCAGCGTCTCTCTGGTGGGGTCGCCCTGCCCCTCTAGGTGATCCTCTTGGACAGCTTCTAATACAACCCCAGGCCTACCCTGCTGTGCTGGGCCCAAGTCTGGTCCATGGAGAACCTGCATGCATCCTTTGTCCATTCAACCAGATGCGCAACTCTTCTGCAATGCTACAGCCTATCTTGGCTCTGTGTCGCAGCAACCAGCTATTTCCTTACCTCTTAGATATTTTAGCATATGTCAGACACCAGCCCATATGGATCCCCAAGCTTTGGGCAGGGCTTCTCACCCTTGGCACTATTGCTATTTTGGGGTGGATAATTCTTTGTTGCAGGGGTCTGTCTTGTGCATTGTAAGATGTTTAGCAGCATCCCTGGTGTCTCCCCCTATCCCACACTGAGTTGTGACAACCAAAAGTGTCTCCAGACATTGCTGATTGCCCCTGGTTGAAAACTGCTGCTCTAGGGTATACAAAACAAAGTCTGTCAGGGATTCTATTGAAAACTGCTTATTCAAGGCTTGGGCCTCACCCATGGGACTCACAGTGTATCTTTTTCCAAATAAATCCCTTCTTTAAGTCCCACCTCGTTGACTTCTCCAACATCTTTTATAGGGTGAAAACTGTTGGTCAGCCAAGGGTCACAAAACTGTTGTTGATCTTGCTTTGACTATGGTCCCTCAGGTTGGAATGTAGATACCCATTTTCCTGGGGTTACAGCCTAAACCAACATGTGTAATAGGATGTGTGAGCAAGTGACTTTGGGAAAATGACTTTTGTAATGAATTATTTAGAACAAAGAAATGCTAGTTTTTTGTTTGTTTGTTTGTTTGTTTTTTGGTGAATGTATTTTTAAGTATCTTCTGTGTATGTGGTATGGAGGAGCATAATTTCTTGTATTTATAATGTATCAACAAGCTGGTCTTAATAATGATAGCTTATGGTCATTGGGCACCTACTCAGTGCTAAGAACTCATAATAGACATTTCTTTTTTAAAAAAATTGATACATAATAATATACATATTTATAGGTACATGTGATATTTTAATACATGCTTGCCATGTGTGATGATCAAATCAGGGTAATCAGGATATCCATCAGCTCAACATTCAACATTTCTTTGAGTTAGAAACATGTCAAATTTTCTCTTCTAGCTATTTTGAAATGTACAATAAATTGTTGTTAATAGTATCCTACTGTGCTATCAAGCACTAAAATGTATTTCTTCTATCCAACTGTATTTTTAAACCCTTAAGCCAACCTGTGTTCATTCCCCTTACCCCTACACTTCCTAAGCTCTGGTAACCATCATTTTATTCACAGCTTCCATGAGATCAATTTTTTTAGCTCCCACATATGAGTAAGAACATGCAATGTTTGTGTTTCTGTGCCTGGCTTATTTCACTTAACATAATCACCTCTAGTTCGATCCATGTTGCTGCAAAGGAAAGGATTTTATTCCCTTTTATGGCTGAATAGTATTCCATTGTGTATGTATGTGTGTGTGTGTGTATATATAATGTATATAATGTATATGCATTGTATATTTATATATGTTGTTAATTAATATAATATATATAATGTTATATAATATATAATATATACACACACACATACATATATATATCACAATTTCTTTATCCATCCACTAGTGGACAGTTAGGTTAATTCAGTATTTTGGCTATTATGAATAGTGCTGCAGTAAACATGGGCATGCAGATAGCTCTTTGATATACGGATTCCTTTTTTTTTGGATGTATACTCAGCAGTGAGGTTGCTGGATCATATGGTACATCTACTTTTAGTTTTTTGAGGAAACTCCATAGCTTTTATCCATAGTGGCTGTGCTAATTGCCATTCCCACCAGCAGTGAACTAGTATTCCCCTTTCTCCACATCCTCACCAGTACCTGTTATTGTTTGTCTTTCTGATAATAGCAGTTTTAACTGGGATGAGATGATATCTCAATGTGGTTTTGATTTGCATTTCCCTGATGATTAGTGGTGTTGAACATTTTTTCATAAATGTTTGTTGGCCATTTGTATGTCTTCTTTTGAGAAATGTCTATTTAGATCATTTGCCCAATTTAAAATAAGATGATGATGATGATATTATTATTTTGCTATTGAGTTGTTTGAATCCCTTATGTATTCTGTTTATTAATACCTTATCATACAGACAGCTTGCAAATAGTTTCTCCCATTATGTAGGTTGTCCCTGCATTATTTTGATTATTTCCTTTGCTGTGCAAAAGCTTTTTAGTTTGATGTATTTCCATTTGTCTATTTTTGCTTTTGTTGCCTGTGCTGTTGCAGTCTTACCCAAAATATCTGCCTAGACCAATGTTCTAAAGTGTTTCCCCAATGTTTTCTTCTGTAGTTTCATAGTTTCAGGTCTTACATTTAATTCTTTAAGCCATTTTAATTTAATTTTTGAATAAGGTGAGAAATAGAGGTCTAGTTTTATTCTTCTGCATATAGATACTCAGTTTTCCTAGAACTACTTATTGAAGAGCCTGTTCTTTCCCCACTGAATGTTCTTGGTTACTTGTCAAAAATCAGTTGGCTCTAAATATGTGGATTTATTTCTGGGTTCTCTATTCTGTTCCATTGTGTCTATGTGTCTGTTTTTATGTCAGTACCATGCTGTTTTGTTTACTATAGCTTTGTAGTACATATTAAAGTCAGCTCGTGTGATGCCTCCAGCTTTATTTTTGCTCAGGATTTCTTTGGCTATTTGGGGTCTTCTGTGGTTCCATATGAATTTTAGAATTGTTTTTTCTAGGCTGGGTGCAGTGGCTCATGCCTGTAATCCCAGCACTTTGGGAGGTCAAGGAGGGCAGATCATTTGAGGTCAGGAGTTCAAGACCAGCCTGGCCAACATGGCAAAACCCCGTTTCTACTAAAAATACAAAAGAAAAAAAAAAAGAAAAGGCTTTCCGCGGTACCTCACGCCTGTAATCCCAGTACTTTGGGAGGCCAAGGTGGGTGGATCACCTGAGGTCAGAAGTTCGAGACCAGCCTGGCCAACATGGCAAAACCCTGTGTCTACAATAAATACAAAAATTAGCTGAGTGTGTTGGCAGGTGCCTGTAATCCCAGCTACTTGGGAGGCTGAGGCAGGAGAATTGCTTGAATCTGGGAGGCAGAGGTTGCAGTGAGCCAAGATCATGCCATTGCACTCCAGCCTGGGCAATAAGAGCAAAACTGTGTCTCAAAACAAAAACAAAAAAAATTAGCTGGGCATGATAGTGCATGCCTGTAATCCCAGCTACTGGGGAGGCTGAGGCAGGAGAATCACTTGAACCCAGGAGAGACGGTTGTTGCAGTGAGCTGAGATCATGCCACTCCACTGCAGCCTGGGAGACAGAGTAAGACTGTCTCAAAAAAAAAAAAATTGTTTTTTCTAAAGAATGTCATTGATAATTTTGATACAGATTGCATTGAATCTATAGATTGCTTTTGGTAGTACAGTTATTTTTACAATATTCTTCTCATTCATGAACATAGGATATATTTCCATTTTTTGGTGACATCTTCAATTTCTTTCATCAGTGTTTTATAGTTTTTCCTTGTAGAGATCTTTCACCTCTTTGGTTAAATTTATTTATGGGTGTGTTTTTAAAAGTAGCTATTGTGAAAGGGATTGCTTCTTTGATTTTTTTTTTTTTTTTTTTTTTTTTTTCTGCTAGTTCATTGCTGGTGTATAGAAACACTACTGATTTTTACATGTTAATTTTGTATCATGAAACTTTATTGAATTTATCAGTTCTAAGAGTGTTTTGGTAGAACTTTTTAGGGTTTTCTGTATATAAGATCATGTTATCTGCAAACAGGGACAATTTGGCTTCCTCTTTTTCAATTTGAATGCTCTTTATTTTTTTCTGTTGCCTAATTGCTCTGGCTAGGACTGCCAGTACTATGTTGAATAAGAGTGGTAAGAGTGGTCATCCTTGTCTTGTTCTGGTTCTTAGAGAAAAGCTTTCAGTTTTTCCCCAATCAGTGTATTGTTAGCTGTGGCTTTGTCTTATATGGACTTTAGCGTGTTGAGGTATGCTTCTTTTATATCTAGCTTGTTGAGGGTTTTTATCATGAAACATTGTTGAATTTTATCAAATGCTTTTTACATCTGTTGAGATGATCTTTTTATTCTTCATTCTGTTGAGATGGTATTTTTATTCTTCATTCTGTTTGTGATGTGTCACATTTATTGATTTGTATATGTTGAGCTATTCTTGCATCCCTGGGATAAATCTCACTTGTATCCTCTTGCTGAATTGATCTCTTTTTCTTTACATAATAACCTCCTTTGCCTCTTTTTATACTTTTGACTTAAAAAATCTGTTTAATCTCATGTAAGCATAGCTACTCCTGTTTGCTTTTGGTTTCTGTTTCTGTTTACATGGAATATCTTTTTCCATCCCTTCACTTTGCATCTATATGTGTTTCCACAGGTGAAGGAAGATTCTTGTAGGTAGCACACAAGTGGGTCATTTTTTAAAGATCCATTCAGCCAGTCTATCTTTTTTTTTTTTTTTTTTTTTAGGCAAAGCCTCACTCTGTTGCCCAGGCTGGAATGCAGTGGTGTGATCTCGGCTCACTGCAACCTCTGCCTCTCAGGTTCAAGTGATTCTTCCACCTCAACCCCTCAAGTAGCTGGAACTATAGGCATGTGCCACCACGTCTGGCTAATTTTTTTCTGTGTGTGTATTTTTAGTAGAGATGGGATTTCACCATGTTGGCTAGGCTGGTCTCAAACTCTTGACCTTCAAGTGATCAGCCTGCCTCAGCCTCCCAAAGTGCTGGGATTACAGGCATGAACCCTGTGCCCGGCCTCAGCCAGTCTATCTTTTAAGTGGGGAATTTAATCCATTTACATTCAAGGTTATTATTGATAGGACGGGAGTGACTCCTGTCATTTGTAAATTGTTTTCTAGATTATTTTGTATATCCTTTGTTAATTTCTTCTTCTATTATTGTTTATTATTGTGGTTTGGTAGGTTTTTGTAGTATTGAGGCTTGATCCTTTTCTTTCTCCTTTGTATATCTGCTCTGCCAGTGAGTTTATACTTTTCTATGTTCTCATGATTGTGATTATCATCTTTTTGCTTCCAGATGTAGGACTCCCTTGAGCATTTCTTGTAGAGCCAGTTTAGTGGTGATGGGTTCCCTCAGTTTTTGCTTTTCTAGGAAAGACTTTGTTTCTCCCTCATTCTGAAGAATATACTTGTTGGGTATGGTATTCTCAGTTGACAGTTTTTTTTCACCCCTTTCAGATACATGGACTATATCATCGCTTTCTCTCCTGGTCTATAAGATTTCTGCTGAGAAATTTATGGTTAGTCTAAGGGGAATTCCCTTATATGTGACCTAACACTATTCTTTTACTGTTTTGAGAATTTTCTCTTTGTCTTTGACTATTGACAACTTGACTGTAATATACTTCAGGAAGCACCTTTTTTGGGTTGGATCTATTTAGGGACTTGAGCTTCCTGGATCTGAGTATTCATATCTCTCCCCAGACTTGGGATGTTTTCAGCTATTATTTCATTAAGTAGGTTTTCTATACCTTTTTACATCTTTTTTCTTTCTGGAGCTCCTATAATATGAATATTTATTCACTTAATAGTATCCCATAGGTTTTGTAGGCCTTCTTTACTCTTTTTCATTTTTATTTCTTTTTTTCTCTCACTGGGTAATGTCAAACAATTTATCTTCAAGTTCAGTGATTCCTTTTTTCTGCTAGATCAAATCTGCTGTTGAAACTCTTCATTATATTTTTAAATTTCATTCTTTGAATTTGTTAGCTGTGTTTCTTTTTTGTGATATCTATTTCTTCATTGAATTTCTCATTCATATCATGTATTATTTTTCTGATTTCATCAAATTGTCTATCTGTATTTTTTGAATTTCATTAAGTTTCCTTAAGATCATTATTTTGAATTCCTTTTCTGACAATGTATTGATTTCTTTTTAATTGGGGTCTGTTTCTAGAGAGTTATTATGTTCCTTTGGTGGTGTCATATTTTCTTGCTTTTTTCATGTTCACTGTGTCCCTGCATTGAGGTCTGTGTGTCTGGTTGAACAATTGCTTCTTCCAAACTTTCTAGAGTGACTTTCTTAGAGAAATACTTTTACCTTGGTTGAATTTTAATGTGCCAGTTGGGAAGGGTGGTTCTTGTAAGTTCAGTGGTATAGTCTTTGTGCAGCTTCTTTGACTGTGTTTGACATCAGCAATAACTATGAACATATCAGTGGCCTAGACTACAGAAGTTTGTGGTAGTGGTGGTGGCAGCATAGGTTGTTAATGTCCTTGGTGGCAAGGGCTGTTGTGGCAAGGGCTATTCTATTCTTATTTTCCCCATAATGGGAAGACTTAGCTGAAGGGCTCTCTCTTGGTGTCAGGTCTGACATGGCATAGAAGCAGCTGCCAAGGCACTGGATTTCAAGTACAGGTGCTCAAAGCAACTGTGGGGCAAGTTCTTACTTAGGCTCAGGGTCTTGTGAACCTATAGTGGCATTCAGTCTTGGGATGCAGAGTGGTCTCTGTGTCAGGGCTGGATATAGGTTGCCCATGGTGCCTATCAGCTTGGCTTCAGGGGGTCAGGTTGTAACTGTAATTCTACCCCTGGTGGGCAGGGTGCAGCCCTGGTTTAACTTGGAAGAGAAAGAAGGGCTCTGGAAGTGTGAACCCAGAGTGCAAGATATGGCTGTAATTGCTGTAATTTGGGAAACTGCACCAATAGAGCTCAGTGGCAACTTGGATCCCTAGGGGTGAGGAATTCTGTAGTGGTGATTCTAGACTCTGCAATGGTGGGACTTGACAGTATCCCAGTCTCTGTGAGGCCAGATGCAGCAGCAGCAAGCTCCCCAAAATAATCAAGCACACTGTTTTTTGGGCTGTACCAGGGCAGGGAGCAGCACAGCAATGACTCTACTCCCTGGGAGAAGGGTGTCTCAGGAGCTCAGACTCAAGGGGCCTACTCCAGCTCTAAAGAAGCAGAATACTAGAGCTGTCTGGCCAGTAAGGTGGGGTGTCTCAGCCAGCCACTGCTGTATTTCCCTGGGACCTAGGATACTATGTCAGCACAGCCCTAGGACATACAGCTGCTCAGCTTGGCTGAGGCACTGATTCCCCAGCAGGCAATGTGCCACTCCAGTTCAGTCCTGAGGGATGTGACTATTCTAGATAGCCTCAACACCATTGTCCTGGGATATAGGGCTCTGCCAAAAGCATTGTTCACTTAGGAACTGAAACTAGTGCAGTTTCGGCTTAGGCCCCTATGGGTAGGGTGCTGCCTAGTGTGAGAGAAGTGGGTGGAGCTATTTTACCAAAGTACTGATTCTCCAGGGAAGAGGGTACAGCTTCAGCTCTGGAATGAGTGGGTAGGGGATGGGGATGTGGAGTGGTTCCACTGCTGCTTGGCCCCATGGGGAAAGGTGTAACAGTTGCTCACAGCTCTGCTTGGAGATGTCAGGTCACTGAGTGGTGGTGTCTCAGCAGCAGTTTACCCTCAGGGATGAAGGGGTGAATGGCTGCTCACCCCCAGAGCAAGACACATTCCAACAGTAGTCCCGGTTCCAAGATGCCAAGACGGTGTAGCACAGTAGCCATGCAGGCCACAGAGGATGGGGCACAGTATTGGCTCCATCTCTAAGGAGCATAGTTGTGTGCCTGTAGGCAGCTCCCTCAGCTGGGCTTAGTGCCTGTGAGAGCTGTAGGAGATCCCAATGGTGATGATGGTAGGTGTACAAGGTGCTGATAGGGGCTACTGGGATCTTCTTGCTTACCTTTTGCTGTAGGGAGAAGTTCTTCCTGGTTTCCAGCTGCTCTTAGCTGGGCAATGGAGTGCTGGGATCCCAGGGTTTCCTTCTGTTCTCTATCTGGCTATCCTGAGTTTCTGTGCTTACCAGAGTTTCTGTTTCTCCTTTGATATAATCCTGCACTCTCCTTTAGTTTTTAAAAAAATATTGTTGTTTATTCTTTGTTGTAGTTGTTTTTGTGCAGAAGATGAGTGTCAGGGATTTCTAATCAGCCATCTTGCTGACATCACACTAGGAAACATGTTATTAACTCATATAATACTCACAATAATTCTGTAGAATATGTACTAATATTATTTTTCCCTGCCTTTTTTTTCTCTTGTGGAGAAAATTGAGGCAGAGAGGTAGGTTTGCCCTTAATTACGTTTTAAATTATAGAGTAAATATTCTGTGGCTTCAGAGTGGTAAACACTGTAATACTTTAACATTTTCAAAGCCCTTTGCTACATAACATTTTTTTCTCTTGGTTTACAGAGCTACTCAGAGTGTGGTAAGTGCAATAATCACTAACAACCACTTTTAACAAATACAGAAGTAAAGTAAAGCAATTTGCCCAAAGTCACAAAAACAAGTTAGTAAGTTATGAAATTAGTTACATGCATGGAATATTCATGCTTGAAGGAATCTTAAAAGTTTATCAAACCCAAACCTCAGATTTTACAGATGAAGAAGCTGAGGCCCAGCCAGCAGCAACTGAACTGTCCAGAGCCACAGCTGGCAGATGGCAGAGCTGGGATTAGATTGCTAGTAACCTGGCTCTACCCTGCACCTCTACTCTGCCTCTCTGGGCTGGAACTAGAACCCAGTTCTTCTGACTTTGGATTTAGTACTCATACCACTCTCCTGTGCTGCTTTATTGAAAATCCAAGAATCCAGCTGTGGGGATAAGGTCTACATCCATGAAATAACTGAAAACCAGCATGTGATATGGAGAAGCCATAAGAACAGGAAACTGCCTCACCACAAGTGAAATGCCCAGATCTCACTCTTTGCTACCTGTTAATAGTGTTTATTGATCAGCAATTTTTTTTTCAGACATTGACAGCCCCCAAAACCTGGTGACTGACTGGGTGACAGAGAATGTGGCCACTGTCTCCTGGGACCCAGTGCAGGCCACTATTGACAGGTATGTGGTGCGCTACACCTCTGCCAAGGACGGAGAGACCAGGGAGGTTCCGGTGGGGAAGGAGCGGAACAGCACTGTCCTGACAGGCCTGAGGCCTGGTGTGGAGTACACGGTGCACGTGTGGGCCCAGAAGGGGGCCCAGGAGGGCAAGAAGGCTGACACCAAGGCCCAGACAGGTAAGGAGCATTGTTCTTTGGGAATATAAGAGCTTTCATGCTAAGTCAATGGATGACAAGTTTTGTTTTCCTTCTCTGACATTGGCAGAAATCAATGATTAATGGAAGAGTGGGATGGCGTCCATCCTTTCATAACAGATTACACACACCATCCCTCATTTTCCTTTAACTAGTTTCCTTGCAAGTCAGGGCCACATGGCAGTCTCCAAGCTATGATTACATGGTCATGTCCATCAGCTCCTCTTCTGATTGCATGGATCTTTTGCCATAGACAGTATCAAGGTCTCTTAGTGAGTCTGTGAGTGGGAACAGAAAATGAAAATCAAATTTTGTCAATAGTATACTGAAAATTTGACTTTAAGAATGTAGACGTCACATCTGCCATAGCAAGGAGATGTATATCATTTGGTTTATGACAAATGAATCATAACTATAAAACAAATTTATAACTAGAAATTATGCTAAGTTCTATGAAGGAGATGACACGGTGTAGGTGTAGAGAATAATGAAGTAGTGATGTTTCTCAGATAGGATGTGTAAATAGCAATAGGATACACATGACCAGAACAACCAAATAACTGTTGCTTAAACAAGAAAAGAGCATGTTCCCCTCTGTGGAACAGCAGAGTATACGTTGGCCAGAGTTTTGAGGATAAGGACAGCTCTTGCGTTATATTCTTATTTTAGTGGAAGCGATATCTAACCATATTTTCTACAGTGATTTAATCAGCAAACCAGCATGATGAGTGAATCTATGATATACTAGAGAATATTCACCCAGGGTTTTACTTTTTGCTGATTTATTTAATAATATATAGTAAGTACTTTCCATGTGTCCTGCCCACTACTAGGCACTGGGAACACAGGAGAATAGGATGCTGCCCTTTTCCTCTAGGGGCTTACATTTAGGAGTGGCTTTTAGAATCTTCTAGTATGAAATAGGAGGTCTTTACTGACATGATGCCAGACACAAAATTGTTAGTTCCTTGTGAGCAGAGACCATGTATTTCCCAACTCTGGATTCTGCACACTGTCTAGAACATTTCGTGCATAGAGTTGGGGCTTGATATACCCTTTCTAGATGAATAAAAGATTTGTTTTGCTAAAGACTTGGTAGAGGTAACAGCCTGGATTTTCAGGTTCTGATCTATTTTGCTTTCTACTTGAGGAGCCAGGTGTATCTCGGGGGAGAAGATGATGTCCATGAAACAGCTAAAAACGAAACAAGAGCATATGAGGCGGAAACCCCATAAAACATGAAAGGGTTTCACCCCACGCAAAATGGTCATGAGTTTCTGCACTCTGGGACCTGTTCATAGTGCATACTGATCAGCATTTTTTTTTTCCAGACATTGACAGCCCCAAAAACCTGGTCACTGACCGGGTGACAGAGAATACAGCCACTGTCTCCTGGGACCTGGTGCAGGCCACCATTGACAGGTATGTGGTGCGCTACACATCTGCCAATGGAGAGACCAGGGAGGTTCCAGTGGGGAAGGAGCAGAGCAGCACCGTCCTGACGGGCCTGAGGCCGGGCGTGGAGTACACGGTGCACGTGTGGGCCCAGAAGGGGAACCAGGAGAGCAAGAAGGCTGACACCAAGGCTCAGACAGGTAATAGGAGTGAAGAGAAGAGCCAACCGGGGTAGTTAATGCAGGTTGATCTATTGCAGCTGAGTGGTGATGCAGCTGCTTTTGGCATCTGTAACCGCAGGGCTGCAGAGTGTTTTAGGAGAGTTTGCTGTGAAAAAAAACAAAAACAAAAACAAAAACAAAAACTTTCATTCACCTAAAGAAAGAACAAAGTGTTACAGGATACAGGAAAAGGGTCCCAATCTAGACCCTTAGAAAGGGTTCTTGGATCTCATGGAAGAAAGAGTTCAGGGTGAGTCCATAGAGTAAAGTGAAAACAAGTTATTAGGAAAGTAAAGGAATCAAAGAGTGGCTACTAGCCATAGGCAGCGCAGCCCTGAGGGCTTCTGGTTGTCCATTTTTATGGTTATTTCTTGATGATATGCTAAACAAGAGGTGGATTATATATACCTCCCCTTGTTAGACCATAGAGGGTGACTTTCTGACATTGTCATGGCATTTGTAAACTGTCATAGCGCTGGTGGGAGAATAGTAGTCAGGATGACCAGAGGTCACTCTCATTGCCATCTTGGTTTTGGTGGGTCTTGGCTGCCTTCTTTACTGCAGCCTGTTTTATCAGCAAGGTCTTTATGACCTGTATCTTGTGCCGACCTCCTGTCTCATCCTGTGACTTAGAATGCCTTAACTATCTGAGAATGCAGCCCAGTAGGTTTCACCCTTATTTGACCCAGTTCCTGTTCAAGATGGAGTTGCTCTGGTTCAAGCGTGTCTGAAAAACTACAGTACTGGACCCAGTGGGAGCAGTCCCACGAATGTCTTTTCCCACGAATGTCTTAGAACTCTTTCCAAAGCCTGTGTTTTCAATCATTGTGTCTCTCAGCTATAGACAATTATAGAAAATAATGTAAAACCAATATAAAATTCTTAAAACCACTGATTAAAAACCTGTTTTGTGGCAAGCTATTTTGTGTAGGTTTGACCGAATAGACGCTGTGTAATAGAAAGGAGCAAGTATTCACCTGGGCGCTGGAACCCTGTTTCCTTGCAGTAGGCAACTGACTTTTAGTGAGTATCGTCTAAGTGCCAGGCCTGGGGAACACAGTGGCGAACAAACCAAATATCTCTACTCTCTTGAAGTCTAGTGTGAAGATAGACAATAAATAAGAAAACACATTCAAACCCATAAATTGTGCTAAATTCTGTGAAGGAGATGAACAAGGTATAGGTATAGAGAATTACAGGGTAAGGATGTCTTGTAGATGGGAAGGGTGAGTAGTAATAGGATTGCTATGCTATTGCTATACATTGACAGAAACACTCAAACAACAGTTGCTTCAGCAGGAAAGGAGTGTATTCCTCTCTGAAGAATGGCCAGGGCTGATACGGTTGCTCCTCATCCAGGACACCCAGGCTGCTTCTGTGATTGTTGCTTAGTCATCCCTAGCAAGTTGCCCTCCTTTACCTGGTCACCACCCTGTCTGCATTGTAGCCAGTGGGAAGAGGCATGCTGAAGTCAGGGCATCACTGGGATATTGTACACATCAGCCCTTCTCATGTTCCATTGCCAGGTCCCAGACAGACCTCACTGCACAAAAGGCTAGGAAATGAGGTCTTTAGCTGGATGGCCCTGTGCCCAGCTTTACTTCAGTTATGCTGTCCTGTCCAACACAGCAGCTGCTAGCTACATGTGGCTATTAAAATTATTTTTATTTTTATTTTATTTTCAGAGACAGGCTCTCTGTTAGCTAGGCTGGAGTACAGTGGTGTTATCACTGTTCACTGCAGGCTTGACCTCCTGGGCTCAAGCCATCCTCCCACCTCAGCTTCCCAAGTAACTGGGACCATGGGCGCATGCCACTAAGCCTAGCTAATTTTTAATTATTTTTAGAGATGGGGTCTCACTATATTGAACTCCTGGGCTCAAGTGATCCTCCTGCCTCGGCTTCCCAAACTGCTGGGATTACAGGCATGGGTCACCATGCCCCAGCCTAAATTTTAATTAATTAAAAATAATTAAAATAAAAAATTTTCTTATTTGGATTAGCCACATTTCAAATGGTCAGTAGCCACATGTGACTAATGGCTACAGTATCGGACTGTGCCGATCATAGAATACTTTCATCATTGCAGAGAGATCTGTTGGACAGTGAGTATGCTTACAGAAGAAGGGGGAGAATGGATGTTGGCGAAAACTAGCCATTTCTGGCAGAGGGAAGAGTATGTGTGATGTCCCTCAGCTGGAACAGTACCGGGGATGATTGGAAAATGAAAAGAGGCTGGTTTTGCTGGAGCATAGTGGGTGGGAGAGCAAGTAGCCTGAGATGAGGTGGGAGGAGCAGGGGCAGGTCAGCCAGGACCGTGTGGTGCTTAGAGGACAAAGTGGGCTATATTTATTAATATTAGAAGAGTGATATGATGCAGTGTTCATTTAAAAAACACTTTCCAGGCCACAGTGAGGAGAATAAATGGATAAAATGACAAGGATAGAAGTGGGGAGATTCGTAGAGAAGCTGCTAGAAAAGTCTGGGTGCAAAATGCTGATTGTCTAGATAAGTGTGATGGCAAAAGGGATAGAGAAGAGGGGATGTCTGGAATATATTTTTGAGGTATGGATGATAATACCTGTTGATAGATTTGAGGTAGGAAGAAAATGACTCAGGTATGACTTGTGTTATTTATTTGAGCAATATGGGAGATTGAACTACCATTTCTTGAGAGGGGAGACTGAGAAATAAAAAGTTTGGGGAGGAACATCAAGACTTTTAAATATTTAAGTTCAAGATACTTGTGAGATTCCTTGTTAGTTGAGTGATTCATTTATTGATTACATAAATATGTATTGAGTGTCTAATACAGGCCAGGCACTGTGGTGGAGATGCAGTTGTATAAACTAGTGAGGGGCTCAGAATTAATAGATATTGTGGAGCGATTAGCATCTAGTTGGTATTTAAAGTCACGGGCATGAGTGAGGTCACCTAGGCGGAAAAGCAGAGAGAGGAAAAGAGGGAGCTTTGGGACAGGTGCAGTGGCTCTCACCTGTAATCCCAGAATTTTGGGAGGCCAAGGTAGGTGAATTGCTTGAGCTCAGGAATTTAAGACCAGCCTGGTGAAGTCCTGTCTTTACAAAAAAAAATAAAAAAATTGGCTGAGTGTGGTGGCATGCACCTGTATTCCCAGGTACTCAGGAGGCTGAGGTGGGAGGATTGTTTGAGCCTGGGAGGTCAAGGCTGCAGTGGGCTATCATGGCACCACTGCTCTCCAGCTTGGGTGAAAGAGCGAGACTCTGTATCAACAAAACAAAACAAAGCAAACAACAAAGAAAGGGAGCTTTGGGTGCTCCAGTGTTTGAAGGTTGCTGACAAACGACTGAAGAAGAGCCAGTGAGTTAGGAAAATCAAGGGAGTGTGTAGTCACGGAAGCTGAGGGTTGAGAGTGTTTCAGGAAGGAGGGCATGGATCAGCTCTGCCAAATGCCACCCAGAAGCAGTGTAAAGTTGAGAAAGGCAAGTATCCATTAGAGGTGGCAATACAGATGTTGTTGGTGACTTAGACTAGCAGATTTAGTTGTGTGGCATAGAAAGATGCAAACACAATTGATTGGAGAGTAAGCAGTGAAGTTGGGTATGTAGACATTTCTCTTGAGACAATCTGTCAGTTTAGGGTTGCAGAGAAATGGAATGATATGGGGGAGGATGGGGGATTCTAGACCTTGCTTGTCTGGGACTGATGACAGAGAAGAAGAGATTGATGACACAGGAGAGAAAGGGCAGATCCGCAGCAAAGTCCTTGAGAGGGTGGGAGGGCCCAAAATTCAGAGTGAAGAGTCTTGGCTTTAACATAAGATGTCAACAGGAACTTAGCCTGTACCCTCCATTTCCCTGGGCCTGCATTCTCCTCCTGTTTTATAAGTCAGAAAGATTGGAGGATATGACCTCGGCTCTCAAAGTAACTAGATACCAGGGAGATCAGAAAAGAGGTTATATCCACAGCAGTTTTGGTGGCTCGTCTTGTTGCTTAGCAAGTTTTATTGTTATTTTGATGAGAATTACAAGGACAGAAATTTTTTATATATAAAAACTGGGAGAAGATCTGATTCCTTCCAGTTTTATGTCCAGTGGTTTGTTTCCTTGGAAATGGAGACCAGGGGCCTTTGACTGGTGTTTTAAGTAGAATTCTACCGTTATTAATGATAACATGATGGAGAGCGCCTGGTGATGGGGTGGTAAGATGGGATGCCCTCCTTTGTTCTAAAGTTCAGCCTTTTCTAAATCCTTTTAAAAAGAAATTGACAGCCCCAAAAACCTGGTGACTGACCGGGTGACAGAGAATATGGCCACTGTCTCCTGGGACCCGGTGCAGGCCACGATTGACAAGTATGTGGTGCGCTACACCTCTGCGGATGGAGAGACCAGGGAGGTTCCGGTGGGGAAGGAGCACAGCAGCACCGTCCTGACGGGCCTGAGACCGGGCATGGAGTACATGGTGCACGTGTGGGCCCAGAAGGGGGACCAGGAGAGCAAGAAGACCGACACGAAGGCCCAGACAGGTACTGAGAGGGACCAGGCCAGGGGAACCCCTCACACTTACCAGGAGAGAACCTTCCTCCATGGGCTGGGGAAGGGAGCAGGAGGGTGGTTGCTTTACCTGAGGGCATTCTTCAAAGTGGTTCCTTTTTTATGTCTTTGAGATAATTAAGTTGACCCAACAGCACAGCTAAGAGAGTGTAGAGGGAGTGCTGGTGTCAAAGGCGGCCTCCCTCACCCCTCCACCTGGCCCAGCACTCAGACTCTCCACACTTGCTATGGAGTAAATGGTTGGGCCTTAGCTGCAGTTGGGAGAAGATAGAGGCAGGAGCCTCTTCTGTTTCCATCTTCCACAATGGAGGCAAAGGGGGTGCATCTTTCTCCTTTCCATCCTCAGTTGATGAGGAAAGGCACCTGAACTGCATGTATTTTGTGTGTGTGATGGGGCCTCTGGTCTTGGCGGAGCATCAGGGAGGTCAGAACCCAAAAGCACTTGGAAGACAGCACTGTGCCCACCTTGAGGTCTGTGGGCCTCTTCAGGCAGTGCGGGCAAGGTCTGTCCATTCCATCCATGGTTGAATGCACCAAATGTTGCCACAGGACCTAGAGATGTCTTGAATTTCTCTATGATCTTTATTAGTTAAAATTAACTTGCGTTTTTAATCTAAAAAGTAATATATGCTTGTAGTAAATATTTTCAAACTAAACAGAGATGTGTTAAAAAAAAAAATGGCTGGGCACGGAGGCTCATGCCTGTAATCCCAGCACTTTGGGAGATCGAGGCGGGCGGATCATCTGAGGCCAGGAGTTTGAGACCAGCCTAACCAACATGGAGAAACCCTGTCTCTACTAAAAATAAAAAAATTAGCCAGGTGTGGTGGCAGGTGCCTGTAATCCCAGCTACTTGGGAGGCTGAGACAGGAGAATTGCTTGAACCCAGGAGGAGGAGGTTTCAGTGAGCCAAGATTGCACCATTGCACTCTAGCCTGGGCAACAAGAGCGAGACTCCATCTCAAGAACAAGCAAACAAACAAGTCTTCTCTTTGTCCTGGACTCCCTAGTACGCAGTGTTGCTCTCCAGATGCAACCAGTAGCCAGTTCTCCCTCCTTCCCTTTTTCCCACTTCCTGCCTCCTTCTCCCCTTCCTTTCTCTATTCCTTTCTCCCTTATTCCTTTCTTCTCCTCTTTCTTCTTTATCTTTGCTTGGTTTCACCTTCTCCATTTTTGAAGACAGCAATAAAAAAAATTCTTATTTTCCTGCTCCATAGAAATGTGAAAGTAACTAAGACATACGTCTCTAGTCCATAACCAGGGGGTGGTGGGCAAAGAGGTGGCAGGAGATTGCTTAAGATATTAAAATAGCCACAGTTTTGCCTTGATTATGAAATCAGGAAATTCAGTTTTTCTGTGAGACGACTAGAATAAAATCCATGCCAGATGTTATGCTTTAGAAAATCAAACCAAGTTGATATTACAGAAACTCAAAATTTGTCAAAACATACTAATTCAAAACAACAGCTGTCTGATTTCTATTAAAATACTGCAATTCAGTTCTCAGCTGAAATGCTACTGGGTAGAAAATAGCCTGGAGGCGTCTTTTTGGGAAGTTCTAAATTAAAATAACCTTCTGTGATAATGCTTTTTCAAAAGAGAAATTTCCATTCATATCTTCTTTGGTTAAAAAAAAAGAGCCTTCTGACCAGTTATGATGTTGACTTTCGTTTTCCTGGTCTACAGTGCACACTTGCTTACCCACGCTTGCTTACACACTTGCTTTCCCTCTAGTGTTTGAGTGAGGAAGTACATTGAAGAAAAGCTCTGCTTTTCCTATATCCCTTCTCTTTCCCTCCTCCCTCCCCCACCTCTTCCTTTCTTCTCTTTTCCTTCCTTCCTTCTCTTTCTTTTTCTTTCTTTCTTTCTTTCTTTCTTTCTTTCTTTCTTTCTTTCTTTCTTTCTTTCTTTCTTTTCTTTCTTCTTTCTTTCTTTCTCTTTCCTTCTCCCTTTCTCCCTTTCTCTCTTTCCTCCTTTCTCTCCTTCCTTCCTTCCCTCCCTCCCTCCCTTCCTTCCTTCCTGCCTTCCTTCTCTCTCTCTCTCTCTCTCTTTCTTTCTTTCTCTTTCCCTTCCTCTGGGACCCACCCAATGCCCTGTTCTTCTTGTCTCTAATGGGTCTGTACTTTTAGAAACAAAGGTCAGAAAGGCCCTGTGGCAGGGAGGAAGAGAGTCTGCAAACTGCTTGAAAGAAGGAGGAGAAATGGGAGGGTTTGAAAGGAGAAAATATAAACTGATGTCTCAAAAATTACCTTACCTCCGTTGTATGTTAGTAATAACAATTACCTGACTTTCTACGTACAGAAATTGACCCTCCCAGAAACCTTCGTCCATCTGCTGTAACGCAGTCTGGTGGCGTATTGACCTGGACACCCCCCTCTGCTCAGATCCATGGCTACATTCTGACCTACCAGTTCCCAGACGGCACAGTTAAGGTACGGGGGATTCCTTGTCTTTTCTCCTGGTGCCTTCTCTTCTGTGTGAAGCAACTAACTTGGGCCAACCCGCTCATTTGCTGGCCTCATGGCAGCTTGCTGATCTTTATTGATTACATTGCTGCTTGTACATCTGCTCTGGGTTACTTTGTTTATGGTTAGTCTTCCTTAATAAATGTAAGCTCTATGTTTGTTTCATTTATCACCATATCTAAAGTGCATAGGACAGTGCTTAGCACATGGTAGGTGTTTGATATATATTTATTGAACGAATTGATTAACCCTTATTTCAAGGGTTATAGCTCCCCTTAGAATCTGAAGGCCAGCAAATTTTCAAAACCTGTCCCAATGGAAAATTATTATTCTCCCTCCTTGCCAATGAAGAAAGAAGGGAGGAAGGAAAAACAGGAAGGACACTTAGGTTTATTTGTTATCTTAATTAGTGCTTATGACAGCACCACTAGGAAGATTAGCCCTATGTTTATAGAGGAAGTAAGACCGGTTCAGAAGGAAGTTTATTGAAATACCAACTATCTCCTTGTCTCAGATATCAGTGGCCAGTTTCACCTCCCCTATTAATTTCTTCTTAGCCCGGCATTGCCAGCCTGTTGCTGCCAGCGATGGCTGTAGTTAGAGCCCCTGTGTGTATCTGAAGGCCAAAGTATCCCAGAAACTTGGCCGGTAATCCTGAAGCTGCAGTCCTGGGTACTGGCTCTCAGCTGATGCTCCCAGTGGTGTTGACTCTCCATGGCATGGCTCTCCAGAGAAGTGGCTGGGACCCACTGTGATTCTGGGCTGCCACTGAGGCTTCAGAGAGACAAAAGAGTGTGCCCTCAGAGAGCTTCTGTCATGAGTACCCGGGAATGCTGTTGACACCTAGGGTGCTAGTGGGTGATAAACTGAGTCACTAGCTGTCTATTATCTGCCTTGTTTGGTAGGAGATACAGCTGGGACGAGAAGATCAGAGGTTTGAGTTGCAAGGCCTGGAGCAAGGTGCCACCTACCCTGTCTCCCTTGTTGCCTTTAAGGGTGGTCTCCGGAGCAGAAATGTATCCACCACCCTCTCCACAGGTAATGTGGAATCCTGTGCTCTGAACGACCATGCAGTGAGAACCAGCATTGGAGAGGCTAGCAAAGCAGTCCAGGGAGGAGCAAGTGGATGCAGAACTATTGATTTCTCTAGGCATGGGGAAGTGGAAATGGAGTTATGTGTTCAAAAGAAATCCATCCCACAATGGGGAGACTAAAGAGAGGAGTGAAAGAGAGTGTTATTTTGTGGGGCAGTTGAGTTGGGGGAGGAGGTGATGTGAACTTGACTTTTTCCTGGTACATTTGGGGAGTTGAAGAGAAAAATAAGATATAAGTGAAGAGTTGGAAGAAGCTAAAGTAGGAAGTTACAAAATGATTTCCAAACAAAATAAGTTGCCTTAACATAGGGAGAAACTCCACCTCTTTCCTCCTTGCCCTGCTCCTAACGATACTGTCTCTGCTTGGCTCCCAGTTGGTGCCCGTTTCCCACACCCTTCGGACTGCAGTCAGGTTCAGCAGAACAGCAATGCCGCCAGTGGTCTGTACACCATCTACCTGCACGGCGATGCCAGCCGGCCCCTGCAGGTGTACTGCGACATGGACACGGACGGAGGTGGCTGGATTGTGAGTTACGCAGAACCCTGGGGAGCTCTGCATAGGGCCTTGCTTCTCAGCCCAGGATGCCGGTCATGGATGCTCCACAGAGTGTTTGGAGCCCTATTTCTTCTCCACCCATGGAAGAGAGGAGTTTTGGTGGCTTGTTGCTGTTTTTAGAGAGATCCCAATGTTACAGGAAAGCAGTCCCCATCCAGATCCCAAGAGAAGGTTCTTGGATCTCATGCAAGAAAGAATTCGGGGCGAGTCCACAGTGCAAAGCAAAAGCAGGTTTATTAAGAAAGTAAAGTGGTGAAAGTACAGCTACTCCATAGACAGAGTAGGGCGTTTCTGAAAGTAAGGAGGAATGCATGCACCCTAGGTACGATACTTGTTTATATATAGGATTAAAAAAGATCTTGAGGAGATGTGCTCTGTTACAAGGGTTTGTGATAGAGGATTAATTTTCTTAATTACTGTATTTTGCAAGAATCAATATTATTATATTTAAAGCAAAATTAGGAGTGCTTCTGTTCTCAAGATATCAGGATATCAGGACATTCCTAAGTCTGGGTCTGTTTAGTAAACACTGTCAATCTGTTCCCTTAACCATAAACATCTGGAGGCTCGGAATACCTAACTTTCTGGGAACGCAGCCCAGCAAGTCCCAGCCCCATTGTCTTAGCACTCACTCAAGATGGCTCTGGTTCAAACGCCTCTGACACCAACCCACTGTAAGGATAGAGCCTAGTACTTATTCCCTGTCCTAGAACAGGCTTGGTTAGACTAAGGCTGATGACTATGAAGGCTTGTGGGTTGATCATCATCTAGTAATGCCTTATATGTATGTATTACCTATATTTTACCTTCTTCAAAGCACTTTGAACACATGACCCTCACACAACAGCTTTAGAGTAAGTGAGAGAGGATTGTTTTTCCTATTTTACAGATAGGGACAGTGAGGCCCACAGAAAGAAGTGCTTGACCTAAGTCATACAAGAATGACAAAGCTGGGACCAGATTTCAAGACTCCAGCCTCCTAACTCATTGGTCTTCTCAGTGAGTTCATCTCAGGTCATCCAAAATGCAAATGCATAGCCTGTCTGGGGAGTTCAGTCCTCTGAACTGGAGTCTGTTGTCCAAGTTCTGTACCCTGGCTCCACAGTACAGTAACAAGGCCTTTGAGGTTTTGATTGGAAAGACTAAAGCCTGAAAGACGGAAACTTGGGCAATGCTCTAATTGTCCCTCTTCTGTGTAGACGTTTTATTCTCTCGGGCCATTGTCTGCCTAAACCACATGGCAGCTTCCTTGATTGCAGCAGCCTGATCCAATTATATGATGAGCTGCTTTTGAGGGTTGCAATCTGATCCTTCCATCTCCCCTTGCCCCTTTTCTTCCTGTGTCTGAATGATAAAGACTCTCACTGCTCCAAGCTACAATGCAGCCTTAACCTGCTGTGCCTCCGCAAGTCACTGTGGGAAAGAGAGAGCATGATCTCATAGTGCTCAAACCTTATTCATTTACACATTCACTCAGGGGCCTGGGAAACCAAAGACACTTGAGCAGACATGAATAAAAAGATACCATCTGATGAGCAGCAATGAAGGAAACTTATTATCTGCACAGCGGCATCTGACGGTTGAAAGGCAGTAATTGGATTGGTTGGGGGAAATTCTTGATTGATGTAAAAAACAACAGAACAGAATGTAACATGGGAGGTCCTCTACCCGACCAGACCCATAGGGCTGTACCTGCTGCTTTTCATCAGCACCATTGTAAGGCTAAGCATTCTGTCCCTTCAGGCCTGCAGTCCAATTTCCTGCCTTTGTGCCCATAATTGACCTTTGGCAAGATGTTTGTATTGTCTAGTGTGGCCTTTTTGTAAGCCAAGCTCCCACAGAGAAAGAGGCGTTTATCTGAGACAACATTTAGAAAGAGATCTGTCAGTCTGTCTGCCCTGGAATAGTCATGACTTATTGCACAAATATTTATTGAGTGCCTACTGTGTGTCAGGCACTGTTTCATGTACTCAAGATCCAGCAGTGAACCAAACCAATGGAAATCCCTGCCCCCAAGCAGCTTGCCATTTATATCCTGCTCATGGAAAGGACCCCTCCTCAAACACAGAGATTGGTTCCAAAAATAATAAAACCACTGTGCATTCTGACCCTCCCCAGCCCCAACCCCACCCCAAGTCTTGTTTTCTGAGCCAGATTCCTGGGGGTCATGCATGAACTGAGGTTCTGCAGGGTTTTACTTAAAGGCACCATGCTCCAGAAAACAGAGTCCTGAAAACTTCCCCACAAAACATTTTACTCACAGTTGTCATAGTTTTTTGGGGGGAGTTCAAGAGTCCTTTGTCACTGAAGGATGACCCATAGTCAGTTTCTCTGTTTTATTGAGCTTTTAAAATCCTTTTATGGTAATTCTTCCATCCCAAGCAGCAGGAACTCAATTTGAAGAACAGACCAGAAGAACTGTGCCCTGAGGTAAACTCTGCCGCTGGTGGGAGGCTGGAAAGAACATCAGGAAACACTTAATGTCTCAAATATTTCCATCTTTGTTTTCCATCTTGAAAGTCTTAAGGGCTGCATTAGAGGCTCTTTCCACAGACATTTCAGTGCAAGTTTGACTTTTTTTCTCTGTATTTAGTCATTCAGGGCATTGAATAAGTTCTAAAATGCAATGACCACTCTAGTATAGAACGAGACATAAAGAGGTTTTTTTTCCCCCCTTTGAAACTTACTTGGTCAGGGGGTTTTATGATACCCTAATAGTTCATTATAAGGTGTTTTCATCTCATCAAATGAGAGTGGCTTAGATTCTGAGTGAGTCAGTTAAGGCTGCCTGATCCAGATGCATCAGTGGTCCCTGTGGGTCCGTTCATTTGGAAACGGATATAATAAAATGCAAACCAACATTTATTGAGAGATCATAACAACTTCTTATATCTCTATGTGCCACGGTCTGGCTTAACTACTTTATGATTTACTATGATTAATGACCTTGCTGAAGCCTTGATTTAAGCTTGTGACCGGGAGGCTGTTAACATGTTAATCTAACAGTTTGGAAAAGTGAGGCTGGCCGGGCGCGGTGGCTCAAGCCTGTAATCCCAGCACTTTGGGAGGCCGAGACGGGCGGATCACGAGGTCAGGAGATCGAGACCATCCTGGCTGACACGGTGAAACCCCGTCTCTACTAAAAAATACAAAAAAACTAGCCGGGCGAGGTGGCGGGCGCCTGTAGTCCCAGCTACTCGGGAGGCTGAGGCAGGAGAATGGCATGAACCCGGGAGGCGGAGCTTGCAGTGAGCCAAGATCACGCCACTGCACTCCAGCCTGGGCAGCAGAGCGAGACTCTGTCTCAAAAAAAAAAAAAAAAAAAAAGAAAAGTGAGGCTTGTCAAGGTTGCCCAAGCACACAGCTAGTAAGTATAGAGCTGGTTCTGGTTCAAAACAGTGATGCAAAGAGCACCAGAATCATTTTTGGAAGCTTCCCTGGCCCAGATGAAGTATTGTTACACACACACACACACACACACACACACACACACACCCCGCTGGAAAGCTCCTATCAAGCTTAGGCACTGGGTCCATTGATTGGAGATAGAGACCAAATACCTTTGTAATGCATCCTAGGAAGGAAAGGCTGGATTTGAGCCTGACCTTGTGGTGGGAACGTGATTTGACCCGATGTATGTGGAGCCATACATCAGTGCTACATCTGTCCTAAATTTCCACTGTCCACGGTACAACAAGAGTCTCAAGGAAGGGGTGGGATCAGACACCTTGTTAGGAAATTAGCAAGTTCTCAGAGTCTTTGGAAATGCTATTTGCGAAACAGATTCAGTAGGGCTGGTATTTTCAAACTTTCTGACAGAAAGATAAGGTTTATGTGTGGTCTCTGTATCAGTGATTAGCTGTAGCACTCTGGATACTCGCTTTTCTGGACTTTTACATCTGTCAAATGGCATCATAAATACTTGCTCCAGGGCCAGCACTCAACAGATGCTCACGAAATGATTGTCATCTAAGTGAATAAATGAGTGAAAAAAAAGTGAGGGAAGCCAAGAAGGAAACAGGGCACCTTTAAAAGATGGATCCTTGAGCAAAGGGGAAAGAGAGCAACAGTGTTAACGCGGTGTTAACTGTTTGTCGTGATCTTTCCTATATTCTGTTTGGCAGCTCTTGCCCGTTTATAGAACATTTTATGTGGTGTCTCATTTAGTTCTCCCAGCAGTCTTATGAGGTAGGCTCTTCTCTTCCCTTCCATTCCTGTTTTACCATGAGCTGGCCGAGGGTCAGGAATAGAAGAGGCTGCCTCAGCGATCCCCACCCGTCCCCTGCCCAGGAAGTGGCTGTGGTCTGACTTGGAGCCTGGAGCCTTCTGCATCCATGGTGCCCCACTCCTTGGCCAGCAAACTTGGATGGGTGCTTTGGAAGGAGTTAAATATGAATTCCCATGTGGAGTTCTCAGCATTGCTGCAGGGTAACCTACTGTCTCCTCCCTCCCTTTCTCTTTCCGGAGAAAAATATAAAGAATGCACAAATGTCAGGCGGTTTACCTTATAAATTCAAGATAATGTGTTTTACTTCAAGGCACATGCTGTGAAGTCTAGTGGAAAGGAGGGAGATTAGATTTTGTGTTGGGGCTTCTGCATCTGAATGAATGCAAAGAAAAATAGGCAGAGAGAGAAATGCAATTCCAGCCTTTGGTTAGTGGGAATCGTTCCTGAGGTTAGCTAGGATGGCCTTCAGCTTGGTTCTCAAGGTCATGTGGAATTAGATGTGTTATCAATTTCAGTAGTGTACACAGGTGTGTGTAGGTACTTTTCAGATTTACTTCCTATAAAAGAATCCAATTTACTGTGACTGGAACAGTGCCTTCCTTCTCCAAACAGAGGAATTTTTGAAAAGAAAGCAGTCCACACTTTGGTGAATGGTACCCAACTCTGCCTCCATTTTCTTGCTTCTCACTCATTCTTTGGTCCGTTCCAGTTTGGCTTCTGTCCATATCTCACACTGACACAGCCCTAGGTAAAATCACCAGTGATTTCTGTGCCACTAAATTCTAGGGATGGTTTTGACCTCCTGTTCCTTGACCTCTCATCAGTACTTGACACTACTGACCACACCTTTCTCTTTGTGGCTTTTGTGATTCCATATTTTTCTAGTTTCTTTTTCTTTTTCTTTTTTTTTTTTTTTTGAGATGGAGTCTCACGCTGTCGCCCAGGCTGGAGTGCAGTGGCCGGATCTCAGCTCACTGCAAGCTCCGCCTCCCGGGTTTACGCCATTCTCCTGCCTCAGCCTCCCGAGTAGCTGGGACTACAGGCGCCCGCCACCTCGCCCGGCTATGTTTTTGTATTTTTTAGTAGAGACGGGGTTTCACTGTGTTAGCCAGGATGGTCTCGATCTCCTGACCTCGTGATCCGCCCGTCTCGGCCTCCCAAAGTGCTGGGATTACAGGCTTGAGCCACCGCGCCCGGCCTTAGTTTCTTTTTCTCCACTTCTGTTGCCCCTTCTCTTTCCTTGATGGATTTGTCCTTCTTCGTTATACATACTGGATGTCCTCAAGGCTTGATTCTAGGCCACTTTATCTTTTCAGTTCCCATTTTCTTCCTACGTGGTCTCATCTTTTCCCATGACTTCATTTTACCCTCCTCTGGGTCCCATGCTTCTCTGCACTAACTAGGATAGAATAGGCTATGCTGCAGTAACAAACCAACTCTAAATTCCAGCAATTGAACAAACACAATGTATTTTTCTCATGTGTGCAATGTGTTGTGCAGGTTTGGCAGCCAGTTACAAGTGTGACTCATGGATTCAGGCTGTTTCCATCTCATAGTTCTGCTGTTTCAGTGTGTGGCCTTTCCCATGGCCCTGTGGTGCATGGCAGTAGAAGAGAGAGTGTGGAGAACCCACCCACACACAAAAGGCTCCCACCTACAGCCTTTTGGCTGCAAATAGTCACATGGCTCCAACTTGAATGCAAGGGAAGCTGTAAATGGACATCCTCCTGTGTTCCTGGGAAGAAGAAAGTGAACTGGGACTCGGTGAACTCCTAGCATTGCCTGAGACACACTCTACCTCAATAAGTCTAGCCTAGACCTCTCTTTAGAACTCCAGCCCTTACATCCAATTGCTCTGTGATATTTTCATTCACCAGCATACCTCAGAAATAACTCACACTTACCACATCCCCAAATGAGCTCATGACCCACTCATAAAATCTGTACTCGGCCAGGCATGGTGGCTCACACTTTCACTTTGGGAGGCCGAGGTGTGTGGATCATGAAGTCAGGAGTTCAAGACCAGCCTGGCCAATATGGTAAAACCCTGTCACTACTAAAAATACAAAAAGTAGCTGGGCATGATGGTGTGTGCCTGTAATCCCAGCTACTCGGGAGGCTGAGGCAGGAGAGTCACTTGAACCTGGGAGGTGGAGGTTGCAATGAGCCAAGATTACACCACTACACTCCAGCCTGGGCAATGAAGTGAGACTCCACCTCAAAAAACAAACAAACAACAACAACAACAAAAACCCCAAAAACTACAACCTGTCCTCTCTGAATCCCCCATCTCAGTGAATAGCTGAGGGAAGAGTCATCCACTTCCGTCTATCCTCAGGGCATCCCTCATCCAAGCTACTGTCCCCCTTCATCTGCACTCTACAGTGGTCTCCTAACTAGTCATCTCACTTCCACTCTTACCGCTGACCAGTCCATTCCATGCACTCTAGCTAGAGATGAATCTGATCGGATCTCATTTCCTGCTTAAAACTCTGCAATAATTTCCACCGTTCTTACCTGGACCAATGTCTTCAACAATCTCTTTTAAAAGCTTACCAGGACTGACTCTTGCCATCTTCTCAGCCTCCCTTTCCATCCCTTCCTCAGCCCCCAGCAGCCCCAACATTGCTCTCCGTGCTCTTGCCTGACCACTCCTACTCATCCTGCAGTTCAGCCATGTCCTGGGGGTGGTTTCTTGGCTCCTTGGTCAGGTCCTCCTGTTTTACGCTCTTGCAGTTCTGTTGCATCTTTCCCTCATAGCCCTTATTACAGTTTTAATTGCATTTAAAAAATTATTTAATTTAGTAATTGTATTTACTGAACTATTAGCTCCAGGAGGGAAAGGACCATTTCTGATTTATTCACTTTGCACACTATCTTGTATATTGCCTAGTGCATAGTAGATGCTCAGTAAATACTTGTTGTGTGAACTTTTTTCTCCATAAGTATTAAATAATCGCTATGCTAAGAATCAGGTGAATTAAAAAATAATTTCTACTCTCAAACTATTTGAGAAAAGGGGAAAAAAGATGCTATAAATGTGGTGTGCCCCAATTGAGTTAAATGGGTGTTGAAAGTTACATGTGAGAATTGGCAGAGGTCTGGAATGTCTTGCCCTAGACAATCCACACTAGCAACTGAATCACACAAATAATGGAAAGAACTGAAATTTCTTGAGGGCAGGAAGCTTCTCTGCTTTTGCTCTACACGCCTTAGTACCTGACATACTACTGTACATATGAATAATGCTTATTAATATAGTGAATCTACTGACATATAAATAAAAAGCCTCTCTAAAAAGAAAGACATGCTAGCTGGAGGAAGGCAGTGTATGAGCAAGTTCTTGGTTTTCTCTTGTCTCCCAGCACCTATATCTGTTTGGAGGGTCAGAATGAAGTGTTCGTCTCCCTTCTCAGGTCTTCCAGAGGCGGAACACTGGGCAGCTGGATTTCTTCAAGCGATGGAGGACCTATGTGGAAGGCTTTGGGGACCCCACGAAGGAGTTCTGGCTTGGTATGATCTCAGAATCCAGGAGGCTGGGGCTGTGGGGGGTGATTTCTCCCAGGACAAGCTAGCTAGGAGGCTTAGGGAAGCTCACCACCTTCACAGAGAGGCCCCAGTGGCAGGGAGACAGAGGACTGTGCCGAGCAGGGTCTTGGTGGGCGTGTTGATGGGAAGGCTCTCCTGCACTCTGAACTTGTTGAAAGGTAGGGTGGTCACAGGGGTTTTATGCTGATTTAAGCTCTGCAGGATCTACCTGCAGCCTGAAGATCTTAGAAGGCACAGTAGTAGAAAAAAAGTTCAGGGATTGGGATGCTGGGTCATTACTGGAAGGTCACTCTAGCAGTCTCTAAAATTCTGGTGGTGATGCCAGGCATTATGGGCAATGTTTTCCCCCTTTTCCCTCTGCTCTCCTCTGGAGCAGATGTTCACAGAGAGGGAAATAGCCAAAAGCATGAATTGGGAAATGAAGAATTAAAAAGTCATGATTCAGATACCCAGTGTCTAATAGAGTAGATGATGTTGTGGTTTGTTCAGTATAAAATCTCTTCAGGGATCTTAGGATGAGTCATTGACCCGCCCTCCTACTTGGTGAGATAAATGGATGATAAATACAACTGCTTCTGTTTTAGAGGGATGGAGCCAATGGAGGCAGATTCCTTCTGGGGTTACCCTGACCCCTCACTGCTCCCTTCCATAGAACATGATCTCCACACTCCTTAGCGTGACTATGAGTCCCCGAAAGAGAAAGTGCTGAGACTGCCCCTTATTAGCAGAGAAGGTAAAGACTAAAGTGACTTTAGGTCCTGAAAGCCTCAGACGCACATGTTGAGTACTCAGTCGCACACATGGGTGGATTGGGTGTTGGAATTGCGTTTTTTATTTTTAGGACTTGACAAGCTACACAACCTCACCACTGGCACTCCAACGCGGTATGAGGTGAGAGTGGATTTACAGACTGCCAATGAATCCGCCTATGCTATATATGATTTCTTCCAAGTGGCCTCCAGCAAGGAGCGGTATAAGCTGACAGTTGGGAAATACAGAGGCACAGCGGGTGAGGAAAAATGTTTTCTTGCTGCAAAGGTCTCTTGCTGTCTGTTGTATAAGGATTGGTTTGCTGTATGCCACTGATCTGGGGGATGGAATATTATTCTGTGGAGGTGAATTGTTCTCATTGACAGTGGAGGCCCTACTGTCTGCAGGGGGTCAGGATTGAGCAAGTAGTTAAAGCAATCCTTGACCACCATAAAATTGGAAATTGTGTATGTTATACGTCACAACCCCCCCGCCCCCACGCCCAGTAAAAACCCTCCTCTTGTGCTCCGCTTATTCGGGCCGTTGTACATTAGCTGATGAGCCCATATTCTGAACAATTTATTGATGCTTGTCAGTCTTTCATTCAACTTTAGCAGTGTGGCTGTCATCTTTGCACAGTTTGTGTGTGTGTGTGTGTGTGTGTGTTATTATTTGAGCCTTTGGTGGCACTTTGCTATAAAAACAGAACAATGAAAGTGCTGATTCAAATAATAAGTGTGGGACTCATTAACTTAATTCAACTGTGACAACACAGAAATGAGCAGTTCAGTGGAAAGTCAGGGAACCTTTATCCTCTAGTGGCTGCTCATTGGAGCTAAGCCAGTTGCTGGTATGTTTGGTTGTGAAGAAAAAGAACAAAATTAAGCAACATGACTGAAATGCTGGAATGATACCAGTAAATTAAATATTTTGTGTAAGAGGGGGAGGTGTGGTTATTGTTTTAATACTAATATTTTAAAAGCTGTATTTATGGTTTTTAAACCCTAACAAGTAAGCCTGTGTTTTGACATTTGCATGTTTTTGACTTTGGTGTATTTATATAGGAATGTGTTACCAGCCAGATTGACTGACTGTATAAGACATGGCGGTCTCTCTCCTTAGACTTAAATGTAGATAGGTGAAAACAAAAGAAGGTAACTTTTGCAGACAGTCACATAAGGGGTAAGAAACATAAAGAGCTACAGGAGTGTGGAGAAGGTGGGCACACGGAGGATGAAGCAACTGGAGGGAGTTGGATCTGCAAAACGGGGGAAACTCAAGTGGGAGGAAAGAGAGGGCTCTCCAGGCCTGGGGGCTTCGGGGTGAGTGGGGACTGAGTGGAGGAAAGAACGCTGGAGTTTATCTCACAGCCTTGCTGGACTTCTCAAGATTGTCTACTCAAGGAGCCCTGATGGCAGAAGACCGTGAACAGAACTTCTCAGTGTCTGGGGCCATGATCTGGGGTGGCCAACTGTGAATGCAAACCTTTCTTTGAGATCTTACAATTTCATTTAAACAATAGTCAGATGAATTTTGCATTTGTTCTTACTTCCCAGGGCCTATCTCAGAGCCTGGTACAGAGTGGGAGAGTTTAAAAAATGAAATTGCTAGCAGGACTTTTCTATATACATAATCTTACAGATGTTTAGTGTCTTACATAATAGTCCCTGAGACCCAATAGGTTCCATAGGGGTGAATGAAAGTGTGAGTTTGGTGACATGGTGACATGGGAGGAGACAAAGAGGGAGTGGTAGGCACCTACCAGAGTATGAGGCATTTTGGCTACAGACATGAGGAAACTTCCAGGATTCTGAGTAGGGGTTGGGTGAGAAAAAGTATACAAATAATTATTTCAGGGAAAAGACAATCCTTGAAAAAAAAGCATTGCAGCTAGAAGATCCCTGCTGCCTCTGGATACTGTCACTTCTTTCCTCAGTAGTCCTAGGTCTCCACGGGCTGGAGACAGGCTGTGCTACGTGCACTTGAAATATAACATAGTCATGCGTTGCTTAACGACAGGGATACGTTCTGAGAACTGCATTGTTAGGCATTTCATCGTTGTGCAAACATGGAATTCACTTACACGGACCTAGATGGCAGAGCCTGCTATAGACCTAGGTATATGGTGTAGCCTATTGCTACTAGGCTACAAACCTGTATGGCATATTACTAAATATTGTAGGCAATGGTAACACCATGGTAAGTACCTACGGATCTAAATATATGTAAACATAGAAAAGGCACAGTGAGAATATGGTATAAAAGATAAAAAATGGTCAGTCTGTACAGAGTACTTACCATGAATGGAGCTTGCAGGACTGGAAGCTGCTCTGGGTGAGTCAGTGAGTGGTGAGCGAATGTGAAGGCCCAGGACATGACTGTACACTCCTGTCGAATTTAGAAACACTGCCCATAGGCTACACTAAATTTATTTAAAAATGTTCTTTCTTCGTTAGTAAAAACTAACCTTAGCTTATTGTAACTGTTTTACTATATAAACTTTAACATGTTTTTCAATTTTTTGACTCTTTTGGAGTAACACTTCGCTTAAAACACAAGCACATTGTACAGCTGTACAAAAATATTTTCTTTATATTCGTATTCTGTTTTTTTCTATTTAAACATTTTTTACTTTTATTTTTTACTTTTTAAACCTTTGTGTTAAAAACTAAAACACAAACACACACATTAGCCTAGGCCTGCAACAGGGTCAGGATCATCAATATCACTGTTTTCCACCTCCACATCTTGTCCCGCTGGAAGGTCTTCAGGGGCAATAGCACACATGGAGCTGTCATCTCCTGGGATAACAATGCGTTCTTCTGGAGTATGTCCCAAAGGACCTGCCTGAGGCTGTTTTACAGGATTTTTTTTTTCATAAGTAGTCGTACACTCTAAAATAACAATAAAAAGTATAGTATTATTCACATAAACCAGTAACATAATTGTTTTATCATTATCAAGTATTATTTACTGTATGTAATTATATGTGCAAGACTTTTGTATGACTGGTAGGTTTGTTTACACCAACATCACCACAAACACATGAGTGATGCATTGGTCTGCGACCTTACGACAGCTGTGATGTCACTGGGTAATTTTCAGGTTTATTGCGATCTTATGGGACCACTGTCGTATATGCAGCCCCTTGTTAACTGAAATGTTCTTATGCAAGTCATGACTGTATAAAACATGAAATTCAGGTATAGAAAAAGACAGTTATAATACAATTGGGAAACATAGATGGACATTCATATGATTATGAGGATATTAACTGAATGAGAGGGGATTTAAAGATGCTCTTTTGTATGACTAAGCATACTGCCCATATGCTCCCACCCCATCTCTAAATGAGATCAGACTATGTTCCTGACAGCTTATTCCAGGTTCTTCCAACCCTTTGGTATAACAGAGTACACACATTCCAGTCTGTCCCAGAACCCTTAGGCCTCTTCAGTCCGCCTGGAGTCCATCTGATCATTTCTTTGGTTTCCAGTACCCTGTTGTCTACTCTTCATCATGGCCATCAGTTAGCCTCAGCCTTTCCTTCTTGGGTTAAAGAAGTCTACATAAGCTCCGAGTGTGGGACCCTCCCGGTACAAAATATGAAGTTGGGTGTTTTTCTTTGGCCCCCATACCCCACGTCTCTCCCTGAAACCCAGTGCCCTCCCTGGCCTCCTGGTCATGAGCCTCACTCAGGCCCGTCCTCCAGGCTGCATATTTCCTTTCCCTTGGCCATTACCATTTGCCTTTTCTGAAGCCTGTGCTAAAATGATCCAGCAAATGAACTGATGCCAGTGGGAAAGAGACTGAAAGGGAGTCAACATATTTGGGAATTATTTTAATTCTCCTCCCAGGTAATCTGTTTGCATGTTACCTGCAATGAGGGGATAATTCCTGTTCTAAGGTTGTTCAGGCCAACAGTGCCAGCCAGTAGAGGATGTATTTTTTAATAGAATTTATTTTTTAATAGGAGACTTTCACACAGCATTTAGGCAGCGATCTAGTCTTCCCATGTGTACTATCATTCCCGCTTTTAAATTCTGAATTACAATGGTAGCATTAGTGGAGTCTTAACGTTCCTTATGTATGCTGATCGTCCGTGAGGAGGGTTTCAGAATTTAGAAAGCTCCTGGCTACTCATGTCTTGAGTGCCGAGGCACTGTTTAGAGGACATGGCATTCAAATGAAAGGTGAACATTTTGATACCTCCCTGCACGCACCAGCTCTCCCCAGCCTCTATCATCATTTTAGCTCTGATTAGCAGCCTGGCAGGAATGTGTGGCTTAAGGCTGAGACTGTCCACGTGGGCCCTCAACTTTTGACTTCCACTCAAGTCTTATCAGAAAGCCCATTTTCCCTTCATGAGGCAAATTCCAGCAAGGAAATGATGTGTAAATTTAGTTTCTGATTCTGAGTCTTTGAGTGGGGGCAGGGAGCATCTTATGAGCTCCACCTTTAAGATGCTATTCATCTATTTAGAAATCATAATGAAAACATAAAGAGCTAGGCATTCAGAATGGTGCAGAATGAATTCTAGGGCTAACCAATTATTTACAGCTGATTTCAAGTCCCACCTGCATGGGCTACAGTGGGAGCACAACCAGGGATGGGTCCCACCCTGGGGGCACTTGGAAATGTGACTGGGGAGCTCTGGAAACATTTAGTGGGTTGGGGGCCAGGGATGGATTTTTAAATGCTGGCACTTGAAAAAAAAAAATAATGGGTACATGGACAAAAGGGAAAGCTAGAAATGGCACAAATCATTTGTAATCATCCATTCTTAATCCTGAAATAAAAGACATTCAAGGTTCAGACACACAGTACTGTGTCTGTGTGTGACTGACGGAGGATGTGATGTTAATGGCTTCTCCTGATCTTTGGAGGTGCAGCTGCCTGGGCCATCTTTCCTGTCCTGGTGAATCCTAGAGGGGGAGAGTGGGTCTCAGAGGGACATTTTGATGAGATGGATGGTGACCAGCTTGGTCACCTCTGAGTTTGGGTGCAGCCCTTCATGGGCCTGCCACGAACCCCTCCAGTCCTCATTCTCACTCTTTACACTCTGAACATTAGGATGGCTTCAGTTTCTAGAAGGTAGAAAATCCTTCTGCAGAAAAAGACCTCCCACATTTGGGTGAACACTTGCTTTACATTTCTTTATCCCAGTGCCCAGGTTTAGATCATCACAAACATGTCTTTAAGGGAGCCTCTGCACAGATTCTTAGAAAGCGGCCCTGGGAACCTTCTATGTAAATTAGGTAAGCTGTGCTCATTAAAGAAGGTTACTAAGGGAGACACTGCACGTTATTTCAAGCTGTGGTTAACTTTCTGTAGGAAGTCTAGAGGGAGGAGGAAATGTGTATGACTAGCATGACAATATAACTTTCTTGGATTGGAGAAAACTACTGGAGACAGACCCATCTGCTGTGTCTGCGTGGAAGTGGCCTCTGTGGCCCGGGAATTCTCATGCTTTTTCCGGGTGAGGTATAAATGAGCTGCTGATGAGATTGCAGACTTGGGGGGCAAATTAGGACCTGCCCTTTTAACATATACTACCAACTCTGCATATTCACCCAACTCACTCCAAAAACGTTTTTGAGAGCAAGGACCTCCTCATTTTTGTGTTCACAGAGCCAAGCATGTGCTGCTCCATAGCAGGTGTTCAGTAAATGTTCCCTAAAATCAAATGAGTGAAGTTGTAGAACAGGTTCTCACACTGTACTGCGTCAGATCATCTGAAGGGCTTGTCAAAGCGTAGATTGCCAGGGCCCACCCTGTAGTTTCCTGTTCTGTAGGTCCGGGCTGAGGCCAAATAATTTGCATTTTTCTTTTCTTTTCTCCTTCTTTTTTTTTTTTTCTTTTTTTGAGATGGAGTCTCACTCTGTCACCCAGGCTGGAGTATGGTGGCATGGTCTCGGCTCACTGCAACCTCCACCTCCCAAGTTCAAGTGATTCTTCTGCCTCAGCCTCCAGAGTAGCTGGAACTACAGGAGTGCACCACCACACCCAGCTAATTTTTGTATTTTTAGTACAGACAGGGTTTCACCATATTGGCCAGGCTGGTCTCCAACTCCTGACCTTGTGATGGGCCTGCCTCGGCCTTGCAGGGATTACAAAGTGCTGGGATTACAGGTGTGAGTCACTGCACCTGGCCAATTTGCATTTCTAACAAGTTCTCAGGGGATGTGGACACTGCTGGTCTGGGAACCCCACTTGAAGAACCATTGATAGATGAAGCCCCCCCATTGAAACAAGGAAGCCATAGGTGGATTGGTGTGTCAGAAAGAACCCTGGACTTGGAATCTCAGGACAGAGATTTGAGTCCCAGCTCTGCTGTTTGTGGAGTGTGGGACCTTAATAAGTTCCTAGAGTCAAACCTTTTTGAATTTGTTTCCTCATGGGACCAAGAGCTGCCCTGCCCACCTCACAGGTTTGCTGTGAGAGTGAAATGAGAATGCACATGTGAAGAAGATTGCTAAACTCAGAGCTGAGATATAAATGTAAGAATCCTTATTGCAGGAACAAAGCTTGATGAAGCTTGTGATTGATATGGGCCCTTATTGCCTTTTATGAGCAGGAAAAGAAAGTTTATAAAAGGATGACAAATATGAGAGGGAAACAGGAGATACACAAGCAAAATAATTAAGGCAGTTTTCCAGATGGGATGTAAGGAAGGACTGAATTTTACATGTGTCTCCAGAAGGACTCTGGAAGTTCAGGGATGTTTGTGTGTAGGGGTGTGTGTGTGCGTGTGTGTGTGCATGTGCGTGTGTTTGTGTGTGTGTTAGGAGGGTGCGTGGGAGGACCAATAAGGAGAATCTTCCTTACAAGTGGGCCTGAGCTAGGCTTTGAAGGATGGTTAGGATTATTTGGACAGATGAGGGCAGAGAGAAATCCCCTGGACGGTGGGCTGGTCCACACTGGAGGGTGCGTGGTGGAGATGGTGGGATGCAAGACTGTGCACAGGGCACAGCCAACCTACAGGCCTGCAAGGCACGGAACAGGAATTCACCTCGTTGTGGTACGAAGTAGACTGTTGGGCCTGAGGTGATGAAAATGGACGTCTGAACTCCAGAGGGGCTGGCAGGCAAGAAGCCAGAGAGAAGGCTGTTTTGTTAACACAGACCCAGGATGAGAGAAGGCCGAGGGCAGGTGTCATGGGAGCAGAGACGTAGGGGTGTATGTGAGCGATCTGCAGGAGGGAGGGCTTGAGAAAGGGTATGAAGGGATTGTCAAACATGGCTCCATGTTCCGGGTCTGGGTGGTGAGGAGAGGAGTGGACCCCAGGCAGACGGGGGAGAGTGGAGAGTGGAGCTCTTGTGTGTGGCGTGGTCAGGGACTTGGGGAGAGTTGTTCTGTTTGGATGTTTGATCTGACTGTGGAGCTTCCAAGTGAAAACGCTATGAGGACTGTTGGAGAAACAGGCGTGAAGCTGGGGTACAGGCCAGGAAAAAGAGCCTGTTCGCATGTGTCATGTTCCCATTTGGGCTGTGAGAGAGCAGTGACTACCTGTGACATGACTGGCTGCATCCTTGGCATTTTCATGCTTGGAGATCTTCCTGCTGCGTCCTCTTTTGATCATCTCCTTGGTGGCTAACCCTAGGCTCTCACCTCTGTCTCTTCTCTCCTGCAGGGGATGCTCTTTCTTACCACAATGGGTGGAAGTTTACAACTTTCGACAGAGACAACGATATTGCACTTAGCAACTGTGCCCTGACACATCATGGTGGCTGGTGGTATAAGAACTGCCACTTGGCCAACCCCAATGGCAGATATGGGGAGACCAAGCACAGTGAGGTAGGTGACAAGTGAATGTCTTTTCTGTCCCAGGGTGTGCCCACATTCAGCTTCCAAAGGGACACCCTCCAGGCCAGTCTGGCAGCCCCTCTCCTTCTGAAGCTTCCAGTCAAAGCAGTAGAGTTTCTCCTCCAGGCTCCATGGCCTTGAGGTTGTGGCCTCCCCTTCCTGATGGCCACAGCCCTGCTTGTTTTGCATTCCCAGTGCTGCACACTTGCCTAGGGGCAGGTGCGGGGAAAGCTTGGGCTGCCCACTGCCATGTAATGACAGATGATGTGCTCCACACACTGTCTCATTTCACTAGCTCACACATGGACACTGTCAGCTCCGGCTGCTGTAACAAAATACCACAGACCAGGTGGCTTCAACAACAGACATTTATTTCTCACAGTTCTGGAGGCTAGGAAGTCCAAGATCAGGGTGCTGGCAGATTTGGTTCTTGTTGGTGGACCTTGCTGGCTTGTGGATGGCTGACTATGGCTGTGCGTCCTCATATGGTGGACAGAAAGGAGCTCTGATCTCTTCTTCATATAGGGGCATGTGTCCCATCATGGGGGCTCCACCTCATGGTCTCATGTAAACCTTATTACCTCCCAGAGGCCCCCTCTACATACCATCATGTTGGTAGGGGGTGGTTAGGGCTTTACTCCATGAATTTTGAAGAGATGCAAACATTCAGTTTATAATAAACACTGCCTACTTTTTTCTAGTTTTTCTCCTAGTTGAACAAGAACTATTTCTTTTGGCCGAGCATGGTGCTTCATGCCTGTAATCCCAGCACTCTGGGAGGCTGAGGTGGGCTGATTGCTTGAGCCCAGGAATTTGAGACCAGCCTGGGTATCATCGTGAAACCCCATCTCTACAAAAGATACAGAAATTAGCTGGGCATCATGGTGTGCACTTGTAGTCCCAGCTTCTAGGGAGGCTGAGATAGGAAGATCACTTGAGCCTGGGAGGTTGAGACTGCAGTGAGACATGATGAAGCCACTGCACTCCAGCCCGGGTGGCAGAGCAAGACCCTGTCTCAAAAAAAAAAAAAAAAAAAAAAAAAAAAAGCTGTTTGTCTCAAGTCCTTTGATCACCAGGAAAACAGTCTTTTGTGCCTTAGGTCAGACCGACTCTTGGGTCCACTTCACCCAAAGCCTGCCCAGAACATTGAGCTAGACCAGTCTCTCCGCATTGGGAGTGTGCACCCAGGGCCCAGGGGTCCAGGAGGGGTCCTCTCCCCACATTGCTCTGAAACTGTCCCACCTGCTATTTCTCAAGCCTCCTCTGCCCCAGTGCATCATCCTGACTCTTTGACAGCTGCAGGGCACTTCCTGCCTGCTCCCTCACAGTTTCTTGAAAATTGCATCTTTGTCTCTGCTCATCATTAATCCTCTCCCCTCCACAAACCCTGAGTCCCCATCCTAGGTTTCTAATTTCCCATCCACAGCCCTGATCCTAAGCCTCCAGGAAGCCACCTCTTCAGAACTCACCTTGTACCAATATTACTGTAAATATTAGCACATCCAAAGTCCAGGTACATTTTGATTACTTTGGCTCTGACCAGGCTGCGGGGACTTCCAATCTTTATGTGATTTTTCAAAGGGAAGAAGAAATTTGCCCCCAGGGAAGCTGGGGAGGGTTGGCCCATGAATCATGGTGGCAGCGTGTGGGCTGGCTCAGGGAAGCCTGGGATAGGAGATCAAATATTGGAAATGAGCAAGCAGGATGCCCTGAACCATCCCATATTTGCTAATAAAAGACATTCATCTGGTTAATGCGCTTTTCACAGTCTGCAAGGCATTTAGCTTCTTGTTTATTATTTACCTCACAAATTAAAATACATAAAATTGGTCACTTGGGCTTTTTATTGGCCAGGTTGCAAGGTTATTAAGTGAATTAAATATTATTGCACTCACCAGTCAAAAGACATAAAATGAAATTTAGTTTTCAGCAGGCTATTTGTTACCCCAGAGCTAGTATCTAAACAGTCTAAATTGAAAATGATTTTACACAATTGGCCAATTAATATGTTTATTTTTGCCTTTAATTTTTTGGAAAGGAAAAGAGGGAAGCAAAGATAATTTGCCCGTTGCCGGCCTGGTTGACCCCTGTGTTGTCTCTGTGGCTGCTCTGGCCTCACCCACCTCCTGGGCTCACACCCCCTTGCTCCCACCATAGAGACCGCCAGCTTCCAAATGTCCAAGTCCTCAGCCAGTCTAACCCCAGCTGCCCAGCAGAGGGCGCGTGTGTTTGGATCCTGCCCTCCCTTCCCTTCTCATCACCCCCGTCTCTTTCCCCTGAGCAGAGAGGGAGTGGTTTCATTGGTGACTAATTAATTCCTTTGTACCATAACCCACCCTGCCCTCCTCCCAAGAGCCTCTTCTTGATGTGGCTTTATTTATTTATTTATGTATTTTATGTAGGGGGTGAACTGGGAGCCTTGGAAAGGACATGAATTCTCCATTCCTTACGTGGAGTTGAAAATCCGCCCTCATGGCTACAGCAAGGAGCCTGTCCTGGGCAGAAAGAAGCGGACGCTGGGAGGAAGGCTGCGAACGTTCTGATGGCCCGTGTGAGCAGTCCTTGCAGGAGACAACACCAGCTGTGGGAGCTTGGGGCGGGGTGGGTAGTGGTGACTGGGGTCTGGGAGTGCTCAGAGCCTCTGGGTTCTGGGATCGCCTGATAGCCCAGAGAACAAATCATGTCACCAAGCTTCAAGCCATGGAGGTTCCTTCCCTCTCACCTGCATTTTTGCCCGTCTTTATGAGGGTCTTGAAAATCAAAACAGTAGTTACACAGTATGTGTAGGAAAGACAGGACTGGGACGGCAAGGTTTCTCAGCTTATCTTCGGCAACAAATATACTGGATTAGGGCAAGAGAAGGAATCACCCAACACTTCACCAATTGGAAATCTCTGGAAATTTACATCTATGTATTAAAGCTCTGCTAATGCAAATCTTTTCTCTGGAAAGAAGTACAGAAGGGGGGTTCTCATGACCCAGGGGTTAGGGCTGAGGCAACCGGACGTTTGTCAACTCCTTTCCCACTGGGTTTTTAGGAAAACAGTGTGAACCTCCCCCTTTTAATTTCTGGTGTTATGAGGAAGAATAAAGGGAATAAAAGGGGCTAAGATGGACTTACTTAGCTAAGTTCTGACTAGTATCCAGCATGCTGGAGACCAAAACTGCCGCCTTACTGCTATTTTTAAGCGCCCTCTTTTCAGTCATTTGCATAATTGCATCCATAGAACTGCATATGTTGTGAATAAATTCTCACTCATTTCAACTTTGAATAATTTGACTCTCTTGATAATTGGTTCCTCCCAAAGACTCTTCTGCAACTCCCGTTCATGCCTACCAGGCTTCAGACTCCCTCTTTTCCCCGCCCTGCACTGTTGGAGCCCTGGGTTTTCTGGGAGTGCTCAGCACCGTGAGTCTCACTGTTTGATCGAACAGTTGGCAAGATCAGATCCTTTTTGCTTATTTTCTATCATTTTGGAGGGTTTTCTGTAGCAAAGTCAGTGACCAATGAAGTAACTTAAATTCCTATTGAAGAAAAAAAATAATAAACCCCTTGATTAAAAAAAAAATTGCCTTGTGTTATTTCCCCCCACATAAGTGCCCTTGAATTCTAAATTGAACCTAAGTGCAAGTGAAGGTACAATTTGTGCATTGTAATGGAATTTGGTTGGCTGTGGACTCTGATTTGCATGATGGGAAATAATGGTATTTAGAATACAGAAGTGAGTGAATGGGAAAGAAGGCAATGCCCTGAAAGCTGCCATACCCCTCCAGGACAAGGGTGTAGTCTATGGCCTAGGTGTCTGCACGTTTAACCTCTGGGTAAGTGTCAAACCATACTCCTGAAACCGTGTCTGTCAACCTTTAAAGTCTTCAGCACCCCCTCTGTTGCCTTCCTTCCCCAGACACACACATTAAGCAACACCATGGAACTGCTTGCTCTGACAATGAGTGGTCTCAGTGAAATACAGTTTTAGTGTTGACACTGACGATGAAAAAATGTACCTGCATGTTATTAATTGATTCAACAAGAGTTTATTAAGTATTTGTCTGCTTTGTATCAGGCAGTGTGCCTGGGGAAACAGAGGTGAGCAAGATAGACACTATCTTTGTATTAATGGAGCTTGTGTGCTGTCATTCATTCATTTGTTTACATTCACTCATTCAACAAATAGAGATGAAGCCCTATTATGTGCCAAGTTCCATTCTAAGCATTGGTGTTAATCAAGGACATAACATCATAATCCCGTCCTTGTGCTAATATTCTCGTGGTTCTAGGCTGACATTAAACAACAAATAAATGTGTAGTTACGGCTGGGCGCGGTGGCTCATGCCTGTAATCCCAGCACTTTGGGAGGCCTAGGTGGGCGGATCACCTGAGGTTGGCAGTTTGAGACCAGCCTGACCAACATGGAGAAACCCCATCTCTACTAAATATACAAAAGTAGCCGGGCATGGTGGCACATGCCTGTAATCCCAGCTACTAGGGAGGCTGAAGCAGGAGAATCACTTGAACCTGGGAGGCAGAGGTTGCGGTGAGCCGAGATCGCGCCATTGCACCCCAGTCTGGGCAACAAGAGTGAAACTCCATCCAAAAAAAAAAAAAAAGGAAAAAAAGGAAAAAAAAATGTGTAGTTACAGGAAGTAGGAAGTGTCATGAAAGAAAAAGTAGGATGAGAAGATGAGGGTGTTACATGGTGTTGGACTATGAAGCCTCTCTGAGGAGATGTTTACAGAGATTGACCAGATTTCTCCTGGTCTTGATCTAGCTTTGTCAGGGCCTGAGCCTGAGCTAATTTCCTTGTCTGTCTTTTTTTGTTTTTGAATGGGGTCTCCCTCTGTCATGCAGGCTGCTGTGTGTAGTCACAGGACCAAGACTCACTGCAGCCTTGAACTCCTGGGCTCCAGCAATCCTTCCGCCTCAGCCTCCTGAGTAGCTGGGACTACAGGCACATGCTACTGTGCCCAGTTAATTTTTTAACTTTTTTGTAGAGATGGAGTCTTGCTCTCTTACCCAGGCTGGTCTCCTCATCTGTCTTAAAGGTCTGTCTGCACAACTTGCCAGTTCCAAGTCTTCTCCTCAAATTCTCTTCTTTTAAAAACATTTTTAAAGTTTTTTATTGTTTTATTTAATAGAAATGGAGTCTCACTGTCACCCAGGCTGTGTGAGGAAAGCAGTGTAAATCTCTCCCTTTTAATTTCTGGTGTTGTGAGGAAGAATAAAGGGAATAAAAAAAAAGGCGAGTGGTCATAGCTCATTGTGACCTTGAATTCCTGGAATCAAGCGATCCTCCCACCTCAGCCTCCCAAGTAGCTGGGACTGCAGGTGAGTGCCACCATGCCCAACTATACGTATATATCTATATCTATATCTGTATCTATATCTATATCTATGTCTGTCTCTATAGATATATAGCAGGGTCTCGCTATGTTGCCCAGGCTGGTCTTGAACTCCTGGCTTCAAATGATCCTCCAGCTTCGACTCGGGAAGTAGCTGGGACTATAGGTGCTAGCCGCCGCACCTGGCTGGAATTCCCTTCTGCTGTTCCATGACCCTGTTTGCATGTAGGGTACTCAACTTCGTGATTCCGAAGCTTTGGGCTCATCACAGCGGTCCAGGCTTTTTAGAAAACTGCCTGCTTTGCAAAATGGATCAAATCCCAGAGATCAACTTCGCGCCAAGGATGGTGGTTGTTGGCAATCCTTCTCAACTTTGAACATGCTTGTTAACACAGAGATTATGGGGTCCCTTCCCCAGACACTCTGGTTAAGTGGGTCTGGGCCGAGGGCTGCTGCTGGAGTGGTGTCCACTCTGAGTAGCTCTGGCATGAGGGAGCTGCTGGTGGTCTTTTTGCTCTGGAGGAGTCTGTGATGGTAGCAAATTATAAAACGCACACCCCTGTGTTCATTGACCCCAGGGTTTCTCCACCACTGGCCAAGAGGAGGACTTTTGGGAAACAAGAGCTATTTCTTACATTCTTTTGCCTGCAAGACCCATGGTGCACAAAGGAGCGGGTGACGAAAACCTCAGCTGACCTTTCAAAGGTTCTGCTGGGGACCAGGAAGGAAGTTGGGAGAAACTCATTTTCAAGGGGACTTTGTCTGACTGAGGAGAACATTCCAACTGGAAACTTCCATGCCTAACCTCATTTTGACGTGACCAGTGCTCACAACTTCCCATCTGGTAGCTGAATATGGGCCCGTGGAATGAGTTTCTGGATAGACCTGCTTTTTAGAGAGAGTCCATTTTCTTAGAACCAGGTTATGAGCCATCAAGGTTTTGAAGCTTATAGGAACAATTTCTACCCTTTAGGACAAACTAAAGCAAACAAAAGCTCTCATAGAAGGGACAGGCTGCAAGCCAGGCAGTAGGGTAGATGCAAAGATAGAAGTCTTGGTAAAGTTTCCATAGTGTTGCCTTTTATGCAGGACACGAGCAAGACAGTGATGAACAGAACACAAATGCAGCCCTCCAGCAGCTCTTGGAGTGGTGGCAGAGGCAGCTGTGGAAACAAACCGGGGAGAGTGAGTCCACAGGGAGGTGGACTGAACACTGTGGGCAGAGTCGGGGTGACTCATCCTGCCGGGGTGCCAAGGGAGAGAGCTTCACGGGGATGTGATGTCGGCTTTAAGTCTGGAAGGATGAGTTCCGGGGGGAAGAAACCAGAGGCCCGAGGGGGGTGGGGCCCATCGGGTACAGGAGACTTGGCAGCAAGGAAGAGAAAATGTGGAGTGTGGCATGTCTGAGGGGGGCAGAATGGTTTCTTACTGGGGTGAGGAGAGCTTGGTGGGGAGACAGGCTGGTGAGATGGGTGGGGATTCTTCCTTTGCCAGGCCAGTACTGTGGTTCTCGGTGCCCACTGCCTGTCAGTGGGGGGGCCTCCATGGGTACAGAAGCTCCCCTCCCCTCCACAGGCTCTGCTCCAGTGGGTCTCAGGTGAGTTCTGTGCCCCTGAGCTTCCTAAAGTGCCCCCAAGGATTCCAACGTAGACCATGGTTGAGAGCCACTGCTCAGACGAAAGCATGTGGAAAGTGGGGAACACACAGGTTTTTAAACCTCGGAGTGACAAGGTCAGATGCATATTTTGGAAATATCAGTCTGGTGATAGGATAGAGAACAGGGCTGGGGGTGTTGAGGGAGGTTTTGGAGGAAGGATAAGGACTCACAGGCAAGTTGAGTGCTATTGTGATAGTTCAGGCAAGTGGTCATAACTTCCTTGGCCTGTGGCAGAAGTGGCGGAGAAGGGGAGGAGGGCCTAGATTGGTGAGATATCCAGGAAGAAGGAATGGGGGGCTTTGAGAGGATGGGTGGTACAGGCAAGAGATGAGTCTTTTCATGTCAGAGCTTAGAACTGGTTGTTCCTGACGGTGGCTTCCTCTGGGAATAGGGCCCCAGAGTTTATGTTTGTCAAATGAGATCAAAAGCTCTGCGTTTAAAATTTGAATTCTCAGGGATTTCAAGATGATTAAAGCCAGGAAATGCTGAAGGAGCTGAGGAGAAAGATAGAAAATGCCTCCAGAAATTGTGATCACGGAAGGAAAAAGGCCAGGTGTGGTGTGTGAAGAGATGTGGACAGGGAACATGCAGACGAAGGGATGGCGTGGCAGAAGGAAAAACAAGTATAACAGCGAGAAACTCTTGGTGGAATTCAGCCAGCTGATGGAAAAGGCCCTCCACTAATCCCAGCTACTCGGGAGGCTGATGCAGGAGAATGCTGGAACCCAGGAGGCAGAGGTTGCAGTGAGCCGAGATTGAGCCATTGCACTCCAGTCTGGGCAACGAGAGCGAAACTCCGTCTCAAAAAAAAAAAAAAATTATAAGTCATTACCTCAAGCTCATCGCTAGGGTGGTGGAGGGGATCAGGAGGGAGTTCATGTCAATACGAAGCTGATCAATACCGTTGGGACGGTATTGTGCAGCTTAGTGCAAGAGGCTTGCTATATTCAGCATGGCCAGGAGATGGCAGTGTTGTCCTGTCGGGAGCCTCTCATTTCAGCGCCACTTCTCTCTCCTATAAAGAGGAGTTCTGGGGGCTAAGTCCCCACTTTTCTCTTTTCCTGGGTGGTGCTATCTGGTGAGTCAGTCGGTGAGGTCCAGGTTAGTATTGGGCCTGCACTTGGTGGTTTCTTAGGCAGGGTCCAGCAAGCTGGACTAATGCGCAAAAAATAATTGCGAACAACCTTGAGGAGATTGCCTGGTGAGATTGGACTGTATCCCCAGACCTGGCGTAGTGGGCTGCTGGGGAGCTGGGGAGGAAAGGCGGATGGAGGTGGTCAGCCTGATGAAAGGTGAAGGGGAGCACCCCTGGGAGGGATTTCAGGCAGCTCCTAATTTGCAAATGAATTCACTTCTCCAGTTCCTTCTGTCAGTTGGCTGTTTCTGTGGGTGAAATGATTTGAGTTCCAATTCTAATACTATATAAAGAAGGTAGGTTCTCAGGTTAGCCCATAAAACTCTGTTTACTCTACAACATAGATGAGTTGCTGTGTATGTATAATGAAAAATAGAAAAGAATAGTATTGCAGTACTGTAATTTAAATAAAAGAAAAAAACAAAATGGAATGGAAACAGTTCTTCATTTTGGTGAGTGAAGAAAGTTAGGTTTAATTAGAGAAGGAGAAGGAGGCAGATGAGGCTTGCTGTGTGACATATAAAGGAGACATATAGGCACTTTCAAGGCTTATGGGCAGGCCCTTGATTGTGTTCTGTAAGTTTCCAACTTAAGGGAGATGCGTCTACAAGTTCAACAGTCTTTGAAGAACCAGGATCAGATTGGCCTGGATCTCGATGCCTGGTATGCAGAAGGAGCACTGGAGTAGGAGTCTGAAGGCGTGTGTTTCTATTCCAGTTTTGGGTAAACTGGCTTACCTTCTCTGGGCCTCGTTTTCTTCACTTATAAAGTGAGAATCAGGTGAAATAATGAAAGTGGTTTTTATGTATGAAGGCACTCTGGAATGGTAGAATAGTGGGCTTGGATTTTCAGTCTTCATATTTTCATTTAAATCTTTTTCTCTTTTTTCCTTTTGATGGAGATGTCTCTTTAGCAGCTCTAAAGCATATTTGCTATGAACAGTCACCAACAGGATTATTATGGGTTGCAAATGGAAGAAAGAGAAAGGGAGGAGTAAAAGAGAAAGGTTCATAAAGGTTAGTGAAAATCTGTGTACATTGCAGCAAGAGTTTCCTCTGGAGATGACATTGACTGAGCCTGTAGTGGAAGTCAGGAGCAGAGGAAGCCTGGAGGGCGCACTAGCCCTCTATGGAAGACGGCAGCAGGGGATGCGTGGAGTGTGCACCAGCCCTCCATGGAAGTCAGGAGCAGAGAATGCCTGGAGTGCGCACCAGCCTTCCATGGAAGTCGGGAGCAGAGGACGCCGGAGGCGCACTAGCCCTCCATGGAAGACGGGAGCAGAGGACGCGTAGAGTGCATTCCAGACCCTGACAGATTTGTGAATTTCACATAAAGCCCCGTGACTCTTTTGCACATTTAATTTGAGAACAGGTGAACTAGCTAGATGGATGTTCTACAGGAAACACTTCTAAGGTAAGATGTTGACTCACGCTTTCTCCTGATCTGGCCACCAGGTGGCACTGTCACGCTAGGGCGACTTGGTTGTGGGCAGAGGCGGCACAGATAATTAGGCAGCCTCGCCTGTCACATACTGCAAATCAGGAGACCTTAATCCATGCAGTATTGGTAATCCTGTAGATAGTGCAGTATGTGGTGAAATTAAGGAACACATCACAGCATGGGGAATAGAAAATGCAAATTATTTTCAATCCCTATCTCATTCGATTTACCTGTATCATTTGACTCTATGGACTGTTGCTTTCTTCTTGGAAATTTCTTTTCCTTTGACTCCTAGGACACAGCTGTCTCATGATTTTCCTTCAATCCTTAATAATAATAAGTAACATTTATTGGGCACTTAATATAAGCCAGGTGCTGTGCTAAATGTTTTATACACACGATCATGTAATGCTCTCTATGAGGTAGTTACTCTCATTAGCTTTATTTAGCAGGTAAGTCTTACAGAGAGATTAAGCCATGGGTCCCAATTACATAACTAGTGAGAGATGGAGTTAGCATCAGGGTTGGGACAACCCTAGTCCTGAGTCCTAGCCCATCGCACCTATGGCCTCCAGAGAGCCCCGATGGCTTCTGAAGGGTCCGCCTGTCTGCCTGCATCACTACTCCAGGGTGCACTTGCACTTTGTAGACTGTGCACCTGGGGCCCTTCTTTCTCAGTTTCTTCCTGTCAAGTCTCTAGACACCTCCTTGGCGATCTCCCCTGGCCTGTCCTGAAGCCAGCCTGGGAGCTTCCTTCTAAGGAAGGAATGGCCACACTGTCTTGTGATGGTCTGCTTGCTTGTCTGTGCCGCCCTACCAGGTTCTGAGCCCCTCTAGGACAACTTAGTATCACTGGCACCTAGCGTGCTTGGCATATAGTAAACAGTCAGAAATGTTAATCGGATGAGCAGCCTCAAAAGAGGGCTGGAGGTACACAGTCACAGCCATTCCTGAATAAATACAGTGTGGCGTTGCGCACACAGGTGTTTGAAAACACCCCTTTGAGTCTATGACAGACAGAAAGCAGGTTGAAGGGATTTTTTTTTTCAGTCTTGTAAACCTGTGACTTTGAATTAGGAAATATTACTAAGGTCAAAGGGCAAGGGGCCAGCGCAGAGTGCTGTGGTGAGCTGAGAATGCTAATGGCGTGATGGCATCGTCCAAATCCATATTATATCCCAAGGCCAGGATGGAGCCAGGGCGGGTGGGGCTGCGGGCATTGAGCACCAGCATCCCCTCAGGTGTGCAGCAGCTGCTTCCCTCCCAGATGGTTTCTGAGCATCAGTTCCTCCTCTGCACTGGAAAGTTTAGCAATGTCTTGGGTGGATGAACAGGGAGCTGAATGAGGAGTCTCTGTTCTCTGGTTGTCATGACTGTGTGGTGATAGGGAAGAGAGCCCAGGAATGAACTCATCTGGAACTACAGATATAATCTGCTTTGGGGGAGATAAGGCAAAGAGTCCACCTGTGCTCTAGGTCTTCCTTCCTAAGCCCTCCTTGAAATCCCATCAGCATGGGTGTTTTTCCCAGGTGTTTGACCCTGCCCCCAACAAGGTCATAGACCTATGCTGTCCAGGATGGCAGCCGCTAGCCACGTGTGGCTACTGAGCACTTGAGTTGTGGCTGGCATGGCCAAGCGCAGTTGCCCATGCCTATAATCCCAGCACTTTGGGAGGCTGAGGCAGGCGGATCACTTGAGGCCAGGAGTTCAAGACCAGCCTGGCCAGTATGGTGAAACCCCATCTCTACTAAAATACAAAAAAAATTAGCTGGACATGGTGTCACATGCCTGTCATCCCAGCTACTCAGTTGGCTGACACATGAGAATTGCTTGAACTCAGGAGGTGGAAGTTGCAGTGAGCTGAGATCATACTACTGTATTCCAGCCTGGGTGACAGAGCAAGACTCCATCTCAGAAAAAAAAAAAATATGGCAGACGTAGCTGAGCTAGTGTACCTTCATTTCATTTCAATGAATTTAAAGTCACCTGTGGCTAGTGATACCATACTGAACCATATTGGACAATGTACACACACATACACACACACACAGATACACACACATTTTTTGCCCTAGTGGCTACTATAGAGGTTTTTGATCCCTTCCTTCCCAACACTGGATTTAACTGAAAGATCCATTTTTCCTTAGGTTTTTGCTATTTCCCCCCTTTTCCTTTAAGAAGCCATTGATGGACCTCATTGACGGAAAGTTCTCTAAATGTTGCCAAGGAACATCAGTGTATTTTTCCTGTAGCTGGCACCTCTCGGGGAGTCTGGTCTCCAAGGCCATCTGTTTTGCAAGCAAGGGTGAGACAGCCACATTCCTGGCCCTCAGACCTATGACTCTACCATGGTGAAGGCAGTGACCGGGGAGGGCTGGGACATTTATGTCACAGAAAGAGTCCCTGCATCGATCATTGCTGAGTGATGTCTGAGTGGGGGTAATACCTAATGTTGAGAAAGTAACCGTCTGACTCCATCAAGACTTTTCATTTTCAAAGTATTTTATTTAAATAAATTTTTCTTTTGTGTGTGTTTGAATTTTATAGAAAAAAAAATACTGACAAATACTATACAGCTTGGACCATTTATATTTTTCTTGGAAAGGTGACTGCCATTTTTCTACCTTTCTCCCTCCCTGCTCCCCCCCCCGAGAAATAAAAACATGGAATCCATCGAGCAATGGGGAAAGGCCGCCTCTGGCTGCCGGCTGGAGAAGTCCAGGCCTAGGGGATCTCTTTCTCCAGCCTGTGCTGGTCTAGGAAGCCTCTTCTTTAGGAATCCTTTTTTTGTCCCCCGTGAACTTAACCTCCCCAGATGAGTCAAGCAGTCTCTGGTTCTGAGGTCCCGTGGGTTGCCAGTGGCAGTTCAGGGACAGAGGCTGGAAAGAGTGAAAATGGAGAGGAATAAAGGGCTGGGGCTGGCCTGGTGCAGGCAGAAGAGGGAATCAGAGAAACATAAAACACAGAGAAAAAGATGAGAAGGAAGTGGAAAGAAGAGAGCGGACACCAACGAAAGGCTTTAGGCTCCTTTCATGCACCTGTTTATTTAACAAAACTTTTAAGGCCAATCCTGCGCTGGGACTCCTCTAGCTACACCACGAAATGTTGTCAGGGGAGGCTGTGGTGAGGAAAAGAGAGGCCCCATTCTGGGTTTGGCTCTTCTGAGTCATAGGCTGTGGAAGTGACTGAGAAGTGAGGTCCTGGGTGTTTCATGCCTGGCGTGACAGCAAGTCCATTGGATTAGAAGACAGCAGGGACACTGTGCCTGGAGATAGAGGCCTTGTCATGGCAATGACAACTGACTGCTGTCTTAATTCAAAGGAGCAAGCAGTTGCCATGGAAACCATGTTACTTGTATGGTCCCGGATCCCGGTGATCCGCCCTCCTAGATCATATCTGACACCACGTCTCAGCTGTCAGCCTCCACGTCTCCCCAGCCATCCATTTTAGGGGGACTGAGAGGTGGAGACACGAAGGGCAGCTTGTCCTGGTGAGCAGTGGGAGATGTGGGGAGACATCTCCCACATCCCTGGGTTTGGTGCAGGCAGATGGCAAGTCATTCTGTTATGTGAAGGGCACAGCCAGAGGCTCCATGAAAAACTCTCTATATGACAAGGGGATAGAGAACCAGAGTGCTTCGTTCTCTGGTCAAAGGGGTTGATGAGTGGGAGGCCTGAGCGCTCAGGCAGTTTACGGCCATATACGGTGAGAGGGCAAATGCGACTGGCTGTAAAATATATGCAGGTTTGAATGATGATTCACAGGGGTCATCTGTTAGAAAACCCTGGTGCAAGGGTCACCACTAAATGCCCACCCTCCACAGGCCTAAAGTACACCTGGAGGGCAGGTGAGTACCAGGCAGCCCAAATGAGCAAATAGAATATATCTTTCCTTTAATGCAATCTTATAGAATTTAGTTTTTTGCTACTATAAATATCATAGTTTAGCTACATTATTAATTAGATAGCAATTTTGCCACTGTGTAGAATAGCTTCCTTGGGAAAATACTTCAAGAGAGCTTCCCAGCATATTTGCAAATAAACTTCTAGAGCACAACTTGCTCCCAAGGAGTGAATTGTCCATCTTTGCAATACAGTCACAATACAATCAAAATACCAACCAGTTCATCCTATAAGTGGATTAACTCTGCTTCCCAACCTCTCTCTGGTGGGGAAAGCCCTCCTCAGCTCACTGTGGATCTAATATACATGTCCTCACATACCTCAGGGCACACGTGTCACCTACATGTACCCACCTGCAGCATTAAACACCCAATTTCATCCATTGCAGCAATTAGTGGGCTCACTTAGAAGAGAAGATCACTTGGGGAGAATTGGTGAGGTATTACAAGCTTACCCTTAACAACATCACATATCCAACAGTAACCACAAACAGTTATAAGTACCTACTGTGTGCAAGGCACTTGCCTGAGCTTCAAGATAAACATAAATAAACCTCTTTTAGCTTTATCCTACTTTCATTTAAACTCCATTACCTCTGCATCCCGCCTGTGCCATACCATGCACGCATTACAATCTTATGACATCACTTCCAGTGTTGCCTTCTGTGAGACTGTCCTGATGATTGTCTAGTTCCTTCCCTGCTGGAAACTTTGGTTATATAGGAGATACCTAGCTCAGGTGTAGCATCTCCTTACCCTTTCCATCTGTAAAACATACATTGCACAGGTAACCAATTGCAGTCCACTGACATAAATGAGTGGGCTTCCATAGCTTTCTAGCAGTTACTACCAAGAGCTGTTTGTGGAGAAAGGCACTTTGCTGAGTGGTTTCGGGGGGTCATGTTTCAAAGAGAGGTCTTGGACCACATTAAACACCTCTCAGTGGCAATGAGGACGGACCTTGTCATGAGTTACAAGAAAAGAGCTTTCAATGAATTTTGAACCATGACGCTTTAAATATCTTGGCACAGGTGAGGCGTCAGAGGCACATAAACTTGGTGTGTCTGTATCAAGACATACAGGGGTGGGGACTGTAGCAGTTTGCTGGAATGTCCAATTATGAGTACTTCCAGTAAAATTTGTGTGTAGAGATAGAAATAGGAAAGCATGCATATCTAACCTGAGTGGCTTATGGAATAGATGGTGTATGGGGGCCTTGCTGGTTATGAATTTGTATATATGTGTCTGAATCTGGCAAGGCTTTCCCGTGAGACATTTTTGTGATTATAGATAATGTACTTCCCTGAACAAAGTACATAGCCAATGACCATTTGATGAGCAGAATATACTTGCCCATGTACCTGTTGCCTGAATTTGTGTGTGTGTGTGTGTGTGTGTGTTATGTGCATGTGCACACACTTGGAAACCATATCAAGATGTATGGATAAATGTTCTTTGTGCTTTTGCATATGGGGTATGCCAGAGACAGGTGGGAGGCATGCCTGGGTCTGCAGTAAGGAGCATTGCTATTGGACACATAGCTGCCAAGACAGTATCCAAGAATTGTCCACGTGGTCCCTAGGACTGCCCTCCACCGGGACACTTAGTCTGAGGTTTGTTCCTTGGTTGAGTAGTTACTCTGTGGACAAAGTGCATCATTTCAGGGGTTCCTGAAATGTCTGTGTGTGGTCAGAAGGAGGCTTAGCCCCAGAAAGGAAACACCTCTGCTTCCTGCCTAACTAAACAGGCAGTGATGGTCTCTTCTCCATCTGGAGAAGTTTGGGTTGAGCAGAGATCCAGAGGTCTTCTTCATCCTTCTTCTTCTTCTTCTTTTTCTTCTTGTTCTTCTCTGGCTGCTGGCCCCTCTTGCCTGGTGGGCTCCAGCAGCAATGGCAACACATGAAGAGGAGTGTGATGATCACCAAGAGTGGCAGGCCCAGGAGGACTCCCAGGCAGATGGTGTTATAGATGCCTTCTTGGTGTTTGGTCAAGATGGTGTCCCAGATAGAGCTGAAGAAGGCGCTGATTCTCTCCATGGTGCTTGGCTAGATTAGGGCCAGAGAACCCTCTCGGCTTACTAGCAGGTCCTGGGCTCAAAAGGATGCAACCTTGACCACTTGTAATTTATTCCTCTTCCAGTTTTGGGTTTGGGCATGCCACTGACAGCACCTGAAGGATTAAAACAGACAACTGAAGAGAAATGCAGAGGGACTGGTCTGCAATTTTAATAGTTTCATAGATTTTAGGCTTAGGAAAGGGGAAGGAATTGAAGATTTCCAGGGTTCAGTAAACTTGCATTGAGACTCAATAAACAAGATAAATGCATGCATGTAATCAATAAGCATCAACTAATTCTTGCTATGTACACACATTATATTAGGATATAAAAATGAATAGTATATCAGGTCTGGCACGTAGGAAGTTCTCAGCAGTTGTGGAATAAATGAATCAATGTGTGTGTTCAGTGTTCTGATGAGGGGTTGCTTCCCTGAACCCTTCTGCAACAGCAGTTCTCAATCTTTTTTCCACTGCAGCTCAACTGACAGATGTTGAACACACACTCCCCATGGGACAGATCTGTATGTAACCTGTTATTAACATAACTTGCCATTTTCAAAGCTTATTGAAGCTTTAAGCACAAGGTGAGATGTCTACGTCTTGCTGTTTGTAGTAGGGGACTTGGGTCTCCTCTGGGCTAAGAGGTCATCACTCCTCATCCTGCCCCATGCCTGCTTTCCTTGCTGTCCCCTCATGATCTCTTCCCTACTCCATGTCTCCTCCCCTCCTTACATCCCATTCCTGTGCCTGAAAAGTCCTCTCCTTCCAAGGCTGAGAGAACCAGAGGTGACCGTTTGCTGCCTTTCCACTTTCTACCTTCCTCTCCCTCATTACCCTTGTCTCTGTTTTCTATTCCTCGACCAAATACTCCAAAGTCTCCTGCTCTTTCTTCTCCATGGGAAAGGAGTCCTTGCAGGCTGCTTAGTGATGGTGCTTAGAAACCAGGGTGAGGTTCCTGGGTGCCTCCCTGCTCCTGTTCTGAACTCAGCATATAGCTGGGGCCATTCTCCTGGTTGCTTGTACAGAGCTGCCCCTCTTCCCTGATCACCCCTCCACATATATCTTAAAGCTCAGCTCTCAAGTATAAGGTCTTAAGAGGCTGCCTTCAGTTCTGGAATTACAAGTTCCTGTGTACAAACAAGACTTCAAGGACAGGCATGATTCAAGGAAATTTAAGAGGCCTGTTGGTGTAAGACATTCCCCAGGACCCAAATATTAAGAAGTGGTTGATTTTCAGGATGGACACTCTAGAGATCATCCCAACCAACTCTTTCACTTAAGTATGAAGAATCTGAGGTCCAGAGCAGTGGGGTGACATGTCTGAGGCCATGGAGACGCACCCAGGCCACACAAGCCCACCCAGACCCACCCAGACCTCGACAATGGGTTCAGCACTCTCCCCAGGCTGCCAGGCAAGCAGAGGAACAAAAGATGATAATGATGTCACTTTATACTTGCATTTCACTTGATACTTTTCTAATCATTTTCATCTGCATTTAGTCTTCTGTGTGAGAAACAGGATGGTGCTGTGCCTATGGATGGGAACACTGGGGAGCTGAGCCTGGAATTCAAGATCAGCTCAGGCTTCGTTGCATACATGTGCAGCCCTCCTGGGTGATGTTTTCTACCTGATGCCCCAGCAATTGTCCTCAGAGGTCTAATTCCTTGGATAGCATGCTCTATCAATGTCTCATGATCCCAGTGCCCATGTGCCCATCTAAGCCCCAGCTGACCTCAGTCCTGGTCTGCCGGCATGTAATCCCACCCTCTCATGACATTATTTACATAGTTTTTGCAAGTGTAGAAATTGGCACCTACTACTGAGCCATTTGGTCCATGGGGCCTAAAGAAATGCTATAGGATGACAATAATAACTTTAGCCAACTTTTAGTTAGCACTAATTATATACCAGGCACTGTTCTAGGCACTCTATTAACTCATTCATCTTCATGACACCCTTATGAAGTAGGTACTGTGATTCCCCCATCCTGCAGCTGAAGAGATGGAGGCTCAGGCCACACAGTGAGTGAGTGCCAGAGCCGGTCTCCCTCATTCTGGAGAGTTTGGCTCCAGATCCCCAAGGAGTGAGCTGTTCACAGGCGTTACTCTGTGGCCTCCCATTCCTTTGTGTGGAATTAACCCATTTTTGGCAAGCAGCCCAGGATTTACAGAATCTTACAATATTTGGCTATTCCCCAGATTGACTTAAATGCTTATCCCAGTCTATTATAGGAAAGACTGCAAAAAGACTTATTTCTCATTGTTAAATATTTCACAAATGCATGAAGATACACAAAATAAAAACCAAGTCCTGCCCAAGTGCAGGTTTATAGAAAGCATATGGCTGCCCGAACTTAAACTCAACATGCAACAGAGGAAAGTATCCTGAGGAGTCATGTCCTCTCGTCCAAGGCTCTGCTCAAGTCCCAGCCCCTCTGAGGCCTAGGAACAGCCCATGCCATGGATCTGCCCACACACCATCAAGCTGCCAGGTTCTCTGTAGAGAAAAGCAGCCCTTAGCATGCTTCTAAGCCCTGGTGACACTGTATCTCAGGCCACTCATCTCTCTTCTGGATTTTCCTTCTCCCTTTGCCATGACCTTTGCTTTTACCTCAGTCTTGGGTGGGTTTTTGACCCTGTCTGTTGGGATCTTTCTGCTCTGTTGTGGAAAGGCTTTGGGTGCTTTTCTCTAATTTGATCCTACTCACAGCTTTCCTGATTCATGTTAGATAACACCACCACCACAAATGTTCACCAACTATTCTGTGCCAGGGGTCGTGCTGTTCCTGCAGGGAGCAGACAGGTATCAGAGGCCCCTCTGCATTCAGCAGCGAGGAAGGAGGGCAAGCCCATGGAGAACATCAGGGCAGTTTTCATGAAGGTGGAGCCACTTGGGGAAGACCTTGAAGATGCGTGGTATTTTGACAGAGAAATATAAGTGAAAAGGATGTTCAAACATTCCAGGCAGAGAAACTTCTAGAACATGAGCAGGAGAACAGGGTGTCTTCTGGTGAGCCTGGAGCTCAGGGTGGGAGAAGAGAGGATGAGAAGGGACGCTAGGAGGTAGGCATGGCCAGGGTAGAGAGGCCGTCATAGGGTTTGCGCTTATTTGGGGGCTTTACAACAGGAGAATGTTGTGATCAGAGCTGCCTTTCAGGAAAAGATAACAAGATCTGAAGAACTCTGGAAAATGTGTTAAGAAGGTTCTTTAAAACTCCTTATCCGTTTATCAAACATTCACTGAGCACCTAATATGTTGCATGCACTGTTGGGTGTTGAGGATTCAATAGTGAATGACAAAGATATGGTTTCGGACATCGGGGAGCCTTGACCATTCCAGGGGAGTTATTACTATTGATAGATCAAGTCATAAAAGCCAAGTATAATAAGCAAATTCCAAACTAGATTGCTTAGTTGGCTGAAGTAGAAGCATGCATTTGAATTATATGTTTATCTCAACGTCTCGGGCCCTCCCACCCCTCCCAACTTTTGCCTTAAACTCATCCATCCCTTGGCACCTAAAATGGCCTTTGAATAAATAGATTTCTTTTCAAGCTAAAGCTAAGTCAATAATTCACTTCTGGATTCCTAAGGGACTTATTTGAGGCTGCTCTCCATACAGCCAAAGAGTATTCATTAACATTTGGGAAGCCAGTCTGGGGAAAATTCCATTAAAAGGTATTCTTTATATTTTTTAATCTAAGAATTCTTTTCTAGGCACCCCCCAGGTTACTTGCTGAGCTCTGCTAATCTATAGCGTTTCATTAGTATTTATGAGTCTTGCATTATTAGCATTTCCAGAAAACAATCAAATATCTCCTTAGTGGCATGAATTAAAAGTGAGAACTTCCATGGAATGCAAAAGAAGACACACTTCGGCCCCTGGAAGTACATTCTAGCCTTTTGTTGGCTTTTGAATAGCACTGACACGGTTTAAAAAGTAATTCATCTGTTTTTGTAAGACCAACAATAGATGCCAACCAACCTCATCTGTCTGATTGTGGCTATGGGGGTGGGTGAGAGGAGAGAGAAGAGGGGAAAAGTTGCTTTCAATTTCTTTGAAACCAAATATTATTTACCTCTATATCCTCTGTCACAAGCCTCTATCCACCCACGTATGAGGTGTCAATGAAACAGTGATCCCAGAGCCAGAAGGTCTGGTTTTGTGCCTTGGGTCAACCTGCATGACCTTGGCGAATTACCAGACCTCAGCTACAAAATGAAGCTAATGAGCTTCCCTCATAATGACATTGTGGGGATCAAAAGGGTTCAATATATTTAATGCATTCTGTAAACTGTAAAATATTTACACAAATATAATCCATAAAAAGTGAGTTATCTTGAAATAACAATGGACTAATTCTAGTGCTGGGCTTTTCTTCCTCCTTCCTCACCTCCAAGTCAATCCCTATTGTCAAAGAATCATGGGCCCCCACCTCACTGAAATGAAAAGGTCTTCACAAGTAATCTCCCTGATATGGTTGTTCTGTAGGTCTGCAGCTGTTGCTCTAGACTCTGGCATCCAGAAATAGGATGGAGAGGGGTTGCTTGGGGAACATTTGAAGGCACCTGGAGGATTGCTGAGTTCATAGGTGAGGTGGAGGAGAACAGCTGGCCATCTACAGGCCCCAGCCTCCCTCCCAGGCTTTGGGACCCTTGGAAGTGTTATAGGCGTGGGTCATTCCACAGGGAGGTCTGCTTCAATCTCTGAGAGCCAAAAGCTACTGCAGGCTATGTTCAGGGCTGGCCCTGACACTACTGTTCTTTCCGGTGCTCTCCAAGAAGGGAGCAGGACATTCTATTCTGCATCAGCCTCTCATTGTTCTTGTTTGTTAGATAAAACAATACATGTAAAGCTCTAGAACAGTGTCTGTGAGACAGTAAGTACTTTCCGGAAAGGTTAATAATAAGGATCACATTGGCACCCAATTAGAATCCCTGAGACCAACTCCAGAGTGACCTCCAAATGGTACAAATCGTCACCCTTCTTGTAGGGGGAGGTGGGAGGTTCAGTTCTCTATGAGAACCTTAAGAGGCCCCTCTTCTGCGGCTGCTGACTCCTGGATTTGTGTGGGGGGCCATTTTATAACTGACAGTTGGGAGCAAAGACCTTCCCTTGGGCCTTTGCTCAGACGGCTCCATTGAGCTTTCTGCCTTGGGTTGCGCTGATCACTGTGCTTGCTTTAGCTCCTCTGCCCAGGATCCCAGGTGACAGCAGGATGGACTGTTGGCTATGAAGAGTCATTTAAGCAGTTAAAAATACAGATTCCTGCATCCTGCTCCTGGAGACCCTGATTCAGTCGGGTCTAGGATGGGCCCAGGAATTTATGTTTGTAGCAAGCAGCCCAAGTGTTTCTGGACAATTGTCAGGTTTGAGACCCATTGCATAAGCAAGTTGAGCAGCCGACCTTCATTTATGAGCACAGGAGCCATGTGCTAAATGAGGGAATGAATCATGGGTGAGGAGAGGGGGGAAGAAGTTTACCTCCACACACAGCAGCACAATGGCCAGCCTGGGGAGCCTCCTTCCACGTTACTTCTTATTCTGTGTTGTCAGGGGATCTCAGCCAGAACTGCTTTTCTAGAGGTCACGTTCAACGTAGTAAACAATCGCAGAACACCAGCCCTGTGCATTCAGATCCTGATCACTGCCCAGTCTAACAAGGGGGAGAAAGAAAAATAGAAGTATAGTTTGATGAGTTCTGTGGTCAAGTTCTGTGTAGGGGGGACATGGGAGCAGCATGGCAGAAGCAGCCAGCAGTCCTGCCTGGAGAGGGTTGAAGGAAGGTGATGAAAAGAAATGACCATCAGGATGAGCGTCTGAGCAGGCATCACGCAGTGTCTAATTACTGAGCACCTACTCCTGCTGGGAACTGTGTATCCAGAACAAACAAACCAGATCCCTGTCCTTTCTGTGCTCCAAGTCTAGTGTGGGAACCAAACCAAACATTCATCAAAGAACCATACAGGCAGGTGTGAAAGTGTAATTATGGTGAGTGCCATGAATGAGACCCCATGATGCTACAAAAGGGGTAACAGGGAGCTTAGGAAGGGTCTGATGAGGGATGACTGAGCTAAGATCCGAATGACAAAAACAGCAAACACACGGCTAGGGTGTCTGAAAAATCTTGAAACACAAAATAAACTTATTTTAAAGCATTTCCAAGTAATATGCTTGATAGGCTTTTCTTCAATCATCCAGTACCTTTTCAGGTGAAGTTCTCTACATTTAAAAAAATGAGTTCAATTGTTAATACACCGTAAAGTGTCCCCTCCAAAGTCTAGAAACATAGGCAAATAATATGTGTATTGTGCTTTTTATTAGATGAACAAATTAGACCCATTGCTGTCCCTGAAAACGACCCGAAGGGACAGTGTAGCTGACAGCAGCAGTGGTGGGGTGAGCGTGGATGGCGCGACCCATGAATGGCAGCCCCACACCACAGGACCTTGTAAGCCACGTGGAGGGCTAGAGTTTGCTGTGAGAGCCACAGGGTTTAAAGCAAGGAGGGGACATAATTGATGTGTATTTCATAAAGAACACTCTCTCTGAGGTGTGAGAGGACAGATGGGAGAGGGTGTAGGGGGAGGAAATGATCACAGTTGTCCAGGGAAACTGACCGCTGGGCCAAGGGTGATGGTGGCCGGAAAGGGTGGGATGATGGCGTAGCTCAGGTGTTTTCCAGCAGATGTGGGTGGCAGAACTCTCAGGCAGAGGGACACGAGAGGAGGTGTCCCTGGGTGTGCCCAACTTTCCTTCTTCTAACCCTAGTCTCCTATGAGGGCTCTGAGTCTGGACTGTATATGGATATTCTTTTCTTTTTTCTTTCCAAAACAGGAAAATCATCAGTCTCTACCTGACTCCTCACCATCTTTCCTGGGAGTTTAAAACATCTTATTCAACCCCAGGCCTCTCCACCCTGCCTGTCGAAACCTTGCCCCAGCCCTCAAACCATACTGCCTTGCAAAATCCCTGTGGTTACGATAATATCACACACTTCAGAAACCAAGGATCTCTGGCAGCGAGGGCATGAAGTGGAACCTCAGTCAGTAGTTATTAACTCGGCTGTTCTGGATATATATTTGCTTGATGGTTCTCACCTTGCTAACCTGGCATGCTCAGGTGCCCTCAAATAGATGTAAGTACTGTTTTTACAAATATGGTCTGATCACAGTAAATGATCTGCTTGCAGAATATTACATTTACTACTTAGACCCAGCTCTAGGCATTCTGAAACAGGTATCTACATTTTCCCCAATTTAATGAATTGCTTCAAATAACTAGTCCTAACACAAAGTCGGAAGCTCTTTTTTCCCCCCAGAGTATATATGATGCGTAACTAGATATTGAGTATTAAAGGAAAATAGATAGAATTTTCCCTCAGAATTGATGTTACAATTATGGTTGCAATTTTGAACAAAAGCACAAATAGAGCATCAATAGAAAAATGATTAAGGCACCATGGTTATTTAATAAAATGATGCTTTATCGTGTAAACATTCTGGATTAGAAGACTCCTGAAATGGGCCATCTGGTTGATTATCTTACTTTACTGATGGGAAATCTGGGACCAAAGAGACTGCATCTTGCAGGAGATTACTCAGCTAGTGGCTAGTACAGCCAGGGCCAGAACCAATGTCTTCTGAGGCCCAGGTTACCTTTCTGCCAGGTCTCTTCTACAAACATCCTTAAAAATAAGCATTGACACAGTGCTTTGCAAGATGCCCACTATATTCTCTTTCTGAGCACAAGTGTGACCATACTTCTCAGCCCCTTATGTCTCTGTGGGGCCATGTGACTGAGTTCCAGCCAAGGAAACGTGGCTCCCGAAATCTTCTCATGGGACCTCCCTGTTCTCTCTCTGCTTGCTCATTGGCTGGCCAGATGCAGAGCATCCAGGGGAGGACTCCAAGAGCCCTGGGGATGGCAGAGACGGGAGGTGTTCCTGAATGACTGCGTGGAGCAGAGCACCCCTGCTGACCACAGTGAAAAATGAAATGGGTTAGAATAAACTTTTGTTGGGTGAAGCCACTGAGATTTGGGGATTTTCTGTTATAGCAGTTAGCCTATCCTGCCTAATACAAGTGACAAAAAAGCTAGTTGCTAATGATTATTAATTACCATTGCATATATAATCCCTAGAATGATTTGCTTATAACAAATGTGCAATGTGTTCAACAACTCTTCTATAGGGCAACTTTGGCCCAAGAGGGGTTTACCTTAGTGCTTTTGAGCAGTGGTTCGGGGACCAGATATCCTGGGTCCAAATTCTGGCTCTCCTACTCACTAGCTGTATCACATCAGGCAGGTTAACCTCTCTCTGGGGCTCTGTTTTCTCATTTGTAGAATGGCATTGACAATAATAGGATGTTGTGAGAATGAAATGAGTCAGTAGAAGTAGAGTGCCTCAGAGCCTTGCCTGGCAATAAAAGTTAGTCCTGATTGTTTGATCCCAAACAAATAGGCTGGCCAAAGTAAACATCCCTTGACTCCTTAGCTAATGATGGTTTTATTTGTCTTTTTCAAATGTGAGATGGTTCTGGAGTCATGACTTTGATTATGTAGGTCTCCTTTACAAGGCATTTTCTCTTTTCTCTAGTTTTCCTGCGGTAGACTAAATTAGTTCATTCATCATTCTCTTTCAGGGCGACCATTTCAGAATGGAAATATGGATAAGCATCACTCAGGAGCTGAATTATAAGGGTTTAGATATAGTTCCTTCCCCTCTCTGCAGGGCTCTCCCAAGATTGTGTGGAGTAGGACACAGAAGCCTCCTTCCTTACCCCCACACCAAACTGCCCTTTCGTCTTTTCCTACTTTCCCTTCTTTCCTTCCCCCAATGTATTTAATGAGCTTCTAGGATGTGTCAGTTCTTGTCCTGGTACCGTGGGTATAGTCATGCATAAGATAGACATTTTGTTTGTGCACTTCTTGTTATGTCTCTTCTCCAGGTAGAAAGTATACATGTTAGTGCAATAAAGGAAATAATTGGAGTGGCCTCTGCAGAGGTGACTCTGAACTGAGATCTCGGGGTGCTGAGGACCAAGTGTGCACAGCGCTAAGGGCAGGACCTTGGGTAGCAGGAACATTAAGGGTGAGAGCTCTGAAGTGGGAAAGAGCAGGCACATCCGTGAGAGAGGGCAGCCAGTGCGGCTGAACCATGGTGAGCATCGTAAGTAAAGCAGGGCTTAGAGCGAGGGGGACTTGGGCCCTGTGGGTATGGAAAGGCACAGAAAGGTGCCTTCCGCTTTGTCCCCATTGTTACCTTATTTGTCCAGGTCTTCAAATGACCTCTAGTTTTTCCTTCTTTCAATTCGTCTTTCTAAAATCTGGATGTAACGTGCACTCCCTGCGCACCCCTCGCTTGGCTGCTTACCACTTGTATGATAATCACACCTCCTTAGCAAGGAGGACTCGCTGATGATCCAACTCTCCTATTACCGCAGCCTCGCCTTCCTCCACCACCCCCACCACCCTAGCTGTTTATCACATCATAGGTGCTAATCAACATGGGACAAATAAATGAATTCCTTCAACACTTAGACTAAGCTTCTCTCCTCAGCTTTGCCTCCCCACCCCTACCTCATCAGCTGGTCCTACCTGCTCTCTCTTTGTGTCCTGACTCCATTCACTTCCCACCATTTCCATGGTGAAGCCATTGCTACCTCTCACCTGGGTTACTGCAGCAGCTTCTAACCAATCTCTCTGGTTTTGCTCCTCCCTCCCTGCGGCCTGTTCTCCCCACTAGAGCCAGATCATATCGCCCCCAGGCCCTGCTCACGCCTCCTGGCTTCCTGTCACTAGAAGGATGACATCTAAACTCTTTCTCATATCCCCAGGCCCTGCCATCATCTGGCCCCTGCCTCCTCTGGACCTCATCTGGTATTCTCTTCTCTCCCATTCACTGTGGGCTAGACGCACCTACTCCTGGACTGTCAGCTCGCTCAGGACCCTATTTGTCCCTTCGCCTGGTATGGTTTTCCTCAGATCTTGGCGTGATTGCTTCACAACGATTGTGTCAGCTCAAATACATTTTCATACAAATTTCCTCCTGCGTTACCTCATCAGGAGGCCTTTTCTAATGGAGTATGGTAATCTAATGTCGCCCAACCCCCAGCCAACCCCTATCTCACCATCCTGCCCTACTGCCTTGGTGATACTCCTCACTTTGAAATTTCTCAGTCACTTACAATGCTGCTGTCACACTGGTTTCCACGTTTACTGCCTGTCTTCCTCCATTAGAATATAAGCTCCATGAGAGCAGGGCCCTGCCTGTCCTGTTCTGTTTGGATGCCCAGAGTCTGGCATGTAGCTGAATGAATGAATGAATGAATGAATAAGTGAAGTTAATTCAAGGGTTCTAAAAAAATGAGGTCTTGAATAATCATCTGTCAGGTAAACCAGGTCACTGGGGAGAAAGAGTAGAAGCACCAAAGGGCATAGAAAAGTGACCATCAGTCACACTGTGGCTGGACTTTGATGATAATTACCCACCCGCAGATTGTGCTGTCCAGCCAGATCTTCCAGCCATGAAAACTCACTGGAGGGAGAAATAATGATCAAGAAAATCTCCTATCACTGAGAGCAGTAGAAAGTGGGGGCAGGGGTGAGGGTTTTATCAGCTCCTAAATTATCATCTACCTTCCTTTTGCTCAGTTACAAAGAGCCCATTGTAGCTGGGACTTTCTGATAACAAGGGATTCTTTCCTAATTACTATATGCTCTATTTCAGGTTCAGCAGAAAAGAAAATTAAAAAGCTCCATTTCACTTTGGGTTCAAATGAGTCAATCTTTCAGTCAGTCAAGTATTAATTAAGACATGCTAGGAAATACGGGGGAGGTAAAAGACATCCTCTCTTGTCTCAACGATGATACCAGGGAAATAATTAGAGAATGATTTAAGAATGATGAAAAGAATTTTAAAAAGGCTTCATGTGGACTTTCTTTGATTTTCTATTATGGAAGGTCTGGAATCTCCAGTTCCTTTATACTTCTTTACTCTTTTCCCTTTCCTCTTTCCTTCCTTTTCTCTCTTTTCATCCCTAATTATCTTTCTCCAAAGGGTCCAGACTATACACTCTAAGAATAGTTAGTTCTCCTCATGTTACCCTTAGGATTAATCATGTGAAATTATGTCTGATTCCCTGAAAATTCCAGCTGTACTAAATGTGAGTGAATACAGTTTCTCCAGTCTGTTAGCAAGTCAACTTCCTCATATTTACCTCCTCAAGATCAAGGAAATTTCCTAATTTTTCTTCTCATATGCCAGATAACTTGTAGTCAAGAATTTTGCCAGCCTGGGCAACACAGCAAGAACCTATCTCTACAAAAATAAAAATTAAAAAAATTAGCCAAGTGTGGTAGCACATGCCAATAGTTCCAGTTACTCAGGAGGCTGAGGCAGGAGGATCACTTGAGCCCGGGAGTTTGAGGTTACAGTGATTGCACCACTGCACTCCAGCCCGGGTGACAGAGTGAGCCTTTGTCTCTAAAATAAAAAACAAACCAAAAAAAAAACCTGTCTCCACCACTAACATGGTATGGGTCTGGGGAACATTCACTTAAGTGTTTTTTCCATTTATTCTTCTGTAAACAAGGATATTACCATCTTTCTCAGAGGGCTAGGTGTTTTATTCACGGTGTTACATCATTTTACTCTCAGTATCTGGCACAGGGCCTGGTAGAAAGTGGACTGGCAGTAAGTACTTGCTGAATGGATGACTGAATGAATGCATTGCTGAGCAGAGTAAATGAGATAATGTGTGTGAAGCATGTTGTGTAAGTATATTTCACACAGTGGGTGCCTTAAAATTGCCTTGACAACTGTAAAACACTATATTTATTATTATACTATTCACATTGTGTGAAAGGTGAAAACATCCATTTGTGAATTATTTTGCTCTAATTAGAGTTTGATCAGCTTTTCACTGAATTGGCGTAGAGAATGAGTTAATCAGCCCCTAGTCAATCAGGGCAGCCACCTTTGCCTCTCCCCTGCTTTCCTGCTAACTTTATTTCCATTCACTCCCAGTTGCTTCTCCCTCTCCCAGCCCTCCTGACCGCCAGGATCGCACTTCTCAGGGAGCCTTGTGTTGTCCATCACTATCAATTTTCTCCTCTTCATTTCAGCTAGAATGCTCATTTGTTTTCTTTTGACAGTCCTCTTTTGACTTAAATACTTCAGGAGGCCAAAAATCTCAAAACAGAGGGTTGGCAAAAGTCTTATCACCTTTCACACAAACGGGGAATGATCTGTTGAATCAAAAAGCCACCATTTGCTGAGTTCTTACTAAGTGTGCAACTCTGTGTGTGGAATCAAGGGTTTACAGACATGGTCTCCATTCAACAACTCAAGAGGTAGGCTTTTCCTATGCCCATTCTACAGATGAGGAAACTGAGGCTGTGAGAGATTAAGCAATTCGCCCAAAGACATGGAGCTACTCAAGCACAGAAAGAGGTCTGACTCTAGTCCTCTCTGAGTCCAAAGATCCTGCTGTAACCACCATTCTCAGAATGCTGAGGACTTTAATTTCTGGATCTTCCAAGATGATGGGGTGTTCATCCAACTATTCATCCATCAGCATGTAAAAGCCTGCCACGTGCGTCACACCCTGTGGGTGCACTCTTGATTACGATGCCTTCCGTGACCTCAAGGAGCTCATGTTTTAATAGGACCAAACATGTTGAATAGAAGTGCAATACAACATCCCACATAATATATATCACCCCATATATGCTGGGGCCCCGAGGCATGAAACTCCACTAAATAGGCGTAGCACTCATTGGCAGTCTGGGAGCTATATCCAACCCCCAGGCACTTTTACTTTGTATTATTTTTCTGCTTCCTTCGGTTTCATATCAAATTCTCAATCTTTAGGACTCAATGTGGTCCTAAGATTTGGCCACACTAACCTCCCACAGGGCCACAATCTGCTGGAGCTTTAAAAGGGCCTGTGTTCTCTCCATTCCCCGACCCCACACCCCAGTCCCCATCCTGCCTGCTTCACCCAGTCCTGTTCACCCACCTGGTCCCTGGAAGCATTTTAAGCTCATCTCCCCTGGATTTAACTCACTCAGGAGTAGGCACTATGGTACATGTTCTCTGTGCTGTCATCTATGTAGAGAAGAGCCATGCAGGGGGCTTAAAAAATATAAATGAGGACAAAAGGCAAGCCTCACATAGCAGATTTAACCTCCAGTTTGATGGACTGATCCTGATCTGTGGTTAATCAGACAAATGATAAGGGTGAGGGATATGTGCAAGAGGAATTAATGCATATCAAAACGCCCCTGGGCACAATACAAACAGCTGGCCCAAGGGTGCAATTAAGCGAGGAGTCAGAGGACCCTCTCCTAGTCCCAGTTCAGTTGTCCTCCAGGCCTTTGACCTTGGGCAAAATCAGTTAAGCTTTCTGAGCCCTTTCCTCATCTGAGAAATGAGGTTATCACTCAACCTGGATATCTCTCAAGATTATTGTGAAGAACAGACAAAACATGTGGAAGAACACTGAGCAGGGAAAATTGCAATCTCAATGCAAGGTAGTGGTATTTTAGGGGATTATATTAAAAGGCTGAATTAAAGCTCAAAGTAGAAAACTGAGCTTCTCTTACTGATGCAGTCCTCCACCCTCCTATCCCCTCTCTTCCCCCCAGTCTGTAGTTATTAGAAGCTACATTTCCAATATGGAGAATTCATAGGGGAACTCTAATACCACTCACACTTCTGTTCGTCATCTGTATGTATATATTATATACATATACACACACACACATGATCTGACCACATCCTGGTATTAGTGCTAATGAAACCTGTAGCCATGGTTACAGTGAACTATCTTGGTTATACAGTTCTCATTTTCATTTTTCAAAATAGTTTGGTAAAGGATTTTGGAGCCAATGTTTGTGGGTGTGGTAAAGTGTCTAGGTGAAGTTTTGTTTTTGGAGAGCCAGAGCCAAGGCTCTGAGGTCATCTGTGAGTTAGGAGTGGTTTAGCGGGGCGTTGCCTTTTCTGTCCCACAAATAAAGGGAAACCTCTGCTTCTGGCCGACTCCAATAACTGATGCTTAAGTGTTCAAACGTCATATCCTCTTGGAAGGAAAAGGTGTTTTTTGAAAAAGCATGAGAACAACCAAACACTTGTGTCATTCAGGGTCTCCCTGCCACACAGGTGGTAATTAAAAGTTGCATAATTCTCTTTACTATTAGAGATGGGAACTTAAGAGTTCTGCAAACTTTGTGGCAATAACAGGATGACTGACATATTTCTTTTCGTTAGTGGTGGTGGGGGAGACATTTACAGGCTGGAGCAGCTGAAAACTAACGGAGTGGCAAAAATATACAGTTATGCAACTCAAAAGCGATACAGATATAGTTCTATTTTCCTTTCCATTTTGTCCCTTCGTTTAATGTTAACAAAATTTCTGGGCAATTAAAAGCCAAAAGCTACCTTACTGCAATATTAAGTCTTAAAATGCAAAGATCAAATCATAGAGGGAGTGAGCATAAATATTCTCATTACAAATAACCCACCTCTGTGGAATGTTCAGTGTGGTGGATTTCAGATTTGCCAGGCTTTGGGTTGCAGCTTCTGCCTCAGAGGGTGGGCTGTGCAGAGGAGTTCATGTGTCTGAGGATAAATCTTTATTTCCTCTCTGCATGGGCTTAAATCTGCATTCCTAATGTTGCAGGGGGTGTTCTTTTTTTATGGTTTTGATAAGTAATGGTTGATGAATGCAGAGAACATATATGAGTGAGCTAAAATACTTATTGAATACCCATCCAGTGTCAGGTTAAGTAGCGTGCCTTTTTTTTTTTTTTTTTGCTTCAGCACCTTCTTTCTTTGATACAGATGACATATGCTTAGTCTCATCACGTGCAGCTTTAGTTGCCTGCGTGCAGATATTGTTATCCCTAAGAACAGCCGTCACCTCTTCCCTGATGCCCTCAGCATGCCCAAACGTTTTCCACTCCATCCTTGAAATGCCGTTCCCAAAGGAGATGGCAGGTATTGCGAATTCTTGAATTGGGAGTATGTATGGAAGAAACTGCTTAAGCTGGGGATTGCAGGGGGGTGTCCCATATTGCAGGGGGAACCCCCCTCGACACAGGGTTCCCTCAGCCTCATCCCCTCATTCCTTCCCGTCCACCACCTCTGCTCCATCCATGCCTGGTGACCTCAAGGCTTTGTGGGAGAACCTCTGGAAAGTACTTAAGGCCACTGGGAGCCGGTGGGGATGGTCAGAGAGGCCAGGGAACTCAGCCCTTGTCTCTGAGCTCTCCATGGTGTGGCCTCAGGGCTGAGCTATCTGCAGGCTGCCCACCAGACTTTAGGCTTTATCTCCCCTTAGCAGCCCAGACATATGTTTTATCAGACCAACCCTCAAAGTATCAGGGTCTTGAAGAAGTAACATGTTAGGTGGGAGTGCTTTGATAGAGCAAGATATTCTGAATGTTAGACTCTACACATGACAGTTAGAAGGCAGAAGATGCCCTAGGGATGGCAGTTGGCCTAGAGCAGCCAGAGAAGAAAGTGGATGTCCTTGTAGTGCCTCATAGGGGTAGGCAGTTATGCTTCTCAGTGGAGAATCTGTGGGGCCTAGGCCCCCTGTTCTGGCTTTGACTTTTATCTGATTTTACTTATTCACATTCTCGTAACTTGCCCTAGGAGCCAAATTCTTGGCTCAAGGGTACTTTGAGTGCACAGGAAGCTAATGGATTGAGGAATGAGAAGCAGTTATGACTCACTCAGTGTGTGTCCTTGGGAAGGTCACTCAGCTGCTTTGAGTCTCAGTTTCTTCATCTCCAAAATGGGGAAAAATCTAGAAGAATACACAAGAAAATGATAGCATGTACTGCCCCTTTGGAGGGAAATTGGGGGCAGTGCTGGAAGGGAGACTGGCTTTTTCTCTCATTCCTTTGGTACCATTCTGAATGTCTGATCACATGTATACACTTTCTAAATTAAACCAACAAGTGGAAGTGAGTACCTGCTCACAGGGTCCTTAGGTAAAAGCACAGAGTGCATGTAATGTGTGTCTGGGCGGTTAGGAACTGTACAAATATTTAGAGTCATAATTGGTATTATTCCCAGCAGTTGCAGGGGTATGGCAAAAAAAAAAAAAAGTCACTCCTCAATTCCGCCAGATAGTCAAAGTGGCCTGAAATTCTTGGGAAATTTGGTCCAATGTTGGGAGGTCTTCCTGCCTCCAACCCAGAATGGCTGGATGGAGACCACTCCTAAATCCTCTCCACAACCAGGCCAGCCCCTTCACCTACTTGTGTAGTGGAGCTGAGGCCGCTGCTGGGTAACTTGTGTCCTCCATGTGTACAAATGACCCCAGATTTCCAAGGGCTAGCCAGCATGTCCACTCTGCTGAGCAAGTTCTGACAAGCACATTCCATCCATTGCCAGGAGGCAGGGGGCAGCACCTTCAGTGTGAGCAGAGGGAATGGTACCTACATTTGTGGCTGCCTTTTGCTTGGCCTCTGAGGCTGGGGAGAGCTTTGTATAAAATGTGTGTGAGTCTCCCTTAGGTTGTTTACTGAGTCCCTATAATAAAAATAATGCTGCAAGCATATTGTTCTTTATACATGAAGAGGCTAATAGCACTAATAACAACTGTTTGCATCAATAAAATATGCCATTTGAATGATTTTTCCTGTAGTTGCATGTGGATTTCGCGGTCAAGAAGTATTAGTTAAGTATTTACTAGTTAACTGACATAGTGCTGGAGGGGGAAAAAGAACTGTACCAACTGGTTCTTATCCTAAAAGAGTTTCTTCATGAACCTTAGAGCACTGAAGTCCTGCTCTGCTTAGCCAAGTGGTAGGGCAAGTCATAGAGCTTCATGAGCCTCAGGCTCCTGGTTTCTAAGATGGGAAGACAATGATGATAACATCAATTGCCCTCACTATTCAGTGTGGTTGTGAAAGTCAAATGATAATATATATGAGAGTTCTTTGTAAACTGAAAATGTCCTGCAAAGTTGAGTTTCAAAAATAATAGTAACTAAATACTAAACTAAATACCAGAAAGTGACAAAATGCAGATACTGTTAGAAAGGAGAGAGATCAATGCTGGCTTAGGTTTTATCAGAGCGGGGGACAGGGGGCGGGGGACATCATGGAGGAGAGGGAGGCTGTGCCAGCTCCTGGGCTGTGTGATTACATGGAGGGCTGGACATTCTGGTGGGGGAAAAGGGTGAGTTGGGGTGAGCTACATAGGTTGGAAAAGCCAGAACAGAGGTACAGAGGCCAACAGGTACAGAGTTCGAGATGGGGATGGCAGCGAAGAAGCCTTCTAAGGAAGAGTGAGAACTGAGGTGGCACAGGCAAGCTTGGTGAGATCACAGGGGGCTTTGAAAGCCTAACATGGGGCTGGTGCAACAGCCTCAAGGAGGCCCTGAAAGTTGTGAGCAGAGGAGACCTAATAGCCTCACTGTTTCAGTGGCCACATTCTCTTACCTGACCTTGCTTGTGATGGAAAGTACACCCTACCAGAGCTCGGGATTATGCACGATTAAGCTCCCAGCCATGGGCTCACTGGCAATCTGCCCTAACCAGTCAGGCAGAGTAATCACAGATACCACAATTAAAAAAAACTTTTATTAATAGCATCCGTTCTCCCTTAGACAAAAATCTAATTATAAACCGAAATGAAATATCACCAAACCAATCAGAAGGAAATGGCTATTTATCTCTTGATCCCTTGGGAATAGGGGGCGAGGGATAAAAACAGGATGCAATCAGTTCTCCCTCCTTCAAACTGGCACCCAGCTGGGCTTGGGTTTATTTATGATTGGTGAAAGTCCGATCAATATCCTACACTGATAACTTAGTTTAGTTTTTTGAAGGCTCCTGAAAACATTGCTTCCTTCAATCTACTGTAATTTGTAGAGGGGAGGGATCTCTTGCCCTATTTCACAGATGAATAATCTTTTCACAGTAAAAGTTTGTTCCAAATTTGTTCAAAATTGTAAAGCTGGTTAGTGGCCAATGGCACACAGGGCTCTAGTTTTCCACTTCCCCATGAGATGCTTTCTGCACTAAAGTAACTCCTAAAATGCAATGAGGGCAGCAAGCAGTGGCAACCAATCCCCTTCACATTTTACAAAGCCTCCCATTTCTCAAACTCTGTGAGATATGGGGTTCCCCTCCAGCTTTGGATCCTTATGCAACCGTAGCTGTCTCTCACCCCACCCCCATCCACTGCCCTGTACCCCATCTCCTGGCCTCTATTCAACATTGCTTCCCTGAGGAAACCTTCCTTGACCTCATTACAGGTCAGAGCCCCTGCTCTGTGCCCTTCGCCATATCTATATTGTCGCTACCACCCATAATCTGTGGTAGGATAATTGTTTAATCATTGTTCTTCCTTTCTAGATGGAATCTATTCCCATCATGGCATCCTCTGCATCTGGGACATATTTTGCCCTTGGGAAATATGTGCTGAATTAACAAATGAACATGTTTATAGATGAAGAAGCTCTGAGGTTCACTGAAATTAAATGACTCGTCTAAGGTCTCATACCTAAGAAAAGATCATGTGCCAATTCCTCTACCTCTAAATAGCCAGTTTTCCTTCTGCTGTGCCACACTAGTTTCTAGGTTCATACAGATCATGTTGGTCAGTTAGAAGGAGATACCCAGGAAAATAAAGTCTGCCAGTTGAAATGTCAATATTTTGGGTTTGGAGAGCTCTTTCAGCCTGGGCAGTATGCTCAAATACCAGGTATTCTTGGGTGCTCCTGAGTCTCAGATCTCTTTCGGAGACTGGCTACTTTTTAATCTCCAGTGAGGCTGTCAGGACTAAGAAACAGATGAGAGCAGCTAAGGCTCAACTTCCAAGGAACATTGGTCTCAAATGGACATCAAGCTTTGTTTTCATGGGGTGCCATGTTGAATATCAAGATTACATCACTTGGAAGTGAGACTACCCCCATGTTGTTAGAAAGCCCTGACTGGCTGTGTTTCTGACTTCTTGGTGTTCTTAATTTTTTACTTTTTAAAAAGATACAGGGTCTCACTCTGTTACCCAGGCTAGTGTGCAGTGGCACGATCACTGTAACCTTGAATTCCTGGGCTCAGGCAATCCTCCTGCCTCAGCCTCCCAAGTAGCTGGGACTGCAGGCGTGCACCGCCACACCTGGCTAATTTATTATTATTATTATTATTATTTTGGTAGAGACAGGGTCTTCCTATGTTGCCCAGGCTGGTCTTGAACTCCTGGCCTCAAGTTAACCTCCTGCTTCAGCCTCCCAAAGTGCTGGGAGTACAGGCGTGAGACGCTGCGCTTGGCCTCTGTGTGTTCTTCAATTGGTATGATTTCATTTGGTAATTTCTGGTTGCAAAGTCAACTGAGTAGAGTATGTGTGTACGTAGGGGGGCTCACTACCTCACTGTTATTACTGTAAAAAGACCTCCCTGCTTTTTCCTGGAGGGAGGAATTTCCTTTGCTGGCTTTTTCTTCCTTCACTGATTCTGGGTTGTTGACACCAATGTGGCCGAGGAAGCCAAGAACGTCCATTTCCATTCTCTGCTGTACAGCAGCAAATTATTCAATTCAACTCACATTTGTTGAGCATCTACTATGTGCATGAAGAACTTCCCTCTCTTCTAAGGCTTTCCCAGATAATGCTGCCTAGTGAGAAGTAGAAAACTTGCTAGCTATCTGGGTAAGGAAATCAGAATTGAACTTTTCTTCTTCTGATAGAGACTTTGGGAATAAAGTCAAAGAATTTATTTTTTTTTGTTGGGGAACTGGGCAAGCACAGGCAAAGTACCATAAGGCATGACTGGTTCAGTGTCCCAAGGGAAATTCAAACAAATGCTTATGGAAGCAGCAAGGAGGGAGCCGTTAATTCCAATGAGGAATCCAGGGCAGACTTCGATGAGGGTGTGATTTGAGTTGGCATCTACAAGGTGCATAGATGGGAAAGAAAGGTGATTCCAGGCTGCTCAAGAAACTGAACTGGCTCAGGGAAAGAATCCAGTCAAAGTGGCCTATGTTCCAACTCAGCTCTAGAGGCCTCTAACCTCCCGATGTTATGGCCGCAACGCTAAAACAGCTCACTCCACCTGACCCCCTCTCCCAGGGTCTTCTCGCAGCCACTGCTTTAATTGCCATGGCATTCCAGGGACCAGCCCAGCACCTGAAGGGGATTCTTCAAGGTTCTGGCCCTAGGAGGAGGCTGCTCCTGATGTTCTCTCCCTCCATACCTCATAACATGTTATGACTTGAGTGTCCGGGGTTAGGGCCGTGGACAGGAGTGACTGATGACATACTGGGCTAAAGGACATTCAGGGCTACAATTTCAAATTGTTTTCACATTTCACTGTGAAGGCAGATTACTGTGTTAAGGAAACTTGAGTGTATAGTGAGTTTTTTGCCTCCTCCCTGTCCCTCACCCTTACCCCAACTACATTTTATCTCTTTATACAGCATATCCTTACATTTGACGATAATTCTGACTTCAAATCGGGTGTCACAAGGCCCTGGGTAACCAAAGCCAGTTCCACTTGGCTCACATTCAAAGGGATCCCTCTTTCCCTGCCTCCTCCCCCACACTCAGCCTGCCAACATTTAGCACAAAGTTTGTGGAAACCAAATGACATTTTGCCCTAAGAGTCAAGCCTAGATCGGCCCATGGTCAGAGGTTGTACAACAGAAGCCCAGGAGGCAGCTGCCACCAGAGAGCAGGTTGTGTTTGATCTGCAGCTCTCAGTCTATGCTCTCACCCAGCTTGTGTGACCCTCTCAGATGGACTAGCCTGGGTCAAAGCCTGGTCCCACCACACACTGGCTTCTGAACATGGAAAGTCCCTTTCCCTCTCTGTGCCTTAGTTTCCTCAACTATAAAAGGGGGATAAGAATAGACCCTCTCTCGTAGGATTGTTGTGGGAACCAGAGGAGTTAAATACTCTGTGTGACGTGGGTGAAACAGTGCCTGGCACAGAGCACATCTTCAGTACATGTTGGCTTTACCTGTCAGGCACCCTGTAGGCATCTGAGCTTGTGACCTCTGCTGGGACCCAAAGCTGAGGAGCTCGAGTATGCAAAAGGGACGACAGGGATGAATCCTGTGTGCATCGTGGAAAGACACTACTGTTTCAATATTTCAGAGCGAGTGAGGAATGCTCAGGCCTGTAAAACTGAGACAAAGTACCCTCTAAATAGGCGAGAAAAAGGAGGATTTGTTAGCCCCGGGGCCATTTTCTGGAATCATGTGTAGCACAGAGATATCATAGTTGAAAATTTTTTTCCTTCTCTACCACCTCACCTCCCTGACAATGCTTGCTCACTGATAGTACAGAGGCTGCTCCTGTCTGCTTTCCCACTCCACATTAAGCTATTACAGAGCTTTCTCCTTTGGGTATCCCCAGGGTGTTCAGTGTTGGCACATATTAGATGTACAATACACGCTTTTTGATTAAGTAACTGACTGACTGGTTATGGTCTGGGGGGGATGAGAAAGAACCAGAGTGAAGAGTATCTCTGTGACGGCTATGCTATCTCCATGGGCCAGGAAGCCCACATTCACTTCTGGCACCCCAAGCTCTCATACCTATGCAAGCTTCTTGTAGGCCCCTGCAGAGTCAGGTGATGGGGTGGGATAGCAGGGTAGGCCTCCAGCAGGGTGAGGGGGCCAGGACTCGGGCCTGGGCAGAGCAGGAAGACCTTGCAATGGGCTGAGCTTTCACAGTTGGGGTTGCAGCCCACAGCAGCAGCTTATGGTTCAGGTAAGTTGGTCGGACATCTGGGGAGCCAGTGGAACAAGGGTGAAGCAGGACTCAGGGATTCCAGAATGGCACAGCCACAGCCTGAGCAGTGGGTGAAGAGATGGCCGCACTAGCGAGCAGAGATCCCAGGATAGACTAATCCCAGGAACGGGCTTTTCTCACAGCTCTCAATGAGAGGGGCAGGGCTTGTAGCAAGGTGCTTGCAGGCTCCTGGGTGGCAGGTGGTAGGTGGTAGGTCCTTGAGGGTGGAATCTGTGCCTGCGTTTTGTTTTGTTTTTTAAAAATTCTCCACAGCCTCTAGTATAGTGTCAGGTACACACAGAAGAGATTGAGAACTGTGTATGGGAAAAAATGGAAGCAGCCAGAGTCATGTCCGGGCAGCTTCTGCCATGTAAAGCAAAGCTACCAGGCCTCTTAGGAGTCCTCAAAATTCTCTTTATGCAAAGAGGAGTTGCAGATGACTGACCAAAAGTGATACACCCTGACAGTGCCTGGGAGAGAGGAGTGAGAATTACCAACTGGACAGAGTCTAGACCTTCCCATGAAGTTACTGCTTCTTGTACCTGCCAGCTGAGATGAATTGGCAAATATATGTATAGCCATATGCTATGAATCTTTGAGTAATAATAAACCTTGAATTGAAAAGGAGAAATTAGAGTTTAGGGAAGAGGTTTCCCAGTTCATTTCTTCTCTGGGGTCTCATGTCACATTACAGGGTCTCTTCCCTGGGCATGGGCTGACCTCACACAGTGCCACCAGAAGGCCTCCTGCCCCGCTCCCTACCCTTCTTCTCTCTCTTCCCTTGTCTTATTCTCATGCACACAGTGTCTGTTCAGAGATAGAGGACAGCCAAAGCCATTGGAGGCCTTTTCTCATCTCCTTTCCCCATCGCAGGACACATCTGTTTTGAGAAAGCCTGTGAGTTTTGAAATATAGGACCCAGGCATAGGAGTTCCATGACAGTGTGACAGGGCTGGGAGTTCCTTTTACGGAAGCACACGTTTATGAACCTATGTTTAATAAGTGGCAACTGTGTGCCAGACACTGTGCACTGGCAATGCAATGATGGAATAATGAAGTCAAAGGGTACCTGGGGAGGGTCAAACATTATCAATGATCCCACGGGGTTATCAAGAAAATAAGAGACTTAGATTTCATCTCCTTTGAAAATTCTACAGCTTAGGGCCAGCATAAGTGCTCTACCTCTGTGTCCCTGTCATGATGCCTATCATAGCTTTTGTAACACTGCGTTATAACTGCCTCTTGACCTATCTGTCTGCCAAAATGACTGCAATGCCCTGAGAAACAGAATGGCTTCTTATTCATCAGTGGTGGCAGCTGCAGAGTTCCCTTGTAGGAGCTGGGGAAGAGCACTTAGCTTTTGGTGGAGACCTCAATTTCTTCTTCTATAAAATAGGGATGTTACAGGTTGAATATCCCTAATCCGAAAATCCAAAACCCCAAATGCTCCAAAATCTAAAAGTTTTTGAGTGCTGATAGGACACTGAAATGCACATTGGGACTTTGAATAGGGATGCTGAACTGGTAATTCCAGTAAAATAAAAATATTCTAAAATCTGAAAAAAAAATCTGAAATCCAAAACATGTCCAGTCCCAAGCATTTTGGATAAGAAATACTCAACCTGTAGTAGTACCTATTTTGTTGAGTTGACGTGAGGGTTAAATAAGGGAAAATAGGTAAAGCACTTAATGTTATCCCCAGCACAGATAGAGTACCCCATAAATATTGCTGTTGCTAGCTGTTGCTTCCTACTCAGTTATACCAAGAAGGGGCTTTAGTTTACCCCCAAATATTTTCTGGGGCTTTAGTTTACCCCCAAATATTTTCTATCTCGAACATCCAAATACTCCCGAATCTCTAGGGCAATGAGAGGCAGTATTTAATATCTTTTATTAAAGCATAAGGTCAAATGCATCAAATAAGAGACCAGACAGGAAAAGGTATGCCACTTAATATGTGTATTATCTTCAAGAAAGGAAAATGAATTTATAAGTATGTTGATAAAAGTGTGGGGGAAAGGAAAGCAGTTTCGCAACTCCTCAAAAAAGGTAAAGGTAAGAATTACCATATGATCCACCAATTCCATTCCTAGGTTTATGCCCAAAAGAACTGAAAACAGGTATTCAAACAAATCCTTGTTCACAGCACACTATTCACAATAGCCACAAGGTGGAAACAACTCAGATGTCGGTCAACGAATAAATAGATAAACTATTATGGTATATGCACACAATGGAATATGATTCAGCCATAAAAAGGAATGAAGTACCAATACATGCTACAACATACATCAACCCTGAAAACATGTTAAGTGGAAAAGGCCAGTAGCAAAAGGTCACATATTATGTGATTCTATTAATATTAAATATCTAGAATAAGCAACTCCATAGAGGTAGCATGCAGACTGGTGGTTGCTTGGGGCTGGGAAAAGGGAGCAATAGGAAGAAATTTCTTAATGAGGATGGGGTTTTATTTTGGGGTGATGAAAATGTTTTGAAACTAGATGGAGGGGCAATTGCACAACATTCTGAATGTACTAAATGCCACTAAGCTATTCACTTTAAAATGGTTAATTTTATGTAACATAAATTTCACCTCAATTAAAAAAATGCAAGAGGAAATAAAATTTCTGGAAAACTAATAGATGTCACATGGGAGAGAATGGCAGAGTTTCCCTTATTAATTGTTTGAGAAATATAAAATGTTGTCTGTGATCTCTTTAGCGTGTATTTATTCATCAATTCCAATGCCAAGTGTTGAATGACCACATGCCCAGTGGTTTAAGTACTTTTCCCCTTACCCTCAGGCCCTACCTTGAAGGAATAATATTTTATAAACCACCAAAATCTTATTCCTGGAAAATGTCAGTCAGGAGCATCCGACCTTCTTCCCCTGTGACACATGCTTTGTGACTGTGTCTCCTCCCTTGTTCCAGACAGTGTGGAGGACTGCAGTGCTTCTGTCTGGAAATGAGGTGTTCTTTCCATGGCCAGCTTTGGGAAGTTGTGCTATCCACCCACTGAAAAGAGTCAAAACCCAGCTCTTTCCTCAAAGGGGTCAATGATGTCCTTATGCAAAACCAAGAAAAGCACAGTCTTTGGAAATCAGCAAGGCACCCGGTAATGCATTGCTTTCTTCCTGTACTCGTGAAGGCTTTGGTCCAAGTATCTTGCAGGGCAAGATCTGAGTTTCTAATTTGGAAACTAGGAAAGCTCTGAGCAGGCTGCACCTGGTGGGGTGGTATGCAAGTGTGTTCCCCTTTCCCAGTGGAGGTTTCATTATGGGATGGTGTGGGTCACCCATGTAATGAGCTGCGAGGCTTTTATCTAGGCCACTGTTGTGCTGTGCTGGCAACTGCTACTCAGCAGATTGTGGGCCTTGGGCAGGAGGGAAGTTTCAGGTCAGCAGTGGAAGGTGGGGAAAGAGAAGGGAGGGTGGAAGCCATCAGTCATTTACAAGAAAGGGGTTTCATAGATAAGCTAAGTCTGCAGGACTGGCCTTAAGAGTAACTTATTCTCTTTTGTTATTGACACATCTCCCTAACATAATGTTGAAGAAACTACATATGTTTCTGGTGGGGGTGGGCAGGAATGTATGCCTTAAATTCTTAGCACCACCATTCAATAAGTGGTTACTGAGAGCCTAGCATGCACACTGAAAATTTGTGGGAGCCAAGAAAGTGTGGATGGACATTTGTTTACTCTGGGTTCCAAATCACTGGGAAGGGCACTTTGACCCCAGCGTTAGTTCCTGGGTGGTTTCAGGCCAGTGTGCATGAGTGGCTGACTGGAGCTTGCAGGCTACAGCCAGGGTTTTGGTACATGATGATCACATGCAGAGGGGCTTTTGAAAGCTGGCACTGTGGCCCATGGGGCTGCAGAGGAATCACAGGTTAGAAACCATGAGCAGATGGATGCACACTCAGTATCTTACTTGGGTTGGGGAGGAACAAGAAGCTCTTAACTCAGAGTGCAGCATTCTTTTCTCTTATTTATGGTGGCCACTGTCACATGTCATTCAGGTTAATACACAGCATATCCACTGTACTATTCTGTTTCCATAATACTAAGCTCATGGGACTTCCCTGTTCCCACTGCCTCCTTCCCTGACCCTGCCCCTCTTTCCCTGCCCCTACACCACCTCTGAACCTGTGGCCCACAGCTCTTTTCCCTGTCAGGACAATTTGAAGACTAAACACACTATCACATGCAACTATCCTTATTGTTATTATTTGTATATTACTTTCCTCTCTTCTGCCAATTTTCTTTTTATAACTTGCCTGGGAAACTAAAAAAAAAAAAAAAAAATGCTGCAGGGCTTTTCTGAAGACGATCCAGCTTGAAATTAGGGTTGTATTTGAGGAGAATAAAATGTAACTGAAAAACATCCCATTGGGAGGAAGCTATAGTCAAGAGCAAGGGCATGTCTGCAGTGGCTTCAAAATACAATCATCTCTTCAGTTTTGACGAACAACTACAGCAATGGTTAGGTTTTGTTTTATTTCTTAGTGACAAACTCCATGGAGAGGCTTGCTCACAATCGTGGGAGAAAGTCTCTTCCCAGGGGTGGGGATTGAGTTTGGATGCCACCATGTCCCTTGGGAGTTGCCCCTGAGAAAGAAATCTTGTGTTTGTGTGAGGTTCGTTTGGGAACTTAGCTGCCCTTTCCTGGTCTCCACTAAATGTCCACTCATGTCCCCAGATGATGCTCTGTTCAGATGGCTGGGACTGATGTGGGGGAAAAGCCAGAAACCTGGCCTGGGCTCTGGCCCTGGGGATTGTCTTTCAAGGAATTTGCACTTGGTTTTCCTTTTGCTGTCCAGGGAGGGAAAAAGTCTATCATGCCACTGTCTTTATCTCCCTTACTGTGCCTGTGACGAGTCTCCTGAATGCCCATTATTCACCTGGAACCCTTCTCACTGAATGGTAAATGACATATCGATATTGGATGTATAATTCTGACTCATCCACTGGTCTCTAGCTCATTCTAGAGAGAAGTTTGAGGAAACACTAAAAGGATTTTAGTTAATTAAGGCACCCGGTGTTGTTTCTCTTCTTGAGGGGTCTTTGGGAACTCTGAGAAAACTTTAAGGATTGAAACTGAGGAAACAGAAGAGACGAGGGTGGTTCAGAGGTTGCCTTAAAAGTGGAAAGCTACCTGCATCCCTTGAGGGTCTGTTCCTAGTTCGCCCCGGAGGCCACTGGGGGAGGATTCGAACTTCAGGTACAATCTTTTCATTTTACCTTTCTGCAGGCATTTGAATGCCTAGCCGTGTCCTTGTGTGCGAGATACAAAAGGGGATAGAGACCCAGGATGGTATTGGGTATTCCTGGGCAGAGGCAGATAGAACTTGGATTCTGGTCCTTCCATTAACCAGCTGTGTGACTGGGCTCGCACTTCCCCTCCCTGAACTGTAGTTTGCACATCTGTGAAGTGAAGGGGTGGGGCTGGCTCCTCTCAGAAGTGTTTTTCCGTTTGAAGTCTCTGAATCTGTGGTTACTTCCTTTTTTTCATCAACAGTTTAGCCTCTATTAGAACTCTGTTTACTTGAAGGTTTTTGATGTTGGCATAACATTCCAACTTCACGGGGTTGGAATAAGTCAGGCTTCCCTGGTCGGGACAGGGAAAAATCACAAATATATCCAAACCATTAACTGATGCTCAGATTCAGGGCCATTGGATTAAATGGGTTAAACCAGCACCTTGGTGAGAATTAGAAAAAAGCATCCCCTCCATGTGGACTCAACTGCAAGTGGGGTGGGTCTAAGGCCGAGCAGGTGGAATACTGGTGCTTTCAGCTTCATAGACTCCCAGGAGTCCTCATGCAATACACAAACAGCATAAGCAACAGCGGAGCGTTGACTTCTTTGGGCTCTGACCACTTTCGATAAGGAGGACAAAAGAGGCCAGAGTAGATGCATGTCATTGATATGACGGAAGGAGACTTATAATTGCTGCCTTAAAATATGTCATACAATAAGAAAACTGCAATTTTGAGATGAAGATGCTGCCCAGAGCCTATACCTACACAGTCCATCTAATTTTGGTAGTTTCAAGAGGCAAGATTAGAAATAATAATAAAACTCCTCACATTTTTATAGAGTCTTATAATTTATGCAGAACATTAAATGCACTTTCTTTTTCAATTTGATTCTGATTCTAACCATTGCCCTGGTGAGTAATAATTATCCTCATTTTAAATATAAGGGAAATGAAGTTGAGAGATTCAAGAACTTGTTCAAGGTCAGCTAATAAGTGGTTAAGCCAGGAACTGAACCCATGAATGTCTAGCTCCAAGCTCAAGGTTTTTTCTTCCATGCAGGTCACACAAGATAGTAAGCTGAGCATTGGCAGCCAGACCTAAAGAACTACTCTGTAACGGTCTGAAATTAGTCAAAGCAGGTCATCCTTCTGGTTTTTATGAAGTCAGGACTCTCCCACACAGGGGTAGGTAACTAAAGACTTGGAATGTGAGTTCTGGAAAGGTCTTCACAGATCTTACAACTGAACTAACTATTAATTTTTCACATGGGGGAGTGATAATTAAATGCATCTTTACTGTCTCTGTGCCATGAACCCAGAATTCTCTCCTTCATTTTAGGAATTATCTTCCAAGGTATCCTGAGAAAGCCTTGAGCGTTTGGAGAAAGTAATCTGGAAGTCACCATATGATATGAAAATAATATCTATAGGCCACTACTGACAAATACAAGACTCTTCAGCACCAATGTGGTGCTACCACAGGCCTCTTTAGCTGCCTTCCACCTCCACCTACGTTCCAGACCTGTATATCTCCATCTGGACATTTCCTGGGCATATTCAACTTTAATATGTCTAAATGTTCACCACTGCCTTCTCCACAATCTGCTTCCCAAGTCCACTCCTTCTCTACCTTACATGATTTTTATTAATGGCTCCACAAGGTACCTTCTCCTGCCTATCCCACTCAACACCTTATAATCACTCTCTGTTCAACTCATTCCTCCTTTACCACATTCACTTGGTCACCAGGTACTTTTGATTCTACTTCCTAAAATCCATTTCTTTTCCTCAGTTCCCACTGCTGTTGTCTTAGCTGAGGTCTTAATTATCTCTGCTTCCCATCTCTCTAAGCCAGCCCTCATCTGGCCAAGAATTCTTTCTCCAAACACAAATCTGACTGGATCCTTCCTCTGCTTAAAAACTAAAATTGCTTCCCATAGGAGGGAGTTCACCCTTCTCAGTCTGGCAGTGTAATTCCTATTACACGCTGTTCCCTACCTGCCATTGACTTTGCATACCCTCTTTCCTTTGTTCAAAACACCTTTTCCCTGGGAACTCCTAGTCATTTTCAGGACCTGCTCATCCATCACTTCTGTGGTGTGGACTTCACAGATAATTCTGGGGAAGAATCTCCTGTCCTCTCCCCTGGATTAGTCAGTGCCCTGTGGCTACTGCTATTATAATGTATATTATCCTGAACTGTAGTTTATTTCTGTATCTGTCTCACTTACTAGACAGAAGCTCCTCAAAAGCAGAAATCATCTCATTATCTTTGGACTCCAAGGACCTGGTATACTGGCCAGCACACAGTAGGTTTGGTAAATGTTGAATGAATGTATGGAATGGATGTACCTTCCTCTTTGGTGAAATCAATAACTTAGCTTGTTGAGTGTTTATTATTCTCTTGGGTTTAGTCTTAGGGAAGAGGATAGAAGTCATACTCATTTCACAGGCTAAATATTGACAATGTATGGAGGCCAAAGAAACATTTGTTTTACAATATATCTCTTTCCTAAAATTGTATCTGGGGTGGGGACACAGAGGCAGAATTTCAGACAAAAGGAAAGACTTGGTCAGATTTTCCTGTACAGCTGCCTCTACAACCCAGCACTGGGTGAAGGGCAGGCACATTACACTAAGTGGTTGATGCAACTCATCCAGCTTAAAGGCTGGTAAGACCCTTGCAGAAGTCTTTAGATAGAACTTGCAAACCATTTGCAAAAGGGTTAGGAACAGGTTACATCAATGATATATTTAAGTCCTGCTCTTTGTAACTCAAGGTTCTCCCATTATCTAACAGAACTTCAGAATGAGGGTACCTTAAAATTCGCTTCAGGTCCTTATGAGCTGTAGCTGAGCAAATGAAATGCAACTGCTTTAGAAGGGAGGTGCTTCCAAGATGCTCCAGTGGTCTTTTCCTTCCCTTCCTCGTACAACACAATCGGTGGCACAATCCCACTACGTAGCATGGCATGCTGGCTGCCAGTGTTCTCTGTTAAATTAGGGTGAGTGCTTGTCTGTGCTTCAGTTTCCCTTTCGGTTAGACAGGACTGGTCTTCCCACTAGCTATCATCTATAGTTCACTTAACTCTATTATCATATGAAGAATCCCCGTAAAGCTCTTCATAATGTTAAGGAAACAGGTCCTATTATGTCCCCCATTCTACCTTCATGGGTGGGATGCGGGGTCTGGGAGTGGGACCATTGAGAGTCAGAGAAGTTAAAAAGTAATCTGTGTCACAGCAAGCTCCCCGGAAACTCTCAGAATAGCAAACAGGTTTCCTCTCCGCCCCTGGCTCCAGGCCATATTTTCGTTTTGGCTAGTTCCTTAGCCCCAGAGAAAATCTGGCTTCACCTAGAATGGTTTAGAAACACCTAAGCCCGCGATGCTTTCCAGAGGGTCTCAGGCCTTGGCCTTCCTCAGTAAAAAACAGAATATCCATGTGTCCCCTTCAAAGCGCTCCTACCAGCAGCTGGAGTAAGGTAACTCCACCGCCGACCTCCGAGGAGCTCATGTGGACTCAGCCCAGGCGCAGAGGGGAAGACTCCTGAGAGTCCTCAAGAAGGAGGGAAACACACGGAACTAAAGTTGTGAAGGCGCAAGAGGCTGCTTAGGAATAATTCCTTGTATCTCTGGGGCAGGTCTCATCCTTCTAAAGACAGCAGTTGAGTGGGCGTCCCCTTCCAAACAGAAGGCGCTTAAAAATGTATTTTTAAAAAACATAACAGAAAGTCCTGAAACTCACCTTTCGGTCCGCGGAAGGGCTTCCTGCAGGCGTGGTTGCCCAGGGAATCTCCTGGGTGCTGCCCCGTCTGACAGCGCCCCAGGCCCTGGAGCGAGGTGTGGGTTCCTTTTTGGTTGCCTCTGCACTCCCACTCCTAGCCAGGTCTGGCGTGTAGGGCCCCGGCGTCAGCCGAGGTCGTGGGAGCAGCCCGCCCCGCCCCGCCCCGCCCCCGCGCGTACCTGCCGCTGCCGCCCAGGACAGCGCCCTCTGTGTTCCCTGCGCTCCTGCGGGCCGACGCCTTGCATAGTTGAGGTTTCGCTCCAACTTTGTCCTGCCCCTGATGTCACAGGCACAACTTCCTGAATCTGGCTCGCCGTTCCGCCCGCTCCAGGGGCTCGGCCCAGCTTTCCACCCCGGGCCAGCCCACCTCGGATGCCTCTGGCCTTGGGCGCACACGCCCCAGACGCGCTCTCCCTCCCTGTCTTCCCGCCAGTGGCTCCCCACTCCCCGCCCCCGCCATTACGTGTCCTTGCCCCCTCAGCCCCGGAACACGCCTCCTTCAGGGCACAGCCGCTGCGGAGCCAGCCCCAGTGTCTTTCACAGGCGCACCAGTGTTCCAGGAACGGGACATAGAACTCAGGGCAAACCCGGCTTCAGGGAAAACAGCTGCCTGAATAGAGCGGCCTTCCTGGAAGGGGTGGGAGGCGTTGGAGAGGGATACCAAGCGGCAGGTTGGGTGAAGGCTCCGATGTCTTATCGGGACAAATGAGCATGACAGTCCCCTCTAACCAACGCCGGTTGCTCCAAGGGATGCAGGTGACATCTCAGAAGAGTCATCTCAGAAGAGTCTCTGAAGAGTCTTAACGCCTGGAGGCGTTAATGAAAACTGCGCTCCAGGAGCTGTCACAAGCAACGATGGAGGGGAAAGCTGACTTCAAAAAGTTCTCAGGGGTTCTTTCCTCTCATCCTCAGCTGCTCTCCATCTACTTTTTATTCAGATCTCTTGGCTCTAGTTCTGTGCACATGGGATGCTAGGAAATGAAAAGACCTGCTCCCGGTTGAATAGGGGACTGCAGACACAAAGCTCTGATGATTCAGGGCTTGTTCAGTGCCTCCAGGGATACTGTGGGTGGGAAAAGAGGGGGATGCCAGGACCTGGCTGTGGAGCATCTCAGGGGCCTCCTCAGTGTCATCTTGGGAGGTCCTCCCTGACAAGGGCCTGAGATGCTGTTCCCTCGACTGTATTTGTCGGGTACACAGGTACCAGGTGCCAGGTGCTGAGCTGGGACTTGCCCGTAATCCACTGCGCCTGAGTATGGGGGTCCTTTGGCTTCTGTAAGTGGGCATTAAAATGCCTACCGCAACTAGCTGTCACAACTGAGATTCAAGAGATTCCTTTCTGTTTATTCAGCAGAAACCACGTGGTTCTGAGTTGAAAGGCCAAAGAGAAAACCCACCATCCAGCCTGAAATGCCAAAAATGGTTAGAAAAAGAGGAAAATAATTTTTTTTTTTTTTTTTTTACAGAGGAAGAGTAGATTTGCAAGCTGGGAGAAGCTCAAATCTGTAATGACACTTTGATACACAGTGTATTATTCAACCTTTCACAACACATTTATGAGATGTAGTATTATCCTCATTGTATAGGTGAGGAAATTGTGGTTGAGAGGAAGCTAAGGAAGTTCCTCAAGGTCACATAGCTAATAAATGGTAGAGCCAAGTTTGAATCCAAGTGTTTCCAACCACCCCCCACCTTCAATGCATCCTTTTACCACCATATCACCTAGTAGAGGAGGAACTTGCCTTCTGTGAAGGAATTCCACATGAGCAGGGATAGTGTGCAGGTCTTGAATGATGCCTATTGCGGGGGAGGCCATAGAAAATACTTTCCTGGAAGTCCAGAGCAACATTACAGATTGGTTCTGGCCAGGGTGATGGGTATGTAGGGTTGCTTTTAAGAGAAAAGAGGAAGAAACTAAATGAGAAAAACAGGGGCAATCGAGTTGAGCTCAGGGCTTCATGGACATGGTTGTCTGACAGTAGAAAGGAAACCAGGGGCAATCCATAAGATGGTATCTCTAGCTATCTCAATTTGTAAGGAGAAAAGTCTAGTGCTGAAAACCAGCAACTTCTGTGTCAGAGAAATCAGGGACTTATAGGTGGGCTGGATGGTGGATTTACTCACACTAGACTGCCAAGGCTGCAAAGTCTGTTGCTGTATTGACACTACTGGAAGATGCAATTATGCAGAAGAAAAGAAGTGGGCATCTGGCCAGGATGTTTTCACCCTGGATGAATGATGCATTTCTTATAAAAAAGCAGGTTGGAGCACCCACCTACTATTTTATTCTCTTGGCAGTAAAATCCCAACTCCTATGAACTCATGGACAGCCCCAGGCAGCAACAGGGCTATTATGTTTTGCTTAATCCTTATTATTTTTCTTGTTTTCAGTAAGGATATTTGAAGGTGGTCAAGAGCTTAGTGGGCACTAAACGGAGTGGAATAAAATATTAACTTTTTTTTTTTAAAAAAAGAAGCCAAAATAAGCAGATCTGTGCACTGAGACTGGAAATTGGAACCCCCTTTTGACCACTTCTCACTAGCTTTAGCACCTCCTGATCTCTGGTTTCACATCAGTATGTTGCAGAAAACAGGTGTTGCCTCCCTCTCAGATACTGTGAAAATCAATGGAGTACTAAGTATTGAACTTAGTCTGCTTTGAAGCTAAGACTGACTACATTTGGATTTCTTTCTTGGCAATCCCCTATTTCAGACAGGTTAACTTGCAGTATTGGCCAGTACTGATCCACCTGTGCTGCCTGGAGACAGTTTCCTGTGAGTTAGCAAACTCAGAGTCTAGAAACTATGTCTTTTATAATGTGGTTGCACCCAGGACAGTGCTGCACAAAATTGGACACATTCTTCAGGTGTGGGAAATTTTAAATTGGGAACATTATTTTACTCTTACCAATAGCTGTGGTGTATTCTTGCCTGCAACGCTGTGAGAGGGTCTAGAAGGTTAAAAAGGGGATAGGGAAAGTCCCCAAACAGCAACCTGGATGCTCTGAGGAACTGAGTAGAAGTCACAGGGCTGCTGACAAGGAGAAGGCTGTTAGGAGGAAATGATCAGACTATAAATGGTGTGGATACGATGAGCACAGATTTGTTCATCAGATCCTGAAATATAGCAGTGCTTTGGAACCACAAGTGGGGCAAGTTCAGGACAAGTCAGCGGAAATACTACTTCATGCAGCAGGTAATAAATGTATGGAATGAATTATCTCCCAGAGTTGGTACAAACTGGCAACATAAATGGATTCCAGAAGGGTGAATGGCAGAGGCATAAAGAAAGCTGCGGGAAGCAGAGAGATACTCCATGTGGTGGGGAGTTCAGGGTGACCCAATGGGGCCTTACACAGTGTGTACCTGAGGGTCTTTGTGGTCAAAAGAGTCCTGGCCTGCACAGGGCTTGGATTGGAGCTGATGGGCGGCACAAACACTACCTCCCTAATTCTTCAGCCTCTGTGGCTTTTGCCTTAAGTCTGCAAAACCATGTTCTTTTTACCTGAGCCTTACAGCCCATTTAAAATGCTTTGCTTCTTTATTTTGACTTTCAACTTCTAAACAGATTTGAGTGTCTGTCTGCTTCCATACTGGTTATCATATTTAGCTCTTGCAATTAGATTTCTGTTCAGGTCTTCCTCCTAAATTATCTAATTCTGACATAAGTTACTCTAATTATGAAAGCTTAAAACAAAACAAAACAAAAACCGGAGTTAACAATATACTTTCCTTGGGAGCTTATTTTTTTTAATGCGGCATCCAAAATGTCTTCAATGCTACATCCAGGATGCCTGGGAAAATGTTACTTTTACAGCTGTAGCTCCAAATCTTGGCACTGGAGGAGGTTTAGGAAGCTCTTGGATGTCTCCTCTAATAATCTACCTGTCTTCCTCCACACACATGCGCCGCTGCTCCGTGCACTTTGTGCTTTCTTGAGCACTCCTATAAGTTCTAGAGATAGTGCACCATGCCCCACCTCTTCCAGTATGGGGGTCAGGGTGGGTTGGTGGCTTAGAAAGCCCTTTGTTTATACTTCTGGGGCACGAAAGGGCTCAGTTTCCATTTTCTGTTTCTGGCTCACAGCCCCCTGCCCCAAGTTGTGTCTTTAAAGCTATTTTTATAGCACTATCACTGGCAGTCATAAACTGGCCAGGGCTACTCTTCAGGACCCTTTGTTGGGATTCAGCATCAGCTTTGTTCAGATGTAAACAACAGGCCTCTGGATTCCATTTTGTGGCTGGGGTCTCGGGCCAGAGGGAGAGCCTCACAGAGTTCTCATTTTGCCTCTCTTTGTGGTTTCCCTTGTCATCTGCTCTTCCCTTGGGGATGGGTTTACATATCAGTTTGTTGAGTGAGCCCATCATGTGGGTTTCATGTAGTAGCATTTACATGGTCTGGGTAGAACACTTCTTGTCACTTTGTCAAACAGATTCCTGGGAAACCCCAGCTTGCCCTGCCCAGTGCATTCATTCTGGCAGAAGTTTCTATGAGGGCTGAAATTGTTCATTCCTCTTGCCCTGAAGGCCCACAAAGTAATATGGCTTTGAAATTTACTTCCTTAACTAGTTCAGTGACTCAGAACATCAAAGTTGCCACAAACGAACTTCCTCTCCCAAGGCTGGCTTGTTCATAACAGGTTAAAGGAAGGGCTGACAAAAACATCACAGAACAATGGGATAGGCTTCATTTATCAAGTTGCAAAAGTACACTCACTCTCTGTGTTTTAATCACTATTGACTTTCTCTGTGCCAGGCACTGTGCTAAACTGCTTATATGTATTGCCTTTAAATTTCTAACAACACTATGAGGTACTGTTATAATATCAATCTAATAGGTGTGGAAACTAAGATTTGGAAAATTTAAAAATTTGTTAAAGCTCAGTAAGTGGCAGACAGATATTTCAATAAACAGTAGTGAGAAATACTTTTATTCAGCACAGATATGTTCCCAGCACCATGCAAAATATTAGATTTGCAAAAATGAATGGGACTCTGGTCTAGTGAAACTAAAGTTTCAACCCAGAATTTTCTGAATTCAGAGCCTGATTGCTACTCACCTTAATCAGCTAGACGGGTATGGGATGTCCGTGGGGCAGAATTAAATTACTGATTCTGGGATGATAACAATAATAATAACATTATGATGACAATCATAATACCTGGAGCTTTGTAAGTTTTCAGAGATGTTTCACGTAGATTATTTACTTTGATCCAACCTTTGTTAAGGGAGCAAGGTCAGTGAGGAGCTGGGGCCTGGAGAGGCTGCTGCCCATGATAGTTGCATGACTGGGGGTCTGGTTTCTAATCCAAAAATCTCTACTTGCAGAATTCAAGAATGTATCTGGAGAGACACATTCCAGGAATATCTCTTGGTAGTATACCGAAATGGTCATCAGAAAGTAACTGGAATCAAAGCTCAGACTGTTGAACTCATGCAGAGTATGGACATTAGCCTTGGAGGGAATTCTTCCACTTGGGAAAGCTATAAAATGGCTATAAAAGTGCTTCAAATTCCACACTGAAGTATCCCTAAAAGATAGGAAATTGTTGCTTTAGGAAGACATTATTTAATATCTTGTGGCTTCACATACACTTGACACACATTTTCATACACCTCTGGGGATGTATGCACCACAGTGTGAGAAGCATAGTATCAGATGACCTATGAAACTGCATTAGAACTGTGCCCTAACCAACTGAACTAATAAATACAGCCATAGAATTTCATCCATCCATCCATCCATCCATCCATCCATCCATCCGTCCACTGAAAAATATTTATGAAGTACCTGCCACAACCTCTGCACTGTGCTGGGTAGGCACTATGATACGATACGATAGGATATAGAAGTTCCTGAGGAATTTACAATCTAATGTGGAACTGACCATTGAAATGATTAGCAGTAGTAGAAACTGCTTATAATGAAGTACTAAACTGTGTAATTTGTATTTAAGTGAAGTGAGGGCTGGAGCATTCATGAAAACCTTCCTGGTGGAGGTGAGTTGACCAGAATGTGGGAGGTGCGGAAGAATTTGAAGATAGGGAAAGATAGAATGGTTTCTAGTTGACCACAGCCTGAACAAAGGTGTGGAGAAGGAATAAACATGGTAGGACTCTTTTGGTAAGTAATGTTAATTATTTGATGATTCATTCTCTCTCTCCTCTTCTCTCCACCCACCTCTTTCCTGTTGATGCAGAAAATTAGGGAAAGACTCAAAACAATGGAGAAAAGCAAAACATCCATAATTCTGGTAACCAAAATGTAGCATTTTGGTATGGGCTATTTTTGTCTTTTAGAAATAGATCAGAGTTTGTACATAGGTAATTTTGGCCACTGCAAAGTTTGAACAGTGGGCTGACCAATCTCAAAGACAGTTAATCTGGTGGCCTTTTGCAGGATTTATTAGAGTGGGGAGAGATTGGGAGACTGAAGTCAGAAACTTCAACCTAGTAAAAGACCACCATATACTCTAGCTCCTGCCTTTAAAACTAACTAGCTAACTCACTAGCTGCCTTGATCAATGATGAGTTCTCCATCACTGAAGCAATTCACACGGAGACTGGATGACCGCCTGGAAGGGTGCTGTGGAGGGGACTGCCATACCTGGAGAGAGGATTCAGTAGTCTATATGACCTCTTTCAATCCCAAAATTCCAGGACTTACATTGTTAGCTGTGGAAATTTCATATTCAAATAAATTATGAGTTCTCTCCTCTTTCTTATGATTTGACAGCAATTGCTTTGCTTAGTACATATTATTGGGTAACATAGTAAATGTTGTTGGGCACTAGAAATCAACTAACTTTGAGGGGCTTGGGTTAAGCTCATATGGATTTTAGCACTGCTGTGTTATTATTTGGAAGCTGCCCTTACATGGGAAACATTTAAGGAGAAACTCTCACCTCTACCCAATCTCTACCTGCCTGTGTCCCAGCTCAGCCACCACCTCCTTGACTCCCCAAGACGGAGGTTGAAGCCTCTTCTTTGTATTCCCACAGGACTCTGTGCTGACCCAGCATGAAGCCTGTCCCGCAGTAATGAAGTTGCCTGTTTCTCTGTCTCCCACACTGCACTGTAAGCTCTTGTGAGCAGGGAGTGTCTGGCAGATGGTAAGCTGTTGGTCAACATTTGTTAGTGAATGAAGACCCTTGGCCACAAGGCCAGATCTGGGAGCTTTAGAAGCTTTCTCTGAGCAGGGATGAGCATGGTGCTCTTCTTTGTGCACTTACCTCCTTGTGAGTGCCCAAAGCATTGAGTTCTTGCCTTCCTCAGTATGGCTCTGGGGTCTGCAGTTCTGTGTCCTCATGAAAGACGGAAAGTATAATTGGAATTATGCACGAAACAAAAATCATGAGAGGGGAAAGTACATAATTAAAGGTGACATGGGCTCAGAGTATGGCAAGGGCAAGGCTAAGAGGCACTTCTGAAAACAGATCAGGTGCACACTTTTCCTAAAGCCTCTGTGCCAATTCTAGGAAAGAACCTCTCTGCTGTTCCTTTGCCTTGGAACTCCCTTCTTGAAACATCCAATCCTGTTTCAGACAAACAAAGAAGACACTGCAGCTGCTATTATTCCCCACTTCCAGCATTACAGTGTTCTGTCTTGGGCTCCTGATGCTGCCAGCTGTTGGCAAGGGCTGGGCAGGGAAAAATTGCTGCAGGCTCATCAGGAATTCTGGACACAGAGTGCAAGTCTGAAAATGCTGGATCTGAGTTCCTGTGAGAATCACACAGGTTCCAACTAGAGCCTAAGTGAAGAGGGGAAAAAGTCTACAAGCTTATCTTCCACCACTCCAACAAGGTCATTAGGCAACACAGTTTTCAGTGGTTCTAAAAACCATGTGGGCAAAATATTATTTATTTCTATATATGGCCAGAAAATAACCCAGTCACAGGGGCTGGCTTCCGGGTTGACACTCTCCAGTTTTTCCAGACCTGCAGACTCCAGAGACTTCCAGGCTGGACATTGGTTTCTGTGGCCTGCATGTAACTAGTTTGGCAACAGAAAATGTGGTTCCCAGCGCGACTGCCCCTACTTTTCCTCATCCCCCAACCCCTCAACCCTTGCCTCCCTTAGAGTGCTGCAGCTAAAGAGCAAAGAATGAGGCTCTCCCAGCTGCGGCCCTGCTAAAAATAGAAAGTTTATTTATTTTATGTTCATGAAGCCCTTTTCCTGCTGTTGCTGTTGTTATGAGTGTAACTCCCAGGCAGGAAGGGGACTGACTGCACTGGTCACCAGCCAAGTGCGTTCTATCCTATGTCGAGGGATCTAATTGAGTCATTAGGGGCCAGAGGATTTGGTGATCTGTTTTCTTTTTTGAGCCTCTCCTCTCCTAGCTGACACCTGCTGTCCAGAAACCGGCGTGTGTGTTTCTTGGTTTTTAGAGGATCTGCTTGGATGTACTTCCCTTTCAGATGCGGCCTTCCGCTTACTTATGATGTATTCACAGGGGAGGCATGGCCAGAGGAGAAGGCACTGAGCTAACAGGCAAGAGGCCTCAGTTTTTCTTCCAGTTTTGTTACCTGGCTTTGTGACCTTGAGCAAGTCACAACTTCTTTGAACCTCAGTTTCCTCGTCTATAAAATAGAGATAACAACATATGCCTAGAACACAAGTGTGATAATGGATGTGAAACAACTTTGAGAAGTTCAAGGCGTAAGTGGATGGATTATTGTCTACTTTTGCTAAACCCGAGTTTCTCAAGTGTGTCCAAAAGATAGATGCTTCCTTTGCCCCAGAGGGCTCTTCACTCCCTCTCTCCCAAAAGGAACAGTAGAAGGGGGAGAAGAAAATAGTACCTGGGGGAGCATATTTTGATATTTTCTATGAAATATGCTAGAAACAAACTCATGTTGAAACACCTGAGAAGTGGCCAGGCACAGTGGCTCACGCCTATAATCCCAGCACTTTGGGAGGCCAAGGCAGGTGGATCATTTGAGGTCAGGAATTCGAGACCAGTCAGGCAACATGGCAAAACCCCATCTCTACTAAAAATATAAAAATTGGCTGGGTGTGGTGGTGCACACCTGTAATCCCAGCTACTTGAGAGGCTGAGGCAGGAGAATTACTTGAGCCCAGGAGGAGGAGGTTATAGTGAGCCGAGATCGGGCCACTGCACTCCAGCCTGGGGAACAGAGTGAGACTCTGTATCTAAAAAAACCCCCCAAAAACCAAAACCAACCAACCAACCAAACAACAGCAACAAAAAAAGCAAGCCCCTCCCCCTGCCCCCCAAAATAAAAAGAAATACCTGAGAGGTGATTGAGGCCTTAATAAATGATCCTGGATTAGAGCAGGGGAAATATTCAACATTCTGTTAGCTTGCTATGGGCTTTGGAGTAACAGTTATATTGCTATGTGTCTTATTTTCCATCTCATTGTGTACTGCCATTATTAATAGTTGATTGTCCCAGTTGGAAGGGACCTCCACTTGCTCAGCCTTCTAGATTACTTGGTTCATACCACACATGCAGTGCCTATGACATGTTTTCCAGACATTGTCTTGGAGTGTCATCACTGACACTTACTCTCCCCTCTAAGATCCTAACAGCTGAGGGCGGGGCTGTGTTGGCTATGTCTTTGAGTCACCTGGAGCCCACTATCACTATTGTGTTTGCACAGAGAATCCGGCCATATCTAGGCTGGTCCTGGTGCCTGGTGCCCTGTATCTGACAGGGTTCTTGATTGTAAGTCAGAAAATGACAGCTTTGGATGATGTAAATGGAAAAGAAATGTATTTGAATCAGGGCTCTTGCTTTTCTTGCTTAAAATGTAGGGTCTCTGTGACTTGGATGGATCCTTTTTTTTGTCTCAATAGTCTTTCACTGTTTTTAACATTTCCTTAAGTTTTGAATGTATACAACAAACCAGGTACCTGTGACTTTGTCATCTTTGGACACCACAGATATTTTCAAGTCATATTTCACTTGTTGCAGACATTCCCAATATTGTTTATGCTCATTACTACTTTTCAGTAACAGAAGTTGTTAAATCTGCCATTAGATTTTTTTAAAGCATTAATACAAAAAGGCACACACGATGCTATATTTGTTTTTTTTAATTTTAAACTATATTTTAATATAGCTGGTTTCCTATATATTTCATTTTGTGCATGTAAAAACATTCTTCCTAAGCTTTATAGGTTTCACCAGACTACCAAGGGCTCATGAGCATAAGATGTTAAGAACTCCTTGACCTAAAGCATATTAGCTAGCTCATAGCAGGATTGGTTACATAATTTTCAAGATCCAAGCAAAATGGAAAGGTGAGGCCTCTTGTTAAAAGAACTGTAAGAATTGCAAGATGGCAATAGCAGAGCATTAAACCAAGCACAGGGCCCTGCTGAACCTGGGGCCCTGTATGATGGCACAGGTTGCATAGCTATGACACTGGCCCTGGCTCACAGAATTTCCAGAAAGGTCCAGGGGCCTGGCTTAGGGGCTACGAAGCCAGGAACAAGATGCAAATTGTGGTGGAGAACTGACCTGGTGAAAACCCAGTGCTGCTCCTGCTGGGTGCAGATACCGAAGCTTGTCGTCATGCCACACTGAGAGTAGATGCTGGAAACGAGCCTTGAATCTGCTGCCACTGATGCATCAGCAAGCTGGATGGAGTTGTTCCCATTGCCAGAGTGACTCCTGCTTTGATGTATCACTAGTTACCAATTTAAAGTCTTGGTTAGGTGCATTTGATTGGTGGTGCCTAGCTCATGGTCAGCCCTCCAGCTGCAAGGGAAAGTGGTGAAACAAATATCTGTGATTGCTGGCCTCCGTAAAGGGAGATCAGCTCTAATAGGGAGAGGGACTCCCCAAACATAGGAAGGGGGTTCAGATGCCAAGTGGCCAAAAAGAATGACAAACGTTCTTGACAGAACCCACGGACCCAATGGGTATCTTGACCATTTTAGAAAATGCCTGTGGGCTAGTATAGAATATATGGCCACCATTAGGTAGATGAGACTGTCTGGGAGACCACACTTTACATGCTGAAATATTTTTAATTTTTGGGACATTTGGATTGTTTCTAGTAACAATAAGGCAGAATATTTGGAATAGAGATTATTCAAGAAAATTCACACCGTATGGAGGTAGGACAAAGAAACTTGGCACTTTCACTAAATATTCTCTATCCACAAGACCAGACAAAGCCAAGAAGAGCAGATGGGCTCTACACCGTCACAAAATGACAAGGCCTAATTAATTTAAGAGTTTCCTTGAAGCAAAGGACAGTGAGTCAATGTGGATGCACTTAACGTTTGTGCCGAGCCAAGGGGAGCAAGTGTTGTTCTGGAAATGAGCCACTGTGTAGTACTGCAGAGAAAGTAACACTCAGTGAGCAGGGCCTGGGCCCTAGCCGCAGTTCATGGCTCATTGTTTTCCTTCTCACTTTCAACTAAAGTAAATGAGCAAGTATGTGGTAGGTTTTTCTGTCTCCCTATCTCAGCAGAGTGATGGGTGGGCTGTTCTTTAAAAAGTGGTGCAAGGACAGAGCTGCTGCCAGCAGGCTTGGCAGGAGCCAGCAGAGTGCAAGCTGGTCCCTAGAAGTGTTACTGAGAGGCCACTACTCACTGTCAAGGGGCTAAGCCATCCAGCAGTTCCCTGGGAGGTCAGGAACACAGGGGACCCTGCCTGATGAGACAGAGGAGCAGTTGCTGCACCCAGAGGGCCCACCTATGAGCGCTGTCAATGAAGAGTCAAACTCTGTAAAACATTTGAAGAGATTTATCCCAAGCCAAATATGATTTACCAATGGCCTGTGACACAGCCCTCAGGAGATCCTGAGAACATGCACCCAAGGTGGTCGGGCTACAACTTGGTTTTATACATTTTATGGAGACATAAGACATCCCTTGATATACATAAGATGTACATTTGATTTGATCTGGAAAGATGGGACAACTGGAAATGGGGGTGGGGAAAGTAGGCTTCCAGATCATAAGCAGATTCAGAGATATTCTGATTGTCAATTGGTTGAAACAGTTATTATTGGCCAAGTGCGGTAGTTCATGCCTGTAATCCCAGCACTTTGGAAGGCTGAGTAGGGTGGATCACCTGAGGTCAGGAGTTTGAGACCAGCCTGACCAACATGGTAAAACCTCGTCTCTACTAAATAAAAAACATTAGCTGGACATGGTGGTATACGCCCAGATACTCAGGAGGCTGAAGCAGGCGAATCTCTTGAACCTGGGAGGTGGAGGTTGCAGCGAGCTGAGATTGTGCCATTGTACTCCATCCTGGGCAACAAGAGCAAAACTCCGTCTCAAATAAAATAAAATAACATAACATAACATAACATAACATAAAATAAAAAAGTTATTATCAGTGGAAAGGAATATCTGGGTTATGAGAAGGGGTTATGGAGACCAAAGTTTTATCATGCAGATGAAGCCTCCAGGTAGCAGGCTTCGGAGAGAATAAATTATAAATGTTTCTTATCAGAATTAAAGAGTTTGCTCTATCAGTAATTCCAAAAGGGAGGAGGGTATAATGAGGTATGTCTGGCTCCCCCTTCCCATTAAGGCCTGAACTAGTTTTTCAGATTAACTTTGGAATGCCCTTGGCTGAGAGGAGGGTCTGTTCAGATGACTAAGGGGTATAGAATTTTATTTTTGATTTATAAAACTCCCTTGAGAGGCTGGCAAGAGGGTCTGTGGGGTTGGCCTGAGAAGGAGCAAAGGGAAAGGCCCCTTACCTAGCTCCAGATGTGTGGAGTGCTCTATGTTTACTCTCTCTTTGATTCTCCACAGTAGCACTGGTGAGAGGTATTACTATCCCCATTTTACAGTCTGGGGAGCCCAATTCCCAATTCTCTTTACGTTCCCAACATAATATCTTGAGGGGAAAAGAAGTTGGTCACCATCTTTTTTTTAACGTCTAGTAAAAAGCTGGAGCTAGTTGTCCTTTTAATATACTTTTTTCTAGAGAGAAATAATTATAATTGCCATCCCTCCCACTCACCAAATAAAAGTTCTTCAGCAAAGAAACCTTAACTTACTATTTTTTTGTGTGATTTTAAAAATAAACAATTAATTAAACTTTGGAATAATTGTGGATCTATAGAAAAGTTGCAAAGATGGGTGCAGATCCTGTCTACCTTTCTTTCATTCAGCTTCCCCTAATATTACCATCCAATGTAACCAATGGTACATTTGTCAAAACTAAGAAATTAGCATGGTATAACACTGTTAACTAAACTATGATCTAAACTATGGTCGTTTTTTAGATTTAAACAATTTATCCATTTATATCCTTTTTCGATGTTTTAGGATCCAATTTAGGATACCACATGGCTTTTGGGACACTTTGCATTTTAAGAGAACATTCAGATTGCCACTGGAGGGTTTGACTCAGGATGAAAAACGAGTTTTATTTATAATATTCTCTTGTTTTCTTTACCAAAGAGCTTTGAATACTAAGTGCTTTTTAAAGCTTTGTGATACCAATGGGCTCTTAGCTGCTTCATTGACATGTTAATGTTGAAGGTTGAAGGTTGAATTAATAATAAATAATTATAATTGATATTATTAATAATAATTAATTATTATTTTATTAATAATTTATTATTATTAATTATTTATTATTATTATTAATAAGGTTAAAAGGATTTGAAGACTTCGGAATCAAGGTGCTGCAAAAGTGCAAAACATTGTGGTCTTTGGAAATTTGGTATATCCAGGTCTATTTCTTTTCCCTAAGTTCCAAGTCTTAAACAACAGGATGCTTTTCACACAGACTTGCTCTTTACATCTTCCTGTGGAGTCATATAAGTTTGGACTTGGACTCTTGCTTTGTGCTGAGGCCAAAAGAGAATTAAAACAGGTGAGGTGTGGTGTGATCTCATTTGTGCAATTGGTTTCTCTGAGTTACCCAATCCATTGTTCATAGCCCTGACTTTGCACTGGCAATATTCCAAGTCATGAAACGTCTTATTATATTTGTCTGGGCTTCTGCTTATTAAGTGGGCATCCTTGCTAACATAGTTTATATTCTCTTGAGAGGCATTTAAAAATGAAATTATGGTTAGATATTCTTGAGCCTATGGCAGGTCCCTCTTTGTACTCTACTGACCTGGACTCTTGGTGCTTTGGGAAATCTGAAAAATTTCAGGAGCTAGGTGGCTGGGAGTCCCTGGTTATAAGGCAGTGAGATCCCACAGAATAACTCTAATAAGAGTTATTTATGAGACTTCAAGAAATAGATATAGCATAATTCGTAAGTGCTGGCTTGACTGATAATTTAACTCTCCACTCCCAACCATTATCAAAAGGTGTGAGCGTATTATAGAACCATACATAGCAATACCAAAATGTGGACATATTATTGAACCATACATATAAATCTATCCATCTGCCTTGTAGTCCACCTAACTCTTAGGGCTTACTTTTAGAATAGTGATACTTGCTAATGTTTGTTGAGCTTTTACTATGTGTTAGGTAGTCTACTATATTATTTACATGTTTTTATTTTGTATAATTTTTCATAACTCTGTGTGGTAGGTACCGTTATCATGTTCATGATTTGGATGAGGAAAATTAAATTAAAAACTTAATTTCATCCAAGGTCACGTAAATAGGAAATAGGGAAGCCAGGACTTGAACACAGAACCCTCTAACAACTCCAAACCCAGTGTTCTCTTAACCACCTTGTCACACAGAACCAGGATATTTGGGTAGTTGGTAAATATACATACACTTTTCCAAACAATGACTCCCTATACCCCTTTTAAGCAAAGATTACCTAAGTTCCAAAAATCAATAATCTACATCATTTAAAAAATTTTTTTCTACATGCAGAACCCTGTGCTTGATAATCAAGGGCATAGAGAAATCAAAGAAAATTAACAAAATACTGGAAGAGAAAGATCCTGGGAGATCTAATTTCTCACCCCAGCTCATTCACTGATTGGTTTGGCCACATGATGCAACCTCTTTGAGCATTAGATGATTTATCTGAAAAATGAGCAGGTGGGATTAGATGAACAAAAAGGTCCCTGCCAGTTCTTTGATTCTGTGCCCCCAGCTTTGTGTCAGACATGGCCCAGGAAAAATGCCAGATGTCATTCCTGCCCTCAAGGATCATAAACCAAAACCTTCAAACACATGAAGCAATTAGAGAACAGTAGAGTCATAAATTGTCTACCATGTGCTATAAGCAATCACTGGATAAGTACTCACTTGAGCCTCTTATGTACTCAGTAGTTTTAGGGATAAAAGATACATGTCATAATTTCTGCCATTAATCAGTGTACAAATTAGTTGGGAAAACAAGACCTAAGAATTTGGAACAATAGCTAATACAAGACATTAGATAATTAAATGCTAAATAGTGTCATGTAGTTATTGTGTGGTGATTGTAAAATGGTAACAACTGACATTTACTACCTTACTTGTTTAGCAAGTGTGCAAAATTTAAGGAGCATAAAAAACCGCCTCAGTAATCAAGATAAGTAATATTTTAATGCAATATTTTTAAAAATAAAAATATTTTTTAAAAATGCAAAAATTTCATGCTGAACAAAATATCAAAATCTTAAAGAAAGATTGGATCATTATTATGGAATTTTCCTTTCGTCTCAGGGTCCAGTAAGGCTCAGCACAGCACTGTGTGCTGGAGACTATGCCTTGCTGGTTTACATTCATTGTCTTATTTAATCCTCACAATGATTCTTGTGATTAGATTCTACTATTAGTGGATGAGGAAACTGAGGCTTGGAAAACTCAAATCTTAGAGGTTGTAAGTGGCAGGACTTGCATTCAGGTCTCTGGCTTTATAATTCATGCTTTTAAACACTGCTGTATGTGTTCTTACAAATGTACAGAGTTCACTCTCCTGGAAGGCCATCCCCAGTGCTGCTGAGCTGGGGGAGGTCTCTGCCCAGGGCAACCCTGTGGTCTTCCTGGAGGGGCACTCAGTGCCGCTGTGCTCCTTGCACCTGTTGCCTGCTGACTGGAACACTTAAAGAGCTCTTTTCCCCATCCAGAGCCTGAAACCACTGTTGGGGGAATCCCCAGCCAACACCACAACACCAGGGTGCCCTTCACGTTCCAGGGTGTGCTTCACACTCATTCCATTCATCCAGAAGTAGGGAATCCAAGGTGAGGGTAATTGAAATGGTCCTTTCTGTCTGACCCCATGAAAAGAAGAGGCTCTGTGAGTATTTACCAATATCTCCCAGCAAAGGAAACCATGCTGAATGCAGAACCTATCTTAGAAGTGTTTATCTTCTAAGGCCACATCTGCAACACTGAGCTCCATTTCCGGGCAGGAAATGAAACCACAGAGTACAAGTGAGGTCTTGATTTTCAAGTTACCACTTTGGGGCAGCAGTCAGTATTTTGGCAGCTGTACATCTAGCACACATTTGCCCAAGGTTGGGGGCAAAGGCACAGACCTTCTAGGCTCAGGGAGCACTTCAGCTGAACTATACTGTTTGGGCCAAAAATCCACTCATGTAGAGTTGAGTTTCTTTTGCCCAAGACAATTGATTCTTGATACAGACGGAGCCTTGAGATAACTAGATATAAAGGGAAAAAGGAAAGAATGGCAAACTGTCAAAAAGGGAGCTGACTTTCAAGGTTACCTGGTTCATTTCTTCCTTTTACAGAAGAGGAATTAGAAGCCCAGATAAATTATGTGACCTTGAGAAAGGTCACATAGCCACTTTGTGGTAGGTGTGGGACATAAAATTGAGTAGATGATATTTTGAAGTGGTAATTTAAACTCAACCACAAGGCCTAGGTTGACACCTAAAAAGCACTGTTTTTAAGATCACAATGAATAATTTCACTCTTTTCTTTGATCTCGCATATCCCCTTCTCTCAGGTTCAGTGGGGAAACAACTGAGATCATCTAGTGATGTCTTCCACAGTGGAGGCCCATGCATAACATGCTGGCTATTCCTGCAGCATACGTCAGGTAATCTGTAGTAGCACAAAACCCTAGAGTGTTTTGGGTCTCCCCACAAATTGTCATATACTGTCTTTATTTTTAATCTTGGAGGAAATTTTTCTATTTCTGCTTTGTGGAATAAACAACCTATGTCTTAGGTTTCACTGTGTACATAGCTGACTTACGTACTACTCGTAGCTCTATCATTTTATTAACAATTCCAAAATCTGTATTCTTTTAGGACATTGGGTTGCTTTTTTGGGCCATGGAGATGCATACACTGGGAAGTTGTATCCCTTTATCTTTCAGCCCCCTTCCTTCCCATCCCTTCCCATGGTCATCATAATTGTGGGTAGTCTGTCCCATAAGAATTTAAGAACCTGTGAAAAACAAGGTATCGATGACTGAGGGCCATTTAATGATCTATAACTGGTTACATTTCAGGTGTTAAAATTAACATGATAAGGTGAATCTGATGAGTGATTAGGTGAATCACAGAATAGGGAGGGAAAGGGTATGGTGCATGCATCAACAAAATGGGAATAATTATTTGCTGTTGAGTGCACAAGTATATTAACATATGTTTATACTATACATGTTAGACAATATACACACATACATAATGTATGCTTTGTAAATGTCCCAAATTTTATGGCACTATCCACAGTTTCCCGATTTTACCCCATAATTTCAGCCTTTTCCAGGAGGTTCTCCCTGCATGGACTACCCTTTCCTTCTGTTGGCATGGCAAGTTTCTTATCTTTTAAGAAGGTCCAGCTCAATTGTTACTATGTTTGCAAAATATTTCTTAATCCTTCAGGTAAAACAGACCACTCTTTTCTTTGTGCCACCATGTGTTGTCATACATGCCTTCGGAACAGCTAGTCACTCCCTGTTGTCAATTATTTATTTATTGGACTATCTCTCTAATTGAGGGCAAGGATCATGATCTGTCCATCATGGTGTTCCAGAGCCTAGCATGGTACAGGAATCTTAGTAACTATTTGTTAGGTAAACCCTGTCTTCAGGGCAATGATGTTCTAGGAAATGTTCTAGCAGGCTCTTTAGTCATGGGTGCATAGGGTGGTGCTTTCAGTGTCATTTGGAAAGAGGTGGTCACATGTCGTGAATACACATGTCCCTCTATATTTGGAACACTTTTGCTTCTAATGCAGCAGTTTTTTCCAATAAGGTGCCAGTATTTTCGGTACTGTGCCTATAGGTGTTTATATAAACTTGTGGCTATAAAAGAAAACTTGATTTTTTAAAAAATGATTTTCCATTTCCTTTACTTTTGCTTTAAAAAAATCAAATACTTATTGAAGTGTAATCATTATCCTGTGCAGATTCCAAATTACTTTTTCTCTCTTTCTATCTATGTGATTTTATGCTCTGACTACACATTTGTCAGTCAACAAGTATTTACTGAGAGCCCTGTGGGGTATCTAACATAACATTTTTTAAGCATATCATACTTTTCTTAAGTATTTTCCTGGTGTTATAACTTTGGTTTCTAATATGGTTTAAATGAGAAAAATGTTTCATGTGAAGGTGTTTTGGAATTGATAACCCAGAGACTGGTGCCTTTGACAGGGAAAGGGACAGTTAAAATTTATTGGCCTACTATGTGCCAGGCATTATGCTTCACAATTTACATACATTATCTTATTTAATTCTCACACCCATCCCACAGGTTGATGCTCTAATATTACATTTTACAGCTAAGAAAACAGATTCAGAGATGGCAGTTTCCTATAACTAGAAAGGACCACCCAGGGCTTGAATTCAGGCCCATCTGAAGCAAAGCTCACACTCTTTCCCACATATTATTTTCTTATTACATTGAACTAGCCAAATTTCATTAAAGGCAAATGTTTGGAATGATTACAGCTGAAAGTAGATTGTAAATTTGTCAAGGCTGGGACCGTGAATAAAACTAAAATGTGTCATTTGGTGATTTTAACATATGTTTGTGTCTCTTTTTCTCCCGGTATGTGAAAAATAGGACTCATACTGGGATTTCTCTCTAAGCAGCATGATATGAAGATTTCACACCCGCCCCGCTTCTATCAGTCCCAAAGAATAATCTGCAGGAACTAACCCCAAACTCAAAAGCTCTGCAGTGGTTCCAACCGTCTATTCATTCTTTTTAGTTTGTGCTTTTGCTTAAACAGGGCTCTTCCTTGTGGGTTATGTGGTTTTTATTTGTCTTACTGTCTCTTTCTTTGTGTGTGTGTGTATATGTATAAAAGGTCCTGGAATAAAGCAAAAAAATTATCAATACTGTATAATATATAAGGTATTGCATGGTCATTCATTTGTTAATTCATTTGTCAATCAATTTTGCGCCCTTTGATGTGTCTAGAAAGTGCCTAAAAAATGCACACTACTCACCTGTGAGGAACTCTTAGGCAAGTATGCACAGAGCTGACTGCAAGATGATATATTAATTCCATATTAGTTATGTGAAAAAAGTCTAAGGGACTTCAGGAGAGTAAGAAATTAAATATATAGGAGGAAGGATGAGAAAAGGGGAGACCAAGGAAATCAACAGACTGGAAGAATCATTTAAGCTGGATATTCAGCCATTCCACAAATATTTATTAACTACCTGATATGTGCCAGGCAGTATTTAAAGTACTGGAAATGCAAAGATGGATAATACACAGATGGATAATAACCCCCAAGTCATTTGCAGATTTGAAGAGGAAGAAAGACACAGAAGCAACTGTTAGGTACCAAAATCAATGTACAGGTTACAGGGCAGAGTTAACATTATATTTCAGGTACATTATTGAAAAGTTTTCTTCTAAAGAATTTACAATTCTATATCAAAGTTTGAAAATACATACAAATTATGTTGATGATCATTTAGATTGCTTCTGAATCTTAGATATTGTGAACAGTGCTACAACAAACATGAGTGGAGATATTTCTTCTATATACTGATTTCCTTTCTTTTGAGTGTATACCCAGTAATAAGATTGCTGGATCAAATGGTAGCTCAATTTTTAGTTTATTGAGGAACTTCCAAACCTTTCTCCATAGTGGTTGTACTAACTTAGATTCCCACCAACTGCATACAAGAGTTCCCTTTCCTCCACATCCTTACTGGCATTTGTTATTGCCTGACTTTTGGATCTAAACCATTTTAATGGGTGAGATGATATCTCATTGTAGTTTTAATTTCCAGTTCTCTGGTGATCAATGATGTTGAGCACCTTTTTATATGCCTGTCTGCCATCTGTATGTCTTCTTTTGATATATGTCTATTCAAATCTTTTGCCCATTTTTAAATCTAATTATTAGATTTTTTTTTTCCCCCTACAGGGTTGTTTGAGCTCCTTATGTATTCTGGTTATTAGTCCCTTGTCAGATGGGTAGTTTGCAAATATTTTCTCCAATTCTGTGAGTTGTCTCTTTACTTTATTGATTGTATCCTTTTCTGAGCAGAAGCTTTTTAACTTGTTGCAATCTCATTTGTTTATTTTTGCTTTAGTTGCCTGTGTTTATGGAGCATTGCTCAAGAGATTTTTGCCCAGATCAATATCCTGGAGATTTTCCCCCAATATTTTGTAGTAGTTTCATAGTTTGAGGTCATCAACTTAAGTCTTTAATCCATTTTGATTTGATTTTTGTATATGGTGAGAGAGAGGGGTCTAGTTTCAACTTCTGCATATGGATCATATGGATATCCAGTTTTCCCAGCACCATTTATTGAAGAGACTGCCTTTTCCACAGCATATATTCTTGGCTCCTTTGTTGAAAATAAGTTCACTCTAGGTGTGTGGATTTGTTTCTGGGTTCTCTATTCTGTTCCATTGGTCTATGTGTTGGTTTTTATGCCAGTACCACACTGTTTTGGTTACTATAGCTCTGTACCATAATTTTAAGTCAGGTAATGTGATTTGCACAGTTTTTTTTTTTTTTTTTTTTTTTGGCTTGGTATAATTTTGGCTATTCTGGGTCTTTTCTGGTTCCATATACATTTTCAGATTGTTTTTTCTATTTCTTTGTAGAATGTCTTTGGTATTTTGATAGGGATTGCATTGAATCTATAGATTGCTTTGGGTAGTATGAACATTTTAACAATATCGATTCTTCCAATCCATGAAGGGTCCTGTTCAATTTCTTTCATCAGTGTTTTTTTTTTCTTTTTTTTTTTTTTTTTGAGACGGAGTCTCGCTCTGCCGCTCAGGCTGGAGTGCAGTGGCCGGATCTCGGCTCACTGCAAGCTCCGCCTCCCGGGTTCACGCCATTCTCCTGCCTCAGCCTCCCGAGTAGCTGGGACTACAGGCGCCCGCCACTTCGCCCGGCTAGTTTTTTGTATTTTTTTTTTTTTTAGTAGAGACGGGGTTTCACCGTGTTAGCCAGGATGGTCTCGATCTCCTGACCTCGTGATCCGCCCATCTCGGCCTCCCAAAGTGCTGGGATTACAGGCTTGAGCCATCGCGTCCGGCCTTTCATCAGTGTTTTATAGTTTTCATTATAGAGATCTTTCACTTGTTTGGTTAATTCCTAGGTTTTTAATTTTATGTGTGGTTTTTGTAAATGGGATTACTTTTTAAATTTATGTTTCACATTGTTCACTGTTGACATATAGAAATGCTACTGATTTTTATATGTTGATTTTGTATCCTGGTTTTGCAAACTGAATTTATTTATCAGTTATAATAGTTTTCTTGTGGAGTCTAGGTTTTTCCAAATATAAGATCTTATTGTCTGCAAACAAGGATAATTTAACTTCTTACTTTTCAATTTGGGTAGCTGCTCCGAAATCTTTGTAGGACCATTCTAATATCTATTTCATCTCAGCATTGGCATTTATTGATGATTGTCTTTCTTCAGTCAGTTTGAGATGTTCCTGGCTGTTGGTATGAGGAAAGATTTTCAATAGAAACCTGAACATTTTCATATCATGGTCTGAGACTCTATTTTATTTAAACTTTCTTGTTTTGTTGGCCTTTTTGGTACCACTGTACAGGGGACAGGGGTGAGGGTCACCACCTTATTATTGCAAAGTGAAGGTAAAGACCATGTTCTTTACTTTGTTCTCTGTTGACAACTGACACCTGAGGGGGCTGCTTCTTATTACTGTGAGGTGAGGATTGGAGCTCTGGCTCCCCATGTCATCTCCATTGATTCTGCAGTAAAGGTGCTTTCTTTCACTGCTCGGTAGTCATGAAAGTTTGGACTCTTTATGTGGCCTTCACCAGCACCACCCCAGAGGAGAGGAAAAGAGCTTCTTGGTAACTTCTGGATGAGAGGGTAGAAGTTCAGGCTTCCAATGTTGTCTCCATGGACACCATGGTGAGAGGTGGATTGGGAAAACTTGTTACTGGCAAGTGGAGATGAAAGTCTCAGCTGCCTATGTGACCTTCTCTGACACCACTCCAGCAGATGTGTTAGACACTTCATTACAGTCTCTCAACGGTAGAGAAATGGTTCCTACTTGGACTTTGCTGTCACAGGTAGGAGTGGGCCACAGGCTTTTGTTTGTTTGTTTATTTTCTGTGGTGTTTGGTGAGAGAGGAATGGTTATTACGTAAAATTTTCCTGTCATGCTACACTGCTCCTTTTGTAGGTTTTTTTTTTTTTTTTTTGGTCCATGCCTTTTGATGCTTCTGGGTTGTTATTTTGTTTAGCTCCAAATCTGAGATATATGAGGCAAAAAGAAATCCAGAGAACTCACTGCTCTGTTATTCCTTGGGCTTTGGAGTCTTTAGCCAGTCTGCTTTCCTCACTGTACTTTTCAGTATCTTCTTATCTTCATTTTACATATAATTTCCAAGGTTTTTGGTTGTACTTAATGGGAGACGTAGATATGTCTACGTATGTCTATTCCATCTTCCTGGAAGTAGAAGTATTGAATGCAAATACTTTAAATAAAAATTTTGTATGAAGCTGAATTTTAACTTAACTTTAAACAATTTAATTATATATTTTAAGTGTTTGTATAGAAATAAAACAATTTATAGTTTTAGTATTCAAAATCTGTTTAGTTGACAATAAAAATATTAGTAGCATATAGATCACTCCTACATACAAATTTAAGGGCAATATGATTTGTTTAATATTGCAAAATACACCTCAGTTTCTACCTGCATCTGTTGCAAACACTGTGTTAATTTGTGAATATTTCTGGAACCTCAAATTAGAATATAAAGAGAAGGAAGAAAATAGACATCTGGCACTATTAGGAAACAATGATTTGCCATGCAAGAAGTATTGCATTTAAGCTGAAAGGAAGAATTTGACAAGTTAATCTGTCTTTTACACCTAAGTGCTTCTGCTGCTCAAACTGTCCCTATGGTTCACCGCAGGACAAACCCCACAAACCTTCATGGCATTCAGATGCAGCTGCCTTCTGTTTCAAGGATATGGGCAAGAGATGCAAAATGTTTCCCTGAGGCCCAAAGACTCCTAGAAACAAGAGTGAATGTTTAGGGTTGTGGGTTGCTCTGCATCAGAGTCGAGCACCAGATCCCAAGTGACAGAGATGTTCATATTATCTTCAGTAAGTTGATATGTGTATAATGTGAGAAATAGGAGACCCTCTAACACATAGGTCTGGGGCAGGGACCCTCTTGCCCAGAACATAAAGGTAGTGCTGTATCCCACTGGGCAAGTTTAGTTAAGACTTTTAAGCTACTTACCATTTAAGGGCCTTCTTTCTCATCTATTTTCTTGTAATCTGGTGTAAGACTATCAACAGTGTAAATGAGGCAAAACTAACCATTTCCACATTCAACTGAGAATTAATATCAGGTAAACACAGATCAGGAGATGGTGAGAGTTCTTTCTCTGTAGTTTATGATACAGTTTTAATGGCACTGCACCACTGTGTCTCTGTGTAGAGAAACCATGTGGACAGAAAGGAATATTTCTCCCCCCAATTCATTGGGAAAAGAGCTTAATATTTTTTAACAGTCATTTTTTTAAAGCTAGATTCAAACGCATGATATGATAATTAAAAGTACATCAAGTCACCCAGAATAGTAGCAGTTGTGTGTTTGGCTAGATGACAGGATAATTGCCAGCCCTTATCTCCAGTTTTCAGACTTAAATCTCCTTCCCATTTAGTTTTAATTGGCTCTAGGCTTCCATCTGTCCTTACCTTTGTGTCGATTGTTTTATATGAGCTAAGCCCATCTCCAATGGATACAATAAATCTTTGTATCTGGTTCATCTTTGTTTTTATGGTTAATATTTTTAAGTTATAAAACCAGACTCTTCAGAGTGTGAAATACAGGAGTAAGTCTCTGCATTCCAGAATTACTCTGTCAATGTCTGAGAAAAGGCATTAGTTCTTGGGCATTAGCTTATTGAATTACATTTTTTAAAAGATCTGTCTTAACATTTTTGTAATATTTTTATTTTCCCTGCCTTTAAGTCCTGTTGATTTTTCACAACTTCCATAGCAGGTATTTTTGAAAATTTAGATCTTTTCATAATGATTTCTTCTTTTTCCCAGATTGCCAATTAAAGAGTGACCTGGTTTAAGGCTACATTACCACCTTAGGCTGTAATGTTCACGCAGAGCTTGACACAGTCCTGCTCACTGGCTATCAATAGTGGATAAAGCCTTTTTAGGGTGGAGAGGGGGTTGGAGATGCCTATAAATATCTTATTAGGTTGCAGATGCTTGTAAATATCTTATTAAAGTTACAAGCCCTGTCCTTAAAAAAATGCACTTAAATGCCTACAGTTTTAGGAGAGTCACAGACATCCTGAAGTTGTGCCTAGCTTCCTTAGGGTTTCCATGACCCCAGGTTAAGACCACTTGGTGGCAGAAACATTTGCAGCAGTTATAACATAGTAATGTCTTGGATTACTTACAGGATGCGGTGTGCTGATGCTGTTTGGGCAGGTAGATTGAGGTAGAAAGTTCACTTGATTAGCCATGAATGTAATTAGAGGCTCAGTGCCTAAAGGATAGTAGGGCAGAGAATGCTACAAATCAGAGAGTGGGCTTATAAATGAAATGAAAGACTTTTTCTCTGCTTTCTAATGAATTAGAATTAAAGTCGTCATTATATTGGCGAAATGAAGAAAAAGGATCAACATTGAAAGCAGCTGTCTTTGAAAGCTGATGCTTCTAAAGGAGCCAAAGGATTTTGGTTCCATTGCACACCTAGATGGGCTTCAGATATGCAAGGCAGGGGAGAGAACTACCATGCTCTCAGCCAGAAGTAGGAAGAATTCTCAGGGGAGACAGGGATAGAGGAGCTGTGGTGTTGCACATTAAGGCATGGCCAGTGAGAAATCCCCGGAGAATGTTCAAGAAATGGGACATCTAGTATCAGATGTTAGGTTGTTTGCTGTGTGGTGAGAAAATGTAACCCATCCCTCATGACCTACAAACCATCAATAAAAATTCTGCTAACGTGCAACGCTTGTAAAAATGATTGCTTTTAGGTGAGAGGATAAGGTTGGATGAAGAAGGTGCAGAATTATGGAGAACAGAGAATAAGAATTCAGCAAGGGCAGGAAATTGGGGCCAGAGGTGAGAGGAGAATATAAGCTCCCTTGCAATTTGCAGAACTCTCAAGGGAGGCATTAGATTTTTCCCTTGGACATAATATAGGGGTTTGAGCCAATCAGATGTATATTTTAAAGAGCAAGCGACCTGCACTGACCTCTGAGTAACCTTTGTCTAAAGCTTTTACCTTTCTAGAGCACCTTTATACTCATTCCCATTGTTCTCCTTTGTCTGCGAGTCCTTGCGGGGCTGGCAGAGGCCTGCCTTCTTAGTCTTGTGAGGTGGCACCTGCCCCAGGAGGCAGTGACTGAGAGAGAATGCAAGAGCGCTTTTAGAACGTGTGGGGAGAGACAAGATTAATGCCGCTCTGAGAGTCAAATAAAAACGTTGGTGGGGCCTGAAAATTTGAAAAGCATTTCAAAGCTTTATTAAAAGGTGCCTAGTTTCATCATATCTAATTCCCAGGTGCGACAGCCCTGGTGCCCAAAGGTGACACTTTAGTTTTTTTCTGGGAGGAAATGTCCTGTAAGAATATGCTGACCTGATCTGACCCCGGTCTCTCCCAGAAATGTAGAGCCCTGACTTTTGAGGGGCAAGAAGCAAGGTCTTGTCAGGTCATGAGGTAAAGTAGAAGTGGGGTGGAGCATGATAATTCCTTTCTTCTTTCAATTGTTGGCTGACAGGGCTAGGCCCTAGGACAAATTTGGTATGCTGACTTGCGCTGTCTTAAGTGAAAATAGACTAAGTACACCTCATCTCCCTTGCTTATTAGTGTGCCTTATACATGCTTTGACTCTGCACAGGAATTCCTTCCTGGGGAAATCTTTAGTGCTCTTTGAATGGCCTCTGGAAGAGGGAGGGAGGAAGGGGGACGCTGATGCAGAGCCATAAAAGGTGGAAGTACAGGGCCAGAAGATAAGTTAACTTATGACAATTGAGAATGCTGACCTATTTCTTTGGTCGCATGACCTGCATTCTCAGCCCTTTTCTACAAGAATCTAATATAAAATGGTTTCTGGAGACCTGGGGTATCCCCCTTCAGAGTGGGTGAAGACACGGGCTGTGACTACACTAAGTCTTATATTGCATCAGGGATGCTTGCAGGGTTGGAGGGGGACATGGAAGTGTTGGGGAGGGGAAATGGAATCCCCTGTTGGTTGGCAGTGATGACTCAGCACTGATGCATGCAGTAGGACATCATGAGTGCGTTGCACCTGCAATGATCCACTTGACAAGTATTTACTGGGGGCAGGTAATATGCCAGGGATTGGGGATACAGAAATGGAAGTGGAGCTTATGGCAATTTCTATTCCAGGTGGTGGATTACAAATTGGGGAAAAGGCTTACAAGACCCTATCTGACTTGGACCCTGTTACTTCTCCACTCCAACTCCCCCTATTTTATCCTGTGTTCCCTCTGACAGCCCCAGACACACTGGCCTCTTTGCTGTTCTTATAACACCCAGGCACACTCCCACTTCAGGGTCTTTGTGCTGGCTGTTACTTCTGTCTAGGTCGTTCATCTCCCTCACCTCTTTCAGTGTTTACTCAACTGTCTGATCTCCCTATTAAAAGTATGACTGGTTCTCTTGCCGATACTGCTGATCTCTCTTATTTTGTTCTACATTTTCTTTCTAAAGCATTTATCTCCTTCTACCATACCATCCAGTTGATTTATTATGCTTTATTATTTATTTTCTGTCATCACCTGCTAGAATATGAGCTTCATGAAAGCAGGCATTGCTGATGCATCCCCAGCACCTAGAAGAGCATCTGTTGAATGAATGGATAAGCAAAATTTAGATCACATTTGGGAGACTAGAATTGGATCTCTAAATGAAAGACAAAATCCTTCTTTCAAAAACTTCCTTTGCTGAGTTATCACAAAGCAATGATAATTAAGTTCCTAAAAACATTTCCCAGAGTGACAGTGTGTCCCCTCTTCTACTTGGTTGCATTCCTTTTCCTGCAGGCTCCACAGGAAGGAAGTTTCTCTTGCAGCTCAAGCTTGCTTAGAGAACCTGATGCCCGGGCCCTTTGCATTACCCTAGTGGGTAGGTGGGGGCTGCAGTAATGACCGGACTGGATTTCCCACCAGACTGGAGGGAATGGGGCTCAGAGGCACATTAAAATGAAAGTAAATAAAGCTGTAGGACATTTCTATTTCTTGTACAGCCAAGTTTGTGGACTAATATTCATTCATAGTGCTTGATGTTTTGTTTCTGTCAAAGTGGGGAAGATAGCTGGGAAGGGAGAAAATATAACATCAAACTGTGCCCCAACACAGGCTCCTAGTCCCAGGATCCCCTTGAGCTCCCTTGGGCACCTTCCAGATCACCCTTGGACCGTGTCCTCCCAGATGTGTCTCCTGGTTTGAACTCCCACCCAGAGTAAGGGCCTCACTTGCTCCAAAGCCCTGTTCCTTAAGAATTTGCAGTCACAGCATTTGCCACATATGTTCTGGCAGTAGGGGTGAGGTTGAGGCATCACAGGCCTCTTATGGTCCAGATGAGGGATGATCAGTGCCAAATGCATGGCATCCTTTGGTCGGCTGTGGCTTCAATCCTCCCAGCTTGTAAAGAGGAATTCTTAGGCTCTGCAGGCTCACTCCTTTTGGGAAGAGAACAAAACCCTTCTTGACTCTTTTCTTGTTCTAAATACCCCTCTCCTCCTCGGTCCTCTTCCCTCACTCTTCTCTCTAGAGGTTGACCTAGAGAGAAGGAAACCAGCTGGCTCAGGGTGAGATTTTTGCTCAGACAGTTTTCCACCAAATGGGAGCCGGGAGCTAGAGGTGGGATTGCTGCTATCATATCGGAAGCAGAGTTGCTCTCTGGCAGAGAGCTTAAGCGGGCAGCAGCAAGGTGCACCGTCCCTTTCACAGACTCACCAGTCTCCTGGCCCCACCTACAGGAATTCCGAGGGCTTGTGAGTTAAGGCTGCAGGACTTTCTGTGCAGGCAGGACTGCCCTGTGCTGCTAGAATGTTTTCCTTTTCCCCAAAGGAGGTGAGTGCACCCAAATATGGCATAAAACCAAAAAGCTCCCAACTTTCTCTGGGGACTGGCAGACTATAAAATACACTATCTGCTTGAGCAGTGGCGGAAAAATACCCTCAGGTTGAGTCATGCTTATGCCTTTCTCCACATCTCACCCCTCTAACCCCATCTCCTTGTCCTGGATAAGTAAAGGAGGGAAGGAAGGAGAGGGAGGGGATGGAGGAGAGGAGAAGGAAGGAGAGGGAGGGAAGCCTCAAAGTCAGGTTTGGAAGCGGTTTGGCCAGGAACCAAGTATAAGATTGGGAAAACTGTCTTTATTGAGGGCATGAATGTAATGGCCTTAGGGGGACTTGGGTGGAGCTTGGTGGGGTGGGTATCTGGGATCCCACATCAACAGGATTATGGCAGGCACAATAGTAATTCCGCCTTACATTTTATACCAGAATGGGCTTTACAGAAATTTTTACATATATGTTCTTATTTGCTCCTCATGACCTCCCATGTGGTAGAAGCAAGTGTAATAATCCTCCTCAGTACCAAGCGGGGCTGGACTCGACACCTTTGAGACCACTTCAGCTCCATCACTCCAGCGTTCTTGGGCATTGTCCAAGGGCCCACCTTGGGCTATTCATTAGGTAGGCACACTTCAGAAGCTGTGAAGTCAAGATACATGCATTGCCTGGGGGCCTCCTCCCTGCCTGGGATTCTGAACAGGAGACACAACAGTAAAGAGGGAGACAAAAATATTATCTTTATTACTTGCCAGAAGCTACATGGGAAGAAGCAACTTACAGTGAGAAACAAATGACCCTGCTATTTGAGCACAGGATTGGGCAGACCTGCCTACCCTGTCCCAGCAGGGGACATATTTCCAGGTAAGACTTTGAGCATAAGAAGGCAGAAGGGAATAAGAAGAAACAGAGGAAGGGGCTGGAAGACTCTGTCTGGTGCTTCCCTCCAACTCACCAACCAGGTGAAGGGTGGGAAGGGCCAGGAATGTCACATGAACGGACGTCCCTTCATGTGGGGGAAATGTCAGAGCTAGGGAAAACATGTTCCTATATGAAAAACTGTATTGTATTGACATGCAACTTCTCTTGGGACCAGGCTCTCTATGCTGGCAGGAGTGGCTTAATTTTCTGGCCCATTAAGAGTTCATTGCCATATTAGGATTCTCCAGGGAAACAGAACCAATGGGATATATAGGAGATGTGTGTGTGAGTGTGAGTGTGTGTTTGTGTGTGTGGGTACAGAGAGAGAGGGAGTATTGGGGAGGGAAAGAGACACCAATATAAGTAAATTCACTGAACAAAATTAAATTATGAAGATTGATATCCATCCTTGGATCAATTAGTACCTCTCAGTCACCTGGCATCTGTGGACCATGCCCTTAGTCATGGGGCTTCTTAAATATTTCTTGTATTGAAAATAAGATAAGAATGACTTGCTTCTTGATTCAAAGAGGAGAAGTGTCTGCTGTGTGCAATGCCCTGTGTTGTTGAGGACACAAAGGGAAATGACATGTGGTATGTGGTATTTGTTTTCTGGGAGCTCAAGGTTAAGTTGATGATGGCAAAGCATAACACAATGAATGCGTTTAAGAAGATATAAGCCAAGTGTTGTGGTCTCAGGTGGGATTAATTCCCAGCTGGAGTCTGAAAAAGGCTCCGTGGAAAAGAAAACATTTGAATTGTACCCTGAAGAGTGAATAGAATTTTGAAAAGCAGAATTTAGGTGGCTCAGCCTGTAATCTCAGCACTTTGGAAGGCTGAGGAGGGCAGATCGCTTGAGGTCAGGAGTTCGAGACCAGCTTGTCAACATGGTGAAACCCCGTCTCTACTAAATATTCAAAAATCAGCTGATTGTGGTGGTGTGTGCCTGTAATTCCAGCTACTCGGAAGGCTAAGGAAGGAGAATTGCTTGAACCCGGGAGGCAGAGGTTATAGTGAGCTGAGATGGTACCACTGCACTCCAGCCTGGGCAACAGAGTGAGACTCCATCTCAAAAAAGAAAAAAGAAAAAGAGAAAAGAAAAGCAGAAGTTAAAGAAAAGGATATTTCAGGCTATGTCGAATTTAAGGAATGTTGATAAATCTGGTCTTGTTAGAGTATTTTTGTTGTTGTTGTTGTTTGTTTTCGAAACAGTCTCGCTCTGTCACCAAGGCTGGAGTGCAGTGGCGTGATCTTGGCTCACTGCAACCTCCGCCTCCTGGGTTCAAGCAATTCTCATGCCTCAGCCTCCCAAGTAACTAGGATTACAGGAGCCCACCACCACGCCTGGCTGATTTTTGTATTTTAGTAGAGATGAGATTTCACCATGTTGGCCAGGCTGGTCTCAAACTCCTGACCTCAGGTGATCCTCCCGACTTGGCCTCTCGAAGTGCTGTGTTTGTGGGGAGCGAAGTGGGGAGGGGGATGGCTATAGGGGCCTTCTTCTTGGGGCTGGAGCGCGGTAAGAAAAAATTTAAAGACAGAGCTCAGGTGGGAAAGATAGGTTACAGTTACACTGGGAAAGGCATCTAGACAGGACCTGGGGGACATAGAAGAAAGTGTTGTGCTAAGGAGTTAAGACTTCCTCATGAAGGTAATGGGAGGCTATTCAATGTTTTTAAGGACAGGACACACACACACACACACACGCACACACACACACACTCACCCTATATAGCCCATTGGTTCTATCTCCCTGAAGAATGCTGACTAACACAGCAATGAAGGATTACCTTCTGGCAATGCAAATGCATGAAGGAAGAATGGTGGTCAGAGGCCAGTACAAGAGCCTTGGTAACAGCTGGATGAGGACTGAACCATTGCAGAGGCGGTGGGAAGGGATACGAGGGCACTCATTGGAGAGGTTTGGAAGGCTGAACCTGGTAACAGATAGGAGTAATTTTGGTTGGCATGGGAGGAAGTCAATCAGGAGATTATCCCTATTTTAACCCTCAGCATGTTCTACTTTGTGTCAGCGACTCTTTCTTCTATGTCCCCCAGGTCCCATCTAGATTGAAGATGTTGAAGACAGTCGGAGCTTTCATCTTTGCGTGCGTCTCAGCCTTCAGCACAGAGCTCAGGCCAGGTGAGTGCCATATATAAATGTTAGTGACAATGAAGTGACCCCAGGAGGATAGGCCGGGTCATGCAAATCATATGAGAGAGGGTCTGTTTGTCTCTGTGTGGGTGTGCCACCTGGCACCTGAAGTGAAACTCTGCAAAGCCACATGTGGTACAAAGGAGCCTGTGTGGGAAATCCCTTCTTGACACCCATGAGTGGTCACCTCATTAGCGTCCCCAGAACGGTAGAGGGAAGGAGCCTGATTAGTAACAGGAGGCCAGGAAGGTCCTCCTATTCGTCCTATTCTGGGCTGGGGAAGACAGGCCGGCCAGGATTCCTGCTGAGGGGAGCACAGGTCCTGGCCACTCACTGGCCTAGGAATCACCACCTATGGCTATCACAGGAGCCACAAAAGGATGTGGAAGTTATCATTGGTGATAAGTTCCTGGGGTCACCCGCAGGGGCATTTGTCTGGCAGGATGAGGGCTAAACATTCCCTTCTTTTATATTTGATTTACTTTTTTTGGAAAAAGTAATACATGTAGAAAATTTTTAGAGTATTTGACATCATTCTTAGCAAACTATCACAAGAACAGAAAACCAAACACCGCATGTTCTCACTCATAGGTGGGAACTGAACAATGAGATCACTTGGACTTGGGAAGGGGAACATCACACACTGGGGCCTATCATGGAGAGGGGGGAGGGGGGAGGGATTGCATTGGGAGTTATACCTGATGTAAATGACGAGTTGATGGGTGCTGACGAGTTGATGGGTGCAGCACAGCAACATGGCACAAGTATACATATGTAACAAACCTGCACATTATGCACATGTACCCTAGAACTTAAAGTATAATAATAATAAAAAATAAATTAAAAAAAAAAAGAAAGTCCACACAATTAAAAAGATAAATAAAAACACCCATTGTCCTACCAGAAAAGACAGCTTTTGCCAAATTTTCATGATTGTAAGGCAGCATGTCTTTTCCATACATATCAGGTATATATATTATTTATCATATATATGCTGTACCATATACCATACTGCATATGTGGCCACTACCAAGTAAGTAGATGGTGCTTTTCATTTCTTCAGTTAATCACCAGGGTGCACTTTTATCCTTATTTGTAGGAAATCCAGGATCTCATGAGATGCCCTTTTCTCTTCCATTTTTCTGAACACCAGGGAGTCACTCAGTCCAAAGGGAGCCAGACTTTTGGCTCAAACACAATAGGTGACAAAGCAGGGTCTGATCCAATGCACTTTATGTTTCCCGCTGCCACGTGGTATCCCTGTTGAAAACTATTTGCCAATCCCATGGCATCTTCAAAGTTCTAGGCTATTGTCAGTACTGCTGAATCCACACTTAGGCTGCAAGGGTACAGCTCCCTAAGTTTCACACTCTCACTCTTAAACATTGCTCCCAAAGGAATACCCTGAGTTCTGTTGACTTCACTGTGAGCCTCTTTCTGCCTCAGCCATACACTCTCCCAGAGTTGATTCAAACCCATAAGCCTCAGGCCCCAGTGATAAGCCTGAGTCCCCAGCATGGCATCCCGTCACCCCTCTTGTCTTTGGGGCCTTTAGGATCCTTTCCTGCCAACAAAACATGGTCAGGCCACTCCTGCTTCTGTAATTTTAAATGTTGGGTAGGAAGGAGTAGGAATCTAGGTTACTTCCTTTCCAGAAGATTCCGAATGCCATATGCCAACTGGTCCTTCTTTTCCCCAGAAATCAGCTCTGCATATTGAGGAATATTTGTTAGGCTACAAAAGGTTTAATTCCATTGTTCTCCAAGGAACGTGCCAAACAACTAAGATCTCTTCTAAGGTGTCAGAGAGGACAGCCACAATGATAGTTGTATGACTGACTGAAAAGTTAGCTGATGTCTCACCTAGGAAGAGAAGCAGAGGCCGCTTTGATGCATGCTTACATGGGGCTTTCCCTTTGGATCCAATAAGATCTCTGCTCTGCCCACCTGAGTGCTGTCCTGGTGATTTGGGCCTCTCTGCACTCAAAGGGCAGGCTTGGAATGCCAAGCATTGCCTCCCAGGGCATTGATGAGTACTCAGCTCAGCTCTTTCAATCATCAGTTTAAAAAAATGGAAATGCTTCCAAACCTCAGAGCTGAGGATTCACTCTGAATAATAATTTTATGTGAAATTGAGGTACTCTGTTCAGACTAAATCCCGTGTCTTATCACTTCTTACCACCCAGGTTCAGGCCACTATCATTGCTCATCCAGACAATTACAATAACCTCCCAGTTTCTCTGCTTACACGCTTTCCCCTCTGTTGTCTGTGCTTCATGCAGCAGCCAGGATAGATGGCTCAAAGACCTCCAGTGCCTTCCGAGAGCACACTAGAATAAAATCCACACTCCCCACTGAGGCATGTGGGCCCTCCAGTGTGTGACCCCTGTGAGTCTCTCCAATCTTACCCCTTTCTCTTATCACTCCAGCCACACTGTCCTTCTTGCTCTTCCTTGAGTAACCAAGCTTGTTTCTTCCTCAGGGCTTTTATTTGTTTTTCCTTCTTCTTAGAATGTTCTTCCTTCATTCCTTCACATAGTTCACCCTCTCGATTCATTCAAAGCTGCTCAAAAGTCACTTTTTCAGAGAGGACTTTAAAAATAGACACTGCTTCCTGACCAACATCCTTCCCTGCTCCCACCTGTATCCCTGGATCACACTATTTTTCTTCATAATTTTTACCATTACCCCCCACATTGTTTTTTTTGTTTTTGTTTTTGTTTTTTTGAGACACAGTCTTGCTCAGTTGCCCAGGCTGGAGTGTAGTGGCACGATCTCGGCTCATTGCAAGCTCTGTCTACTGGGTTTACACCATTCTCCTGCCTCAGCCTCCCAAGTAGCTGGGACTACAGGCACCCGCCACCATGCCCGGCTAATTTTTTTTGTATTTTTAGTAAAGACAGGGTTTCACCATGTTAGCCAGGATGGTCTCGATCTCCTGACCTTGTGATCTGCCCGCCTCGGCCTCCCAAAGTGCTGGGATTACAGGCATGAGCCACTGTGCCCAACCTACCCCCAACATTTTATACTTTATTGATTTGTTTCTTTATGTGTTGTCTGTCTTCCTAGCATTAGAATTGAAGTTCCTTGAGAAAAGGCCTTGTTTACCCCTTCCGTGGTGGAGTCCACTGGTCCTAGAGCAGTGCCTGGTACATAGTAGATGCTTAATGAATGTATTGTACATGAATAAATGAAGGAATACAACTGTTTGTCAAATCAAATCGTCTTTAATCAATTGTTTCTTTAATCTTTTGGGTTTATAAACAGGAATAGTTAGCAATTTGGATGTGGTTTGGCCAGATAGTTCTGTTTCATATGACACTGGCTGTTGTCATTCATTCATCTCATTCAGCTAGTGCCTAACATGGGCTGGGAGATCCAAGAAGGCTTCATTCACATGTCTGGTTCCTCAATGCTCTCTACAAGGCTTTTTTTCTCCACGTGGCTAACTGGGCTTCCTTACATCATGGTGGTCTCAAGGTGGTTGGACTTTTTACATGGCAACTGACTTCCAAGAGGGAGCAGAAGTCTACGCACTGAGTTCTAAAATATTACCTACTAGCTTTATGACACTGAGAAAATTATTTCAATTCTCTAGGCTTAAATTTACTCACAGGTTTAAAGTGATATCTGTATAAGAGGAGAATGGAATCCCAGAACTTCATGACCCCTATGCTAGGGACAGGGTGAGAATTACTTTTCTATTTACTTCCTTTCCACTTACAAGAACTATTGATAAGAGAGGGGTTGCTGATCAGAAGTGCAAGAAAAATTGCCATTTCAAAGCTTCATATCATTCAGCCTAGAAAACTCACATTAAAGGGCCATTTGTGGTTATCGAAGGCAAAGCTCAGGGGTATGACATAAGACTAAGGGGGTCTAAAAGTGCCCTACATAACAAAGTAACAGAAAATTTCTGTTTTCTAGCCCTGTAGCTGAGAGAATGAGAGAAAGCTCACAGTGGGAGGTTGAGATCCCAGGTACATGGCAGCCTTAGGCCTAGGTTCTAGAAGTGGTAGTGGGGTTGGCGAGACTGTGATATTAAACTCCAGCCTGTTTCCTTTTCTGTAATTGCTTCCATATCACCAAACCATTGGGAAAAACTTTGTGTTGTATTATGTGGAGGCCTAAGGAGAAGGAGCCTTATTTAACCTTCAATGAAAGAGGAGAGGAGAGAGAACAACATCTCAGGAGGAAGAGGGAGAGAAGAGGTAAGAGGTGAGCTGACAGCAGAAATTTGAAGAACATTTGGGTCCATCTTAGAAATACTGGAGAAAATATTAGACTTCTCTGATGTAGCATGTTGCCTAGGGGCTCAGGCTATTTTGTTAGAGGAGGCTGACCCCAGGATACTAGTAGAGTAGGGGATATTCTGATTTGGCACATAAAATACTTGGCCCTTTGCTGACTTATCTTACATGGTGACTTCTGCTATTATTATTCAGAGTTGAAGTAACTTGCCACGGGAAGTACAGTTGGGCATGGCAACTGACGTTCAGAACCAGGCTTATCTGAGTCTTAATATCTTCATTTTTTCCACTCTACCACATTTATTTCAAGGACTATGTACTTGTTACTAAGTCTTTATTTAGAGTATTAAAGCCAAATGAAAGACCTGGTGGCAACTTGCAGCCAAGTTATATGATGATGCACCCTAGATCACCCAAGGCAAGGCAAGGGCATTTTTAGGGCTGGCTGGGGATCGCCCAAGCACAATCTCTCTTGATTATTTTGGGGTCAAGTCTCCAGAGAGCATAAGGCTCTAAAGTCCATCTCTGTTCCAGCACTTTAAAAATCTTGTTTATATGCTAATTGTACTCCACCTTCAGCTGGGGTTCTATCATCTGTCAAGTAAATAGTTTCGATAATGAGAAAAGAAACCAGAAACGCAAATGAAAGGAGACAAAGAGTATGAGTGAGCCAGAGCAAGTTTAGAGGAAACTTATGCATTCCTGCTGAGAGCCACATTGTCTCCTATGTAAACTCATACCTTTATTTTTATTTATTCTGGCATAAAAAGCTTTCCTTGCATTAATATTGATACTGTTAATGTTTTATAGGGTGTAGACGTCATGGTTACATTGAAATTCTCCTTCAGTAGATGGAGGATTCTTATATTTATTGAAACATAAACTGAGTTTGAGTCAGGCTGTCATTTACCCCTACCAAGGACCTGAGAATTCTTCAGGGGTGTTGGTGACCTTTAGCCCTTCTTCCATTGTTAACATACACTCCTCTATGTCCCCAAAGAGTGAGACTCTTCAACCCTTTTTTCTTTTATTTTTAACTTTTGAGAGGGAGTTTCATCCTTATGCCCAGGCTGGAGTGAGGTGGCGCAATCTTGGCTCACTGCAACCTCCATCCCCCAGGTTCAAGCGATTCTCCTGCCTCAGCCTCTGGAGTAGCTGGGATTACAGGTCTGCACCACCACGCCTGGCTAATTTTTGTATTTTTAGTAGAGACGGGGTTTTGCAACTCCTTTTTCTTAACTGAGACCTAGATGTTCTTGAAGACCTAACTTCCTCTGCAGTCTCCTCTCTGCAAGCTGAGGAGCAAGGTCCCACAATAGGCTATCTGTAAGCTGAGGAGCAAGGAGAGCCAGTTTGAGTCCCAAAACTGAAGAACCTGGAGTCCAGTGTTCGAGGGCAGGAAGCATTCAGCATGGAGAAAGATGTAGGCTGGGAGGCTAGGCCTGTCTCTCCTTTTCATGTTTTTCTGCCTACTTTATATTCACTGGCAGCTGATTAGATTGTGCCCACCAGACTAAGGGTGGGTCTGCCTTCCCTGGCCCACTGACTCAAATGTTAATATCTTTTGGAAACACCCTCACAGACACAGCCTGGATCAATACTTTGTATCCTTCAATCCAATTGAGTTCACACTCTGTATTAACCATTACAGTTCCTTTCCTTCATAGATGATTTTGGAATGTCTGTCAGTCATTGTCCCCATTTATTTGAGACACAGTCCTAGGATATTTTAACATTTGTCAGATAATCCAACAACCCAGTCTCCAAACTGCCAGACATTGTTGACTCCAGTATATTCTATTTCTTTCCCCATCAACCAACCTTTACTTGGGCAGTACTCCAGGATCCTGCCCTCTGATCCCAGTGTCCGGTCCTTAAAATATTCTTCCATTACACTTTGACCTCATATGCACTTTCTGTCCCTTGATCACTCTATTTTCCTCACATTTTATTAACACCTTTCTGACTACTTTTTTTCTGTAAGCAGACCCACCCTTAATCTGGTGGGCACAATCTAATAAGCTGCCAACGAATATAAAGCAGGCAGAAAAACGTGAATATGCGAGACTGGCCTAGCCTCCCAGCCTACATCTTTCTCCCATGCTGGATGCTTCCTGCCCTCAAACATCTGATTCCATATTCTTCAGTTTTGAGACTCAGATTGGCTCTCCTTGTTCCTCAAGCTTGCAGACAGCCTATTGTGAGACCTTGTGATTGTGTAAGTTAATACTTAATAAACTACCCCTTATATGTATGTGTATATATATATCCTATTAGTTCTGTCCCTCCATGGAACCCTAATACATATAGATGACTAATGTAATCTATATGTAATACAAAATCCAATAGTAATATAATCTATTACTAATATAATCTATATGTAATACAAAATCTAATAGATTTTGGTAACAGGAGTGGTTCTAGAGAAACAGAATATTAAAGATGGGGTTCTTTCATTGATTTGGGGGTTTCTGGAGTTGACTGCTTAATATGATTAGACCCCAAAATGCTAAGGATTCTACTTTTAATAGTGTGGAGAACATTGATAGTCCTTGGCATAAACTGTTGTAAGACATATACAAAATAAATGCATTTGACACTCTTGATTCACTGCTCATGAGAGGCAAGGAGTTTAGTGATTCTATACATAATACCTTTGACCATATGTGGAGAATCAAGGAACATAATGAAGCTGGTTGGTTGCTCCTAAGTTCAGTGGGCAAAGTGATGAAAGAAGATGATGGCCTCAGGGATTCTTTCTCCCAGGTTCAGGAGCAGATACTGAGCCTCAAATCTGCTAAGATTGCCCTGAGTAAGAATCTTATCTCCTGTAGAGAAAGAGCTGAAATTGTTGAAAAGCAGACACAAGCTCTTATCATGTGAGTGGCTGATCTATAATGAAAGGTGCATGGACAGCCTCTCCAGGTGTCTACTGTTAAAGTGAGTGCATTGATTGGAAAAAAAAATGGGACCCTGCAACTTAGAATGGGGATGTGTGGGAGGACCCTGATGAAGCACGGGACACTGAGTTTTTAAACTCTGATGAACCTTTTTGCCAGAAAGAACAGCTTCCCCATCCCCAGTAGTGGCAACACCCTCTCCCTGATCCATGCTGCCATCAGCCTTTTTACCTTTGTCTGAGGAGATAAACCCAAGTGCTGCCTGAGGCAACAGTGATAGCCTCACCTGAGGCAGTTGCCAGGCAAAATAATGTTGATTCTCCTCAGGAGCCACCCCCAAAACCCCTGTTTGCTTCTAGACTTATAACTAGACTAAAGTCCTGGCGGGCCCCTAGAGGTGAGGTTTACAGTGTCACCCTTGAGAAAGTGCACTACACTGGAAAAGAAGTGCTTGAGTTCTCTAATTTACATAAACAGAAATCTGGAGAACATGCATGGGAATGGATATTAAGGGTACAGGATAATGGGGGAAAGAACATAGAGTTGGATCAGGGTGAATTTATTGATTTGGGTCCACTAAGTAGGGACTCTGTATTTAATGTTGCAGTTTGGGGAGTTAAAAAAGGTTCTAATAGTTTATTTGCTTGGTTAGCTGAAATAAGGATTAAAAGATGGCCACTGTGAGCGAGCTGGAAATACCTGATCTCCCTTAGTTTGACGTAGAGGAAGGGATCCAAAGGCTTAGGGAGATTGGGATGGTGGAGTAGATTAGTCACTTTAAAACTACTCATTCCAGCTGGGAGGGTCCAGAAGATATACCCTTGACCAATACCTTGTGAAGTGGATTTTTGAGGGCAGCACCTGCATCTTTGAAGAGCTCTGTAATTGCTCTTCTTTGTATGTCAGATCTAATGGTTGGAACGGCAGTCACTCAACTACAAAATTTAAGTACAATGGGAATAATTGGATCCTGAGGTGGCCCGGGCCAAGTGGCAGCACTCAACTGTCAAAGGTAAAGTGGGCATAGCTATGTAAAGGAGAGGCAAAGTGGAAATCAGAATAGTATGACTCATGTAGAGCTCTGACATTGGCTAATCACATTCTAGAAGTGAAATTGATAGGAAGCTTACTGCATTCCTACTTAAATTATACAAAAGAAAACTTCTAGGTCAAATACACAAAAGACTAATTTGAATTATAAAAATAGAGAATCACAGCCCCTCAATTTCCAGACTTGAGCCAGTTAACAGACCCATAACCCCTTGAATGAAGAGGAGGCCAGGTCCCCTTGAGGAAGGACCCCACTACATTACTGACAATTTATGCAGTGAATCTTTCTCCCATCCTTCCCCAAGGGGACCTCCAGCCTTTTACCAGGGTAACTGCATTGGGGAATAGGAAATGACCAGACATTTCAGGAACTACTGGACACTGGCTCTCTGAGCTGACATTGATTCCAGGGGACCCAAAACGTCATTGTGGTCCTCCAGTTAAAGTAGGGGCTTATGGAGGTCAGGTAATTAGTGGAGTTTTAGCTCAGATCTGACTTATAATGGGTCCCCAGACTCATCCTATGGTCATTTTCCCAGTGCCAGAATGCATAATTGGCATAGACATACTTAGCAGCTGGCAGAACATCCACATTGGCTTCCTGACTGGTAGGGTGAGTGCTACTATAGTGGGAAAGGCCAAATGGAAGCCATTAGAGCTGCCTGTACCTAGAAAAGCAGTAAATAAAAAATATATATATATCACATCCCTGGAGGGATTGTGGAGATTAGTGCCACCATCAAGGACAGGGTGGTGATTCCCACCACATCCCAGTTCAACTCTCCCATTTGGGCTGTGTAGAAGACAGATGGATCTTGGGGAATGACAGTGGATTATCATATGCTTAACCAAGTGGTGACTCCTATTGCAGCTGCTGTACCAGATGTGGTTTCATTGCTTGAGCAAACTAACACATTTTCTGGTACCTGGTATGCCGCCATTGATTTGGCAAATGCCTTTTTCTCCATTTCTGTTCATAAGGCCTACCAGAAGCAATTTGCCTTCAGCTGGCAAGGCCAGCAATATACCTTTACTGGCCTACCTCAGGGATGTATCAACTCTCTGGCTTTGTGTCGTAATCTTATTCCGAGAGACCTTGATCGCTTTTTGCTTCTGCAAAATATCACACTTGTCCATTACATTGATGATATTAAGCTGATTGGATCCAGTGAGCAAGAGGTAGCATACACACTGGACTTACTGGTGAGACATTTGTGTGCCAGAGGATGGGAAATAAATCTGACTGAAATTCAGGAATCTTCTACCTCAGTAAAATTTCTAGGTGTCCAGTGGTGTGGGGCCTGTCGAGATATTCTTCCTAAGGTGAAGGATAAGTTGCTGCATTTGGCCCCTCCTATAACCAAGAAAAAGGCACCCCTATTTGGATTTTGAAAGCAACACATTCCTCATTTGGGTGCATTACTCTGATGCATTTATCAAGCGACCTGAAAGGCTGCCAGTTTAGAGGGCTATCCAGAACAGGAGAAGGCTCTGCAACAGGCGCAGGCTGCTGTACAAGCTGCTCTGCCACTTGGGCCATACGACCCAGCAGATCCAATGGTGCTTAAGGTGTCAGTGGCAGATAGGGATGCTGTTTGAAGCCTTTGGTAGACTCCCATAGGTGAATAACAGTGGAGGCCTCTAGGATTTTGGAGCAAGGCCCTGTTATCTGTAGATAACTACTCTTCTTTTGAGAGACAGCTTTCGGCCTGTTCCTGGGCTTTGGTGGAAATGGAACATTTGACTATGGATCATCAAGTAACCATGTGACCTGAACTGCCTATCATGAACTGGGTGCTTTCTGACCCATCTAGCCATAAACTGGGTCATGCACAGTAGCATTTCATCATCAAATGGAAGTGGTGTATATGTGATTGGGCTCAAGCAGGTCCTGAAGGCACAAGTCAGTTACATGAGGAAATGACTCAAATGCCCACGGTCACTCCTGCCACCCTGCCTTCTCTTCCCCAGCCTGCACTCATGGGGGGTTCCCTATGATCAGTTGACAGAGGAAGAGAAGACTAGGGCCTGGTTCACAGATGGTTCAGCACAATATGCAGGCACCACCTGAAAGTGGACAGTTACAGCACTACAGCCCCTTTCTAGGACATTCCTGCAGGATAGCGGTGAAGGTCAATCTTCCCAGTGGGCAGAACTTCGAGCAGTGCATCTGGTTGTACACTTTGCATGGAAGGAGAAATGGCCAGATGTGTGATTATATACTGAGTCATGGGCTGTAGCCAATTGTTTGGCTGGATGTTCAGGGACTTGGAAGAAGCATGATTGGAAAATTGGTGACAAAGAAATTTGGGGAAGAAGTATATGGATGGACCTCTCCTAGTGGTCAAAAACTGTGAAGGTATTTTTGTACCCTGTGAGTGCTCACCAATGGGTGACCTCAGCAGAGGAGGATTTTAATAATGAAGTGGATAGGGTGACCTGTTTTGTAGTTACCACTCAGCCTCTTTCCCCAGCCACCCCTGTCATCGCCCAATGGGCCCATGAACAAAGCAGCCATGGTGACAGGGATGGAGGTTACACATGGACTTAGCAACCTGGACTTCTACTCACCAAGGCTGACCTGGCTATGTCCACTGCTGAGTGCCCAATTTGCCAGCAGCAGAGACCAACACTGAGCCCTCCATATGGCATCATTCCTCGGGGTGATCAGCCAGCTACCTGGTGGCAAGTTGATTATATTGGATATCTTCCATCATGGAAAGGGCAGAGCTTTGTCCTCACTGGAATAGACATTTACTCAGGATATGGGTTTGCCTATCCTGCACACAATGCTTCTGCCAAGACTACCATCTGTAGACTCACAAAATGCCTTATCCACCGTCATGGTATTTCACATAGCATTGCGTCTGACTAAGGCACTCATTTTACAGCTAAGGCAATGCGGCAGTGGGCTCATACTCATGGAATTCACTGGTCTTACCATGTTCCCTGTCATCCTGAAGCAGCTGGATTGATAGAATGGTGGAATGGCTTTTTGAAGTCACAATTACAATGCCAACTAGGTGACAATACTTTGCCAGCCTGGGGCAAAGTTCTCCAGAAAGCCATGCATGCTCTGAATCAGCATCCAATATATGGTACTCTTTCACCCATAGCCAGGATTCATGGGTCCAGGAATCAAGGGGTCGAAGTGGAAGTGGCACCACTCACCGTCACTTCTAGTGATCCACTAGCAAAATTTTTCTTCCTGTTCCTGCTACATTACGTTCTGCTGGCCTAGAGGTCTCAGTTCCAGAGGAAGGAATGCTGCCACCAGGAGACATGGCAATGATTCCATTAAACTGGAAGTTAAGGTTGCCAACTGTACACTTTGGGCTCCTCCTACTTTTAAGTCAACAGGCTAAGAAGGGAGTTACAGTGTTGGCTGGGGTGATTGACCCGGTCTATCAAGATGAAATCAGTCTACTACTCCATAACGGAGGTAAGGAAGAGTATGCATGGAATACAGGAGATCTGTTAGGGTGTCTCAGTATTACCATGCCCTGTGATTAAGGTCAGTGGGATACTACAACAACCCAATCCAGGCAGGACTATAAATTGTCCAGACCCCTCAAGAATGAAGGTTTAGATAACTCCACCAGGAAAAAACCATGACCTGCTAAGGTGCTTGCTGAAGGCAAAGTGAATACAGAAAGCTTAGTAGAAGAAGGTGGTCATCAATACCAGCTATGACCTCGCGAACAGCTGCAGACACAAGGACTATAACTGTCATGAGTATTTCCTCCTTCTTTAGTTAAAAACAAAAGTGTGTGTATACACTTGTACTAAGAAAATATCTTCATTCTATTTCCTCTTCCTTTATCATGTGACATAAGATTCATTGACTTAATATCAGCATTTAAATATTGTTAACTTTATGTAATAGTATTTGGGTTGGGGATTGGTGAGTTTCCGGTTGTATGAAGGATAGTTGTATTATGTTAGGCATAATTATGACCTTCTTATTGTCTTTATTTGAAGATTATGTATGATCTCAGGAGATGTGTATGGGTTCAAGTTGACAAGGGGTGAACTTGTGATGGTTAATACAGAGTGTCAACTTGATTGGATTGAAGGATGCAAAGTATTGACCTTGGGTGTGTCTGTGAGGGTGTTGCCAAAGGAGATTAACATTTGAGTCAGTGGGGTGGGGAAGGCAGACCCACCCTTAATCTGGTATATATACACACACATACACACACACACACATCTGATATATATGTCATATATATATATATATGTCATATATATATATATCCTATTAGTCCTGTCCTTCTAGGGAACCCTAATACACTATGCATAAAGTATTATTTCTCACAACATGAACACATACACACCACTTTGCCTATCTAATTCTCTAAGTTGGATGCCATTTTACAATCCTATCACAGGACTCTGTCATTTAAGAATAGTCTTATTACTATCTGGGTTGCCAGTGATTAGCCCAGAGTAAGGATTCCATATTTGTTGAATGAATACATAGATGAATAAGTTTATCCTCTAGGGAGTTCAGTTTCCTGGATTTGACTATAGATTGGGCTTCTCTGTTCCTTCAACTCAGAGCTTGTAGAGTGAACTAAGAACTGTGCCTACAGACACCTCTGAGATTACCTTGTTATAGTTCCCATATATCCCATCCTATTGTAATTCTTAGACTGTTTTGTCACTGTTTTGGTGTTGGAATATAGGAAGATTTCTCCATGGGTCCACATGCAAGAAATAGTGAAAACAACGTATGATTCTGGGATTATTTGTATAAAATGAACACACGCATAAATAAACTGTTTGGTTCATTTTCAAGCTACCATAGAGGATGTTGTTTTCTGATTTTATTTCCTTCCCCCCATTATTCTCCCACTCTCATTACCTCAGAACTGCTGAATGAAGAGATCCCCTGTCAAAAGAAGGAAATTCTTAGAGCTGGAGGAGACTGAGAAACAAAGCAGTGACTCCTGAGAACTTTGCTTCTTCCTGGATTTTATAGCCCATTGCATGAAAGTCTTTTCCAGTTTAGAAATGTTCCTTTCTCCATGAATGCTACTCTCCCTCCACCATCCTTTTGGGAAATGCTGTTTCCCAAATACCCACCTGGAAGCCTCTGTACTCAGCTGGTCATAGATGAAAAATGTAGAAGAAGGTTAGCCCTGGGCACACTGTGGAATACATGGATTTAAATGCACTGTCTTTTGTTCCTTTTCTCCCTGCAACACAGAGAGAAAAGAAGGGACCATCATCAGTGAATCAGCGGCAGAACTTCAGGCCAGAGAGATGGAACTATATGGGGTAGGCAGGCCTTTTGTTGATTCATGTCTTCAGGCCACATTACAGAGGCGATTGCCTATTTGACCTGTTAATCAGAATAGGGTAACATTTATCTTTGACGAATAAGTTTTAAGATTCTTCAGACTCCCTGTAAATTCCTTAACTTCTTCCAATCACAAAGACTTCAAACTGAGGGGGTGGGGTGGTATTGATAAAATTAAAGATTTCTTTTTATTCGTTACCCAGGAACTTACACACACAGGCTGTTCCTGAGGTTAAGAAACAATTCTAAACTAGGAAAGACAGTTTATGAGGACAAGAACAGCAAGGACACTTGCTAGTAAGTGGCAGACACTATTCTTCTTCTTGTCATTTGCTACGGAAACATGAGTCATGACCAAACCTTTCCAGATCAGGGAGGGCCTCAGAATCACCCCAAAATGCTCCCAGATGTGCCCTGTTGGATGTCCTGAGTGTGACTGTGAGCTGTCTAAATGCTCTTTTCCTTTTTTTTTTTTTTGAGACGGAGTCTTGCTCTGTCGCCCAGGCTGGAGTGCAGTGGCGGGATCTCGGCTCACTGCAAGCTCCGCCTCCCGGGTTCATGCCATTCTCCTGCCTCAGCCTCCTGAGTAGCTGGAACTACAGGCGCCCGCCACCTCACCCGGCTAGTTTTTTTTGTATTTTTTAAGTAGAGACGGGGTTTCACCGTGTTAGCCAGGATGGTCTCGATCTCCTGACCTCGTGATCCGCCCGTCTCGGCCTCCCAAAGTGCTGGGATTACAGGCTTGAGCCACCGCGCCCGGCCTAAATGCTCTTTTCCTACTGTTAGAGCACTGAAATGGAAAATCCCAAGAATGTATTGCAGTGGGTTCTAGGGCTCCTAGGCCTGGTGTACTTAGCTGCTTGGTGTTAAATAAAAGGGATCAGAAGAATGCCAATGGAGGCATTGTGTGGGTAAACTGTGGTTAGAGGAACAGAGTTATAGATACATGGGGCTGTATTCTTCAGGATTGGGGCAGTGAAGGAGAGGTAGAGTTGGAGGTTTGAGGGACATATTTCCCCTTCTGCACCCTTTCTTGCAATCTTCTTAAGAGGTACCAGAAATCTCAGTGGTGCAAACATGGCAGCATATTTTGTCTAAGAAAATGTTCTGCTTTGATTTTCAGAAGTTATGATTCTGTAACTACGATAATCTTGTAAAAGTGTTAACAATATAGATAAGTCATGGATTATGACCCACACAATTAATTCCTCACTGAGAAGGTTGGTAGGTTTTTAAATCAATGATCAAACTCTTTTATCCATTTTGTGAAGCAACCATAATTTTAACCTCAGGTTTTAACCAAGAACTAAAATAAAAAGACGGCTTTAGACTATTTCTGTTTATAGATAGAAGTATAGGGATTGTAAATAAAATATTAGCAGATGGAGGGTCACTTTGTAATCTGCTAAGGAAATCCAAACAGGGCGTGGGAATAAAGAGGTGAGTACAAAGACATTAAAGACAAGCTCTACTCACTTCATTGTTTGGACTAGAGCATGCCCTGGTGAGATAATTAAATCAAGAAATGAAAGAGAAGAAGGTTGCAGACAACTATGAAGCTATGTTATTAGAATAATAGGCAGCAGTGGGTCAGATAAGTGAATTTGAATGCCAAATACTGGCATACCTTATGTCAGTGCCCAACACCTTATTTGGAAATAAAGTTGGATAAACCAGCTAAGTATAAAAATCAATCAATGGTATTTCAGAGGTAGTGAATGCAGTTTTAATAATCAGGAGAATTGGGGACAACCTATTTGCTTTGAGACCATAGAAAAATCACTTAGCTTCTCTGTGAAATGGGGTGGCTCTTCTAGTTCAGCACTTCTCAAACTTTAATATGCATATGAGTCACCTGAAGATTTTTGTTAAAATGTGGATTTTGATTCAGTAGAGTCTGGGACTAGTCTGAGATTCTAACAAGTGAGGCCAGTGCTACTGTTCTGTGGACCACACTCTGAATAGTGAGGATCTAGATGATCTCTATGTCTCTTCCAGTTGAATTAAACCTGGTTTTATAACATACTCTTTCACAAGCAATCAGCTAAAAACTTTGTATTATAAGAGTGAAGGAAAAACAATGACAAGAACTACTGTACTAAATAAGAAAAAAATCAAGAAATGTGGGCTCTCAAAAGAATGGATCTGGCAGTTAAGTTTGACTCAGTGACTCTGTGAGTAAGAGAAGCAGAGCCAAGGTAAAATCAGGGAATCAATCTCAGTCCAAAGAATGTGACCAGAGAGAGGGAAGATCAATGGAATACTTAGGAATCCTGTGCAACTGAAAGCCCTTAATGAAGCATCCCTTATACTGCAAAGGAGCAGAAGGAGTCAGAGCCCTGTCAGCCCTCTATCAGTTCCCTCTCAGTCTCCCAGCTTCTTTTAAAGAACATATTGTCACTGTGATCCTTGACATTCCCCCTAAATCACTTAGTTTCTCTAAAATGCAAAGACAGAAAAGGAGTTCATTTGTAAACCCATTATAGAGCATTCTGAAGAGCCATTCAGATGTTGACTGACAGTCTTTGGTTTAAGGCCAGGCACCAGGAGTAGAGGATCCACAACACAGGTCTCAGGCTTGTCTGAGAACTTGGGAGGGGAAGAAAAAGGTGAGGAGGACACTGTTGCGGGAAGTCAGGGACCCTGAATGGAGGGACCAACTGAAGCCATGGCAGAAGAACATAAATTGTGAAGATTTCATGGACATCTATTAGTTCCCCAAATTACTACTTTTATAATTTCTTACATCTGTCTTTACTGCAATCTCTGAAAATAAATTGTGAAGATTTCATGGACACTTATCACTTCCCCAATCAATACCCTTGTGATTTCCTATGCCTGTCTTTACTTGGTAGTCTCTTAATCCCATCATCTTCGTAAGCTGAGGAGGATGTATGTCACCTCAGGACCATGTGATGATTGCGTTAACTGTACAAATTGTTTGTAGAGCATGTGTGCTTGAACAATATGAAATCTGGGCACCTTGAAAAAAGAACAGGATAACAGCAATGTTCAGGGAACAATGGAAATAAGACTTTAAACTCTAACTGCTGGTGAGCTGGATGTAACAGAGCCATATTTCTCTTCTTTCAAAAACAAATAGGAGAAATATCACTGAATTCTTTTTCTTAGCAAGGAACATCCCTGAGAAAGAGAATGCACACTGAGGGTAGGTCTATAAGTGGCCCCCTTGGAGGCAGCCATCTTTTATGGTCAAAGCCTAAAGGATGAAATAAGCCCTGGTCTCCTGTAGCACTCCCAGGCTTATTAGGATGAGGAAATTCCCTCCTAATAAATTTTGATCAGACAGGTTGTCTGCTCTCAAACCCTGTCTCCTGATAAGATGTTATCAATGACAATGCGTGCCCAAAACTTCATTAACAATTTTAATTTTGCCCCATCCTGTGGACCTGTGATCTCACCCTGCCTCTACTTGCTTTGTGATATTCTATTACTTTGTGAAGCATGTGATCTTTGTGACCCACACCCTATTCGTGCACTCCCTCCCCTTTTGAAATTGCTAATAAAAACTTGCTGGTTTTATGGCTCAGGGAGCATCACATAACCTGCCGACATGTGATATCTCCCCCGGACACCCAGCTTTAAAATTTCTCTCTCTTGTACTCTTTCCCTTTATTTCTAAAACCAGCCGAGATGCTTAGGGAAATAGAAAAGAACCCACATTAACTATTGGGGGCAGGTTCCCCCGATAGGATACAGCAAGATAAACACTCAAAATGCCTTCAAAATCAGAAATCTTCCCTATTGCATGTATTCATTGAAACATTAACTTCAGGTTCATGTCAATAATGTTTAGTAATCATTGGATATGAAGTAAAAATTTTATGGAGTTTATAAAGGCAGCATTGTTATTCAATGTAAAAAAGGAAGAAATCAATATTAGGCAGGTTGAGACCATCCAGCTAATTAGTGTTGGAGGTAGAACTCAGTCAGTTAGTGTGGGAAGAGATCTCAGGTCTCTTCATCCCCAGTCAGTGGGGCTCCCTCTACAGTGTTATATACCTAGCACCACATATATTTAAGTATATTGAACTTTGACTTTTCTCAAATACTCCACTAACCTTTTGTATTCATTATGATTATATATTTACAAGATGCTTTGCTTCATTATTTGATAGCAAAATGTTGTAGAAAGTAAATTGTCTCCCATATTGGTGGGAGTGACTGTCATTGTTGGTTGCCAGTCCTAGAACATTTACTCTTTCTTCTTTGCTGACACATTTTCTTTGTCTTCCTCTGAGAATCTGCTTCCTTCAGCAGGGGCTGAGATCTTCTTAGCCTTAGGGCACTGAATCTTAATTGATCTAAGCTAGTTAATATAGTATCACTTGCCAAATGACTGTTGAACTGAGAGCATATGGTGAAATTGTGGCCAATGAGACACGAAAGGGTGTTGCTTATGCTTTAAAAAAGGCACACATTACAGAGCTATTCCCTTTTCTTCCTCTGGGCTTTGCCTACTACGGGTGATGCCTGGAACTTGGAACCATGAGAATATATTTAATACAATGTGAGTAGTAGAGAAGAAAAAGGGAAAAGACCTGGGTTCTTGATGTCACTGAGGCATCAAATCAACCAAATGCAGGACTGGTCTTCCCTCAGATTTTATCTGGGGTTTCTTTTATTAGCAGCCAAAAGCATCCCAACAGATATAGAATGACTGAGATTCACTCTGCCATAATTGGCATCAAATAACCAGGGTTGAAATCTCAACTGTATCACCAACTAGTTTTGTAACCTTGAATAAGTTATTTTATTTCCAAGAGCCTAACTCCTTATAAAGATACTTTATAAGGTAGAATTTCTAATATAAAATATAAAAACACCTGAAAATTATTATTATTACTATTCTATTTGTTTATTTATTTTTTTTGAGACAGAGTCTTTCTCTGTCACCCAGGCTGGAGTGCAGTGGCCAGATCTCGGCTCACTGCAAGCTCCGCCTCCCGGGTTCACGCCATTCTCCTGCCTCAGCCTCCCGAGTAGCTGGGACTACAGGCACCCGCCCCCTCGCCCGGCTAGTCTTTTTTGTAATTTTTAGTAGAGACGGGGTTTCACCGTGTTAGCCAGGATGGTCTCGATCTCCTGACCTTGTGATCCGCCCGTCTCGGCCTCCCAAAGTGCTGGGATTACAGGCTTGAGCCACCGCGCCCGGCCTACTATTCTATTTATTACTATTACATGTCATGTAAGAATAACAGCACCATAGTCAGACTTCATCATAAGCAATCTGCAGTGAGAATGCTTTCAAGTCTTTCTCTGTTTCCAGGAAAATTACTGCATCCTGGGACATTTGTACCTCCCCTTTCTCCTAAGGGCACATGACAAAAAGGCTGGTTGTAGTTTGGAATGAGGGGAGTTCAATGGAATATGAAAGCAACATCTCCTGACAAGCAAAAGGGGGCTCATCAGATTGCTTTTGGGGCTAATGTTCCACGAGAGTATTTCCAGCATTTCACACACATATGTAGGGTTGCAACACAAACCAGGTAATTTTTCTCTCCATTTTCCTTTGCTTTGAGAAGTGGAGAGCTCACAAATTTCAGGTGAAAGGTCATGTCTTTGATGCATGGAAAAGAAATATATCTAGGAGCCCAACTGCACTGTATTGCTGAAAGCAGCAGTTCCCCAAGTAGAGATTTTTAAAGGGCTTTCTTCCATTTCATTGTTTCTGTCCTCCCTGCCCCCCTGGACAAGACCACTGTAAGTCTTTTCAGGCTGCTATAACAAAGTAGCTCTGTCCTTCCTACTCCCCTGGACAAGACCACTGTCAGTCTTTTTAGGCTACTATAACAAAGTAGCACAGACTGCGTGGCATATACACAACAGAAATGTATTTTTCACAGTTTTGGAAGCTGGGAAGCTCAAGATCTGAGTGTTTGCATGATTGGGTTCTGGTGAGGGCCCTTTTCTAGGTTGTAGACTGCCTTCTTCTTGTTGTATCCTCATAGGATGGGAAGAGAGTGAGAGAGCGTTTTGTGGTTCAGGGTCCTTTTTATAAGGACACTCATCCCATTTGTGAAAGTTTTACCTATTTCCCTTTCAAAGGCTCCATCTCTCAATACCAAAACATTGGGAGTTAGGATTTCAACATGAATTTTGGGAAGACATGAGCATTCAGTCCATTGCAACCTCTTCTTAAGCAGCCCCTAAAAACTGCAGGACTTGCTTTGTTTACAGCTATAGTCATTTTATTACTCTTTTCTTTACAATAGTAAGGGCCAGAGGAGCTCTACATTTTGTATGTTGTTTGTATTAGAAATAGCCTCTTGTTTTGGGCTGAAAATAAGAATGTTGGATGTGTATGACACCTGTGAGGACACTCTCACAGCTGTTTGTTGTGAAAGCTCTCGAGAGGATTGGCACTGAGTTTGGACTGCATAATGAGGAAGAGGGTCCCATGGGATCATTTCTTGACCCAGTTTCATCCCAGAGCTCACTGTTTTTTTAAGTGGAAGGTCAAGAAATAAGGAGCTGGGCCTGTGGACATCTGCCTGGAGTGGTAGTTCCAAATTGGTATTTCTCCTCTGGAGGTTTAGTTTCAAATTTAATTAGCTGATTAATGATGGTAAATTACCATCATTAATTAATTAATGCTAAAGTGCTCTGATTAAACAAAGCACTAGCATAATTTTAGGGCAGTTAATATCTGGTCTAACTATGAGGACCAATTTGGGAAAGAGATTTTTACAGTAATAATATAAATAATAATAATGGTTATTTAATGATTTGGACTGGAGCCTTCTCTTGGTCTGGAACATTGCCTTAGAGGAGCATCTTATACAGTCTCTAGTTTCCTTAGTGAAAAGATTTACTGAAAAGACTTCTTTTGCCAGAAGCATCCCTGGAGGAAGAAGACCTTGTGAGAGAGCAGTAAGTGTGCCTTTACAGTCCGGTGGGTAAGATAAAAAAGTAAACAAGCAGTTATTATCTAGGAAGCAGCTATTATCTAGGAAGACATATGCTGTGATAGGGAGTTATCCAAGGAGCTGTGGGATCACAGGAGGGGGTCTTGGAAGTGTCCCAGTGGAGGTGAGAGCTCCTGGTAAGAGATGAGTAGGAGTTCCTCAGGCATAGATGGGAATGGGGGAGAGGTTTAGAAGGGCAAGTGTGTGTGTGTGTGTGTGTGTGTGAGAGAGAGAGAGAGAGAGAGAGAGTGAGGGAGAGTGCAAGTGCAAAGGAGAATCTAACACATTTTGAAAATTGCAAGTTGAGTGTGTCCTCCCGGGTTCATGCAATTCTCCTGCCTCAGCCTCCTGAGTAGCTGGGATTACAGGTGTGTGCCACCATGCCTGGCTAATTTTTTGTATTTTTAGTAGAGACAGGGTTTCACCATGTTGGCCAGGCTGGTCTCAAACTCCTGACCTTGTGAATTGCCTGCCTTGACCTCCCAAAGTGCTGGGAATACAGGCATGAGTCATCCCACCAGGCCAATAATATGGTTTTTTAAAAAATATATAAATATAGGAACAAACAGGAAAAAGACAATAGTAACCAAATTCTTAGAAGCTAAGCCATAAATGGAAGACTGTCAACTGATTTGGCATACTGTAGAAAGTGGAATTTGAACCTTAAGTAAGCAGCAGACAAACTAAGTGGGAAGCTGATTTGAACCAGGGATTGCCCTGCAAAAATCTCAAGAAACAGAGATAATGGACACTGTGGAACTAGATCTAAAGGAAGATGTAAAACCAGGAAGATTATTTCAAATTCCTTTTTTTGTTTGTTTGTTTTTGAGAGACTGAGTCTCACTCTGTCACTCTGTTGCACAGACTGGAGTACAGTGGCACAGTCATGGCTCACTGCAGTCTTGACCTTTTCAGCTCAAGTGATCCTCCCATCTAGCCTCCCAAGTAGCTGGGGCCCCAGGCACATGACACCGCAGTCTGCTAATCTTTAACTTTTTTTTATTATTATACTTTAAGTTCTAGGGTACATGTGCACAACGTACAGGTTTGTTACATAGGTATACATGTGCCATGTTGGTTTGGTGCACCCATCACCTCGTCACTTACATTTGGTATTTCTCCTAATGCTATTCCTCCCCCAACTCTCCACCCTGCAACAGATCCCAGTGCGTGATGTTCCCCTCCCTGTATCCACTTGGTCTCATTGTTCAGCTCCCACTTATGAGTGAGAACATGTGGTGTTTGGTTTTCTGTCCTTGTGATATTTTGCTGAGAATGATGGTTTTCAGCTTCATCCATGTCCCTGCAAAGGACATGAACTCATCCTTTTTTATGGCTGCATAGTATTTTGTGGTGTATATATGCCACATTTTCTTTATCTAGTCTATTAATGATGGACATTTGGGTTGTTTCCAAGTCTTTGCTATTGTGAATAGTGCCACAATAAACATACGGGTGCATGTGTTTTTATAGTAGCATGATTTATAATCCATTGGCTATATACCCAGTATGGGATTGCTGGGTCAAATGGCATTTCTATTTCTAGATCCTTGAGGAATCACCACACTGTCTTCCACAATGGTTGAACTAATTTACACTCTCACCAACAGCGTAAAAGTTTTCCTATTTCTCCACATCCTCTCCAGCATCTGTTGTTTCCTGACTTTTTAATGATTGCCATTTTAGCTGGCATGAGATGGTATCTCATTCTGGTTTTGATTTGCATTTATCTGATGACCAGTGATGCATAAATGTCTTCTTTTGAGAAGTGTCTGTTCATATCCTTTGCCCACTTTTTTTTTTTTTTTTTTTGAGACGGAGTCTTGCTTTGTCACCCAGGCTGGAGTGCAGTGGCTGGATCTCAGCTCACTGCAAGCTCCGCCTCCCGGGTTCACGCCATTCTCCTGCCTCAGCCTCTTGAGTAGCTGGGACTACAGGCGCCCGCCACCTCACCCGGCTAGTTTTTTGTATTTTTTAGTAGAGACGGGGTTTCACCGTGTTAGCCAGGATGGTCTCGATCTCCTGACCTCGTGATCTGCCCATCTCAGCCTCCCAAAGTGCTGGGATTACAGGCTTGAGCCACCGTGCCCGGCCCACTTTTTGATGGTATTTTTTTTTTTCTTGTAAATTTGAGTTCTTTGTAGATTCTGGATATTAGCACTTTGTCAGATGGATAGATTGCAAAAATTTTCTCCCATCCTGTAGGTTGCCTCTTCACTCTGATGCTAGTTTCTTTTGCTTTGCAGAAGCCCTTTAGTTTAATTAGATCCCATTTGTCAATTTTGGCTTTCGTTGCCATTGTTTTTGGTGTTTTAGTCATGAAGTCTTTGCCCATGCCTATGTCCTGAGTGGTATTGTCTAGATTTTCTTCTAGGGTTTTTATGGTTTTAGGTCTTACATTTAAGTCTTTAATCCATCTTGAGTTAATTTTTGTGTAAGGTGTAAGGAAGGGATCCAGTTTCAGCTTTCTACATATGTCTAGCCAGTTTTCCCAACACCATTTATTAAATAGGGAATCCTTTCCCCATTGGTTGCTTTTGTCAGGTTTGTTAAAGATCAGATGGTTGTAGATGTGTGGTGTTATTTCTGAGGTCTCTGTTCTGTTCCAATGGTCTATATATCAGTTTTGGTACCAGTACCATGCTATTTTGGTTACTGTAGCCTTGTAGTATAGTTTGAAGTCAGGTAGCATGATGCCTCCAGCTTTGTTCTTTTTGCTTAGGATTGTCTTGGCTATATGGGCTCTCTTTTTGGTTCTGTATGAAATTTAAAGTAGATTTTTCCAATTCTGTGAAGAAAGTCAATGGTAGCTTAATGAAGATAGCATTGAATCTATAAATTACCTTGGGCAGTATGGCCATTTTCACAGTATTGATTCTTCCTATCTATGTGCATGGAACATTTTTCCATTTGTTTGCATTCTCTCTTATTTCCTTGAGCAGTGGTTTGTAGTTCTCCTTGAAGAGGCCCTTCACATCCCTTGTAAGTTGGATTCCTAGGTATTTTATTCTCTTCGAAGCAATTGTGAATGGGAGTTCACTCATGATTTGGCTGTCTGTTTGTCTCTTCTTGGTGTATAGGAATGCTTGTGATTTTGCACATTGGTTTTGTATCCTAAGACTATGCTGAAGGTGCTTATCAGCTTAAGGAGATTTTGGGCTGAGACGATGGGGTTTTCTAAATATACAATCATGTCATGTGGAAACAGAGACAATTTGACTTTCTTTTTTCCTAATTGAATACCCTTTATTTCTTTCTCTTGTCTGATTGCCCTGGCCAGAACTTCCAATATTATATTTAATAGGAGTGATGAGAGGGGGCATCCTTGTCTGGTACCAGTTTTCAAAGGGAATGCTTCCAATTTTTGCCCATTCAGTATGATATTCGCTGTGGGTTTGTCATAAATAGCTCTTATTATTTTGAGATATGTTCCATCAATACCTAGTTTATTGAGTGTTTTTAGCATGAAAAGCTGTTGAATTTTGTCGAAGGCCCTTTCTGCATCTATTGAGATAATCATGTGGTTTTTGTCGTTGGTTCTGTTTATGTGATGGATTACATTTATTGATTTGCATATGCTGAACCAGGCTTGCATCCCAGGGTGAACCAGGCTTGCATCCTAGGGATGAAACCGACTTGATCTTGGTGGATAAGCTTTTTGATGTGCTGCTGGATTCTGTTTGCCAGTATTTTATTGAGGATTTTCACATCACTGTTCATCAGGGATATTGGCCTAAAATTCTCTTGTTTGTTGTGTCTCTGCCAGCTTTTGGTATCAGGGTGATGCTGGACTCATAAAATGAGTTAGGGAGGATTTCTTCTTTTTCTGTTGATTGGTATAGTTTCAGAAGGAATGGTACCAGTTCCTCTTTCTACCTCTGGTAGAATTTGGCTGTGAATCTGTCTGGTCCTGGACTTTTTTGGTTGGTAGGCTATTAATTATTGCCTCAATTTCAGAACCTGTTATTGGTCTATTCAGAGATTCAAATTCTTCCTGGTTTAGTCTTGGGAAGGGGTATGTGTCCAGGAATTTATCCATTTCTTCTACATTTTCTAGTTTATTTGTGTAGAGGTGTTTATAATATTCTCTGATGGTAGTTCACATTTCTGTGGGATTGGGGATGATATCCCCTTTATCATTTTTTATTGTGTCTATTTGATTCTTCTCTCTTTTCTTCATTGTTAGTCTAGCTAGCAGTCTATCTATTTTGTTGATCTTTTCAAAAAAACAGCTCCTGGATTCATTGACTTTTTGAAGGGTTTTTTGTGTCTCTATCTCCTTCAGTTCTGCTCTGATCTTAGTTATTTCTTGTCTTCTGCTAGCTTTTGAATTTATTTGTTCTTGCTCCTCTAGTTCTTTTAATTGCGATAGTAGGGTGTCAATTTTAGATCTTTTCCACCTTCTCTTGTGGGCATTTAGTGCTACAAATTTCGCTCCACACACTGCTTTAAATGTGTCCCAGAGGTTCTGGTATGTTGTGTCTTTGTTCTCATTGGTTTCAAAGAACACCTTTATTTCTGCCTTCATTTCGTTATTTACCCAGTAGTCATTCAGGAACAGGTTGTTCAGTTTCCATATAGTTGCACAATTTTGAGTGAGTTTCTTAAACCTGAGTTCTAGTTTGATTGCACTGTGGTCTGAGAGAGAGTTTGTTGTGGTTTTCATTCTTTTACATTTGCTGAGGAGTGTTTTACTTCCAATTATGTGGCCAATTTTTAGAATAAATGTGATGTTGTGCTGAGAAGAATGTATATTCTTTTGATTTGGGGTGGATAGTTCTGTAGATGTCTATTAGGTCTGCTTGGTCCAGAGCTGAGTTCAAGTCCTGGATATCCTTGTTAATTTTCTGTCTCACTAATCTGTCTAATATTGACAGTGGGGTGTTAAAGTCTCCCATTATTATTGTGTGGGAGTTTAACTCTCTTTGTAGGTCTCTAAGAACTTTCATTATGAATCTAGGTGCTGCTGTATTCAGTGCATATATATTTAGGGCAGTTAGCTCTTCTTGTTGAATTGATCCCTTTACCATTATGTAATGGCCTTCTTTGTCTCTTTTGATCTTTGTTGGTTTAAAGTCTGTTTTATCAGAGACCAGGATTACAACCCCTGCTTTTTTTTTGTTTTTTGTTTTTTTGTTTTTGCTTTCCATTTGCTTGGTAGATCTTCCCCTATACGTTTATTTTGAGCCTATGCGTGTCTTTGCATGTGAGATGGGACTCCTGAATACAACATACATACCTGACAAAAACAAATAATGGGGGAAAGGATTCCCTATTTAATAAATGGTATTTGGAAAACTGGCTAGCCATATGTAGAAAGCTGAAGCTGGATCTCTTCCTTACACCTTACACAAAAATTATCTCAAGATGGATGAAGGGTCTTGACTCTATCCAATTTGCAAGTCTGTGTCTTTTAATTGGGCACTTAGTCCATTTACATTTAAGGTTTTTATTATCATGTGTGAATTTGATCCTGTCATTATGATGCTAGCTGGTTATTTCACCCATTAATTGATGCAGTTTCTTCATAGCATTAATGGTCTTTACAATTTGGCATGTTGTTACAGTGGTTGGTACTGGTTGTTCCTTTCCATGTTTAGTGCTTCCTTCAGCAGCTCTTGTAAGGCAGGCCTGGTGGTCACAAAATCTCTCAGCATTTGCTTGTCTGTAAAGGATTTTATTTCTCCCTCACTTATGAAGCTTAGTTTAGCTGGATATAAAATTCTGGGTTGAAAATTCTTTTCTTTAAGAATGTTGAATATTAGCCCCCACTCTCTTCTGGCTTGTAGGGTTTCTGCAGAGAGATCCTGCGGATTCCAGTTCAGTAGGGGAGACCCTAACCCAGTGGCGCTAGAGGAATTAAAGACACACACATGGAAATATAGAGGTGTGAAGTGAATTGATGGCTCTTAAGTCAGTTAACTTTCTCCATTTTCCTGATTTTTTCTTAATTACAAAAACTGGAGAATTCCAAGGAGAAAATGTTGGAACTGTGTCCATTTTCTAACTGCTCAGTAACTAATTTCTCTAAAGCCTCCAGTTTCTCTTTACTTACTGGCCATTGTTCTATGTAAATTGGCTTATGTGTTAACCATTTTAAAGGTATAGGTTCTGGAGGCTTAACAATGGCCGCCATCAAAAATCATTTCCTAATCTTTGGCGGGAACTTTGTTTTTCTGCTTGAAGTGGTTGTTTCAAACCTTGCAAATTTTTTTTCTAGTCCCATACCAAGGACATACCCCATTTCATACATTGTATTTTGACTTTGAGGGCTAGATAATTGTTCTGGAATTAGAACTTGTGCTCCCTATTGTTGTAATAAATCTCTTCCCCATAAATTTATAGGTACAGAAGTTACAATTGGTTGAATAGTGCCAGGTTGCCCATCCTGCCCTTCACAATGCAAAATATAACTACTTTGATATACTTCAGGGGCTTTACCAACTCTAACTATGTTAAATTGAGCAGATTGAATTGGCCACGTGGATGGCCAGTGCTGTAGAGAAATGATTGAAGTATCCACTCCTGTATCTACCAAACCTTTAAATTTCTTTCCTTGAATAGTTATTTCATAGGTAGGACATTTTTCAGTAATTTGATTTACCCAATAAGCTGCTTTGCCTTGTTTATTTGTGCTTCCAAATCCTCCTGTTCGTTTAATTTCACTTTTTCCCATTCCCACGTACAGCACAATCAGGAGCTGTACTATGTGCCCTCCTAGCTCTGCTTGCCAGGGAACAGAGTAGATATGATAATTTGAATTTCCCCATTGTAATCTGAATCAATGACTCCTGTATGTATTTGTACCCCTTTTAAACTCAAACTAGACCTTCCTAAAAGTAATCCTATTTTCCCTGCTGGCAAGGGTCCACAGACTCTGTTGGGACCTTTTGCAGGGGTTCCCCAGGCAGAAGGCTCACAGCTTTTGTGCAGCATAAATCTACTGCGGCATTATTGGCTGTGGCAGGGGACAGATATTGTACAGGGGTGAGGGAATGGCCTGAGCTGGAAATGCCGCAGTTTAGAATGGGGCCTGGGATGAGCCCCTCATGGCGTTTCCCAAAACTGGGTTCTCATCTTTATCAAACTTAGAGTGACACTGACTAGCCCAACGTTTTCCTTTTTTGGATTTTGGACATATTTCGGGATGATCAGTTTTCTTTTTTCCCCTATCTGGCGGCCTGACTTGCTGATTTTTTCTACATTCATTTTTAGCATGACCATGCTTCCCACAGTTAAAACAAGCTCCAGGAAATGGGGTATTTCCTTTATCCACTCTCAGTCCTGCCATTGCCTGTGCCAACAAAGTGGCTTTATGCAGACTACCTCCGATACCATCACAGGTCTTGATATAATTAAGTAAATGTGCTTTCCCTCTGATAGGTTGCAGAGCAGTCTGGCAATTGGGATTAGCACTGTCGAAAGCTAATAACTGCAACACTATATCCTGAGCAGCCGAATCTGCAATCATCTTTTTAAGAGACTCCTGTAACCGAGCTGTAAAGTCAATGTATGGTTCTCTGGGTCCCTGTTTTATAGCACTAAAGGAAGGGTATTGTTCTCCACCTGAAGTTGTGCATCTAAACCAGCCCAGTCGCCAACCCCCAAAAGTTGGTCTGCAGTTACATTAATTTGAGGCTGGGCCTGGGCATTGCGAGCAGCCTGAATGGAAATTTCATCTGCCCACCAAGTTTTAAATTGTAAAAACTGAGCAGGAGTTAGACAAGCTCGAGTAAGAGCATCCCAGTCAGTAGGAATCATCTGACTGGAAACAGTAACATTCTTTAACAGTCCCATTACAAAAGGAGAACCTGGTCCATAATCACTTATAGCTTGTTTTAATTCTTTGAGTAATTTAAAAGGAAAAGGCTCAAATGTAGCTGAAATATTTCCTTGTTGATCTGGGGGGTGTATTCTAACAGGGAACTGCCAAGCCTCTAAATAACCCTCTTGTCTAGCTTGCTGAATTCCTGCCTGAATAAAACTAAGGGCGGTCGCTCGAGGTGCTGCTCAAACAGTCACTGGGGCAACTACTTTTCACCCAGTGTCCTCCAGAAAAGAAAGATCTGGGGGGTTATTTTCCTCAAAATAATAATGAGGGGGTGCATAAGGGTAGGGATGATCCTCTCCTTCCTTTGCCACTTTAGCTTTAGCTGGTAAATAAACATAGTCTGTAACCTCTTCTGTTACTTTGCTATGCTCTTATTTCTCCTCATTATCAGTGTGAAAAAGTTGCAAGGTGAAATGAACCAGACCCCATACCTGTCCCACTGTTACCCTGATGCTTCCAAGCTCCCCTTCTTACTCACCATGGGGATTGTTTTAAGAGTACTTGGGTATCCTCCAGCTAGTTTTCTATTGCAGCCATCGCTCCGGCGACCCTTCGACCTGGATTTGAGCCCCCATGAATGGACGCCACTTGCCGAGACCAGCTTGGTTGGGGAGACCCTAACCCAGTGGAGCTAGAGGAATTAAAGACACACACATGGAAATATAGAGATGTGAAGTGGGAAACCAGAGGTCTAACAGCCTCCAGAGCTGAGAGCCCTGAACAGAGATTTACCCACATATTTATTAACAGCAAACCAGTCATTAGCATTGTTTCTATAGATTAACTAAATTAACTAAAAGTATCCCTTATGGGAAATGAAGGGATGGGCTGATATAAGGAATGGGTTGGGCTAGTTAACTGGAGCAGGAACACGTCCTTAAGGTACAGATTGCTTATGCTATTGTTTGTGGCTTAAGAATGCCTTTAAATGGTCTTCCCCCCTGGGCGGGCCAGGTGTTCCTTGCCCTGATTTCCGTAAACCCACAACCTCCCAGCATGGGTGTTAGGGCCATTATGAACACGTTACAGTGCTGCAGAGATTTTGTTTACGGCCAGTGTTGGGGCCAGTTTATGGCCAGATTTTGGGGGGCTTGCTCCCAACAAGATTCACTGTTAGTCTGATGGGCTTCCCTTTGTGGGTAACCCGACCTTGCTCTCTGGCTGTCCTTAATATTTATTCCTTATTTCAACCTTGGTGAATCTGATAATTATGTATCTTGGGCTTGCTTTTCTCAAGGAGTATCTTTGTGGTGTTCTCTGTATTTCCTGAACTTGAATAATGGCCTGCTTTGCTAGTTTGGGGAAGTTCTCCTGGATAATATCCTGAAGAGTGTTTTCTAATTTGGTTCCATTCTCTCCGTCACTTTCAGGTACACTAATCAAATGTAGATTTGGTCTTTTCACATAGTCCCATGTTTCTTGGAGGTTTTGTTCATTTATTTTCACTCTTTTTTCTCTAATCTTGTCTTCTTGCTTTATTTCATTAATTTGATCTTTAATCACTGATATCCTTTCTTCTGCTTGATCGAATTGGCTACTGAAGCTTGTGTTCGCTTCAAGAAAGTTCTTGTACTGTGAACTCATCAAACTCATTCTCCATCCAGTTTTGTTCCCTTGCTGGCGAGGAGTTGTGTTTCTTTGGAGGAGAGGAGGTGTTCTGGTTTTTGGAATTTTCAGCCTTTCTTCTCTGGTTTCTCCCCATCTTTGTGGTTTTATCTAGCTTTGGTCTTTGATGTTGGTGATGTACAGATAGGGTTTTGGTGGGGATGTCCTTGTTGTTGATGTTGATGCTATTCCTTTCTGTTTGCTAGTTTTCCTTCTAACAGACAGGCCCCACAGCTGCAGGTCTGTCGGAGTTTGCTAGAGGTCCACTCCAGACCCTGTTTGCCTGGGTATCACCAGTGGAGGCTGCAGAATAGCAAATATTGCTGCCTGATCCTTCCTCTGGAAGCTTTGTCCCAGAGGGGTACCTGCCTGTATGAGGTGTCTGTTGGCACCTACTGGGAGGTGCCTCCCAGTCAGGCTACATGAGGGTCAGGGACCCACTTGAGGAGGCAGTCTGTCTATTATCGGAGTTTGAACCCCATGCATGCTGGGAGAACCACTGCTCTCTTCAGAGCTGTCAGGCAGGGAAGTTTAATTCTGCAGAAGTTGTCTGCTGCCTTTTGCTCAGATACAAAGGTGGAATCTAGGAAGGCAATAGACCTTGCTGAGCTGCAGTAGGCTCCGCCCAGTTCGAACTTCCCTGCTGCTTTGTTTACACTGTGAGCATAGAACCGCCTACTCAAGCCTCAGCATTGGTGGGTGCCCCTCCCACTGCCAAGTTCCAGCATCCCAGGTCGATCTCAGACTGCTGCGTTAGCAGTGAGCAAGGCTCTGAGGGCATGGGACCCACCAAGCCAGGCACAGAAGCGAATCTCCTGTTCTACCACTTGTGATGACCATGAGAAAAATGCAATATTTGGGTAGAAGTGTACTGTTCCTCCAGGTACAGTCACTCATGGCTTCCCTTGGCTAGGAAAGGGAAATCCCCCAACGCTTTGTGCTTCTCAGGTGAGGCGATGCCCCACCCTGCTTCAGCTCAGCCTGTGTGGGCTGCACCCACTGTCCAACCAGTCCCAATGAGATGAACTAGGTACCTCAGTTGGAAATGCAGAAATCACCCATCTTCTCTGTTGATCTTACTGGGAACTGTAGACTGGAGCTGTTCCTATATGGCCATCTTGAAAGTGACCCTGTAATTTTTAATTTTTTTGTACAGATGGGATTTCACTCTTTCCAAGGCTGGTCTTGCACTCCTGGGCTCAAGGGATTCTCTTGCCTTATCCTATCAAAGGGAGGGAATAGAGGCATGAGCCACCACACCTGGCCTCAAATTCTTATAAAGAAAGATTTGGACTCCCAAATCATTTCTCCTTTGTATAATAAGATGACTTCCCACTTCCACTTGGACAGAAGACTGGAGGATTATTTTCTCAAGGGAATAAATTAGATGCCATGTAGAGTTGGGTATGGGAATATCATACGGAAAATGTGGTGAGTTAGCAAAAGTTTACATATTGAAATTGAGACACCCTAAGTCTTCATCTCCTAACAGGCTCTTAGAATTTTAATAGTGATATCTTTATACTTGAGAAGGAGATTAAAAGAGCCTTCTCTGGAAATATGACTAACCCAAGAAAAATGATCTAAAGTTACTAACATCAGGGCTTTCCCAGGGAGCCCAGTGAGATATCAAAAATGAAGATTACAAGTTCATCCATAGACTGAGAGCTCCCAATCAACTTCTTCGAACACCAAAGATTGGCTGAGAAAAGTTGCAAATATAAAAGATAGAGATAAAAACAAACAGAAATAAGCAGCTTAGACAAGGTAGAGAACAAAGGAAGAAAAACTTAAATAATATATTACTATTAATATCCATGGAGAGGCAAAAGAGGGTACTGCTTCAAAGAAACAGGAATATGATGCTATAAAAATAACACCCAGAGAACAAAAAGAGAGCTCTTGTAAATTAAAGATGTAAAAGTAGAAATAAAAATTTCAATAGAAGCTTTGGAACATAAGGTTAATGAACTCTCCCAGAAAGAAGAACATAAAAGCAAAAGGAAATAGGAGAGAAAAGATTTTAAAAACTATCCATCATCCAAATAAAAATTTCCAGACAGAGAGAAAAGATAAATTGAAGAGAAGGAAAGTATCAATAATTAAATCAGAAAATTTCTTAGAACCAAAAGACATGAGTACCAGAGTTCTGTACAATGAATGAAAATAAAACCACACAGAGGGTCATCACTGTGCAATTTCAGAATAACACAAATGAAAAATGGAAATCTACAATTTTTGAGATGGGGAAAAGATGTCATACAAAGGATCAAGATTCAGAATTACATCAGACTTCTCCTTATCAACACTGAAAATTGGAAGGCAATGGAATGATGCCTCCAAAATACAGAGGGACAGCAGTACAACTTAAAACTCTATAACAGCCAAATTCCTACTTAGGGTAAAATAAAGACATTTTGAGATATGAAACATTTAAAAAACCTGCTAAAAAGGATCCAGCAACAGAGAGAGATGAGTGGCATCCCCATGATGATGGCGAGCAGAGTTAACAAGATGAACAGTCTTGTAATATAGTTGGAGAGCTGGAAGCTCAGGATGGAGCCGGTTAGAAGGCTTCAGGATGGTTTCTTCAAGAAAGAGAAATTGATAGAAAATTGATAGGATACCTAATATACCAAGAGGGGTTATACAATTGGTGGAAATATGAATGAAGACCATGAGTCTACTCCTAGACACAGAGATTCCAATCAGCTGAATTACTGGTAAGTATACAGAAAAAACTAAAGATGCACTCATAAAAATCTAAGCAAATAAACAAAAGACAACTAACTCCAAGGAAACCAGAAAGTTGTGCAAGAAAGGAAAAGTCATTATAGTACATTACATGGCTCAGTTACAAAACATGTTTACATAGTCATCATAATATAAGCAAGTAATATTTACGCTACCAAAATTCTAAATTACAAGTAGGATGGAGAGATGGAAAGTATATGCTGGGAACAGGGATATATGTGAAAGAGAACATCCCATCCTCATCTCCTACAGTAGAAAATCAATAGGTTACATCTAATAATGGAAAAATCAGGAAGTAGTAATATAGTGATGGTCTTTATCAAGATAGGAAACACAGGGGAGAGGAATTATGAGAGCTGTAATAAGATGTATTGTTGAACTGTGGGTTTTGAGATATCCGTGAAACAACCAAGTGGAGATGTCTACTAGGCAGTTGGCTTTATGGGTCCAGTGCCAATCAGCCTGAAGAAGTGTTCTTGGAAAGAATTAAGTCCTACATAAAATTATTTGCATGACGATTTTTCTCAATTATTTCCTAGAATGATTGACAACTACTCACATTCTAGATACATAGGCGAGAAGTCCATTAATGATATACAAGTCGCCCGCGGGGCCGGGTGCGATGGCGGCGGTGGCTGCGATGCAGCTGGGGCTGCGGGCGGCGGGGCTGGGACGGGCCCCTGCCAGCGCCGCCTGGAGGAGCGTCCTCGGGGTGTCCCCGAGCCCAGGGGTGGCCTGGAGGCCAAGGAGATGTGGCAGTTCTGCAGCAGAAGCATCTGCCACAAAAGCGGAAGATGACTCCTTTCTTCAGTGGGTCCTGCTCCTCATCCCTGTGACTGCCTTTGGCTTGGGGACATGGCAGGTCCAACGTCGGAAGTGGAAGCTGAACCTGATTGCAGAGTTGGAGTCTCGAGTTCTGGCTGAGCCTGTCCCTCTGCCAGCAGACCCAATGGAACTGAAAAATATGGAGTATAGGCCAGTGAAGGTCAAGGGGTGCTTTGACCACTCCAAGGAGCTGTATATGATGCCCCGGACCATGGTGGACCCTGTCCGGGAGGCCTGGGAGGCCGGCCGCATCTCCTCCTCAACTCAGAGTGGGGCCTATGTGGTCACTCCCTTCCACTGCACTGACCTGGGAACCACCATCCTGGTTAATAGAGGGTTCGTTCCCAGGAAGAAAGTGAATCCTGAAACCCGGCAGAAAGGCCAGATTGAGGGAGAAGTGGACCTCATTGGGATGGTGAGGCTGACAGAAACCAGGCAACCTTTTGTCCCCGAGAACAATCCAGAAAGGAACCACTGGTATTACCGGGACCTGGAAGCTATGGCCAGAATCACAGGCGCAGAGCCCATTTTCATTGACGCCAACTTCCAGAGCACAGTCCCTGGAGGACCCATTGGAGGGCAAACCAGAGTTACTCTGAGGAACGAGCATCTGCAGTACATCGTGACCTAGTATGGACTCTCTGCAGCTACATCATACCTGTGGTTTAAGAAATTCCTACGTGGGACACCTGGTGTGTGACAGATCAGCTGCTAAAGCCCTGTCCCTGAATAATGAAGTAAAAAGACTGCCTTTATGCTGGATCATGTGCTGCTAGTATAAAGTTCTGGCCTTCTACCTTAAATGAGCTCATGACTGGTTAATAAAATCCTGGCTTGGTTTCAGTCCAAAGAACTTTCCCAGCAAGTTACATCTCTAGGAAACAAAACGCCTGGTGTAAGAATATATAAGGGCGGGAACGACCAGGTGCGGTGGCTCACTTGAAGTCAAGAGCTGAGACCAGCCTGGCTAACATGAATCAGCCAGCCACCTGGGATGCTGAGGCACCAGAATATCCTGAACCTGGGAGGCGAAGGTTGCTGTGAGATCACACCACTGCAACTCCAGCCTGGGCAACAGAGTGAGGCTATCTCAAAAAAAGGGTACTTCTTAGCCCCAAATAAGATTCAACCGAAGATACTCAACAGACGCTGGCTGAAGGAAAATTTGTATTTTAATTATTTTTATGTACAGAAAACTCAACAGTGTACGTTTAACTCAGCTTAGTGGCAAGTTCTTTAGCCTTTGCCTTTTCGAGCTTGGCGATACGAGCCACAGACTTGGGACCCAGGACATTGCCGCCCCAGTGACGGCGGATCTGAAAAGACAGAAAGAGGCGGTCAGACTTGTTTTCTGATATTTTCAAGGTTATTAGTTGCGTTATTCTGTTGCACTGTTACAAGCTGATCGTCAGAACTTCTCATAAGTTAAGCCAGCCAGTTATTTGGTAAAATGATTTGTGCATGACAATATTTTGTGTAAAGCTCTTACCTCATCGTAAAAAAAAAAAAAAAAAAAAAAAAATGATATACAAGTCATACCTAAGGGCACTAGAGCTTAATGTCCTTGCAGAAGCAACTGAGAAGGGCTGATCAATACAGTGGGAAATAGAGTTTGAAGTCATTGTCTGTATTGTCTGGGGAGTAGATGAAACTGGAAGAGGGCCAAGGATAACTGCTAGGGAACACTAACAGTTTAGAGATGGGCAGGGCAAGAGAAAACTACAAAGAGATGAAGGAGTAATAAGAAATACAAGAGAACATGGCAACTAGAAGATACAGAAGAGATTTTGAAACAGAAGGTACATGGGAGGTGCCAACAGCTGCAGAGAAGTTACATGAAGTAAGGACTATAAGGGGGCCATTGATTTTTACCTGTAAGGAAGTTGTGAGTGACCTTAGTTGAAGCAGTTTGTTGGAGTAGCTGGTATTCAGAAGCCAGATTTCAGTGTACTTGGAACCCAGCAATTAGTCAGCTGAAACTAGCTGCTTCTTAATGCCCATCTCTGAACCGAAGCTAACACTTCATTCATGCTCTAAGTTACACATAGGAGAGAATTGTGTTTTTCACCCAGGAGACCACTTAGACACAAAATATTGGGTTTCCACAACAAATTCATGAGAACATTTCTAGGGATTCGTGAACCCTGGCCAATCTTATTATTGCATTCTTTAGATTAGTGGGTTTTTTTTTTTTTTTTTTTCCTTATGTGAAAGCTGGCATGGGATGAGTCCTAAACTGGCCAGGGGAAGAGTGTGTTGCATTACCTTGTCATTTAAGTAATCTCTCAGTATGGGTAAAGAACTTCAGCTAGAAAAGTAAGAGCTTCCCTGTAATAGACTAGGTGCTATTCATCTGTCAGTGAAACTTTGGGTGGTTTGACCTTACTGCTCCAAATATCTGTCATTATTTATTGTTCATTCATTTATTCAAATACAGTAGTCTCCCCTTTGTTCACCAGGGATAAGTCCCAAAGCTCCCAATGGATGCCTAAAACTGTGGATAGAAGAGACTTTCATATATACAATGTTTATTTTACTGTACATGCATGCCTATGATAAAGTTAAATTTATAAATTAGTCACAGTAAGAGATTAACAACAACAATAATAAAATAGGACAATTATAACAATATGACAGAATCACTACTCTTGCACTTTGGGGCCATTATAAGTAAAATAAGAATGACCTAAACACAAGCACTGTGATACTGAGACAGTTAATCTTATCACTGAGACAGCTACTAAGTGGACAAATGGTCAGGTAGTATGTACAGTGTAGATACACTGGACAAAGGGAGGACTCATGTCCTGGGTGGGATGGAGGGAGACAGGGCTAGATTCTATCCCTCTACTCAGAATGGCAAGTTATTTAAAACTTATGAATTGTCTATTTTTGGGATTTTCCATTTAATATTTTCAGATCATAGGTAATACTAAAGCCATGGAAACAAAACTACAGAGAAGGGAAAACTGTATCCTAGGAGTTACAGAGATAAAACGTGGAGCAAATATGAATCATGCTCTCAAGAAGTTTATAGCAAAGGGATGGTTCATGAGCCCAAGTAGCACTGGTACAAGGTAAAAAGGGCTAGAGAACCTTCTTCTTCTGGAGGGTCTTCTATCCAAATCAGCCATACATGGGAGGACTAAAGTGGGGTGGGGTCTCCTAGGAAGTATATTGTTTGGCCTTGACATTGTCCCTCATATAACCTAAGTGTTACCTCAGTTTTTCCAGAGTGGTATGGGTTGTGAACTCTCAACCTACAGGATTGCTTTCAAATAGTGTAGCTGTGCCTCATATGTAAAGAGAGGGTGAATTGGAGGCTCCATCTGAAGCTTGTTTTTGGAGTTTGTTATAATGCTCCCTCCCCAAAGGATAGCAAACAAACAAACAAACAAACAAACTGTTTTTCCTACTCTCCACTTTCACATTCAATACAACACAGCACCTCTGTTTATCAAAATGTGTGGGGATTTCTTTGCACATACAACCAAGCAATTCTGTAGTAGATTCTCCAGTAGACACCAGGTGGGTGTCCTAAAGTTTAACTAAATTCTGATTATCTACCTGGAGATAGCGTCAGATCTCACAGGTTGAGGGCTCAGTCCCACAAGACTGCCTCCACCCTTGAGATACTAGCATGGCCTGTTGCTTCTAATCATCTGGCTTTCAATAGGGATTCCCATAATCCCCTCTTTGAGTGCTAGAGTGGCTCACATAACTCAGGGAAACACTTTACTCATGTTACCCATTTATTATAAAGAGTATTACAAGGAATACAGACAAACAGCTAGTAGAGAGATGCACGGGCAAAGTTTAGAAGAAGGGGCACTGACCATTGCTCCCAGGCCCTCTCTGGGTGTGCCACCCTCCAAGAAGCTTCATGTGTTCAGCTATCCTGAAGATCTCTGAAACCAGTCCTTTTGGGTTTTTAATGTAGGCTTCATTAAGTAGGCATGATTGATTAGATTATTGGCCACTGGTCACCAATTCAACCTTCAGTGCTTCCCCCTCTTCCCAGAGATTAAGGGGACTGATTTTCTAATTAGGCCATGGTCTTTCAGGTGACCAGCCCCCATCCTGAAGCTCTCTAGGTGCCCCTAGCTACCAGGCATCTCAGCATACAAAAGACACTCACCACACCAGAGATTTCCAAGGGTTTTAGGAGATGAATGTCAGGAAATAGGATGAAGACCAAATATGTATTTCACAATAGCATACTTCCTACAAAGGAATTATAAACTGGGGTGCATGAGTTTGGTGATACTCCTGATCTGCTGGGTGCTCAAAGAGTGTATCAAAATTTAAACAAGGAACCTCAACACTTGTAACTAAAAGATCCAGATCTTACTCATCTTTGGCTATGAAGTCAAATCAGATTTATGGTAATACCCCAAATATCAATACTCAGAGCCCAGCTATCCTTGACAGGCAGAGATCCCTTAGTTTCCAGGAGTTTCTCTTCCTAAATATTTCTGGGGCCGCTCTCACAGATGTTTGTGTGTCTCAATTGTTCCCTTGGTTTCCTGGGGTTATGCTAGGTTGGGATTTGTGGGGGGCCAGCAGTTTCTCACAGTTGTCAGCAGAGCCTCTGCCAGCAGCTCTGACTTCCACAGCCACTGGTCAGCCAGGGAAGCTGTGTATTCTTCCAGCTGGCTTGATGACTTCAGGATGCTTCTCCCTCTGGGTCCATGGGGAATGCATTTCTCTTCTAATAAGCTCTTTCTGGAGTGTTTTGCAGAGCACAGCTGTTGAACTTCAGTAACAGAGTCTCTCCTTTGCCTTACAGCCCAAGCCTTCCCAGAGTGGACAGCTCAGCTAAGAGGAGTTTGATTGGGTGATGTCAGACTCCACATCACACTCCCGTGGAACCTTTGCTCCTCTAAATCCCAGGCCTATTCTACCACTAAGCTCACTTATATGTTTGTTTTGTTCTTGGCCATTAGGCATAGCAGGGCTGTTATTGGGCAGCTACTTTAGAGTCCTTTAGTATTTCTGGGCAGTTAAGAAGCTCCCTAAACATGCTCAAGGAATTCCAAGAATTTCTTGAAGAAAGTGTTGCCTCATTTCACAACACTGACCTAGCCAGCTGTGTGTGGGAGTTGGTGGGAGGTTAGGATAGGAGGCACATTTTTTATTTAAGTGTGAGAAAACTAATAAAATTCTCTTTAAAAATGTAAACATATATATTAATGCCTAGAATGGCTACTTGGGGTGGGGGTGGTGAAGTGGGCATTCAAACCCCCCCTACAAAAAAAAAAAAACTATGAAGTTTTGATTGTAACTTTCAAACCTGAGCCATTGCCAGCAGTGGTAGCTCCACAAGTTTGAGTGAGTTTAGCTCATTAAATAACATGCTATTATAATGTTTGCTGAAGAGTCTCAGCTATTTGTAGATTAGTTTCTGAAACTTTTCATTTTGCCTTAACATTTGTACTAGACAGAGGAGGTGGAATGTATGTGTTGTAGGAGGATGAGAGAGCAAAGTCTAACTGAATATGAAGTAAGGAAGTTGGAGAGGATAAAAAATATTTTGGGAAAGTGGACATTTGTCATTATTTTTGGCTGACTACTCACCTCTTCACCTTTTGTCTTTGAGACATTCTCCTTTTTGGCAGAGAGCAGAATCCTTTTCACTCAGTAGAAGTCACATGCCATTCTAACCTTCCTTATAGCTAGATTATAGGCATATGACTCAAGATACATGATGATTCATCAGTTCCATCCAAGGTAGATTGTAACTTAGAAGGTAGGAGTCCAAAGAGCCAGGGCCACCAGGAAGCTATCATGATGAGGTTAATGGTGTCTGTGGTGGCTAGATCCAGTTTCCAGGGTTCATGGTAACGGTTCCAGCAGCTAGCAGGGGCCAGTGTCCAGCATCAGTGTTGTCAGTGGGACAAGCAGTTGAGTCTGTGCCTGGTAAAAGCAACAGTTGTGCCTTTACAGAATCAGTTATATAAGGGAATTTTGATAATTTTGAATGTTTTTCTTGGATGGGTGGCATTTAAGTTGATTCTGACACTCCTGGAACTTCCATGAGTAACACAGTATCTTTCAATAATTCCCTTTTTGCCTTAATCACTCAGCTTGTCAGAGGTGTTTGAACTAGAGCAACTCCATTTTGAATGGGAGTGGGAAAAACGATTTTGAGACTTGCTGGGCCACATTCCCAGGAGGCTAAGTATCTTAGTCACAAGGTATTTACAGTTAAGGGAACAGAAACAGACCCAGACAATATCCTGATGTCCTGATATCTTGAGAACAAAAGCATTCCTAGTTTAAAAACAAGTTTTGCTTTAAAGATAATAATATAGACTCTTGTGAAAGATAGTAGTTACACAAAGATTAGCAATCCTTTATCCCAAATCCTTGTGGTAGAGCACATCTCTCCCATGATTTTTGTTATATACAAACAAGCATTGTACCTAAGGTGGGTGCATTCCTGTGCTTATTTTCAGGAACACCCTGCTCTGTCTATGGAGTAGCTATTCTTACATTCTTTTACTTTTCAAAATAAACTTGTATTCACTTTCCTCTGCGGACTTGGTCTGAATTCTTTCCTGCACGAGATCCAAGAACCCTCTCTTGGGGTCTTGATGGGACCACTTTCTGGTAACATCCTCCTGGTGAACCACAAAGGGACTACTGAAGAGACCCCTGACCCAAAGGAAATAAACTGCAGCACCAACTGGCCAATTCTGGGTGAGTGGTGGGGGTATATTCTATCCCAGGTGAGGAATGAAATTGGGTTAGAGACCCAACCTGGAAGGGTTGGAGCTCCTCCTAAAACATAGGGGCTTAAAGACTCCTCTTGGTAAAGAGCAATGATGGTTGTCCAAACTTGGGTTAAAGGCCCAACTAAGGGGGGTTAGAGTCCCTCCTAAGACATAGGGCATTAGAGATCCCCCTTGGTAAGCCACCTCTTGGTTAAAAATAGATCTGACTCTACAGGATGTTTATCACTATTAACTTTGGATTAATTCACCTTGTCCTCTTTGCTTCCTGAATCCATTTCCTGGTTGCTGTCTTTGTTTCACTGCCACTTTCAGGAGACCTCATTTAACTGGTCTTGGGATTTTAAGTACCAGGATGGAAATCAGGGAATTTTCCTTGCTGTTTTGTTTCATTTGTACACTAACAAAACTTCTTTCCTTTCTTGGATTCAGGCAAATCGGCTTTGTCCAACCCATGCTGCCACTATTGCCTGGAACCTGCTCTCTCTGGTCATCTCCACCTAAATCCTTCTCATTTCCTTTGCCTTATTTGACATTTCTTTTGTCAGTTTCCATGTCATGGTTTATGTAGGGCCCATGGCTCAGCCTGTTTATATTATCTGGCCAATATAAATAAAGGAATTCAATTTTCAGCAGGTTTTCCATCATAATGCAGCGTGCCTTAAAAACTCTCTTGTCCTTTTTAATGGAACTTGGCCAATGGCAATACAGTCTTGCAGGTTTGGAACTTTTCTTTCAATGTCATCTGCCTCCTTTTTGGGGAATACAGCATTGATCCTAGAGGACTCACCACTAGGATGTATTCTTGAACATTGGGACAAGTTTAAACCAAATGGGCTTAAGAAAAGAAAATTGGTAGTTTCATATAATACTGTCTAGCCTCAAATTACTATACTTGGAAAAATAAGAAAAATCATCACCTACCAGAACTATGGCCTTTAATACTATACTTCAACTTGATTTGTTTTGTAAGTGTGAGGGGAAATGGGATGAAACCAATATGTTCAAGCATTTTTATTGCCCAGTCAGAATAAAACTCTGCAATAGGTATGTGCATGTTTAATGAAAGGAAAGGAAGAAAAATAATTAGACATACTAGATGATCACTTGATGCAAGACCCCTCCCTGCCAACCGGTTCAACAGGTACTTTTGAGTGAAACATGTCAGGTCTGATGCTTCAGGTCTATTGGCCTCTTCTAGCCTATCTGGAAGTCCTATTGAGATTCCTTTGTCCCCTCCTCGCTACCTGGCTAATCCCACTGTATACCTGCCACTCCCTGAGAAACCTAGCCCTGCTAGTACTACTTGTAGTGGAGCCTCTTATCAACTACCAAAGGGAAATTTTTGTCTGCTTAGAGCAGTAGCAAATGGTGAAGAAGGCACTGTAAGAGTACATGTCCCCTTTTCTATGTCTGATTTGGCTTTGTGTAGAGAAAGTTGGTCATTTCTCTGAAGATCCAGGGAAATCCATAGATGAGTTTGAGAAATTAACTCTGACCTATAACTTGACCTGGCAGGATCTGTATGTTTTGTTGTCTGTTTTTTGTACAGTGGAAGGGAAGCAATGCATTCTGGGAATGGCTCAGATCCATGCAAATGAGATATTGGCCCATAACCCTAATCATAATATCTACCAGGCAGTAGGTAGAGCAGTCCCTGATCAAGATCCAGGATGGAACTATCAAAGCGGCAGTGAGGACTTGGGGAAGAGAGATCACATGGTAATTTGTTTGTTGGAAGGACTGAAGTATATGAAAAAGCCTGTTAATTATGAAAAGGTTAAGAAAAGTATTCAGGGTGAAGATGAGAATCCAGCATTGTGTCAAGTTAAGACAATCAGGAAATATGTAACACTGATCCTGACTCAAAGAAATAACAGACTTTATTGGGAGTATATTTTATAACCCTATCTGCCCCTGATATTAATAGGAAATTACAAAAAGCAGCCTTGGGTCCCTATGAATCAGCATTTGGATATGGCATTGATAATTTTTAATAACAAGGACAAAACAAAGGAAGCAGAAAAAGCTAAAAGAAACTTCCACAAAGTGCAGCTTTTGGTTGCACCTCCTGCATGGGTTGCCCTTATGGCTATTGGCCTGGACAAGGGAAGCTAGAAGGTAAAAAGCCCTGAGTTGGGCTTCCAAGTCACTGTGCCTTGGGCACAAATCAGTGTGCACACTATCAGAAAACTGGTCATTGGAAGAGGGAATTCCCAGTGTTCTGAAGGGAGCCATTGGCACCTGAACAAATGATGGCCAAAATAGCCAAGCAAGTCCATGAGTGATGGGGCCTCAGACCTTCAGCCACCAGTCCCATTGGACAACTAACCATTCTTTTGGAGGAGCCTCAGGTAACCCTTGAAGTGGCAGATAACAATATTAACTTTCTTCTGGATACAGGGGCTGCTTACTCTGTTTTGAACCATTATAATGGGCCACTGTCACCTTAAAACTGTGTGGTCATGGGGATAGATGGACAAACTCACAGATACCATTTTTTACCTATCTGTTAAACTGCTCTTTAGGGGCTTCAGCTTTCTCATATGCCTTTTCTTATCATGCCTGAATGTCCCACTGCTTTGTTAGGAAGGAATTTGTTGACTCAGCTGCAAACAGTGGCATCTTTTGGAGATAACAAGGCAGATAAGGGATTGCTGCTTCTCCTTTTCCGTGATAAGAGAGGAAAGTCAATAGGGACTTATCTAGCTTGCCTATTGAAGTAACCTCTCAAATAAATCCTATAGCATTTCCCATTGAGGTTCCAGGCAAAGCACTAAATGTTCCTCTGGTTTGCATTTAGCTTAAGCCTGATGCCCTGTACTCCTGAAAGAGACAAGATCCCCTAAAGCCAGAGGCATAAAGAGGGATTCATCCATTAAGAACTAAGTTTCTGCAATTTGGTTTGTTAAAACCCTTTGAGTTTTCTTGCAATACTTTAATATTGCCAATTAAAAAGCCAAACGGAGACTATAGATTTGTTCAAGATCTTCAAGCTGTCAACAATGCTGTCATTCCCAAACATCCTGTAGTACCCAATCCCTACATGCTGTTAGCCCAGGTCCTTGGGGATGCCAGTTGGTTTACAGTCTTAGATCTCAGGGATTTATTTTTTTCTGCATTTGAGTATACCCTGATTCAAAATTTATCTTTGCTTTTGGATGGACTGACCCTTGATAGTCATTTGGTTTCTCAATTAACTTGGACAGTTTGTCCCCAGGAGTTTAGGGACAGCCCACATTTATTTAGATATGCATTGGCTAGAGAATTAAAGATGTTAAAATTGAATAGGGCCACGATTATTTGGTATGCGAATGATTTGTTGGTAACTAGCCCAACCAAAAGAGGCTCAAATAAAAATGCCATTAAGTAGCTAAATTTTCTGGGCACTAATAGGTATAGGGTGTCACTGCATAAGGCCCATGTTTAAGCTCAAGAAGTTAAATATTTAAGATGTGTCTTAACCCCTGGCACCTGGGCAATAGCCCCCAGAAAAAAAGGAAGTGATCTTGGGAATCCTGGAACCCCAAACTAGAAAGCAGCTGTGGGCTTTCCTAAGGATGTGAAGATTCTGCTCTTAATGAGTGCCTGGATTTGGGCATATGGCCAAGTCTTTATGTAAGGCTCTAAAAGGAGCACACTTAGATCCTTTTGAATGCAGTAGCAATTGTAAAACATGCTTTTAATAACCTTAAGGAGAAATTGGGAATAGCTCCAGCCCTAGGGATCCCCAATCTTGATAAGTCATTTTCCTTTACGTGGCTGAAAAACAAGGAATGCTCTGGAAGTACTTGTCTAGAAACTGGGAGGCATCCCTGACCAGTAGCATATTTTTCTAAGTAATTAGACCATGTAGCTTTGGGATGTCCCAGATGTCTCAAGGCAGTTGCAGCAATGGCTCTTTTGGTAAATGAAGCCAATAAACTGGCTTTGGGACAACATCTGGAGGTTTTGACTCCACACCAAGTACCAGGAGTACTAGAAGCTAAAGAACACCAGACGATGACTGGAGGACATGTATTAAAGTATCAGGTTTTGTTGCTAGACATTCCTGATGTAACTCTTAAAGTCTGCCAGACTTTAAACCCCACTACTTATCTGCTTGAATTCACAGGCACCCTAGATCATTCCTGCATATAAGTTATGGAGCAAGTTTATTCCAACTGGTTGTACTTAAATGATGAGCCTATAGATAATCCTGAGGTAGAGTGATTTACACGTGGAAGTAGCTTTGTGCACTAGGGAAACAGAGAAGCTGGGTATGCTATCATCAGTCAACATGAGATAATTGAAGCTCAGCTCTTACTGGCTTCTACCTCAGCTCAAGAGGCTGAATTAGTGGCTCTTATTAGAGCCCTACGGTTGGGAAGAGTTAGCATTTCCACTGATTCTAAGTATGCCTTTCTGGTGCTTCATGCTTATGCTGCTATCTGGAAGGAATGAGAACTCCTAACTGCTAAGGTTTTCGTTATAAAACATCACTTGGAAATTCCGAATCTATTAGACACCACTTTGCGGCCCAAGGGAGTAGCTGTAATCCATTGCAGAGGGCATCTGAAAGGGAACTCCAGTGTGACAAAGGGAAACTCCTTTGCGGATGCTGCAGCTAAAGTCACTGCATTAAAGGAGCCAGTTAAACTTGTAGGTATGTTAGTGTCCACTTCCCCAGTAGTAACAGAACCGAAATATACTAAAGAGGAACAAGAATAGGCTGACTGTCATGGCTTAATTCAAGATCCTTCTGGCTGGCTGATTAGTGACAGCAGACTATTGATACCAGATGCTAATTAAAGGAAAATAAATATTTGCATGATTCTACTCACTTGGGAAGAGATTCCTTGTTTCAATAAATGTCTCATCTTTTTATAGTAAATGGCTTATGTAAAACTGTAAAGCAGGTAACTTGAGCTTATGAACTTGGTGCCTGAAATAATCCAAATAACCCAGCTTTACCTTCTCCTTCAATAAGGCCTGTTCAGCATAGGGGAACATATCCCAGTGAAGACTGGCAAATAGATTATACTCAGATGCCCCCGTGAAATGGGTTTAAACATCTATTAATATTGTTGACACCTTTTCTAGTTGGATTGAGGCTTTTCCTACCTGGTCTGAAAAGGCAATCAAGGTTTCTAAACTCTTATTAAATATAATAATTCCTAGGTTTGGGCTGCCTAAAAGCTTGCAGAGTGATAATGGCCCACCTTTAACTGCAACAATAACCCAAAACATATCTTTAGCCCTAGGAATTCAGTACTGCCTTCATTCAGCATGGAGGCCACGTCTTCAGAGAAAGTAGAAAGAGCCAATCGAACTCTGAAAAGGATGGTTGCTTAACTCTGCCAGGAAACATCAGAAGCCTGGCTGACTCTATTGCCTATGGCCTTGTTGCAGGTTTGAGCTGCCCTTAAAGGAAACCTACACTTCAGCCCTTTTAAAATAATGTTTGGAAGCCTTTTCTTAACTACAGATTTCCTAATGGACATAGATACTTTCAAGCTCCAAAATTATATAATCAACTTAGGACAAATGCAAAAAGCACTCCTTGAATATGGAAATCAAAGACTTCTTTTCCCTGCTTAGGAAGAGAATCTTATTATAACCTAGTGAGATTGGGTCCTATTAAAAACTTGGAAAAAAGTATTCACAGCAGATCAACTTTCCCTAAAATGGAAGGGATCCTATGGAGTCCTCCTTAGTACCCCAATTGCAGTTAAACTTCTAGGAATAAATAGCTGGGTCCAGTTATCTTGAACTAAACCTGTCCCTTAAGAAGCCCCACAGGCCATTGGAGACGGAGACTGATCCTACTTATTCCTGTGAGCCAACCAGTGACCTCTGGCTCCTATTCAGAAGGAATGAAAGGGATGGTTAACATAAAAATATGGATTGGCATTCTACTTTTGGGTATAAGTTAGAATCACACAGAGAATAACTTATTTGTTGAGTGAGCACAGACCTTAGCCTCACTGCATAATCAGACCAAATGTTGGGGATGTGGAAAATTACCACTTTCCTCCACTTCCAGATTGCCCTGGCATATTCAACGAGCCAATCTAAGTTTATGGGGACTGTATTACGATTGGGAAATGGAAAATAATAAACATACACCCTCTTTCCTCATGCACTATAGCCACACAGGCCTAAGCCCCTTTCCTCTCATACAGAGAGACAAAAAGGTACTTTATTTTTTTTAGTCTAACTAGGAAACAGCTAAATTCCATCCCAACTTAGGTTATACTGTACAGGATGGACTTGGGTGGATGACAGGTATCAAGCAAAGTGTCTCTATGTCTTGAAAGGCACAATAACAGTCACCACCAGACAGGGACCCATGACATGGGATGGTTGCCACCTCAACAATGTAATCAGACCCTTCTTTAACAGACCAAATGTGGATGGGATGGCAACGTAATTCACCAAAAATAGGTGTCTACCCTTCTCCTTGGGGATGGTTATGGGCTTGTGGAACTCATGGCTAGCCATACTTACCTTAAAATTGGATTGGAAGGTGTACGTGGGGTTGTCCTTATCTCCCAGGACATATGCTCACTAAATTGGACTCTCTGCCATCTAACTGGGAAATTGGAAAGGCTTGCCATAGGTGACAAAAGAAAGCATCTTTGTGGTTTTACCTGATGGCTATAGTTTCCCCACAGGCAGCCACGATTGATATTGAACTCACCAAACTCACATTTGCAGCTTTCAATAATACACATCATGCCTTTACCCTCCTAACTGAGGAAACTTCTCAAATTAGCCTTACAAAACTGCATGGGTTTGGACATTTTAATAGCAGCTCAAGGGAGAACTTGTGCTTTGGTCAAAACTGAATGTTGTGTATATGTTACAAACTACTCACATACTATCAGCCAAGCTATAAAGGCTTTAGACATTCACATCTCTGCTACTGATGTGCTGCTGGTTGACCCCATATTGGCTTGATTCCAGCAATTGTCTAGTTCTTGGACAGCCTTCTTGCTTAGTTTACTTGGAATACTTTTACTTATATTGCCTTGCTGTTGTGGAATATCGTGCAGTGGTACTCTTTGTGTAGGAATTCAAGATAAGCTTACTCAATGCTTTCATAAATTGGATACTTATTAATCTTCCAGATTTCACCTGTTATCAGGACTCGGAGTTGTGAAAGACCCTCACCATACCAACGCTTTCTGACTGAGCTCCTCCACACCCTCAAGACAAGAGACCCTAATGATTAGATGAGAACATCACTGCCTCTGTTCAGCATGAAGAAGCTACAGAAGATGGATATTCATCCCTCTGCCACTTTTAGGATTAAGGTTTTCCTTGTAAAAGGAAGGGGGGAAATATCAGAGGCATTTGAACTAGAGCAACTCCATCTTGAATAGGGACTGAGTAAAATGAGGCCAAGGCCTGCTGGGCAGCACTTCTGGAAGGTTAGGCATTCTTAGCCACAAGATATTTTTGCATAAGGAAACAGAAACATACCCAAGACCTAACAGACCCAGGAAATGTCCTGATGTCCCGATATATTAAGAACAAACCATTCCTAGTTTAAGAATAAGTTTTGCTTTAAAGATAATAATATAGACTCTTGCGAATGGTGGTAGTTACACAAAGATCAGCAATCCTTTATCCCAAATCCTTGTAATAGAGTACACCTCCCTCATGATTTTGGTTATCTGATAAATAAACAAGCATTGTACCTAAGGTGGGTGCATTCCTCCTTTTATTTTTGGGAATACTCTGTCTATTCTTTTATTCATTTACTTCCTTAATAAACTTGCTTTCACTGTAATCTGTGGACTCAAGTTCTTTCTTGCACAAGATCCAAGAACTCTCTCTTGGGGTCTGGATTGGAACCCCTTTCCAGTAACAAGTTTGCAACTAAGAACCCTGACACCAAAATAAATAAACCAACAAAATCATCAAAACAATTTGGATTACAACATGCTTGGAAAGGAGGAAAAAGGTCCCATAACCTTATTGCTTGAACACAAAAGTACTGACCATTATGTTTCCCTCAGGGCACCCTCCCAAAAGGATTTCATAAAACACTGGATGTTATGTGGACAAAAAAAGGCTCCATCATAAAATGATATCAAAAATTTGAGAAATGTTCTGATAATATTACACAGCTTTCTTTACTTTGTTGCATAACTTCTCAAAATCTTTAGTATGGTAATGCACTTTAAGAAGATTCAAGAAAAGGATAAACAACTACATTTTTCCCCCTGGGAACATTTCAAGGGATATTGAGGAACACATGCTGCAAAATGCTGCCTTCTGCTCTATTTGCACATCCAAGTGATTTACATCATGATAAGTATAAGGCATGTGCAATTTTCTTCCCTGCTTTCTTCTATGCTATCCTGGGACTTTGAAGACAAGGCTTTGCGTAGAAACAGATTCTCTCCATTAGTCTCTGGGGTCTGTAAGTGTGAACCTGAGATGATCCAGCAGCAAGCGAGAAGGTAGGAACCCCTGCCCTGAGCTAGCAGATGGCGTCTTGGTACATAGTCTCTGCTCATGTGTACTCTTGTAGAAGCAGATTGTCAGGCCTTGAAATTAGGGCCAAGACCTCCTAATCCTGAAATAAATTTAATTTACTTGGGTATTTCCCAAGTAATGCTTTGACATATACTTTTCCACTAAAAAGGCATATCCAACGTCCCATTCACTTCCCAAGCTTAAGAGTGAGACCTCTACAGTGATTTTACACAGACTATAAAGGAGGAAAAGAAACCTGATTTTCCAGACCTAAGCACGACTGACTACAGCAGGGTTTGCCATGTAAATGGACAAAGAATATCCTCCTTGCTCTCAATTATGCCCAGGGTGGAAGGGGCAGAGATTTAAGAAGACTTAACTTAGAGGAATGAAAAATAATGGATCATTTGTTGAGCATGGGCTGTTAAAGGAGGGGGGGTGGAAAAAAAAACCAACAACTCCTTTTCACTGTAGTGTTTTTTTTTTTCACCTGCTAAGTTGGCCTCAGGAAACATGACACTGATAGTTCTATCCCAACCGTGCTGCATAACTCTGCTGGTTAGAACATAGTACTGAAAAAGTCACAGACATGCATCTCCATTTGAATTTATATTCAATGAGGATGGGGACTTGGTTTTCTTTCACTGCTATATCCCCAGTATGTAGAATAGTTGCACTATAAATATTTGTTGAATTAATGAAATCTGTCTAGTTTGGCTGGGCCTCACAGACAGAGATTGAACCTAGAATCCCCACCAGCCTGAAACTTCTAGTTTAGTATATATGTGTGTGTGTAAAGGTAATACTATCATATTTCTCTAAGTTTCCTTTGAAAAACTGTCAAGCCACAGATCTCTGTTTTGTCCTGTTTAGTTGGAATTCACAGTGAATAATCTTGCTGTAAACATGCTTGTTCAGAAATGCATTGCTTTGTTTCTGGTAATATAATGGCTAGGTACCTGCAACAATCTTCTTGCTAATATTAAAAAAGTGAGTTAATGCATATATTAAAAACTCTTCCTAAAGACATCCAAGAACTAGTAAAACATAGCAGCAAGGATTTATCAGTCCAACATCTAAGGCAAGACAGGAACAAAGAGAAGTAAGCAAAACTCTGAAACAGGTTTTACCCTGAGGGCTATTGCTCAATAAGATGAACCTGAGCTTCAATTTTCATATTGTTTTAGGACAAGTGCCTCTGTGTGTATGGTGTGTGTGTGTGCATGTGTGTATGTGTAAAAGAGAGAAAGAGACAGAGACAGAAAACAAAGTTCAGAGCCTATTCCCAAATTCTGTAAACGCAATGTGTCACAAGCTAAGTGTAAACGTGAGTAAGATCTAAACCCGACTTCAACCTTTCCACACACAGGAAATTTCAAGGCAAGTAGCTTAAGCACCAAACAAAACAGGGGGAAAAAAACTCCCAAAAACTCTCCCCGATAGTTAAAATCTTAAGCTGATCTTCATCTGAACATGTTAATAAAATTCATGTGACCTGGGTAGTCCAAAAATCTTCAAGTCAAATTTTAAAGTATTCCCAGAATGGCAATGCCCAAGCATCTGGTAAAAGTAAGCACAAATCCTCTCTGAAGAAATTCACTTTCATCCAAGGCCTCAAAGAATTCTCATGAGGAAAAGGAAAAAATGAAGCTAACAATGAAAATTTACTAAGTATATACATAGAAGAAACAGATCTTCATAAACTTTAGATATTAGTTTATTTGTCATAGATATACTCTAGATATTAGATATTTATACTTTAGATTTAGACTTTATTTATTTATTTATTTGAGAAAGAGTCTTGCTCTGTCACCCAGGCTGGAGTGCAGTGGCACGATCTCGGCTCCCTGCAACCTCCACCTCCCGGGTTCAAGCGATTCCTGTGCATCAGCCTCCTGAGTAGCTGGGACTACAGGCTTGTGCCACCACATCTGACTAATTTTTGTACTTTTTGGTAGAGACAGGGTTTTACCACATTGGCCAGGCTAATCTCAAACTAGATTTGTGCTTTAGAAGTAGATATTGTAATAATCAGGTTCATCATCCAAAATGAACATGATTACTATGTTTAAAGAAACAAAAGACAACCTTAAAATATCTATAGGAAACACAAAATTATAATGAAGGCCTAGGCAGATTTGAAGAATCAAATATAATTTCTAGGAATAAAAATTATAATAATAAAATTTAAAAACCTAATGGATGGACTTAACCTCAGATTAAATTATCCAGAATATAGCACAGAAACACAAAATATTAAAAATAAGAAAGAGATATCCAGAGACAAGGAGAACAGATTGTGAAGATCTAACAAGCATCTCATTGGAATTCAGAAGGAATGATGAGAATAAGATGTGAAAAATATTTGAAGAGATAATAGACGATAATTTCTGATAACTGCTAAAGAGTAAAAACTACAGATTCAAAACTCCACAAATTCCAAGAAAAAATTTAAAATGAATGTACATCTAAGCATTGTAAACATTTAGCAAAGTGAAAATAGAAAAGAATTATTTAATTTAATAGAAGGTATCTATAAAAATAAACGGGGAGAGAAGAAGAGAAAACATCATTTATAATGATACAATTTTGAAAACTTTCTCTTTGAGATTAAAAGAAAATGAGACGAGAGTGCTATCTCTCACCACTTACATTGCTGTGGAGATTTTAACCAATGAAATAAAGCAGGAAAAAAGAATAAAAGATGTAATGTTTAGGACCAAAGAAAAAACACTTGATTATTTAAAATATGATTTACATACTATTTTCACTGACGCAATTTACTTTTTTTTTTTTTTTTAAAAAGAAAACATACAAGATATTATTTTATAGAATGAAAGGATAGGCCAGGCACAGTGGCTCGCACCTGTAATCCCAGCACTTTAGGAGGCCGAGGCAGGCGGATCACTTGAGGTCAGGAGTTTGAAACCAGCCTGGCCAACATGGTAAAACCCCATCTTTACTAAAAATACAAAAATTAGCTGGGTCTGATAGCACATGCTTGTAATCCCAGCTACTCAAAAGGCTAAGACAGGAGAATTGCTTGAACCCAGGATGTGAAGGTTGCAGTGAGCCAAGATGGCGCCACTGCACTCTAGCTTGGGCGATAGAATGAGTGAGATTCTGTCTCAAGAAAAAAAAAAAAAGAATGGAAGAATAAAGGATTAAAATTAATGAGTTTGGTATGCATGTTAAAAGATTAGTATACAAAATTAAATTATATTTCTGTGTATCAGCAACAGAAAGTTAGAAAATGAAATTTTTACAAAGGTAATCATTTATAAGATTATCCGACTGTGAAATTTGGGGATACTTTCCCATAAGTCTTTTATACTCGTACATTTCTTGCTGTGTATGCCAAGAATGCAAGGTCCCAACAATTCTTCATGCAGGCCATAAGGGGTTGCTTTTGTAGTGAAAAATCTTGCAGGACAAGATAATGTCTTCCTCTGGAGAAGAGAGCAAGCCTGCTTCTTGCTTGCAATGGAATAATGGCTTTCCCAAGCTCAGTGCTCCTCAGCTGTCAGGCAAACCCCCTCTGTGCATAGCATCCACCTGTGCTCCTTCACGGCACTTGGGCTGAGGAAAACCAATGCACATGCTGCTTGTTATGCCGTAAGTAATAGAGTTTTCATCTCTTCAGGAGGCTTGTGTCTTCTGCCAGCATTCGTGAAACAATAATAGGTCAACTTACTAGCTTATAAGTAGTATAAAATCAAATCTCAGACCCAAAATAGTACCTGGCAGGGAATCTAATAAGAGACATGTAAAACCTCTCAGATGAAAATTGTAACTTTTTATTGAAAGATATTAAATAAGACATAAATTGAGAGGTATTCAGTGTTCATTCCAAGTTGATGTATAAAGTTAGTGCAATTCCAATTAAAATTCTCGCTGTTTGTTTGTTTGTTGTTGTTGTTGAAAACTTACAAGCTGATTAAAGAACTTATTTGGAAAGGCAGAATCAAGAATAGCCAAATTCACTGACAAGAAAGAACAAGGTAGGAGGTCTTGCCCTAAAGATATTAATAATTATTTTAAAACCATAATAATTGAGATGGTGTAGTATTAGAACAGAGATCAACAAAAAGAACTACATTAGAACAATGGTACTGTGGATCAGTGGGCAAGACAGACTTGTAAACAAATAGTAATGGGGAAATTTGCTACTCATACGGGAAGAAAGAAAAATATATTCCAGCCTCACATCATATATTGTGTTGAATGATATAGAATTGCAATTTTGTAGGTCAAAAGCTGTCAAGTATAGGCAATTTTATTCAACCTAATGAAACCTAATAATAATTTAATTCAACCTAACAAAAAATTCTGGGTAGATTAAAAACCTAAATGTAAAAGGTAAAACTACAACGTTTCTGAAGATAACATGGGAGAATATATTCGTGTCTCAGGATCAGAAAACAAGGCCAACAAACACTAATCATTAAGGAAAAGATTGATAAATTTGACTACATAAAAAACAAAAAATTCTCTTTATTGAAGACATCATAAAGAGGGTGGAAAGACAAGCAAATAGTACAAGATAAGATATAAATGCACATGACTGAAAAATGCTTCCTATCTAGAATATATAAAAAAAATCCTAAAACCAATAAGAAAATGACAAACAGCCTAACAGAAAAATGGTTCAATGAGTTATGCAGATCTTTCAAATCTGACATATCTTATTATACAATATCAAAAAATTACATTTTTAACATCACTACTGATCTCATCAGAAAAGATCTTAAATGCTGGGAAGCTGTCAAGCTTACTGTGGTAGATACAAGTTTTTCAAAATTATAATTTTCTCTTGAGAGCTTAAATTTTATCAAGATTGTTTTCCTTGAAGTGACAGGTTCACTTGCTCATTTTCGAGGAAATGTCTGCCAGATACCCAAGTTTGATAAAACTATAGTTTGTCAGTTCTTTCAAGTAAAAATGGCATTTCATGAAAAAAGCAACTAGTTCAGCTGGTGATTCGAACAATCACACAAGGTCTTTTCCTCAAAACAATCATTGTACTTGGGTATGCCACAGAAGTGCTTTAAGCATTCTTTCCATTTAGTCACACAAAATTAAAAAGACATGCAATCACAGTCAAGATGTACTAAAATTAATAATTTCTACTCTTTTGTCAAGGACATTCTTAAGTGATTTTTTTGTTTGTTTGTTTGTTTTACTGGGAGTAAAAAATATAATTACTGTGAGTACGGTTTGTTGCCACTGCCTTGATTTGTGCTAAGACCCCTGCAGTTTTGCTAACCATTGGTGCAACTGTCGATGTGATGAAATTTTTCCTTAATATTATTATAAAAATAGTGTAGATTTTGTGGGTCCCCTGAAAAGGCCTCATGGACTCCTAAGGATTCATGGACTACAGTTTGACAAATGTTGACCCAGAGGGGTGATTTTGCTGATGTCAACAAGGCAATAATAGAAACACCTAAAATCCATGTGGTCATCATCTTTCTTTTCTGCCATAAGGTCTCTTGGGACCATTCTGCCTGAAATGGTAATCAGGGCATTTTGATGGGTTCTATATGATGGAGTTCTTTTGACATAACTCATTTGACTGCACAACTGACATGACTGGAATGGATGCAGTGAGTTCAAAGACAGACAGAAATTATGTTCAACTCTCCTTAACTTTTTTTTTCAGAACTGGAAGTTAATAATAGAGTTTTTCTTTTTGGAACGCGTCACAACTTTCCCGATGTCTAAGTGTCATCAATATACTTACCATATTTTACAAGGTAAGATGCCTTTAATAGTGTTCAATTAAACTAAATTTGGCCTGAGGATGCCTCCATACTTTGAATCCTTACATAATGAACTGCAACCTAACTTAGTACATAAACTAACTCAAAGCCTAATTTCTGTCACAAATGGCTGAGGCTCAGCCTATCACAACTGAGTGGAGCTTCGGTCAATTGCAGGCAGCCCACGGATCAGGTGATGTTAGAAAAAGGTAAACGCAGAGCTGTAACCAATAAGGCTTTTTCTGTACCTCACTTCTGTTTTCTCTCCATAAATGCTTCCTGCCCACGTTGTGGAGCAGAGCTCTCTGAACCTCTGCTGCCTCTGAGGGATTCACGAATATATTTTTTTGCTCAATTAAACTCCTAAATCTGATTTGTCTAAAGCTTTCCTTTTAACAGTACCAAATAACAGAAAACCCAACTGAAACTGTCTTAAACAAACAAACAAAAAAAGGAGATACATTCATGATTCCAGGTCAGAACTGACTTAGCAATTTGAAAATGTAATCAGGACTCAGTTTCTTTCAGTGTTTCTGTTTAGCCTCATGTGGTGTCAGCTTCATTCTAAGCCTGGCTTTTTTCATTCTAAGCCTGGCTTCTTTCCCTAGTGCAGGGCAAATGAAAGCACTGGTTCTTAGAGTTTCGTTCATACACTACAAAATTTAGAGAGAGTGAGAATTTCATTTCGTGAAACTAACAAAGAAACATTTGCTGTAATACTCTTGAAATGAATTGGGACGTGTGTTTTCCCTTGAAAAGATAACTGTGGGCCAGAATGGGATTGTAATAATTGACTTAGGCCTGAACAACTGTGTTCTACCCCTGCAGCGGTGGTTTTCAAGGGGAAATATTTTGCCTCCATGGAACAACTGAAGGGAGGGAGGTGTGCTACTGGTATCTAGTGGGTAGAGGCCAGGGAAGATGCTAAACATCTAGCAATGCTATGGTGCACAGGACGGTCCATCCCTCCACCCGCAAACAAAGAATTAACTGGCTCAGAATGTCAGTAGTGCCAAGATTGAGAAACTCTGCCCTAGGGGAAGGTGTGTATATCTGAATGAATTTGGGGGAATTTAGCAAGAATAAAGGGAATAGATGTTGGGGAGGCAGGCAAGTATTAAGTCTATTACATATACTTTTCCCCACTTCTGGTCTATCGGAAGACCTTCCTTGTGGAAAACTGTTTTCTATTTGGCCTCAATTCCCACTCAGGAAATTGGGAAGACAGTTTTATTTTCATTAGGAATGGAAAAGGATTCAAATGTTGCTGATTGCCTTTGAATACTTTAAGGATTGAATAAGTATGATAGTATCCGAAGTGAAAGGAAAAGAAAATTCTCTCTTAGGTGGACCCTGAAAGTTGTCAGAATCAAAATAGAGTCGTTTGTGTTAAAAAAAAATCTTGGCAAATAAATCCAGGGAAGGCCATGAAGAGAAAGTTCTCGTGCATAAATGACTGATAACAAGAATATCACAAAATACTGAAAAAAAAACCCAACTTTGCACAAAGGCCATTATAATCTTATGAAAAAAATAATCCTATGAGGACAGCTGCCCCGCAACTGCCTGTCCAATCTTGAGCGAATGCTACGCTTGTTCTTGATCCTTGTAGTCAAGGATAGTTTACTACAGTGTGTGTGTTCCCATTGCAATGCTGTATCCCCAAATAAACATCATTTCTTCTATACATCCTCTCTGATAGAAATGGTGTCCAGAAGTGGGATCTGACATAAGATCACTTTTAAAGGAATTGGTGATTCCTGGAACTGATATGCAGTACTCACCTGAGCCCTGTGGGCTCTCTCCTTCATGGCTCACCTTTTCTGCATTAGGAGTCTTCTCTCAAGTCAAACCCCCTTCTTTCTGGCACAGGCTTTTTGAATTTATTCGGGATTTGGTTTTGTTATAAGGCTGTCTTAAATAAAAAACCTTGCCTCTATCTCTCTTGGGACCATGAAAGTTTTTCTTTTTTAGTTTTTGTTTTGTTCTTTGTTTTTTTTTATTTATTTATTTATTATTATTATACTTTAAGTTGTAGGGTACATGTGCATAACGTGCAGGTTTGTTACATATGTATACTTGTGCCATGTTGGTGTGCTGCACCCATCAACTCGTCATTTACATCAGGTATAACTCCCAATGCAATCCCTCCCCCCTCCCCCCTCCCCATGATAGGCCCCGGTGTGTGATGTTCCCCTTCCTGAGTCCAAGTGATCTCATTGTTCAGTTCCCACCTATGAGTGAGAACATGCGGTGTTTGGTTTTCTGTTCTTGTGATAGTTTGCTAAGAATGATGGTTTCCAGCTGCATCCATGTCCCTACGAAGGACACAAACTCATCCTTTTTTATGGCTGCATAGTATTCCATGGTGTATATGTGCCACATTTTCTTAATCCAATCTGTCACTGATGGACATTTGGGTTGATTCCAAGTCTTTGCTATTGTGAATAGTGCCGCAATAAACATACATGTGCATGTGTCTTTATAGCAGCATAATTTATAATCCTTTGGGTATATACCCAGTAATGGGATGGCTGGGTCATATGGTACATCTAGTTCTAGATCCTTGAGGAATCGCCATACTGTTTTCCATAATGGTTGAACTAGTTTACAATCCCACCAACAGTGTAAAAGCGTTCCTATTTCTCTACATCCTCTCCAGCACCTGTTGTTTCCTGACTTTTTAATGATGGCCATTCTAACTGGTGTGAGATGGTATCTCATTGTGGTTTTGATTTGCATTTCTCTGATGGCCAGTGATGATGAGCATTTTTTTCATGTGTCTGTTGGCTGTATGAATGTCTTCTTTTGAGAAATGTCTGTTCATATCCTTTGCCCACTTTTTGATGGGGTTGTTTGTTTTTTTTCTTGTAAATTTGTTTGAGTTCTTTGTAGGTTCTGGATATTAGCCCTTTGTCAGATGAGTAGATTGCAAAAATTTTCTCCCATTCTGTAGGTTGCCTGTTCACTCTGATGGTAGTTTCTTTTGCTGTGCAGAAGCTCTTTAGTTTAATTAGATCCCATTTGTCAATTTTGGCTTTTGCTGCTGTTGCTTTTGGTGTTTTAGACATGAAGTCTTTGCCCATGCCTATGTCCTGAATGGTACTACCTAGGTTTTCCTCTAGGATTTTTATGGTATTAGGTCTAACATTTAAGTCTCTAATCCATCTTGAATTAATTTTCGTATAAGGAGTAAGGAAAGGATCCACTTTCAGCTTTCTACTTATGGCTAGCCAATTTTCCCAGCACCATTTATTAAATAGGGAATCCTTTCCCCATTTCTTGTTTCTCTCAGGTTTGTCAAAGATCAGATGGCTGTAGATGTGTGGTATTATTTCTGAGGACTCTGTTCTGTTCCATGGGTCTATATCTCTGTTTTGGTACCAGTACCATGCTGTTTTGGTTACTGTAGCCTTGTAGTATAGTTTGAAGTCAGGTAGCGTGATGCCTCCAGCTTTGTTCTTTTGACTTAGGATTGTCTTGGAGATGCGGGCTCTTTTTTGGTTCCATATGAACTTTAAAGCAGTTTTTTCCAATTCTGTGAAGAAACTCATTGGTAGCTTGATGGGGATGGCATTGAATCTATAAATTACCTTGGGCAGTATGGCCATTTTCACGATATTGATTCTTCCTATCCATGAGCATGGTATGTTCTTCCATTTGTTTGTGTCCTCTTTTATTTCACTGAGCAGTGGTTTGTAGTTCTCCTTGAAGAGGTCCTTTACATCCCTTGTAAGTTGGATTCCTAGGTATTTGATTCTCTTTGAAGCAATTGTGAATGGAAGTTCATTCATGATTTGGCTCTGTGTTTGTCTGTTATTGGTGTATAAGAATGCTTGTGATTTTTGCACATTAATTTTGTATCCTGAGACTTTGCTGAAGTTGCTTATCAGCTTAAGGAGATTTTGGGCTGAGACAATGGGGTTTTCTAAATATACAATCATGTCATCTGCAAACAGGGACAATTTGACTTCTTCTTTTCCTAACCGAATACCCTTGATTTCTTTCTCTTGCCTGATTGCCCTAGCCAGAACTTCCAACACTATGTTGAATAGGAGTGGTGAGAGAGGGCATCCCTGTCTTGTGCCAGTTTTCAAAGGGAATTTTTCCAGTTTTTGCCCATTCAGTATGATATTGGCTGTGGGTTTGTCATAAATAGCTCCTATTATTTTGAGGTACGTTCCATCAATACCAAATTTATTGAGCGTTTTTAGCATGAAGGGCTGTTGAATTTTGTCAAAAGCCTTTTCTGCATCTATTGAGATAATCATGTGGTTCTTGTCTTTGGTTCTGTTTATATGCTGGATTATGTTTATTGATTTGCGAATGTTGAACCAGCCTTGCATCCCAGGGATGAAGCCCACTTGATCATGGTGGATAAGCTTTTTGATGTGTTGTTGAATCCGGTTTGCCAGTATTTTATTGAGGATTTTTGCATCGATGTTCATCAGGGATATTGGTCTAAAATTCTCTTTTTTTGTTGTGTCTCTGCCAGGCTTTGGTATCAGGATGATGTTGGCCTCATAAAATGAGTTAGGGAGGATTCCCTCTTTTTCTATTGATTGGAATAGTTTCAGAAGGAATGGTACCAACTCCTCCTTGTACCTCTGGTAGAATTCAGCTGTGAATCCATCTGGTCCTGGAATTTTTTTGGTTGGTAGGCTATTAATTATTGCCTCAATTTCAGAGCCTGCTATTGGTCTATTCAGGGATTCAACTTCTTCCTGGTTTAGTCTTGGAAGAGTGTAAGTGTCCAGGAAATTATCCATTTCTTCTAGATTTTCCAGTTTATTTGCGTAGAGGTGTTTATAGTATTCTCTGATGGTAGTTTGTATTTCTGTGGGGTCGGTGGTGATATCCCCTTTATCATTTTTAATTGCGTCGATTTGATTCTTCTCTCTTTTCTTCTTTATTAGTCTTGCTAGTGGTCTGTCAATTTTGTTGATCTTTTCAAAAAACCAACTCCTGGATTCATTGATTTTTTGGAGGGTTTTTTGTGTCTCTATCTCCTTCAGTTCTGCTCTGATCTTAGTTATTTCTAGCCTTCTGCTAGCTTTCGAATGTGTTTGCTCTTGCTTCTCTAGTTCTTTTAATTGCGATGTTAGAGTGTCAATTTTAGATCTTTCCTGCTTTCTCTTGTGGGCATTTAGTGCTATAAATTTCCCTCTACACACTGCTTTAAATGTGTCCCAGAGATTCTGGTATGTTGTATCTTTGTTCTCATTGGTTTCAAAGAACATCTTTGTTTCTGCCTTCATTTCGTTATGTACCCAGTAGTCATTCAGGAGCAGGTTGTTCAGTTTCCATGTAGTTGAGCGGTTTTGATTGAGTTTCTTAGTCCTGAGTTCTAGTTTGATTGCACTGTGGTCTGAGAGACAGTTTGTTATAATTTCTGTTCTTGTACATTTGCTGAGGAGTGCTTTACTTCCAATTACGTGGTCAATTTTGGAGTAAGTACGATGTGGTGCTGAGAAGAATGTATATTCTGTTGATTTGGGGTGGAGAGTTCTATAAAGGCCTATTAGGTCTGCTTGCTGCAGAGATGAGTTCAATTCCTGAATATCCTTGTTAACTTTCTGTCTTGTTGATCTGTCTAATGTTGACAGTGGAGTGTTGAAGTCTCCCATTATTATTGTATGGGAGTCTAAGTCTCTTTGTAAGTCTCTAAGGACTTGCTTTATGAATCTGGGTGCTCCTGTATTGGGTGCATATATATTTAGGATAGTTAGCTCTTCCTGTTGAATTGATCCCTTGACCATTATGTAATGGCCTTCTTTGTCTCTTTTGATCTTTGATGGTTTAAAGTCTGTTTTATCAGAGACTAGTATTGCAACCCCCGCTTTTTTTTGTTCTCCATTTGCTTGGTAAATCTTCCTCCATCCCTTTATTTTGAGCCTATGTATGTCTCTGTGTGTGAGATGGGTCTCCTGAATACAGCAGACTGATGGGTCTAGACTCTTTATCCAGTTTGCCAGTCTGTGTCTTTTAATTGGAGCATTTAGTCCATTTACATTTAAGGTTAATATTGTTATGTGTGAACTTGATCCTGCCATTATGATATTAACTGGTTATTTTGCTCGTTAGTTGATGCAGTTTCTTCCTAGCCTCGATGGTCTTTACATTTTGGCATGTTTTTGCAATGGCTGGTACCAGTTGTTCCTTTCCATGTTTAGTGCTTCCTTCAGGGTCTCTTTTGAGGCAGGCCTAGTGGTGACAAAATCTCTAAGCATTTGCTTATCTGTAAAGGATTTTATTTCTCCTTCACTTATGAAACTTAGTTTGGCTGGATATGAAATTCTGGGTTGAAAATTCTTTTCTTTAAGAATGTTGAATATTGGCCCCCACTCTCTTCTGGCTTGTAGAGTTTCTGCCGAGAGATCTGCTGTTAGTCTGATGGGCTTCCCTTTGTGGGTAACCCGACCTTTCTCTCTGGCTGCCCTTAAGATTTTTTCCTTCATTTCAACTTTGGTGAATCTGGCAATTATGTGTCTTGGAGTTGCTCTTCTCGAGGAGTATCTTTGTGGTGTTCTCTGTATTTCCTGGATTTGAATGTTGGCCTGCCCTACTAGGTTGGGGAAGTTCTCCTGGATGATATCCTGAAGAGTGTTTTCCAACTTGGTTCCATTTTCCCCCTCACTTTCAGGCACCCCAATCAGATGTAGATTTGGTCTTTTTGCATAATCCCATACTTCTTGCAGGCTTTGTTCATTTCTTTTTCTTCTTTTTTCTTTTGGTTTCTCTTCTCGCTTCATTTCATTCATTTGATCCGCAATCGCTGATACTCTTTCTTCCAGTTGATCGAGTCGGTTACTGAAGCTTGTGCATTTGTCACGTATTTCTCGTGTCATGGTTTTCATCTCTTTCATTTCGTTTATGACCTTCTCTGCATTAATTACTCTAGCCATCAATTCTTCCACTTTCTTTTCAAGATTTTTAGTTTCTTTGCGCTGGGTACGTAATTCCTCCTTTAGCTCTGAGAAATTTGATGGACTGAAGCCTTCTTCTCTCATCTCGTCAAAGTCATTCTCCGTCCAGCTTTGATCCATTGCTGGTGATGAGCTGCGCTCCTTTGCTGGGGGAGATGCGCTCTTATTTTTTGAATTTCCAGCTTTTCTGCCCTGCTTTTTCCCCATCTTTGTGGTTTTATCTGCCTCTGGTCTTTGATGATGGTGATGTACTGATGGGGTTTTGGTGTAGGTGTCCTTCCTGTTTGATAGTTTTCCTTCTAACAGTCAGGACCCTCAGCTGTGGGTCTGTTGGAGATTGCTTGAGGTCCACTCCAGATCCTGTTTGCCTGGGTATCAGCAGCAGAGGCTGCAGAAGATAGAATATTTCTGAACAGCGAGTGTACCTGTCTGATTCTTGCTTTGGAAGCTTCCTCTCAGGGGTGTACTCCACCCTGTGAGGTGTGGGGTGTCAGACTGCCCCTAGTGGGGGATGTCTCCCAGTTAGGCTACTCAGGGGTCAGGGACCCACTTGAGCAGGCAGTCTGTCCCTTCTCAGATCTCAACCTCCGTGTTGGGAGATCCACTGCTCTCTTCAAAGCTGTCAGACAGAGTCGTTTGCATCTGCAGAGGTTTCTGCTGAGTTTGTTATTGTTTACTGTGCCCTGTCCCCAGAGGTGGAGTCTACAGAGACAGGCAGGTTTCCTTGAGCTGCTGTGAGCTCCACCCAGTTCAAGCTTCCCAGCAGCTTTGTTTACCTACTTAAGCCTCAGCAATGGCGGGCACCCCTCCCCCAGCCTCGCTGCTGCCTTGCAGGTAGATCACAGACTGCTGTGCTAGCAATGAGGGAGGCTCCGTGGGTGTGGGACCCTCCCGGCCAGGTGTGGGATATGATCTCCTGGTGTGCCTGTTTGCTTTAAGCGCAGTATTGGGGTGGGAGTTACCCGATTTTCCAGGTGTTGTGTGTCTCAGTTCCCCTGGCTAGGAAAAGGGATTCCCTTCCCCCTTGCGCTTCCCAGGTGAGGCAATGCCTCGCCCTGCTTCAGCTCTGGCTGGTCAGGCTGCAGCAGCTGGCCAGCACCGATCGTCCGGCACTCCCCAGTGAGATGAACCCAGTACCTCAGTTGAAAATGCAGAAATCACCGGTCTTCTGTGTCGCTCGCGCTGGGAGTTGGAGACTGGAGCTGTTCCTATTCGGCCATCTTGCTCCGCCCCCTGTTTTGTTCTTTGAAAGTGCTTTCTTGTATAAAGACAAGTGTCCTGGTCTGAGTAGCTTGGTTTCTACAGGATTTACATTCCCTATGGGGCATATCTTTTCTGGTGAATTCATCTTGGTTCTGTGCGCCTAATTTAATATTGTGTGTGGTCTGTATGCCTGATTTAAAATATTTGTGAACACACTGATTGTGGTTTCATTTTGGCTTGGTTAGGTGTGTCTACAGATGATTTTACTCTGTAGGGAAACCTTGCTTATCTCTGAAAATTTTCTGAGAGCAAAAAGAACATTCTAAATGGTGGATGCAAGATGGCCAGTTAAAAGCCACTAGGACAGTCACCACCATATAAACACCAGTCCAAACTCCTGATATTCCCCGATCAAAGTTATAGGATTTTCTTTACTCTGGGAAAACTGATAAGAAAGAGAAGGATTCTCAAAATTCTAAGGCATGCCAGTTTTTCTGTGGCCCCAACAGACTACATGGCTTTTCTCATACACATTTCTAAATTCATGGCCATCGTGGGGATCATTTGAACTCATCAAGGCTGTTTTTCTTGGAGCTGAATTAAAAACTGCAACTACAAAGTTAATATATACAGCCTTCTAAGTTCTCGCGTTATTTATTTATTTTTTCCAGCCTACTTCTGACTTTTCTGCTGATGTTGAGATGAACACCAAATAGTCACAGCCTATAAAAATGATTAACAGGGAAATAAATTGAAATGATGACTTGCTTTGTTCAATATCTCAGTTTTCATAAGTGGTCTAAGTAAATTTTTTAAAAATAAATAATTTAGGTAAAAAACTGAGTAAATAACAGAATTAAGGCAGAAATAAATAAGTTATTTGAAACCAATGAGAACAAAGACACAACATACCAGAATCTCTGGGACATAGGTAAAGCAGTGTTTAGAGGGAAATTTATAGTATTAAATGCCTACAGGAGAAAGTGGGAAAGATCTAAAATCGACAACCTAACATCAGAATTAAAAGAACTAGAGAAGCAAGAGCAAACAAATTTGAAAGCTAGCAGAAGACAAGAAATAACTAAGATTAGAGCAGAACTGAAGGAGATAGAGACACAAAAAAACCTTCAAAAAATCAATGAATCAATGAATCCAGGAGCTGGTTTTTTGAAAAGATTAACAAAATAGATAGGCCACTAGCCAGACTAACAAAGAAGAAAAGAGAGAAGAATCAAGTAGACACAATAAAAAGTGGTGTTCAATAAAGGGGATATCACCACTGATCCCACAGAAATACAAACTAGCATCAGAGAATATACTATAAACACCTCTATGCAAATAAACTAGAAAATCTAGAAGAAATGGATAAATTTCTGGACTCATATGCCCTCCCAAGACCAAATCAAGAGGAAGTAAAATCCCTGAACAGGCAAATAACAAGTTCTGAAATTGAGGCAGTAATTAATAGTCTATCAAAAAACCCCAGGACCGGACAGATTGGAAGCTGAATTCTACCAGAGGTACAAAGAGGAGCTGGTACCATTCCTTCTAAAACTATTCCAAACAATAGAAAAAGAGGGAATCCTTCCTAACTCATTTTATGAGTCCAGCATCACCCTGATACCAAAATCTGGCAGAGACACAACAACAACAAAAAATTTCAGGCCAATATCCCTGATGAACATTGAAGTGAAAATCCTCATTAAATACTGGCAAACCGAATCTGGCAGCATATCAGAAAGCTTATCTACCACGATCACGTCGGCTTCATTCCTGGGATGCAAGGCTAGTTCAACATATGCAAATCAATAAACGTGATCCATCACGTAAATAGAACCAATGGTGAAAACCACATGATTATCTCAATAGATGCAGAAAGGGCCTTTGATAAAATTCAACACCCCTTCATGCTAAAAACTCTCAATAAACTAGGTATTGATGGAAAGTATCTCAAAATAATAAGAGCTATTTATGACAAATCCACAGCCAATATCGTACTGAATAGGCAAAAGCTGGAAGCATTCTCTTTGAAAACTGGCACCAGACAAGGATGCCCTCTCTCACCATTCCTATTCAACATAGTATTGGAAGTTCTGGCCAGAGCAGTCAGGCAAGAGAAAGAAATAAAGGTATTCAGATAGAAAGAGAGGAAGTCAAATTGTCTCTGTTTGCAGATGACAAGATTGTAAGTTTAGAAAACCCCATCATCTCAGCCCAAAATCTCCTTAGGCTGATAGGCACCTTCAGCAAAGCCTCAGGATACAAAATCAATGTGCAAAAATCACAAGCATTCCTATACACCAATAATAGACAAACAGAGAGCCAAATCATGAGTGAAATCCCATTCACAATTGGTACAAAGAGAATAAAATACCTAGGAAACCAATTTACAAGGGATGTGATGGACCTTTTCAAGGAGAACTACAAACCACTGCTCAAGGAAAAGAGAGGACACAAACAAATGGGAAAACATTCCATGGTCATGGATAGGAAGAATCAATATTGTGAACATGGCCATATTGCCAAAAGTAATTTATGTATTCAATGCTGTCCCTATCAAGCTACCATCGACTTTCTTCACAGAATTAGAAAAACCTACTTTAAATTTCATACAGAACCAAAAAAGAGTCTGTATAGCCAAGACAATCCTAAGCAAAATGAACAAAGCTGGAGGTATCATGCTACCTGACTTCAAACTATACTACAAGGCTACAGCAACCAAAACAGCATGGTACTGGTACCACAACAGATATATAGACAAATGGAACAGAACAGAGACCACAGAAATAATGCCACACATCTACAACCATCTGATCTTTGACAAACCTGACAAAAGCAAGCAATGGGGAAAGGATTCCCTATTAAATATATGGTGTTGGGAAAACTGGCTAGCCATATTCAGAAAACTGAAACTGGACTTCTTCCTTACAAAATTTGACTCAAGATGGATTAAAGAGTTAAACATAAGACCTAAAGCCGTAAAAACCCTAGAGGAAAACCTAGACAATACCATGCAGGACATAGGCATGAGCAAAGACTTCATGACTAAAACACCAAAAGCAACGACAACAAAGGCCAAAATTGACAAATGGGATCTAATTAAACTAAAGAGCTTCTGCACAGCAAAGAAAGTATCATCAGAGTGAACAAGCAACTTACAGAATGATTTTTGCAATCTATCCATCTGACAAAGGGCTATTATCCTGAATCTACAAAGAACTGAGACAAATTTACAAGAAAAAAATAACCCCATCAAAAAGTGGGTGAAGGATATGAACAGACACTTCTCAAAAAAAGACATTTATGCGGCCAATAAACATATGAAAAAAAGCTCATCATCACTGGTCATTAGAGAAATGCAAATCAAGTCCACAGTGAGATACCATCTCATGCCAGTTAGAATGGCAATCATTAAAAAGTCAAGAAACAACAGATGCTGGAGAGGATGTGGAGAAATAGGAATGCTTTTACACTGTTGGTGGGAATGTAAATTAGTTCAACCATTGTGGAAGACTGTGGCGATTCCTCAAGGATCTAGAACCAGAGATACCATTTGGCCCAGCAATCCCATCACTGGGTATATACCCAAATGATTATCAATCATTCTACTATAAAGACACATGCACACGTATGTTTATTCCCGCACTATTCACAGTAGCAAAGACTTGGAGCCAACCCACACATACACACCCTGGAATACTATGTAGCCATATAAAAGAATGAGTTCATATCCTTTGCAGGGACATGGATGAAGCTGGAAACCATCATTCTCAGCAAACTAACACAGAACTGAAAACCAAGCACTGCAAGTTCTCACTCATAAGTGGGAGTTGAACAATGAGAACACATGGATACAGAGAGGGGAACATCACACACCAGGACCTGTTGTGGGGTGTGGGGCTATGGGACAGATAGCATTAGGAGAAATTCCTAATGTAGATGACAGGTTGATTGGTACAGCAAGCCACCATGGCACGTGTGTACCTATGTAACAAACCTGCACATTCTGCACATGTATCCCAGAACTTAAAGTATAATAATTTAAAAATGCAATAATGAAAAGAAAAAATAAAAAAATAGAAAATAAGTCAAATACATGTTTATAAACGAACTTTTCATGTAATTTAAAGTCAAAATTATGTTAAATTAAGTGATAGATATGAACATCTAGGTCATTTACAAATAAGATGAAATACCAAGATGTAGCAGACAGTTCAAAATTTCTTGTTTCCTAGGTTTTCACTAGAAATTGAGGTTACTAAGAGTCAAAATTTCTAAGTAATATATAATTCTGTTCAGAAAGTGTACAAAATAAGACGTGTTTTTAATGAGAAAAATTATAAGAGCCATAAAAATATATTCCTCATTGAGAAAAAAATAATTTTGTCTCAATCCAGAGGCTTGTTTCCAGAAGTAAATTTAGAGACGACATAGAACAAGATAGAAAGGAACCAGTAAGTAGGAGAGTGAGAGATGTGAAGAAAAGTATAGGTATGAAGATGTATTTTTGGTAAGGAAGATTAAAAAAGAACAAAAGAAGATTTTGCATGGGAAAGAATTTTGTGTAGTGAATTTTTTCCTAAAGTTAAAATGACTAGTTATTTAAGAAAGAGGAAACACAGGACAAAGCAAAAGGCTGAAGCATGCCATTGACAGTCTGAGTAAGTTGTGATAAGTTTTGTGAAGGATGAATTTAGGAAAGAAATTTTGTCTGTGATCAAGTTGGCTATAATTAGAAGGAAATTATGTCTTTCTAAAGATTGAACTTTGATATAAAAATTGAGCTTTTGATATGAAAAATTAAAAAGATTGAACTTTGATATATAAGTAAAAATTTTTGGTTCCCTGTGTTAGCACAACCAAGTTTCTTTTGAAGTATTGATCTTCTCTTAGTAAAAGTTGCAAGATGTTTTGATTTTTGATTCTGAAATCTGTTTTTTAAATTTTCAATTATCTTCTGAACTGCAGTTTCTTCCTGTTGTACAGTTTATGTTTCTGCCACATTTCTTCCTGAGATACATTTAGTTTTTCCTAGTTTCTGGTTAGAAATGCTATTTTCCTCATTTAGAATGGTAATTTCACTTATCAAGGTAAAGTTTTCCTCTTGAAGATTCTCAGATTCATGTATCCGAAGTTCAGCTTTTGCTGTATCTCTTTGCATGGAATTTTTAGGTCACATATCGTTGCCTCCTGATCTCTTCCTTTCTCTCCTTGAGAAGGTCCAGAATGAAAACTCTCTCCTTAAACATTTTGGCCGGCTCCTATAACGTTTTCTCTATTTCTGTCCCTACTGTTACGGTCTGACACTGAAATGTTTCCCTTGAAGGCCTAGCAAAGCAATGTTTTCCTCCAGTATAACTTGACCTTCTATTCTTGGCTTTTCTTAATGTGTCTTAATTGTTTCATGTAGCCAGAAAACTTCCCATGCTATTACTAAAAGCCATGGATTACCTTGCTCAAGGTGTTGGTTTTCCTGTTTCTGTTCCTGTATAATGCGGTGTACACTCAGAGCTTTGACTATGTTCTTCCTGTGTCTGATTAAATTCAAGTGCCTTTTCATCAGGTTTGACTCCAGGATATCTAAATGGGTTTCCCATAAAAAGAAGAAATCATACTGCCAGAATATTTTAATAAAAACAAAATCCTTTTGTTAACTGGCCTGAGAAACAAAGATTGTGTATTTTATTAAGATAATTTCATGTTGTATTTATTAGGTTTTTGATTACTTAGGGAAACTGAGTTTTGATGAGGTTAAGGGTTTTCGCATCCATGTAACTTTCTGTATTGCTTTTGAAGTCTTTTGATTATCACTCTAGTTAAATGAATAACGAGTATTTCCACAATGACCTGTGATCCTGTTTTGATCAAGTGTTTTAAACCTTTGGGTATCTTTGACAGACTTCTCCATATCAAAATTCTAAATTAAGTAATTTTGACCTAAAATTAACTTTTAGATTTTTCAGTTGTATCCCTGGAGAGCCTCAAAGGATGTATTCCTCATCTTGTAGAGATATTAAATGATTAGGCTTATTTGGTAAATTATATGGGAAACATTGTCAAATGAGAAGTGATACTAGATCTTTTTCCAGTTACATTTATGGGTATGTCACTAATAAAAATGTTTCAAAACTGTATATGAAATTCTTTTTTTTTTTTTTTGAGACGAAGTCTCGTTTTTGTCCCCCAGGCTGAAATGCAATGGTGTGATCTCGGCTCACTGCAACCTCTGCCTCCTGGGTTCAAGAGATTCTCCTGCCTCAGCCTCCCGAGTAGCTGGGATTACAGATGCCTGCCACTATGCCGGGCTAATTTTTGTATTTTTAGTAGAGATGGGATTTCACCATGTTGGCCAGGCTGGTCTCAAACTCCTGACCTCAGGTGATCCACCTGCCTTGGCCTCCCAAAGCACTGAGATTACAGGTGTAAGCCACCGCGCCCTTCCCTATAAAATTCTTAAAAGTGTAATATGTCATCTGTAATAGTTCTGGTTATTATATTGCATGCCACAAAAACAAAAATAAGAAATGCTCTGTTCTGGAAGTCCTATACACTGAAGTTATTAATAGATACATTTTAAGGAACAAGTCTCAGGGTTGATGTACAGGTTGTACAAAGTTCATCAAACTGTCTGATGCCATAAACAAAGATATTCGAACTGTAAACCAGTAAAAGAAGTTGATGTTTTTATGCTGTAGACAGCTTTTCCCAAGATATTAGAACAAGATTCCCTATCATAATGAGACTGTTACCCCTCTTAATTTTTACCTTTTTCATTTGGCAGGATAATGGTTATATGATTTATTTAATTGGTTGCCTTTTTAAGCCTAGGTTCATGGCTCAAAACTGTTATGCAAACTGGGATTGGCATATTACAATTAATTTTACTTTGTATTTTTATTTTTAAAACTTTGTATCTGTTGCTTGTTAAAATTAACAGACATATAACTCCTGAGAAAATAATGCAGGCCCAGCATTTTGAGATGTTGGCAAAAGACTATGGACCAGACAAAATTGAACTTAATAATGAACTTGGGGTAGATGTAGCCTGAGTGCTACACCCTTCAAATCTCCCTTGTTGCTCAAATGTGGTCAAAAGGATTTTGACACAGCTCCTAGGTGCCATTCACTCCTTCCCATGAGGGACCAGGCCAACAATCTGGGATAGGTCCATCCCAGCATCCAGGGACAGTGAAAACCTAACTACAGGATGATTGATCACTGGTGCTTTTGGAGAAAGATCTTGATCAAAAAGGGGAAATGTGAAAGCTTTCAGAATCAAAATAAAGTCCCTTGTGTTAAACAAACAAACAAATAAACAAAATCCTGACAAAGCCAAGGAAGGCCATGATGGGTAGGTTCTCATGCATAAAAGGCTGAAACAAAAACTGTCACAAAAGACTGCCAAAATCACAACATGGCACAAAGGCCATTGCCATCTTAAACGCACACACAGAAAAATACTTCTGTAGGAACACTGCCCAGCAACTACCTGTTTAACCTTGAACTGTCACCACCCTTATTACTGATCCTTGTAGTCAAGGATAATAATCTCAAAAAGAATTATGTAATCCTCCTCACTTTTCCTTTAAAGATCTTTGTCTTCCTTTACCTTCCCAACAATGCACAGAGTTTACTATAGCATGTGTATTCCAATTGTAAAGTGGTATTCTCCCCAAAATACTGTTTTTCTTTTAAGAGAGTCTCTGTTTGTTATGTAGGTGGACAACATCAAAGTATTATAGTGTCCCTGAATTATTAGGTAGTCTGTGATTTTCTGGCTTCCAGTTCCCTAGCTGAACATTGTGACCAAGCCAACTGTATACTTATAAGGCCTTCCAAATAGTTTCCGCAAACTATTATACATCCTGAAATAAAATGCCCAAATATTTGCAGAGGTCCATATGGCTGCTTCTCAGACAAAGAAGAGAGAACTCAGACTATTGAGAATATCCTCAGAATCCATTTCCACCTTTATATATACACATTTTTTTCCACTTTGATTTGATTTCTTAGAGAAAGAAGAGGCAGAGAATCTGAAATGCCTTTTCCTTTTTCAATCTGACTTCTTTTTGGTTTCTCTTGAACATAGACCCCTGTCCTGCTGCTCCCCATATTTCTCTAGGGGTTTCACTCACTCTAGTCAGGTTTTCACACCACTACTATCAGTCCTCTGTCAAGGTCACGAATAAACTTCTTACCTTACGTCTTCTCTCAGCAGTATTCAACACAATTGATCACTCCCTCTTTTTTGAATGTTTTCTTTACTTGGGTTTTAGGATAGCACACTGTCCCGAGTTTTCCTCTTCTCCCAGTACCTTCTCATTTTCAGGCTCCTTTCCCCAGGGAAACTATAAAGAAAATAGCTAAAAAAAAAAATGTAGTAAAAGAAATAAGTGGCAGGGTGCGGTGGCTCCTGCCTGTAATCCTAGCACTTTGGGAGGCCTAGGCAGGCGGATCACCTGAGGTCAGGAGTTCAAGATCAGCCTGACCAACATGGAGAAACCTCATCTCTACTAAAAATACAAAATTATCCCAGAGTGGTGGTGGGTTCCTGTAATCCCAGCTACTCAGGAGGCTGAGCTTGAACCTGGGAGGTGGAGGTTGTGGTGAGCCGAGATCAGCCTGGGCAACAAGAGTGAAACTCCATCTCCAAAAAAAAAAAAAAAAAAAAAAAACAGAAAGAAAAAAAGAAAGAAACAGAAGAACAAAAAGATATAAGACATGTAGAAAAGAATAAAATGGCATAGGCAAGTCCTACCTTATCTGTAGTTTTATAAATATAAAAGATTAAACACCCTAATTCAAAGGAAAAAATTGGTGGGATATATTTTTAAAAATGATATAACAAGCTGTCTGTAAGAGACATGTTTTTGATTCACAGACAAAAATAGGCTAAAAGTAAAAGAATGAGAAAAGCTGTACCATGCAAACTAATCTCTCAAAAGAAAGCTGAAGAGTCTACATTAATATCAGACAAAATAGACTTTATGGCAAAAATTGCTACTGGTGACAAAGATATTTTATAATGACAAAAGGGTTAATCCATCAAGAAAATAGAACAATTATAAATATATGTGCACCTAACAACAGAGCCCAGAATCACAAAATAATACAATTGAAAGGAGAAAGAAACAACTTAACAATAATTGTAGAATTCCATACCCCATTTTCAATAATGCATAGAACAACCAGAAAGAAGATCAAGAAAGAAACAGAATACTTGAAAACATTGTGAAACAACTAGGTCTAACAGATACCTATAGAGCATTCCATACAAAATCAGCAGAAAAGTCAGTATCTCAAGGGTACATGGAATATTCTCCAGGTCACAGAACAAGTCTTAATAGATTTAAAAGGTTTTAAATCTTATAAAATGTATTCTTTGTCTACAATTGAAATCAATAAACAGAAAGAAATTTGGGAAACTCACAAATTCGTGAGAATTAAACAACATATTCTTAAATAGTCAATAGTTTAAAGACCTAATCACAAAGGGAATTAGAAAATACTTTGAATTGGATGGAAATGAAAACACAACATACCAGAACTTGTAAGATGCAGCTAATACAGTGTTTAGAGGGAATTTTCAGTGGTGAATGCCTATACTAAATAATAATAAGATCTAAAATCAATAACTTAAGCTTCACCTGGAGAATCTAGAAAAAGGAAAGCAAATAAAACTCCAGACCAGGAGTAGGAAGAAAATAATAAAGGGTAGAGCAGAAATAAATGAAATATGGAATAAAGAAATTTAGAAAATCAATGAGACTAAAAGTTTCTTCTTTGAAAATATCAACAATATTGACAAAGTTTAAGCTAGACTGAGAAAAAGTAGAGAAGACTCAAATTACTGAAATGTGGAATTAAAGAGAAAACATTGCTACTGGTCTTACAAGAGTAAAAAAGGGTCTAGGACAATATTTTGAAAAATGTATGCCAACAAATTCAATAGCCTAAATGAAATGGAAAAGTTCCTGGAAACACACAAACTACTGAAACTTGCTAAAGAAGAAATAAAACATCTCAATAGATATATAACAAGTCAAGAGATTGAATTAGTAATAAAAACCTTCCTACAAAGAAAATGCCAGGCCCATATAAGTTACTCATGAATTCTACCAAATGTTTAAAGAATAATTAATATCAGTTTTTCACAAACTGTTCCAAAACAAAAATATGAGAAAACACTTTCCAATTTTTTCTGTGACACTAGTATCACTCCAATACCAAAACATAACAAAGACATCACAGACACACACAAAAAATCCACAGGCCAATGTCCCTTATGAATAGATAATAGATACAAAAATTCTCAAGAAAATACTAGCAAAGTGAATCTAGCAACATATACAGAGGGGTTATACACTATGATCAACTGGGATTTATCCCATGAAGGCAGGGTTGTTTCAACACATGAAAATTCATCAAAGTAATAAAGGACAAAATCACATGATCATCTCAATAGTTGGAGAAAAATCCCATGATTATCTCAGTAGTTGCAGAAAAAGCATTTGACAAAATCTATACCAAAAGTACAAGCAACTAACATAAAATAAATTGAACTTCATCAAAATTAAAAACTTTTGTGCTTCAAACCAAACTATCAAGAAAGCAAAAAAGCAACTCACAGAATGAAAGAAAACGTTTGCAAATGGTGTATTTGATAAAGGTATGAATGAGAATATGGAGAGAATATAAGAACTTACAGTGCAGCAACAAAAAGCCAAATAACCCAATTAATAATGGGCAAATAATTTAATATGTATTTCTCCAAGGAAGATATACAAGTGCTCAGTAAACACATGAAAAGACACTCGACATCATTCTACAATGAGATACCACTTTGCACCCACTACTATGGCAATTATAAAAAACGCAGGGCAATAAGAAAAGTTGGTGAGTATGTATAGAAATTGAAACCTTCGTTCATTGCTGGTGGTGCAAAATAGTGCAAGTACTTTGGAAGCATTGTTAGCTGCTCTGTGACCCACCAGTTCCACTCCTTGGTATGTTTCCAAGAGAAAGAAAAACTTATCTCTACATAAAAACGTTGTACATGAATGTTCATGGGAACATTATTCATAATAGCCAAAAAGTGGAAACAACTCATATGACCATCAATTGTTGAGTGGCTAGAGAAAATGTGGAATATCTGTGTAATGGAATACTAACCAGCCATAAAAAAGGAATGAAGTACATGCTGCAATATGGATGAACATTGGAAACACTACACGAAGTGAAAAGCACCAGACACAACTAACCGCATAATGTATGATTCCATTTATATGAAATGTCCAGAATGGGAAAATCCATAGAGCTATAAAGTAGATTTGTGATTTTCAGGAGCTGGAGGAGGGAATACTGGGAATGACTGCTAATGGGTAAGAGGTTTATTTTTGGAGTGGTAAAATGTTTTGGTATTAGGTCTTAGTGATTGTTGTACAACCTCGTGAGTATACTAAAACCACTAAATTGTATAGCTTTAAAAGATCTGTTTTATGGTATATAAATTATACGTCAATTTTAAAAGATTCTTATTTCAAAAGTCAGGGCTTGGGAGAAATTGTAGTCATTCTTAACTTTTACCATTCCACATCCAATCCATCAGGAAATCCTGCCAGCTATACTTAGAAATATATCCAGAAACAGATCACTTTCACGAACTCCATTGCTGCATCCCCTGGTTTAAACAACCATAATTTCTTCCTCAATTATGGTACTAGCCTCCTCACTGGACACTCTGCTTCCATACTTGCCTCCTACTCTATTCTTAACACAGCAGCTACAGGGATGATGTAATTCTTCTATGCAAAAATCTCTAATGTCATTCCACTTCACTGACAGTAAAAACCAAAGTTGCTATTATGGTCCATAGGCTCTAGTGCTATACAGTCCAACATAGTAACCATTAGTCACATGTGGTTATTGAGCCCTTGAAATGGAACCTTAGCAAATAAGGAATTTTGAAGGTGTATTTGGAAGAACTCATGTGTGTGTGTGAATCTACTTTTCCAAGTGTGAATTTTACGTAGTTTTAGATTTAGAAAGCTAAATACAGGTTGCAATTGTTTACTAGGGCTGCCATACAAAGTACCACAGACTAGCCAGCTTAAACAGAAATCCATTTTCTCATGATTCTAGAGGGTGAAAATCTGAGATGAAAGTGTCACTGGGTTGATTTCTTCTGAGGTCTCTTTCTTTGGCTTGCAGATGGCTATCTTCTGCTGTCTTACACTGTCTTCCTTCTGTGTGTGTCTGTGCCCTGATCTCTCTTCTTATAAGGACATCAGTCATTTGGATTCTTCTTATAAGGACACCAGTCATTTGGATTAGGGCTAACCTATATGGCCTCATTTTACCATACTGACCTCTTTAAGGGCCTTCTCTCCAAATATAATCACATTCTGAGGTCCTTGGAGTTAGAATTTCAACATATGAATTTTGAGGAAATGCAATTTAGCCTGTAATATGGGTTAAATATGTTTAATGAAAATGTAGCATCCAAATTGACATGGACTGCAATCATAAATTATACACCAGAATTTGAAGATATAGTGATGAAAAAAAGAATCTAAAATACCCCCCCGCCCCCTGCCCACTTTTTGAGATGAGTAGAGATCTTGTCATGTTGCCCAGGCTGGCCTCAAACTCCCAGGCTCAAGTGATCCTCCCACCTTAGCCTCCCAGGTAGCTGGGACTACAGGTGCATGTAAAAAATCTTTTTGATGAATTCTTTTATATGGATTACATGTTGAAAAAATAGTATTTTGGATATATTGACAAAGTATATTATTAAAATCTACTTCACCTGTTTCTTTTTTAAGTGTGGCTACTAGAAAGTTTAGAATTCTATCTGTGGCTCACATTCTATTAGTCAGCACTACTCTGCAAGGTAGCCTCACATTTTACCCAGCTAATCCCATTTCCTGCTGCTCCATTCCAGTCTCTCTGTGCCAGCTTCATTGGTGTGCCTGGAACTCTGAGGTTTTTGCATTTGCTGTTCTTTCTGTCTGGAACACTTGAGCTCCAGATGTCCCCATGACTTGCTCCCTGCCTTCTTGGGACATTATTCAAATATCACCTCATTGAAATCTTCTCCAGTGGTATATGTGTGTGTGTGTGTGTATGTATATATATATACACACACATATATATACATATATACACACACACACACACACATATATATATATATAAATAAATATTTACTGAAGCATAGTGAGGTCATAGGGAAGTGGAAAAGGGAAGAAGTGAAAGTCAATCAGTGGTGTCACAACTGTGGGAGACGCTCTGAGAAACTAGATAGAGCACATCTCAGAACTGTCCTGCTCAGGAGCAAGGAGGCTAGGGTATATCCATCACCTGCTTTCTCGAATTATTTGAGAATCACTCCTGGGGACGGTCATTCCATAACATTTCCATAGAAAAACATTGAAGCTTGAGGTGAAATGCCATTGGCATGAATGAGAACTACCCACAAAATCTGCAGGTGACCTGGGGGAGAGCTAACAGTCCCTGCTATACTCGTTTGCCCCCAACACACCCCACCCTCTGAAACCAACTGAACTGTGTCCTCTAAAATTCACATGTTGAAATCCTTACTCCCAATGTGACTGTACTTGGAGACAAGATCTTTAAGGAGATCATTAAGGTTAAACGAAGTCCTAAGGTTGGAGCCCTGATCCAGTAGGATTCATGTCCTTATAAGAAGAGACACCAGAGTACTTGTTCTGTCCACCTGCACACAGAAAGGCCACGTGAGCACACAGCAAGAAGGCAGTTGTCTGCAAGCCAAGAAGAGAGCACTCACCAGAAACAGAACTTGCTGGTACCTTGATCTTGGGCTTTCAACCTCCAGAACAGTGAGAGAATACATTTCGTTGTTTAAGCCACTGTTGTTTACCATATTTTTTATGGCACCCATAGCAGACTAATCCGCTCTCTGTGTTTATTTATTTACCTTCTGAGGTTTATCACCATCTCACATAGTATGTGCTGTACTAATTTATTTCATTTGTTTGTTTTGTTCATCCACTATTGTATAGAGTCTGTGAGGACAGATATTTTTGTCTCTTTTGTCCTCTGCTATTTCACCAGTGCGTAGAAGAATGCCTGGAGTGTATTTGCTGAATGAACAAATGAATTCATGTCTGTAGCTTCAATTGTGGTCAGTATTTTATTGATATCATGAAATATTAAGGACCACCTACATAATTTGTGGGGACCCAGTGCAAAATAAAAATGTGGGAGTTTCTTGTTCAAAAACTTCAAGTGGTGACAACAAAGTGTTAAATCACATATGGGACCTTTCTAGCATAAGGCCATCTGTGACTGTGCAGGTCACGAGCCCATGAAGCTAGCCGCGTATGTGATCCTCAGATATCTCTAGCTTGGGCCACTCCTTTGATTTTTAGTCCTACACATGCAGCTGCCAGTCTCTTTTGCTTGGATATCTGAAGGCATCTGTAGCTGATGCTCCAAATGGAGTTCTTGTTTTTGGCTCTCACCCAGTGTTTCTTCCTTAGTTGGGCGGCCACCACCCACCCAGTCAGGCTGTCCAGAGTTCTACACACCATCACTGTAACTTCCTCATCCACGTGTTTGGTTCTGTTCATTTAATTCCTAAATATCCCTTGAGGATATATATTTTCCCAGCTCTACTGAAACAACCTGAGTCCAACTTACCCTAATTTCTCATCTGAACCATTCCTGATTTCCCCCCAAATCTTGTGCACCTCTTCACCATTTACACAATAGCCACAGCCAACTCTTTTAAATGCAGACATGATCATCTCACTCTCCTGCCTGGGCACTTCCCATGGCTTCCCACCACTCTTTTTTTGTTTGTTTGTTTGTTTGAGACGGAGTCTCACTCTGTCATCAGGCTGGAATGCAGTGGCGCAATCTCAGCTCACTGTAACCTTCTCCTCCCGGGTTCAAGTGATTCCCCTGCCTCAGCCTCCTGAGTAGCTGGGATTACAAGTGTGTGCCACAATGGCTGGCTAATTTTTTGTATTTTAGTAGAGACAGGGTTTTACCATGTTGGCCAGGATGGTCTCGATCTCCTGACCTCGTGATCCGCAGCTTCGGCCTCCCAAAGTGCTTGGATTATAGGCGTGAGCCATCGTGCCCAGCCCTACCACTCTTATAATCGATGAAGATTCATGCATGGCCCTGTCTGATTAGGTCCTGCTCTCCTTCCCAGCTGCACCTGTGTTAACCATCCCCACCCATCTGTGCTCCAGTCACTCTGGTTTTTCATCATGGCCTGCTCCCCACCTTCACTTGGAAAGGTAATTATTCTTTATGCCATTTTACAGATAAGGACACTGAGCTTCAAAATGACAAAAGGACTTACCCCAGGGCATGCTACCTGTAAGAAGCAGAGTGTGTTCTGGAATCTTAATTGAATGAATGAATGCATGCATGCATGAATGAACAAGTGAATGATGCAGCAAACAAAGGCCCTAGGTCAGGAGTACTTAAGTGGCTCAGTGGAGATGCATTGAAGGACATGGTCATCTGTTAGACCCTGCCAGGGCTCTCTTCGGCAGTATGTGCCTTACTATGTGTGAGGAGGTGCTGTCTTGCTTTCAGTGTGTAAATATCATACCTTGATGGAGAAACTGCAGCAGAGAGGCCCTGTGCCCCAGCACATCTGTCACAGCCCACACAACACCGCCAGAGTGAAAGCAACAAACTCAACGAACTGCAAACTTGTCTGTACCACCTGGGTGCAAGCAGGAACGGGTGTGAATGTGATAGTTTCTGTTCCTTTTCTTTTTATAGGTCAGGAGCTGGGAGAGGTGAATGATTCTCAAGGTGGCTATGAGCCTTATGCTCTTTTATATTGCCAGGCAGCATCAGCGCTGGGATGCGACAAGCTGTTTCCCCATTCCCAGGCCGCTGGGGTGAGGCTGGGGCCAGAGAGTGCCCAGTTCCTAGCTCATAGTCAGTGGGGTGGAGTGGGGGACCTTCTCTGATAGCCCACACTTCTGTCAGTGGGAAGATTTGGATTTGTTTTGAGGGGCAGAAGCAGACATTCCTTCCTATGTGGGGCTATTGTGCAAAGTTTGGGGGCAAAGCTGGGTGGAGAAATATGGGTATTTAGAATAATGTCTGCCTTTTCAAATGAAAACTCTTTAAACATTTGTTTCATACCTATGTAGAACTGGGGCTAAGACTGTAGTTACAAGGGGGATATGAGGAAGGTGCTGATGGCAGTGCTCTGCCTCTCTGTCCCTTGGGTCCCAGGCAGCCCACTCAACACAACAAAAATCCACAATCCTTAGGAGTCACTCAAAAGCCCCCTCCTAGAAGTTATCATCTATACTATTAAAGCACGCCCTTTGAGAGCTACCTCGAGAACCCAGCAGGCCTCTCAACCAGCGGTGTGGTCTCCTGGGAAGAGTTTTGAAAAATACAAGGGCTCTTAGTCAGGTGCCCTCAACCCACATATCTGAAGGATTGCCATTAACTACCTCTCTGTGATGGCTGCTGAGGGCCTGGGGCAGCACAGGTGGTGGAGGAATGGACTGGAACTCAACTGTCCTTAGAGAGCCTGTGGCTCAGAAACATACTGGGTTGGCTTTGCACACAACCTAGTCTTCTTCACCATTCTTCCCCTGCAGAGTGGTCATGGGGGTGGCGTCAGATGTGCAGGTTTTGTCCCACTCCTGCGTCCTCTGTTCCCTTCGGCTCCAGCCCCACCCTTGTCCCCTTTCTGCTGTCAGGTGTCTATCAGCTGACCTTTGATAGCAGGTTGATGATCTTATTTTGCCCAAAGCGTTTCCGTTTCTTTGAGGCAATAAGTTGTTTTGGAGAACCAGGTGAGTGAAATTTCAGGCCATAACACTGTTGTGAAGATATTTGAGATTTAAGGCTGGTTTTCAACACCATTTAACTTCTACCAAGTTAACACATTCTCAGTTGTAAGAACATCTGCTGTAAAGCATTTTTCTGCCCATTTTATAGTTTGCCCTTCACAATGGTCTGCGAAGTAGGAAGGACATTATTCTTAATCCCATTTTACAGAGAAGGACACTAAGCTTCTGAGTGACAAAAGTACTTATCCTAGGGCAAACCACCAGTAACAGGCAGAAAGAGATTGACTACTGATAGGGTTTGGCTCTGTATCCCCACCCAGATCTTACCTTGAATTGTAATCCTCATCATCCCCACGTGTCAATGGCAGAACCAGGTGGAGGTAATTGGATCATGGGGGCAGTTTCCCTCTTGCTGTTTTTGTGATAGTGAGTTCTCACAAGATCGGATGGTTTTATGTTTAGCATTTCCTCTGCTTGCACTCACTCTGTCCTGCTGCCCTGTGAAGAAGGTGCCTGCTTCTCCTCTGCCTTCCGTCATGACTGTAAGTTTCCTGAGGCCTCCCTAGCAATGTGGAACTAAGTCAATTAAACCTCTTTCCTTTATAAATTACCCAGTCTCAGGTATTTCCTCATAGCAGTGTGAGAACAAACTTACACAACTATATAGGTCTTTTGACGTCAGATGCAATGTTCTTTCCTCTGCTCCTCAGATAGTCTTAACATTTGCTCTTCTTGAATATTTTATGGATCTGTCCTAAATTTTACAGTACTAAAAGCTGTTAATTGAGTTTCTTTCATAGACAGAAGATAGGGTTGATTCAATTCAGTTTACATCAATTCTATATTGAGTCCAAACAGAGTTCTGGGCTAAATACTGGAAATAGAAATGGAAAGCCCAGGCTCTTCCCTTAAAGAGGTCACAGATGAGGGGAATTCTCTTCTCATTGGTGCCTTCCCAATCGCTTCTCAATCCTCTCCAGCCCTTTGCGAAGAAAATAAACCCTTTACTCTGCCAAGCTGGAGGTCTTTTCTCCTCAGAGTGTTTTTGTCTTGGAAGAGAAATAAATGGTTCTGCAAATCAGCTAGTGGGTTGCAGCCAGACTAACAGGAGAGACCTGTTTGGGGATGCTTCACTGGCTGTCCTTCTGGAAGAAGACCCTGTGATAAACAAGATCATGATGGAGAGCAGCATACCTCCTTTCGCACCAAGACGTGAACCTCAAATTGTCCTTCTTTGCTGTGAGCTCTGTGCAAGGTTCACTCTTGCAGGAAGGGACCTTATCAGAGTTTCTTGAGAGACTGAACTGATCTGTCTGTCTGGCCAAGAGAAGTAGAGGTGAGGACCGTTGATGTCAGTCACATTCACATGCTGACCCAATCCCAGGTGACCTTCACAACTGACATACCATTACAAAGATCTACTGTGGTGACTACATTTGTTTAAAACAAAACTGGACCAAGTAGCCCAGCAGGCATGGCCAGGACAATTGGAAAGAAAAATCAGCATTGAAACATCTCTAAAAAAGCTAGAAGTGAACATCTGCCCCCACCCTCCCCTGCCCCTGGTCTCTTCCTTTCTGTGTACTGGATTTCTTATTTGGGAGGATGAATTTGGTAAAGGGGCTTAGCTGAGGGTATTTTCCTCTGTCACAAGCTGAGACTACAGCTGGTTAGCCCTTTGCTTTCTCTAACATCATGGAATGCTCCCTTAGGCATGCGACTTAGATATTCACTTTCTCCTGGGGAGCTTGGGTGGTGATACTGGCCTTCCTTGCTTTGTTGACTACAATCCTGGACCTGAATATCATTCTTAGGTAGAATTTTGGCACAAAATCTTCTCTTCCTTCTATCTTTAGTGCATAATTACCCTGTATTTCTTCTTAAGAAACCTTTAGGACATATGAGATTGTGAAGTATTTGGGGATCTTAAACAATCAATACCATTTATTATTGTCCATCAGGTGAAGCAACAGAGCCAAAGGTCTAATTTACAAGTGACTCGTGGTTTGAAATCTAATTGATTCCTGGGGAGCCATGACAAGTCGAACCATTGTAAGACAAACTCTCATTTTCTGTAAGTGTCATTTTATCAATTCCACTTGGAATCTAATGTCATACCACAAAAATACCCAGAGCAATCCCAACAAAATGAAACGAAAATAAAACACAGATATAAACTTTTCAAACATTTATAAACTATATAAAGACAAATTCAATAGAAAAGCTATAACAATGTTCCATTTGGGCGATCCTTTTGTCTTTTTGGCTGAAATGAACCAGCCTGAAGCTTTTTGAAATGTTGCTTCCACGAAGCCTGGATTGAAGTTATCTCTTCTTTCTGCGATAAATCTCCCTATAACAGTGGCTCTCAACGGAGGGTGATTTTTTCCCCCCAGAGGACATTTGGCAATGTCGGGAGACATTTTTGGTTGTCACAACATGGTGGGAGGCGGGGGTCCTACTGGAATTTAGTGGGTAACAGCACAGGGCAGGTCCCTACAACAAAGAATTATCTGACCAAAATGTTAATAGTACTGCTGTATTGAAACACTGCTTTGTAGCGTGGACATTTCAAACTGAGTTAACATTCAGGTCATTTCATTGAAAGAAAAAACCAGATTTATGTGAATATGTCTCAAATTCTTTAAATGGTACTGGATGGGGGTTGGGGGAGGATAGGAGTGCGGGCCATTCCACATCGACTTCTTTAATCATCTCTTGCTTTTCCAAGTCAGTAAGTCAACTGAGTTACCTTTAATTGCAACCCAGGTTGTTATTGTTGCCAATTGTTTCGGTGTAGCTTTGGTTGTAAATACAAACTTTGGTTATTATTTTGTGGTTTTTATTTAGTGGGGACGGGGGGGAGGATGTCATAAATAGCGAGTGGGCTCACAAATCAAGCCAGGTATTACCTGCATGCAGGCATAATATATGCATTCCTCATAGTTTTCATTGTTTATCTTGGATCTTTAAATTTCCTGTGCAGCTAGCATACTGAATTTTCATAATTGCTACTGCATTTCTTACAATGTACACGTATTTGCCAGCAACCTCTGAAGAGCTTATGGTTTGTCATGAAGAGCACAGCTGTGAATGAATGCCTAGCAGTGATCTCTGATGATAATGATTTTTATTTAAAGCATTAGAGGGTATCAGCATCTAAAGGTTGATCCATACCTTCCACTGGCCCCTGGTCCCTGCCCCTGGGGAAGATTCTACAGTAATCAGTTTTTTTTAGAAGGTCCTGTCAACTTTTTGGATTCAAGAGGCTCCTTAATTGCCACTTTTTTTTAAGTGTTAGAAGTGTTTGAAATGTGTCTTGAGTTTTAAAAAAATATTGTCAATGTTGAAATGACAACCCTCATCCTAATTAACTGAGTTTTTTCACTGTATATCTCTTTCCATTTTCTCATGAACACATAAACATAAGTTTGGAAAGTTTACTTTAATCTATTTTAAAAACTTTGAAGCAAGGAGCCTTGCGTATGTGTGAAATATCTGAATTAGAGAGTAGGGAGTTTGGTAAAAACTGGTGGAAAAGGAAAGAGTCAAAAAGAGAATGTCTGGCCCACTGACCATGGATTGCTGAACCTCTTTCTAGAGAATGACTTCCCCACCAGCAGGAACGTCCCTGGGAAAGGAACCATATCTGGTTTGTTTACTGCCTTGCAACTGTGTGGTGGTTGGTTTTATGTGTCAACTTGACTGCACCACAGGGTGCCTCGGTTAAACATTATTTCTGGGTGTGTCTGCAAAAGTGTTTTTGGATGAGGCTGGCATTTGAATTGGGGTACAGAGTAAAGTAGATTGCTCTCCCTAATGTGAGTGGGCATCATCCAATCCGTTGAGGACCTGAATAGAACAAAAAGGCTGAAGATGGAGGAATTTGCCTTTTGTTTTCTTTCTCTCCACCTATTAAGCTGAAACATTGTTCTTCTTTAATGATTTGAGTGGGATTTACAACAGTGGCTTTTCTAATTCTCAGGCCTTTGGAATTGAACTGAATTACACGACCAGGTTTCTTGAGTCTGTGGCTTGCAGACTCAGATTGTGGGACTTCTTGGTGTCCATAATCACATAAGCCATTTCCTCAAAATAAATCTCTCTCTCTGTCTCTGTCTCTCTCTCTCTCTCTAACACACACACACAGACACACACACACATACACACACACAAACACACACACACACATTCTGTAAATCTCCTGTTGGTTCTGTTTCTCTGGAGAATCCTTACTAATACAAACTGGTATTAAAGTTTCAAAAAAAGAATTTTTTTAACTGGGAAAAAAGAGAGAGAGAGACAGAGAGAGACCAAATCTCTTCCGGGAGGAGCAGGGGGTGCGCAGGCCTTTCATCTTTTTGTATATCCAGAATCAGTATCGGATCTGGTATACAGTAGGTACTTTTTGAATGTAGGTGATGAGATGAGTGAAGAGGAACAAGAGACTCATTTATGTGTAGCTTTACAAGTCCAACGCATACCCTTTTTATAATTCTTTGAAAGCCCAGGCAATGGGAATATTGTATATGTCACATGAGTGGAAAGATACAGGCCCAAAGGGCCCTAATTTGTGGTGATGTCTTATTGCTGACTGGCAAAGGGGCCACTGCTAAAGCACATGTCCCCAGGGACACTGGGGGTATTACAGGCAAGAAGATGCTACTGGGTAATTGCACTGATTACTAATGTTCCCAACATTTCTCTTGCTTAATAATCCACTTTTAATATTACCCCCTGGCAGTTCTTCATTCCCATAACACAACAATAATTAAATCTGTGTTCAGATGGTTGTAAATGTACCCAGAGGTCTTAAGCAATGGGTGAATTATACTCATTTAAGTTAGAACATAATTCAGCAACCTCAGGAATAAATACTAATTACTAAAGTTCCTTTAAGTTTCACTATATCACATTAGTTTCCATTTTCATTTTCCAGACAACAAAGTACAGGACAAGATTCAAGTGACAGGTTTTTATCTCAATATTACAGCAGTCACTCCTCTAGTCCCATAATCCTGAGCTATAGGTTTCCAGAGTGGCTTATTTAAAACAGGACCAGGAAATGTGACTGTTTTTAAAGGGCCACCATGGTCTGACATTCCAGAAATTGTGTTTTTTTTGTTTTGTTTTTTTTTTTTTTAGGAAATGAGGATTAAAAGAGGAAACGTGGCACAGGGCAAGGGCTAAAAAAGGTGCCTTGCCTGCTGTGTTTGTGAGGGGCCTTCTATGATAGGTGGCCGTGTGGCTGGAGTTTTGTCCCTGTTTGACACATGGCCCCAGGGGTGTGAAGAAGCCTGCTGGTGTCTAAAAAAGACTAGGAAGAATGAGCCTTTTAAAAAATTTATTTCCAGGGTTGGGATTCTGTTCCTTCTTTAAAGTACCCATGATTTCTCCCTTTTAACATGCAAGGTGGAGAAAGGTCTCGCCTTTGTGGTCTGGGGTCTTCACGATGCCCGGTCTGTTCCTGGCTCTGTTATTGAACTCCCAGCAAACATGAGTACTAAACCACTCCTGGCCACGTTCCAGCAGGCTATGCTGTTTCATGCCTCCGACCCTGGTTCATGTGGCTTCCACCTCTTTTTTTTCTCCCTTGGATAGTTTCTGTTGTCATATGACCTCCCCTGGACAGGCTCCTAAAATCCGCCTGCCCACTCCAGCATGGGAGAGCAAGTCTAGGTTTGCGGTGCTTACCCGACGCCGTTACTCAGTTATCTGTGCACTTCCTGACTGCCTGTGCTCCTGGAACTGACTGGAAGAAGTTCCCCTCACCACTCTCTTTTTCGGGCTGTTCCCTGACTGGGGTCTTACTTAATGTAACCCAGAGGTGAGAGTTGATCTTACATTATGCACTGGGTCCAGGGACAGAAAGGGAAAAGGTTTTTCCAAGTGACCAAGGCTGAGAGGCAGTGGCTAATGGTGCATTAGCTGGAGCTGCTCCCAGGCAGAGCAACAGGACCTGGCAGCGGAGGAGCTGACTGAGTGGAGGGCAGGCTGGCTCAGCATGCCAGACCTGTCAAATGTTCTCCAGCAGTACCCATAGATGGCACTAGAGCCTTGGGGATCAGACCACCCCTGGGCACTTCAGGGTTGAGGGAGCCAGGAGAGGAGGCTGGAAGGAGGTGGGCAGTGAGTCACCGTCCCTGTGGCTGATCAAGGACTCAAAACTATACAAAAGGCCCATCTGGTAATACTAGGGCAGCAGACACCACCACCCATTGGTGACCTTTTCTGATGGTAAAAGCAAAGGGTGAGATGAAATTGGTATTTTTACCTGAAAAGGCTGTTAAAGGTTAAAATGACAAACTAACATTCAGAGGGTTTGGAGGATTTTGTGTTTATGATTTCCCAAAGTGGGTGGAAGGTAGGGAAGAAAGAAAGGAAGAGAGAGAGAAAGATGCAAAGAGAGAGAGAAAGATGCAAAGAGAGGAGAGAAAGACGCAAAGAGAGGAGAGAAGCAGGAGAGTAGAAGAGAGGAGAGAAGAAGGAGGGAAGAATGAGGAAGGGGTCGAGACATTCAGGATATAATGAGAGAACAGAAACAGGGCAGACAAGGGGTGTAGATGGGGGAGCAGGGCCATGGGGGAGAACAGTCCACCCAAAGGGTAATGTGGAGAAGACATGTTGGCAGAAGTGGGCCAGAAACATTAAGGAAAGGAAGCCCAGAGAAAAGAAGGCAGGCCCATCCTTAAAACAGGCATGTCCCCCAATGCCCCTAGGACTCAGAAGACACACGTCATTCTTTCAGGATCTTTTATTAACGTATAGAAAATGTGTTTAAAAAAGGAACTATACAGAGGCTAAAAGCAACCAGGACTAAAAATACTAGTTAACAATGGTTAACAAGCAGAGATTCCAGTCTTTGAGCTACAGTGCCATGAAAGGATCAGGGAAGCTGGTTTTCTCCTCTCCCTTTCTCCGTGTTTTTATTTTTATTTTAGCTCATTAAAGTGTGCATTGTCTGAGGAGTATGTACTCCATTTTCTTCTTTTTTTTCTTCCCTCCAGTCTTTCTTTTAAGTAAGCACTTTTTCAAGCTCATTGTAGCTACAAAGTCAGTAAACTGGTCTTTGTTATTTTTACCTGAAAAGGCCGTTAAAGGTTAAAATGACAAACTCAAATTCAGAGGGATTGGAGGATTTGGTGTTTATGATTTCTCAGAACAACAGTCTAGAGACCACCAGCATGGGTTTCAGCTGCTCGGAGCCCCAGGTAATGACCCCCTCAGTGTCACAGTGACTTGCTTAGGGTACCTGGGCATCCCCATGGGCCTGGGGACTATTCAAGGTTGGAATAATTAGATGTGTGTGTTTGTGCATGTGCACCTGTGTATGTTTGCATGCATGTGTGTGTGTGTGAATGATTGGAAGGAGGAGCCTGTGTGTTAACCAGAATAGATTCACATAGATTCTAAACCTTGAATCTGTGGGACCATGGTGTGAGTCTGGGCTGCCGCAGCTGGTAAAGGAGCACTTAGTTGGCTGACATTTTTGCAGGAATCATAGTGTCCGTTGCATCTAATGCACCGTTGTCACTGCTGCCCAAGCAGCCCCCACACTGGTAGGGAACCAGTGTTCTGGGGTTGTTTCTTGGGGAGATCTATTCCTTTATATATAAACATCATTCAGTTAAAGGGAAGGGGTTTATGTCTGGAGTTTTGGCCTGGCAGCTAAAAATACCAGGTTGCCAGGTACTGATTTCCTTCTAAATTCCCCAAAGTAGCAAAGAAAGATGAGATTGTAGCCAACTGTCCTCTGATGCCTTCCCACCCACTGGGGATGTGGGGCAGGTAAGGAGTGGGGAAAAGAAACCAGGGGGATAAGTAAAATGAATGTATCTCCTGCCTTCTAGCTTCATTCCCCAAATATTTCCACTGTCGTACTCCTGCAGGGAACTGTGAAGGTGTTTGTGTCCCTGGAAGTCTGGAAGGAGTGGCCTAAATCAGTCTTCAACCTGCTGGTTTTAACCTACAAATTTATAGGATGCCTGCATTTGTACTATCCATACTGGTTTGAATACACTAATAATATAACCCTTTCTTCCCAAATTCTGGAGTGAAATTGATGCTCTGGGAACATGTACCATGTTTATTCTGTGGCTTCTCCTTCCTCAATCCTGGCTACACTGCCTGCTCCAGCCTGAAAAAAATGACTTTGGAATATCCACTCTTCTAATGTTGGGATGTTCCCAAAGGAGTGGGGTGGGGGTATTGGGTTTATATTCTGGTTCTTATCTTCCCTCTCTCATTCCGTTGGGGACCCTCTCCCTCATCTATCAAATTTAAAAAGAAAGAAAAGGAAAGAGATGTCAGGATGTTTCTTATTCCCCATGATGATGAGACTGAGGGTACCCTGGAGTATATGGCAAAAATAATGCAAGGATTTCCTTTTCTTAAAAGTCAGAGGAAGTGGCATCAAAGACCCTTTGTAAGAATATTAGTAAAATCCAAGATGGTGGTCACTTGGCTAAATAAATATAAGGGGAGCAGCCTCATGAAGTGGAAAAATCAAGGGCTTCAAAATTAGACAAAGGTTCAGATTATGGCTCTATTTAGTAGCTGTGTGACTTTGAGCATGTTACTTAACTTTCCTGGCCCTCCATTCCCTCTTCTATAAAATGGTTAAAACTGACTTAAAGTTTATGGTGAGGATTTAGTAAAGTAATATATGTAAAGCCCTTTGCACAGTATCTGGTAAATAGTAGGTATGCAATAAATGCTATTTATCTTAGTCTTCATTTGGGGAGAATCAAATTAAAAAGCCTATAGCAGACCTGAACTTAGCTCTGTTACTAATTGCCTGTGTGAATGTGAGCAAATTGCCTAAACTTTCTTGCCCTTGGTTTCCTTGAGAGGAAATAAAATGAGAGGATCAGATTAGATGATCTTGAGTCCTATCCAGCTCTGAAAGTGTGTTTCCAACATTTGCCTGTTGGAGGCAGTGTTGAGCATATTAGTGCTCAATGTCAGGATATTAAAGAGCAACACAGGGGCTCCCTGGGGGCTGCTAAACCAGTGATGGGACGAAAATAATAGTCCATGCATTCTTGTCCATGCGTTCACTTACTGACAATGCATCTGGACTGAAACCCTTTCTTGTGACCTAGATGTTCTAGACCTCTTGGGTGTATGGCTTGCTTCTCAGGGAAGACGTTTGCACCACCTGACCTGAATCCATGGTGCCAATGAGTGAGTGCCAGTACCCAGGAGAGCTGGCCTCATGAGAATAATAGAGTACAATGTTTCTGAACTGGAACGTTAGCATTAGCCCGGCTTCATGGCCCAGACAATAAGGAGCTGTTTTATGAAGTTATCAGAGGGGGCCAAGTGTGTCTGAGGAACAAGAGCTGTGTTATTTGGATGCACTGCAAGATCCTTATTAAGCTTGAGGAAGCAGGGAGGATTTCCCGTTTGGAGAAAATGCAACACTGTCCAAAGACCGTGAGGTTTGCCAAGGACATTTGGACAATGAAGTGCTGCAGGTGCAATGAAGTCATGTTTCAGGCAAAGGTTGACCTTAAAAAATTAAACAGAATGCTGGAGATGACAAATCAGGCTTGTGACTACTGGTGATGCAAAAGTGAGATCCAGGCAGAACTGGTTGAGCCAGCAAAAAAAAGCCCTTCTGCTTCTGGTTTTCTGTGCAGTGACAGGCCTCGGTGCCTTAGTTTCTCCTCAAGTTAAGTGAGTGAGTGGCAGAAGCTCTGGTGGGAGGTTGGAAGCCAGAATGTGAGAAGTCAATGCTGCTTCCTCTCCCATGGCTGCGCCTGCCTGGTCTCTGCATTTTAGTGTAGTGCCATCTGTAGAAGGCTTGTTTTGAATCTCCAGTGATCCATCAGCTTCTTCTTAATTTTATATTTTTCTTCTTCCCACCTGTTTCTCAAAGCTTGACGAATGTAGAACTGGCATAAACAAATCCAGAGTGGATACAATTAGAAAGAACCAGAGACATTTTTTCAAACTGGACTTGAGTCTACACCAATACATCATCTTAAAGCATATAGGAGTTACTTTCCCTGCTTGTTTTTGAAAGTTTTCATTTCATCTGTGAGTTCTCATCTGGACTGGTAGTGTCCAAATGCTCCAGTATTGTTGAAGAAAGCTTTATCACATATGTGTAGGATTGGGTTATGGAAGAAGCAAAGGTTTGAGGAGGCATTCAGCTAAACATCTTCAGGACTGTGATCAAAGGACTCTGTGATACAACCAGAGAGAGGCTACAGGCACAAACCCAGAGGCCAGCCTGTAACTCAGCTTTCTTTAGAGGATAGACCCTCTCTGTCATGGTAACCTGGGTGAAAGCAGACCATCAGCGAAGTGAGGCAGAGCTGAGTATGCAGCTCCTGGCATCTGGGTGGGAGGCAGACTCCCAGACTTCATACATCTGCCCCACTCCTCTGAGGTCCTGAGACTCCTCCTGCAGCTGTGGCAAGTTTGAAGCAAGTGAAAACAAATTATCCCAACTTCTTTGGGATTATTGAAACTGAACTGAATTTTGAATCTTTCAGAGGTTTCCTAATAAAAATTTAAGAGTGGACAGTGAGATGCAAGTAAGGTGGAAAGTGTCCCCCAACCCCACGCCCTACCTCCTTGGAAGAAAAGACATAGAACTAAGAAATTAGATTAAATAGCATTCTGGTGATAGAAAGCAAGCAGTAGAAAACCATATATCCTGGGTATGTGGCCCCGCCTTTCCTGAAATTCTGGGTGGAGGTTACGAAAAAGAAAAAGAAAAAATGTTTTCATGTCCCAAGAGTATTTGCAAATCCAGGTCACCAGCTCGTCTATTTCAACACCCATAGCTTGGTGTATCCAATGTTCTTGCACATTCCATCTTTTCTCCAGAGGAAAGGACAAAGAGGAACTCACAAACTCTTTCCCAACTGATGCTTTTACAAGAGCTCTTTGAAAAGATTCCACAATGACCTTTTGTCCCTTAATCTACAGCTCTGCTCTGGGACTGGATTTGAAAAGTAAAAATGTGATTAGGATTGTTTGGTTTGGCACCGAGCTCATTGGCAACCATGGTTCTTTAGGTCTGGCTTTGAAATATCAGGGTGCTGGTTGGTTCTCAGGTGGAAGGAAGTGGGGCGTTAGGAGTCTTACCACTTCATGAGTAGTAGAGGGGTAAGTCGGTAGGTGAGGGACAGGTGGATTCAAACATTTGTAGATGTTTACTTGGCATTTCCTTGCTGCCATATGCTGTTGTTGTTCTTTTACAAATCAATCCCCCATACAAATCAGCTGGCCACTTTTCCTGGGTCCTGGTTCTGCTTTCCTGAAAAACTGGAGACCTTTCTCAACCCCACTGACGTTTCACACAGGGTTTCAGGAGGTGACTGCCACCTTGTGGCCACACTTAGTAAGTCCCCGTCCACCAGTTCACTCTGGTCTCAAGGTCAGCAGTTTTCCATAGACTTGTCGTTCTTGCCACCTCTTTTACACCTGACCCCTTCACCTTCTAGAAATAACCCTGGTGAATGTGTGTTTGATATGTTGGAAACTATCTTTTTATGATGGAGAAATGCATAAAAGGGAAACTGCCTGGACCTTGGGTCTAGACAGTGAATCTGTTGCAGTCATTGGTGGTGGTTTTGGTTTTGGGTTTAAGTACGTATCCTGATGTGTCTGCAGTCAAACAGCCTCTGAGAAGGGTCTACCTCGATTCCTTCTGAGTCCCTTGAGGGAAACTGGTGTGCATAGGGTGGGTGCTTTGTGAGTATTGCTTACTGGATTTACCTTTGGGAAAAGCAGTTGTGCTTGGAGGAGCAGGATAAGCAGGAATCAGTAAGGAAAGTTAAGAGCGTTGAGTCAAGTTGACCATAGACCTTGGGAAGAGAGTGGGGCACAGTGTCTTTTAAACATGGTGAAAACTCATGAGAAAATCACTCTACTTAATAGAAGGAATCTATAAATCCTTTTATAGAGGGTTGAATAAGCTGATCTTTGAAGTCTCTTTCTTGCTTCAAAATAAAGCTATGCAATGCCGCTGGTACTATTTGTAAAAATGTTCCATAATGTAGAATGGTTTCAATAAAAGGAAGATTTTGGTTTCCACTGATGTTTCTTGACTTTCACCTGAATTGACAACACATAATCTTTTTCCATTTCAACTTCCTTGATGAAGTGGGCTGTGCTGTCACCACCCAGGTACCTGGGCTCTGTTTTTATGGACAAAAAGAGTTCAGCCTCTTACTCGGCATGATCTTTTCTGCAATATTTGTGTGTGTGTGTGTGTGTGTGTGTGTGTGTGTGTTTGTATGTTTTACTTATGACTCTTGAATCAATCTCTTTCTTTTCTTTCTCTCCCTTCCTTTTCTTTCCCTCCCTGCCTTCCTGCCTTCCTTTCTTCCCTCCTTATGAAACAGGGATTCTAGTGAATTTTCATTACCTAATTGTGCTCTCTCACCATGCCAATTTCTACTCAGGTTTTCAGATCACAGATTAGCATCATTGACTGTCAAAACTGAAAGGGAAATTAGAATTCATTCTAGTCTAATCTGTCATCTGACAGATGAAGAAGCTGCGGCCCAGAGAGGTGAAACAACCCAGCTGATGTCACATGGCTAAGATGACAGCTGTTGGCCTGTACCTTGGCCCTCAAGTTTCCCATTAAATGTGCTTCCTACTATTTATTGTTGCCCTATCTCTAGGTAAGTCTTATGTAATTTACATGTTTGTTGAAAGGATCTGTTTCTGTTTTTTCCTCCTCCCAGTTTGTTGAAGCCCATGGTGAACTGAGAAATGGAAGTGGCGCCTAGGGTTTTCAGGGTATGCCTGTCACATCCACACCACAGCAGTGGACAAAGCCTAGGAGCCTGTGGCAAGGAAAGTGCCTCCAGTCAACGGCGCTGACTGCATCCCCATGAGGTCCGAGGCATGATGGTCGGCCCAAGGGACTGCTCATCCTGGCTCTCAAAACTTGGTAAGAGTGAGAATGTTTCCATTAGAAAATTGCCAACACTCAGGCTCATCCAGTAACTGGTTGGCAAAGGTACACACTGCCCTGGTCAGACAAACATAGGCACTACAGAAAATGGTGCTGGGCCCTGAGAAATGGGAGAGGAAAGGGAGAAGACAGCTCAGAAAACTGGGCATGGATTTGGGCAGATGTTGCAGGGATGGTTGCTGATATTTGATTTGGAGGAGAAATTGAAAGGTCATGGCTTCTAGAGCCTCTAGCTCTCTTGGATTTAAGAATCAAATCGTGCTAGTGAAGACAGCGCATCTCATAAAATGGGAAGTAGGCCCACAGTTATCACCTATTCACCTTTGAATTTCTGGATGTAATTTCCTTTGGCTGTTGTCATTTTCCCTTCCCAAGGCAGAATAATAAAAGAAGATAGAAAGGCTTCTCATGATCTCACCTCATTAAGGAGGTCTTTCCTGTTTCCTACAGGACCAAAAAAGAAAAAAAAAATTCAACCTCTTTCCAGGATTATCAGTCAGGGGATAGCTCTCTGGGCATATACCATCTTCTTCTGACTCTTATTAAACCACCTACACTAAGGATGGCTTGGGTGAAGACAGATATGAGGCCTTCGGTTTGCAATTCATGAAAAAAAATCTGTGACAAATAGGACCAGAAATGGAGAAAACAGGGCTAGGGAAGATCTGTGTTTCCCATGGAAACTATAATCTCTACGGCAGTGCCCTGATTTTGACTTCTTCAGTCCTTTCCTCAATGCCTGATCCAAAAGTGCTAAAAACTACAACCATCTCCCCCTCCTACCTTTGCAGAAAGTAACTGTCTGTCTGACCTGAGGGTGGGGGCAGTGGCTGATGACTCACAGGCACATTGCCACTGTGCCACCCAGGGCCAGGGGCAGGCAATGCCTTGGGAACCAGATTCCAAAATTCTGGTTGGGTTTGTGAGGCTCTGGGGTCTAAGACAGGATGGAATTAGGCAAAAGGCTCCGTCAGGGCCAGAAAAGGGCCACTGTTCTTGAAAGGTAACAGGACATGTGGCTGGTATAGTAGGAGTGTCAGAAGATGAGAATCTTTGGCCCATTATAAAGGACTTGGGGCCAGGTGCAGTGGCTGTAGCTTGTAATCCCAGCATTTTGGGAGGCAGAGGTGGGAGGATTGTTCGAGGCCAGGAGTTTGTGACCAGCCTGGGCAACATAGCGAGACCCCATCCCTACAAAAAATAAAAGAAAAATCAGCCAGGTATGGTGGCTCATGCCTGTAGTCCCAGCTACTCAAGAGGCTGAGGTGAGAGGATCATTTAAGCTCAGGAAGTCGAGGCTGTAGTGAGCTGAGATTGCACCACTGCACTCCAGCCTGAGCAAGAGTGAGATACTGTTAAGAGAGAAAGAAGAAGGGAGGGAGGGAGGGAAGGAAGGAAGGAGGGAAGGAGGGAAGGAGGGAAGGAAGGAGGGAAGGAGGGAAGGAGGGAAGGAAGGAGGGAAGGAAGGAAGGAAGGAAGGAAGGAAGGAAGGAAGGAAGGAAGGAAGGGAAAAGAACGTGGGTTGCTGGGATGGGGTACAGTTGATCTGTTTCCTCTTAAGGGGAATTGTTGGCAAACCTCTCTTGCTGAGGCTCTTTCTTGTGGGCCAATGTGAGAACGCGGCCATGTCAGGCTGTGACAAAATCACAAATACCTGGAAGGTGGAGGACATCTCGGAAGAAGGGTAGAAAAAGGTATGTGCCTGTCACCATAACAATCTGCACTTTGAATTGGCCCTTTAAGAAAACTTCCTACATCCCCTCCTTGGTGGGAAAGGAGGTAAAGGTTGAGGAGGACTGGGTAGGAGGGAGAATGGAGACTGAGGGTCAGGCTCCAGGGCAGCAGAAACCAAGAGCAGATGGTAGCCAACGGATTCCTGCCACAACCCTGCTTCCTTCACATACTCTTAATATGTGGCAAAACACATTGCTATTACCCTCCCCCCTTGTTTCATATTATAAAATACAAACAAATGACAGAGAAGATTGGTTGGCTCGCAGCCACCCACTGCTCAGAACTGTAAGGACTGCCGTTTTCTTCCTGCCATGAGACGGTGACTGTAGGGGCGCATCTTCATTTCCACAAAGGGGATGGAGAACTCATGTCCTTTCCAATGGTACCAGTTGATGCCCTGGGTGTGAGAAAGAAAAGCATGTTAGGTCATCCCCCACCATGGAACACCCCACTTCATAAAAAGGATAATTATAGAAACAGGGAATCCACAATGTGGGGTTAGCTATTTTCAGCTAACATGAAGCTTCGAGGCCGAGTTCCCAAGAAAGTGGAAGGGGCAGAGTCTCTTTCCAGCTTTCTCCTTAAATGTGCTGCTGGCGTGGGTCTTTCCAGGGGGCATGTTGCAGGTCATTCCTCATTGCCAGCTTTGTTCTTGGCTTCCAGGAGTGGCATGCACCAGGAGAATAACTGTGTTTGACTGCTCACTCCTAGTGGGAGACTTAGGTGGTTTCTACCTAGGGTGACAAACCCTTTTGGTTTGCCCAGAACTGAGGGGTTTCCCTGATGTGGGCTGTTTCAGTGTTAACACTTAGAAAGTCTAGTTGGTCCTGCTGGTCTCCCTGTCACCCAGCCCAGTCTATAAATTTGTGGTCTCTGATAGGGAAAGATTGTCCAGTTCAGACTGGTATTTTCAATCTCTATCTTCCTGGGACTGTTTTTAGGGTAAAGTTGAGCCTGTGAAGCTGTCCTCAGAACTGATAAGCTTTCTTCATGGGATCGTCTGGATAAGGGAATGAAAGGGAACTTGACTGGGTATCAAGGGCTTCTCTGGGTGAGTTCTGGCTCCTGGGTCCTTTCCTTTCCTTCCTCTGGCTTCTACTCTGTCCTGATCTTATCCTATTGTCTGCATTACTTTTCTTAAGACTCCAAATATTTCTTTTTAAAGGGAAATGAAGGACTCGCGTGTGCCTTTAAAACATAAAACTAAGGGAGCATGGGTTCCACAGCTTGGGCTTATTCACAGTAGAGGTGGAGCATCACTTACCTGACTGTGCCTGGACTCCCCGTACTTCCCATTGAGGTTGGTCCGGTGGCAGTTCTTATACCACCACGCTCCCTTGTATGACATGGCACAGTTGGTCACTGCAACATCATTGTCTCTATCCTCTGTAGAGAAAGGGCGTCCTTGATGATAGCTGAGGGAGTCCCCTGCAAAAAAGATACATTCATGAGACTCTCCCATTTGTCACTGCTTTATCAGGATTTTCTGGACATTTGACCCACTTCCAGCAAACCTGGCTTCCACTTATGGAGCCTTCCACTTACCTTTTCATTTCCACCCAGTTTTTCAGCATGGCTCTACCGAACTCTTAATTCACCTTACCCCCAGGGCCAACCACTTCCATGCTACAATCTCCAACCAACTTCCTAATCCCTTCGACCACTTTTGCTGAGAACTTTCGCCACTTAGCCCCATCTCATTGCCCACCCCGCCCCCAACCCTCAGCTGTTTCCTCCAGGCCTGCACTGGGACATGGGCCACTCATGGTTCCTCCTGTCTTCAGAGGAGATGGCGATGAACTAGGCAGACTTGGGCCATTCTGGGTCATCACCATGCAGCTTCAGCCTGGCTTCTCCCTGCCTCACCAGGCCTGTTCAGATGACACCCAAGAACCTACATTCTGAACTTGAGGCCACATGGGAAGAGGGACATCAGCAAATTAGAGTTCCCATTCATAAGAAATAGGATGATGAAAAAACCATAACCATGTCAAAGGAGAAGTGCTTGGGACATCTGGGCTGTATCTTGGGGAAGAGCGGACTTGAAGAGGGTCACATAGCCTGTGATCACCTTCACCAAATATTTGATGGGCTATTGAGAAAAAAATTAAATCCATTCTGTGGGGAAGTATGAGGATTAGTAGGTGGTGACAACATTTTTGCAGCCAACAGACACATGAAAAAATGCTCATCACTGGGCATCAGAGAAATGCAAATCAAAACCACAATGAGATACCATCTCACACCACTTAGAATGGCGATCATTAAAAAGTCAGTAAACAACAGGTGCTGGAGAGGATGTGGAGAAATAGGAATACTTTTACACTGTTGGTGGAACTGTAAACTAGTGCAACCATTGTGGAAGACAGTGTGGTGATTCCTCAAGGATCTAGAAATAGAAATACCATTTGACCCAGCCATCCCATTACTGGGTATATACCCAAAGGATTGTAAATCATGATGCTATAAAGACACATGGACACGTGTGTTTATTGCGGCACTATTCACAATAGCAAAAACTTGGAACCAACCCAAATGTCCAGCAGTGATAGACTGAATTAAGAAAATGTGGCACATATACACCATGGAATACTATGCAGCCATAAAAAAGGATGAGTTCATGTCCTTTGTAGGGACACGGATGAAGCTGGAAACCATCATTCTGAGCAAACTATTGCAAGGAGAGAAAAACAAACACCACATGTTCTCACTCATAGGTGGGAACTGAACAATGAGAACACTTGGACACAGGGTGGGGGACATCACACAATGGGGCCTGTCATGGGGTGGGGGGAGCGGGGAGGGATAGCATTAGGAGATACAACTAATGTAAATGACGAGTTAATGGGTGCAGCACACCAACATGGCACATGTATACATATGTAACAAACCTGCACGTTGTGCACATGTACCCTAGAACTTAAAGTATAATAATAAAAAAAGAGGCATATTTAGGCTAAATATACAAGGAGAAATTCCCTAAATATTAGAGGTGTTCACAAGTGGAATAGACTGCTTAAAGAGGTGGTGAGATTTCTATTCTGAGGGGCAAACAGAGGCTGCGTATTCTCTTTTGGGGATATTGTGCAGGGGGCTCAGGTAAATTGTGTATTTAAGGTGAGGGATCAGACTGTAATTAAATTATAATAATTGATAAGACTTTTAGCAGGATCAGGATTTGTGGCTAGGGATGTTGTGGAGGGGGCTCATGCTATTTATTGAATGAAAGAAGTCTTGGGTGCTTTTGAGCTTGCTTTAAGCGAGGAGAGACCTATTCTGATTCTGTGGCTTCTGAGTCTAGGCTCACAGTGGCCACTCAATGCCTCCAATGCTTCCCGCCACAACTTAACTCTCAAGAGGTTGATCTTTATTTTATAGGGAAAGCTGACGCCCTCACTGGGGAGGCCCTAACTCAACATGTCATGATCTTTATCCCGTCTTCTTTGTCTTCCGCTTTCAGTCTCCAGGGACTCAGATTTTATGCCCATCTAGAGTTAACCCCACCATCTACAACTCCCTCTTTCCCATCTCTTCCAGATCCTGGAAAAGTTAAAACATATTGCTTACTTTTTCCTTTTTCTTTTATTTATTTTTATTTTCATTTATTTATTTTTTGTGTGTGAGATAGAGTCTTGCTCTGTCACCCAGGTTGGAGTGCAGTGGCACAATCTTGGCTCACTGCAATCTCTGCCTCCCAGGTTCAAGAGATTCTCCTGCCTCAGCCTCTTGAGTAGCTGGGATTACAGGTGTACGCCACTACACCTAGCTAATTTTTGTATTTTTAGTAGAGATGGGGTTTCACCATGTTGGCCAGGATGGTCTCGATCTCTTGGCCTCATGATCTGCCCACTTCGGCCTCCCAAAGTGCTAGGATTACAGGCGTGAGCCCGGCCCTTTTTCTTCTATCTTTTTTTTTTTTTTTTTTTTTTTAATTTTCACCTCCTCTCACCCTAAGTCACATTCGTATCTTTTGTCTTAAAAATTATTAGATTAATCTTACTTCTTAATGATTATTTCTTTCACCATCAGTTCCTTGATTGTGCGGTCTCCACTCACATCCTATCTTCTCACTCCCTGCCTCTCCCTCTGTCATCTAGAATTTGTCCTCATTATTCCCCTGGAGCAGTTCTCTCCAGCTTCCACTCTGAGGTTGCCTTCCACTGTGGCAGACATGCTCCCAATGTTGGTCTTTACATCCTCCCAAAGCCTGGCTCCCCTTCCCATTTCTGCCTCATATAGCCACCTTATATGTTTAACACATTAAGTCCTGGTTTCTGTCTCTCAAACCACTGTTCAGATTTATAATACCTTTTTCTTAATTCGCAACGTTAGTCAAGACTCCTACTGTCTCCCATTAGGACCAATGCAGCAGCCGCCAGTCGCTCTATGTTCTTCGCTTGGACTGACTTTATCCTGTTCGTGGCTGTCACAGGGATCTTCCTAAACCCCGCTTCTATTTTTCTTTTTGGGACCTACAATGGCCCTCCATTGCTACCATGTGAAGACTGAATTCCTCTGCTCCTTGATTTTCCAGCTTCTGTATCTGGTTCTACCTGCCTCACCAATCTTCTCTATTCCTCCTGAATTTACACTTTGCCCTGCTCTGCCAGTCCCTTCACAGCCTCCCCTCCTCCACAGCATCTGCTCCTTCTGTAACTTCCAGGGTTTGTTTTCCTTACTATGGGAATCGCAGTTGAATGCAGCTGCCTTTATGATGCCACCCTCCACCACCCAGACTCCCCTTCCACGAACACCCCTTAAACTAGAAATGAGAGGCCAGGCACGGTGGCTCATGCCTATAATCCCAGCACTTTGGGAGGCCGAGGTGGGTGGATCACCTCAGGACAGGAGTTCGAGACCAGCCTGGCCAGCATGGCAAAACCCCATCTCTACTAAAAACACAAAAATTAGCTGGGCGTGGTGGTGTGTGCCTGTACTCCCAGCTACTCGGGAGGCTGAAGCAGGAGAATTGCTTGAACCTGGGAGGCAGAGGTTGCAGTGAGCCAAGATCAAGCCACTGCACACCAGCCTGGGTGAAAGAGTGAGGCTCTGTCTCAAAAACACAAAAACAAAAACAAAAAAAGCTAGAACTGAGTACCACTGATTGTGTGATGAGTTATTTCCTGTTTCTTTTTTAGAACTAGACATTTAGTTTCTGTAAAGGCCATGTTTTATGCTTCTATTGAGTCCCCACAACTTGCACAATAAACTTTTAGGAGCTGCTCAACAACCTCTGATTGATAACTTAGTTTGGAATTTTCAGTTCTGATCCAAGCAGCGTCCTAGAAACTTGAATGTTTGCAGCCTTGGGAAATGAGGAACAGGAGAAAAGGCTGACTTGGATCGGAGGCCCTGGAGATGGGTTGATTCAGAAGGCCAGCAAAAATGAGAAACTACTAAAGATAAGGTACAGGAGAATTGGGCGATATTAAATGCCAGAAGAGAGGGGATGGGCTCTTCCTCCCCAGAAACCTGATCTAGAAAGAACAACCATTGTGTGATGTTGCCTAGAGAGGATGGCAGCCTAACGAAGCCCAACTTTTCAACTTTTGAAGAAGATGAACTGAATATTCGAGGTGAGAGATAAGACCCTAATTAGCTGATGATGAACAGCCAAACTGTTGGCAGGATCTCCCCCTGAGACATGAGAGTAGCATGCAGTCCACCTGTTCTGGCCTCCATAGGCCCCGAAGCAAGACAGAGCTGGAACAGAGGGAGCAAGGGCCAGGCCCAAGAAAGGCAAATGAAAGCACAGGGGGATGAAGAGGAGGGAGGGAGGGGGTGCTGTAGGGAAGTTGGAAGGCTGGCTTCTTTTCCTATAGGAGAAATCAGAATGGCTTTTCTACAGGCACAATTCTAATCTTAGAAGTGAATAGCATCAGGTGATTTTTTAAATGATTTAGTCTGGCATCTTGTTTAATATGCTCCGTTTCAATGGCTGTTTTATGCCCAAAGTGTGTCAAATTGGGCCTTTTGTTGGGGGCACTTCAGGCTGATGTCATTGCTGTTGGAAATGATCTCAGATGTGAGCATGAGAAAGGAAAGCATGTCTTCTCTTTGGAGTATCTGGCTAAAAAGAGAAATACTTGAACAGATTCAATAACTGGAAGGACAACACCCTAATTCTCTTCTTAATTTCAAGAGTCATAAAAATGTTGCTAAAATTACACACCAGCATTTAACCCTAAAATTGGTGTTAATGAAAGGGCCAATAATTCCAAGTATCAAACATTAGAATATTTGAAAAATCAGGTTTTATGAAATGTGTTATAATAGAACACAGGAAACAGATTGGCAAAGCCCAAGAAGCAGACTGGATGTTATGTTCTGAAAAAACTACTAATGCAACCAAGCTCGATGAGATGGTTGTTCTGCTTGGTAGAAATAATGTAAAAATCTACACAGAAAACCTGACCATCTATGTGATTCTTGCAGAGGAATGAAAAGGAACATGGCCAATGAGGAACAGGTAAGTGGCATCATTTGCTCCTTGACCAGGTGTTAGCATGACCGCTGATGGCCAGGGTGGGGTGTTGGGGGCATCTCAGAGACGGGCGACATCTGTATGATTTGCACTAATTCAAAGATAGTTTTCCTGGATGTCATTGCATGGGAGATTTCTACCCAGACAGTGGATGATTCTGCTCTCACTGCGTAAGAGCCCATAGTGACTAATCTAAACAAGCAAAACAATCCTTCTTCGTCTTCACACTGCATCTTTTTTAAACTTTAAAAGCGGCCGGGCGCGGTGGCTCACGCCTGTAATCCCAGCACTTTGGGAGGCCGAGGCGGGCGGATCACAAGGTCAGGAGATCGAGACCACGGTGAAACCCCGTCTCTACTAAAAATACAAAAAATTAGCCGGGTGCGGTTGTGGGCGCCTGTAGTCCCAGCTACTCGGGAGGCTGAGGCAGGAGAATGGCGTGAACCCGGGAGGCGGAGCTTGCAGTGAGCTGAGATCGCGCCACTGCACTCCAGCCTGGGCGACAGAGCGAGACTCCGTCTCAAAAAAAAAAAAAAAAAACTTTAAAGGCACATTCACTCTACTGGTCTCATTTTTTTCTGACTACTCAGGGCAGGCATCCTTATTACAATTTTCCAGATGGTGAAACTGAAGTCCTGCAAAGTTGCTTTTAGGTGAGTGGTCAGGGAGAGCTGGGACCACTGCCAGTGGTTCCGAGTGGCATGGCCCTTCTCCCTGGCCAGCAGTGAATGCAGGAACTCTGTGGGTGCTGCTGCTTCCTGAGGCAGCTTAGGCCTAGAATCTGGGGGCTCTTGTCCCATGCCCACTGCCCGTGGGGTCTGCTCAGGAGCCATAGGTACCCGCAGTGCCGTTGTAGCTTCCTATGCGGAGTTTGTACAGGTTTCTGTTGTCCTCGACAGAGAACCTGTCGTAGGAGGCGAAGGCGGCCTCCTGGCCATCACGCATATCCACGCGTAGCTCATAGCGGCCCTGGGATGTGATCCTGTGTATGTTGTCCAGCCCTGTGGAGAAGAGCAGAAAATGCACTGAGACTGGCCCCCAGCAGCTTTGGAAAATGGGAGGGAAATGCGTCTGTGGCCTCAAAACATGTTATAGGGAAGAGGAGGGGACTCCAGATTGCTTTTGCTCTTGGTGCTTCACAGGTTGCTATCAAGTGGACCCTGCCAGACTCTGAATTTCTTCCTGCAAAGAGGACAGTCCAGGTCTGCTGATGGGTTTCCAAAACAGGAAACTCAGGGGTTCTAGTATCTCCTTTTGACCCAGTAACTGACAAGCCCTGAGCCTCAGGATTCCTGGCCCCATCCCCTCTCACCTCCTCTGCCAAACCATGGTACTAGAAGAAAATTACAAGAGGTATTACATGGGTGTGAGTCCTTGGGCATGAGTGATCAAAAGCGTGAGGTGAAAACATTGATTAGAGGAGTTCAGAGCATCTAGAACATCTTAACATCTCCTGGTAGCATGCAGGAAGGGCTCTGTCGACCTTTCCTCACACTGCTTCTCCTGCCCCCAGCCTAGGCTTCCTGGGGCTCCATAGCCAGGTCATAGAATATTATTCTCTGCCTCCTGACTCCAGTCCCTTTCTCTCTAATCTGCCTGCTACATTTGCACTGCTACCTTTCCACTGGCCTTTTCAGCCAGTTACCCTCATTCATCTGCTTCCTCCTTTGCCTCTAAGCTTCCCAGGCCTTGGTCTAATAGATTCTTGTAAGGTGCAAACCTTTGTAAGTCCCCGAGTTAGGCAGAGTCCAGATCCCCCTTCGTGATATGGTGATATATATTTTCTTTCTTTTCTTTCCTTTTTTTTTTTTCTTTTTTCTTTTGAGACAGAATCTCACTCTGTTGCCAGGCTGGAGTGCAGTGACACAATCTTGGCTCACTGCAAGCTCCACCTCCCAGGTTCACACCATTCTCCTGCCTCAACCTCCCAAGTAGCTGGAACTACAGGTGCCCACCACCACGCCCGGCTCATTTTTTGTATTTTTAGTAAAGATGAGGTTTCACTGTGTTAGCCAGGATGGTCTTGATCTCCTGACCTCATGATCCGCCCACCTCGGCCTCTCAAAGTGCTGGGATTACAGGCGTGAGCCACTGCACCTGACCAATATTTTCTTATTTACATTTTCTTGCTTGCTTGTCATGATTAGCCATGCCCTGGGACTCTCCAATTTTGATCTACCTGCCCAAACTTTGAACCATTCATCTTGTGTTGCTGGTAATTTCTCTGAGTCCTAAGTTTTATCTGCTTACTGAACTAGAGTCCCCTTGCTTTGCTGTGATATCTGATATCTATTTGAGTATGCCATGATTTAGAATCAAACAATTGCAGAGACTGAAGGGAATTTAGTGGTTACTCAGGCCAATCTCTTTGTTTTGCAGAAGAAGCTGAAGTCCAAGAGCGGTGAAATGATTGGCTGAAGGCCATCCAGGTCTTTTGGCTTTCCTGTCCCATTTGAGACTTAGAGCTTTCCTTGATTATAAGTCAAGGGCTGTTTGACTGCTGTTTGCTGTTGGCTGAGTTGCTAAGCCACAACTTACCCTAGACGTGTGCTTGTGCAGATGTAGTAGATGCTGATGGTGCCTTGCTGTGATGCCTTTAATTGGCAGATAGATCCATCCCCCAAGCTGCTACAAGTGTTGGCTGTTAGCAACTTGCAGCTGCCTTCTTCTTGGAAAATTGCCCTTGACCAAATGGGAGTCACTTCATCCTGGAAGCTAAGCTATTTTCCCCATGCCATGGAGCAGACCTCCATCAATGACTGATGTGGAGGGGTACAAAAGCTTGGCCTCCTTGCCTAAGTGGTGACCAGCTCTGAGGAGCAATTCATGCTCCCAAGCTTCCCTAGGGATCACACTGAAGGGAGTCTCCAGCCAAAACCACATTTTTGTAGTTTTCTTTGCCCTATTTTGGTTCCCCCATTTCCTTCTCCCTGGTGAACTCCCCCAGTAAGTCACTTGAACAAGAATTCCTGTTTCGATCTCTGTTTCTAGAGAACCCCATATAGGACATAAACTATGGGTCATAGTGTTATCCCCAACCTGAGTACTGCTCCCAAACTACACCGCACCAGGCCTAGCCTCTTCAAGAGCCCTCCCTGTCTCCCTCTTACCTACATCATCAAGTGAAGACTTCTGTTTCGGATTTTTAAGTTCCCTACTTGCCTCTATTCAACCCAGTCACCTCATTGTTTTCTTTCCCTCACTTGCACCTTTCCTCTCAGTGGATGGGTTTCCTCCCTGGCCTCGGTTTGCAGTTATCAGAAGAATTCCTGCCTTCCCTCCTTTTCAGCATTTTCCTCCCTTCATTCTTCTGACTGACTCATTCCTCAGTGCCTTCTCTAGGAAGCTGGTCTCTTCCTTCTTTGAATATCTGTGGCCTTCCTTTCAGTGGTTCATAGGTTAGGACAGTGTTTCCCAGTGTGGATGGCATCTCTGATGACATGAGATATATAAGGCACTAAATAGCCTTCAATAATAAGAAGAAAGGTATTTCCAGATTTAATCTCAGTCTTTTGTAATAGATCAAGGAGATACCTTAACCCTGATCCTAACCTTCACTCACAATCTCAGTTTGGTTCTAGTATTTTAGTGGTTTGTTTAGCATGAAAAGCATGAAACACTTCCTAATCTCCATTTTTAACACCATCACCACTGCCAGCAACAACAGGCTTGGAGTGCCTGTATTTAACTGTCACTTAATACTATTAATATAGTTTTCTTTTAATTGCATTTATTTTTGAGGCTTTTTTATTTATGACACATGATAACTAGCTTTCTATTTTTGGCAATGCTATAACATTTCTTTTAAAAATATATTTAATTAAAGAGTAATCTATAGAAATTTTAAGTGCATGATAGTTTATGTATTTCAGAAAATATGACACAAATTGTGAAAGTGGTATACAGCTGCTCAGCTTTGGGAAACGTGAGTCCTGTCCTGTCTGCTTATGGATGTATTGATTCATGGGGATTACACTTGTCTCCTAAGTTGCTTGCTGATGCTTTGAAGGTAAGAATATTTTTCAATTTGTTTGACTTTTATGTCAATGTTTTTGTGTGGCATTCACCTTATGTTTTTATTGTCTGTATCAGCAAACACAAATCTGTGGATTTAAAATGCATTCAATTGATTCTGATCATTGATTGATTTATTGATTATCTACATTTTAGGTACCTACTGTCTCCCAGGCACTGTCATAGGTATATAGGTAATAGAGTTAGAAGATAAATAAGAGGTGGTCCCAGCCCTCAATGAAGCGCACATAGCAGAGACAGATGGGAAGTAAAATGGACACTATGATCTGTGCCAGACAAGAAGGAGTGGCCACTTCTCCCACAGGCAATGGGGGAGAAAACTGGTGAGGACTGGCTCTGTGGAGGAGAAGGTGCTTAGCTGTGTCTCTGAATATACACAGATGGCACTCACCACACAAGGCATGTGGGGAAAGGAGGACTGTTGGCTAGGAGTGCTCCTGGCAGAGGAAGCATCAGTAGTTGTGCATATGTGGAGTTTGGTGTTGGAAAGGAGTGAGGGGAAGAGCAGGTGAGGTACTTAGGGTGTAGAGGAGGCTTCAGAGGCAGGTGAGAGAGGGCCTGTACTTTGGCTAAGGCATTGGGCCTTCTCCTGGTGGTAATGTGGAGTCATTGAAAAGTTTTACAAAGGGGATTAGCCGTCACTCATATTTGGGGTGTGAGGAAGATCATTCTAGTGGTCATGAACCCACCTTTGCAAAGATCATGACAGTGAGAGAAGTCTAGCTTGGCTGACTCCATCTTGGTTCTGGCCTCACTGGCTGGCTGCCCTCCTCACTCATTTCTGGGCATAGGCCAAGCTAACCATGGGAGGAATTCAGTTTATAGTTTAATTTTAAAGCAAGGATGATAATAGTCCCTCCCTAAAACTGCTCCCCTCCTTTTTCAGGGACTGAAACTACCTTTGTAAGACTAATGAAAGGCCAAGAGATTAGGATTACGGGAGGGACCTGAGTTCTGCTAAACTGTAGGCATAGTTTCTATAATCCCTTACTGCTCAGGGTCATGTGGCCAGAGATTTGTGACTTTTCCAGTTGCTCCTATAGATAACAGCACTATTGCAGATTGGTCTTTTGAGATGTTTTTCAGACTTTTGCATTCAGGCAACCAAGTGACCCCACCTGGACCAATGACACATGACTCAACTGGGCCTGCCTCCCCCAACTAAATGCAGACTCAGTGCACGAGGAACATTTTCCACAATCCTATGATTTCATCCCCAACCAGTTGGCAGTACCCATTCCCTAACCCCCTGCCCACCAAATTATCCATAAAAACCCTAGCTTCTGAGTTTTTGGAGAGATTGATTTGTGTAATAACTCCAGTCCTTCCACTTGGTGGCCTTGTGTTAATTAAACTCTTTCTTTACTGCAATAATGCTGTCTCAGAGAATTGGTTTATCTGTGCAAAAGGCAAGAAGAACCTGTTGGGTGATTATAGCCATGTGGACAATGGGGTGGTCCTAGAAGCAGAGAGGCCGTTAAGAAGCTTGTTATCTAGGCATCCAGGAGAAGATGGTGAGAGGAGATAGTGGCAGGGAAGACAGAGAGGAGACCACAAATATGGAACTTGACAATTAATCTTTTCCTCTACCTCCCTTTTTCCATCACTATGAAAATCTAACTAAGAGGGGGACACAGGTCACAATAAATGGACTACCTTCCTGAACTTGGCACCACCACCATCTGCCTGGCTTAGTTGAGTGTTTGCCATCTCACGCCAGTTTGGTTCTTGATCTGTATTTCCTGCCAGTGTCAGACCTCTAGGAAATTGTCAGTCACCTCTAATGCCACTTTCATTTTTTTCCCTTTTCCTTCCCAGGTCAGGTAATAACATTCCCCAAGGAACTAAGCGGAGTGGCTGGCCTTATTTCTCCCCTGACCTGCAGGCTGGCTGGCTGGTTGCCTTGCTTCTGGGAAATGGCCAGGCAGCCTGTTGCTCCCTGTGCCCCTCCCCCACCAGGCAGCTCATTCCCTTTGTAGTAGCCTCATGTCAAAACCCATCAGAACAAGAGACTATTAATGAGGATGGGAAGAGACAGAGAAAAGAGGAAAACACCACAGTAAGATAAAAACAGATCAATAGTGAAGCTAAACAGAGCAAGAGGTTCTGAAAGCAATTCAGGAGCTGTCAGTTTCTCAACAAACACAGGGTTTCTGATAATCTCAGATGGACACAAAAAGGAGAGAGATGGACAAAAAGCCAGAGAAGCACATCAAGGGAAAGCAATAAGGAGGCTTTACCCAGCCAGAACTCATCCTCCAGGTTCCCAAAGCCAACACGGTAATCAGCCCATTTCCGGAAAAAATCAGTTTGGCCATTCTGCCGCCTCTGAAATACCTATGAAGGAAAGAAAAAAAAAAAAAAAAAAAAGAAAAACCCAAGGAGATGCTAGGGAAAATAAACTGTGATAAGTAAAATTGATATAACTGGGTTTTAAATTGATATAACTGGGTTTTATATCTGCAATGACAAAGATGTCCAAAGAAGGAACATTTCAGAGCAGAGCTCAGTATTTACACAGCAATTTTTGTAGGAGATGCTCAGAACACTTCTCTTGAAGTGTAGAGGCCCCTGATGAATAGGCTCCAGTGTGATGTTGACACTAATTTGCACCCCTGCAATGTAGAAAGGACTCAGGATACATATCAAGCCCTAAATATCAGGGGAAATAGGCTTGGCTCTCAAATGAATCTTTTGCACTACAGAGTGCAGTAGAAAGCATTTCTCAACAAAAGAATAGGACCTACTTCAAATCAGCTAGTAACTGTCATCGTCCTATTGCAGGCAAAGCAATACTGCATATCATTCACTTTCTGAGCTGTTTAAGTGCTTATTTTATTTAACCTCCAATATATCAACCTTGGCTTCAATTTGCAATTATGCTTTAAGAAGGAGGTGCAAATACGTCAGAAACATAAAAGAAAATGTCTCCCAAGAGTAGCTGTTATGAGCACATCACCATTCAAAACCTACCCGTTTTGCACCAGGAAACATCCAGCACTGTTAGCAGAGTGAGAGAGGGAATCCGAAGAAGGGTGGAGGGGCTGGTTTTCCATCCTAAAGCGATTTGGCTAATATTGGGCTGCTTTAGGGCCAGGCAGTGGGAACTCCCGGCTGCCCCGACAGGCTTGCATTAAGGAGGCTGCCCTTATTTTCCCTCACTCCGTATTGCCCTATCAGGCATGGGAGGAGGGTGGTGACAGGAAACAGTGTCTCTCTTTTCCTGACCACTGGTGCTCCCTGAAGGTTGTGATGGCTCTGGGGAAGAACCAGGGAGACCCCAGGAAGAATGGGGAAGGGGAGTCAGTTATCCATGTTTGGGCCCTCATCTGCTTTCCCATACGCAATCCTCAATTGGAGGCTTCTGATCATCTCTCTGTGGCAGTAATCACCTCCTCATACAGAAATACTTTTCTTCCACTGCCTTTTTGTTTGTTTTTGTTTTGTTTTTTGAGTCTTACTCACTCTGTCACCCAGGCTACAATACAGTGGCATGGTCTCGTCTCACTACAACCTCCACCCCCCGGGTTCAAGTGATTCCCCTGCTTCAGCCTCCCGAGTAGCTGGGACTACAGGCGTGCGCCACTGTGCCCGGCTAATTTTTATATTTTTAGTAGAGATACAGGGTTTTGCCATGTTGGCCAGGCTGGTCTTGAACTCCTGGCCTCAAGTCATCCACCCTCCTTGGCTTCCCAAAATGCTGGGATTACAGGAATGAGCCACTCTGCCCGGTACCTCCACTACTTTATTATAGATGCATTTCTCAGCAGGCAAGAACCTTGGGCCCAACAGAGCTGCTACTGCCTTTCCCCAGCACCCTCCTGCTTAACTGTCCTTTCTTCCTCCTCCTTCTGTAAGGACAGATATAGTTATTCCTTTCCCTGCCTAGCCAGACGTATGATTGAACTGCTGAACGAGGGCCTTGAGGGCAATGAGGAGCCCCAAGATGGACATGTGGGGCGTGATAAAAGGATGGCCAGAAGGATGGTGAAGTTGGCTTGGCAGGTGCTGAGCTAGGTAGACTAGAACACTGAGGATACTTCCGTGCAAGGAGAGCAGCCGCCTGTACTTACAATCCAGCCGCCCCCGTCGGTGGTCATATCACAGTACACTTGTAACTTCTGGCTCAGCTCCCCATTGAGGAAGATGGGGTAAACCCCACTCAAAGTGTCTCCATTCATCAAATGCTGGGCACAGTCTTGAGGATGAGGGAACACCCGGCCCCCTGTAAGGAAAATAGACAATGTCCAGAAAAGATTCTTTCTCTCACTTTGCATAAGAGCTCCTTGGATCATAGAAGGTCTTAGCAGGCCTCCTGGTACATCATCAATAGCTGCAAGGAATCCTCAGTGGAGCTCAAGGTGTGAATGTGGGGACTTGGCATCCTCTTGAATTTCCCTTCCTCAACTGTTGTTAGACTTATCAGACAACATACAATTTCATGGGATCTGAGGACTAAAGGGCTGAGTTTATGGTCTAGCTCCACCAGTTACCTATTTATTTGACTTTAAGTAAATCAATTGGGCATCAGTTTTCTTATCAGTAAAATGAGGATAATAAAAGTCTCCCCCTTGAAGGGCAAAGATGTGTTAATGCAGCTAGTGATTGGTTACTCAGGCAATGATTACAGATGCATGGGCCAAAATAAATCACTGCAGGCTCCACCTTTCAAAAGGATGAGAGGCATCTGAGCAAAGCTTTCTATCATCTTTACAGTAGCCATTAAGGAATGCCCAAACAAGCTCGGCATTAGCAAGAAGATGAATTATCTATTCCTCGTACAAAACCATCTCCTGACTGGACTAAACAATCAAGTGGCCATGCTTTACAGTTCAGTTTAAGTTTAAGGAGAGGGCAGGGGAAGTAAATTGCAGCTCATCTTTCAGAGAGAACAGCCCAATTTGTAGAACAATATCTAATTAGCTGAAAGAGGAGTTTAAATCCTGTGTCTTGAAGAGCTTAGCTTCAGGGCAAATTTTAATGCTGACCAGGAAAGCGAAGCAGCAGAAAGCCCACCGGAGGAGCTTTTCTGGACTGCAGGAGCTGCTAGAGCAAGCTAAAGGCAGAGCTTGCTGTGTGGGAAAGGGTGGTTTGGGTGCTCTGTAAATAGAATGATCTTCTGGGTTAACGAAGAGCATGCTGCGATTGATCTAGTTCTGCATCCTTGATGTTGCAGTCAAGAAGAGAGGCTGGGGAGGGACAGCACGTGTCAGTTACTGCAGTGTCCCCTAGTGGCAGAACCGGTGCACTACAGGTGTGACATAGGGCCCGCTGATGAGTCTGAGTAAGTGACAGCACAACGCCACCCACGGATGGCAACATAGCAACCTCACTGAAAGCCCTGATCATCTCAGACCCCATTATAGATCACCAGTGAAGCCTCCTATGTCAGGAAGAGGTGGTTGGAGTCGGTTTATGGAAGGCCCCCCGGAGATGTGTTAACTGACCCCCTGCACCAGGACTGCCCTTCAACTTGCTGCCACCGCCCTCCCCACCCCGCCCCTGTCGAGGGCGCACCCACCTAACATAGTTTAGAACAAAGGCATTGCCTACTGCAGGCATGGTTATACCAGGGAATGACAATATATTTCTATAGAACCTGTCCTTTACCAGGTGTTTTTATTTCCATTTAATTCTTGCAAGAAACTTGAGAGGAACGCAGATTGGTATAGATATACTTATTTTACAGAGAAGGAAACTGCACTTAGAGAGATTACATGACTCAGATTGCTGGAACTCACATTTTCAGATGGGTTAAGTGCTCTTTGCACCCTACTAAAGCAGGAAATATAGTGTATGATAGAATTTACTGAAGATAGAAATCTATGCATACAGCAAAGGATGAATTAATACCTGCATTTATCTTACAAGCAAAAAGACCCCAAAGATTAAAGATCTCAAAAATTTCTATGTTCAGATCAAATATCCATACCCTCTCAAACTGATTTCTTTAATAGCTGCAGAAAAGCTAACTGTCATCTGCAGCGTGTCCTAGAACTCTTCACAGTTCCTGATCCCACCTACCCCTAGAGGCTACAGTTACATTTCAGGAGACAGGTGTGAGCTGTCTCTGTCCCCTCTCCCTGCTGCTTTATGAGCACTGCCATTTTCTCCTGGCTTCCTGGTCATTCTTGACCTGGCCTCTGGAGCATCCAGCCTGTGTGCCTTTCTTTCTCCTCTTTCCTCTCACTGAGTTTCTCATTTTAGAAGATCAGCAATTAATGCCCTTGGTCTTTAGCTTACTCCTAAGGTATGCACTAATAGCCCTTTTTCCTGAAGAAAGGTTTCTTCATTCAATAAACTCAGCTTCTTGAAGGAGCCAGAACCCCAAATTTCTTTCCAATATCAATGTATCCCCAACAAAACATCTTCCCACAAATCTCAAAATGACAGTCTCATACAAATACACATGTAAATCCAAACCTCAGAATGGGGAAAGACATGATCTCATGCAGGCTTCTTCATATTGATGATGTAGGTTGATTTAATATTTATATTAGAGATACTTTTTAAAGGCTCAAACATATTAGTTGCTTTAAAGCTAGACTTACAGACAAATACAATAAACTGAGATGACTTGGAGAAGGGGAGTTTTGAATACCTGAATGGCTATCATAAAAGAGTGATTCATTTTTTAAAGTTAGAAAATAAGAATAAAATTATCTGAAGAAAAAAATGTTTTCTAAGGGGTGCCAAAACACTGGATGGGATAAAATCCCAGATTACACCCTGGGAGAGGAAGACCACGCTTTCTTCCTCCCAGGCCGGCAGTGATCTTGTTGGTTGGGAGGGAGGCTCCCCAGATGTGCATGAGGCAATGAAGCATGGTTGCTGGGTGCGCTTGCCTTCCCTTTGACAAATTGCAAGGCCATTTGGTTGTTTATAGATTCTGTTTGCTGTGATTTAGTCTGTGGCATTAACGTAAAGACAAGAAGCATTTTGCTCACACAGACTATCAAGAGCAGCAACCTGGGATTTTTGCATCTTCGGAACTTGGAGAAGACACCACATTTACAGCAAAACCATTCCTTTTCAACCCACTCTGGCCTGCAACTCTAATCCTTGTCCAAAATATTATTCCTTTTTTGCAGACAAGAGAAGGCAGAGGCTCACTAATAGTTCTCAGACTGGGACCTTATTAAAATTGAGTTTCCTGGTTTCCATAGCAGATTCACTGAATCAGAATATCAGGGGGTGGCACAGGGAATCAGTGTTTTACTGAAGCTTCTCAGACAATTCTGAAGACCAGCTGGATTTGAACCCACTCTTTGTCTGGCACACTTTCCTCTTCTCTAGAGGCCAAGAGGTGGAAATGGCAAACTGAGCAATGCCTCGGAGGAACCCCATGGTCTGTGTTCTCTGCCCAGATCTCTGTGGCTGGGTGGATAAATACTATAGGTTGAATCTCTGTCTCTCCCCCACTTGCCCCCTTTCCTCCTCTTTCCCTTTCCCAGTAGGTATGTCTTGAGTGGGCTGGTTCCAAGAATTAGATTGAGTGTGGCAGGAAGGAGAGGGGATAAGAGATTGTATTTAGCCTTGAGTCTAAGCTTTGTGTTCTAGTTTTTATTGTTTTGTTCTGCTTTGGGGGTTATTGGACTTTGGCTTAGCTGATAATAAAGAACACACTGGTTCCTGCTCTGCTGTATTCAGTGTGAATGTACTGGGGCTTCATACATTTTAGGAGACTGTCAGGGCAAATTTCAGGCATTCCTAGCTCTCTGGATGTCATACCATTTAATATTATCAGAAACTCGCCTCTAACCCCAACATACATCAGCTCAGTAATTTTTCCCAAAGCAAAAATCTTAAGACCAAGAGCAAAACTGGAAGGTTTTTCTTCCTTGTGGTGCAATAATTGGAGCCTAGACTGACGAAGAAACTTTTGTTTAATTTTTTTTTTTTTTTTTTTTTAGCACAGGCTGTGGTGATTACTAAGTTAAGAGAAAAGCCACAAGGAGTGCTTGGTACACTGAAACATGGTTAAGTGTTTCTAGATGTAATTGTGAGATCAACAGGACCATGGTGTTCACCGGAAGAATGGCTCAGAAATTGGCTTGTTCTGGGCAGTGGAGGCTGAATGCTGAGTGGAGTGGAGCAAGCTACATGACAGGCAGTGCAGTCGGGGGACCACCGCTGCTGGGACAGCCTTCCTGTGTCCTGGCCCTGCCCCTTACTTGTTTTGGATTCTTGGGTGTTCCTTTAAAATGATCAGCTTTAATGGCCCTGGCAAGTGTCTGTCCACTTTTCTGACCTCAGCATCAGGTCTGAAGCCACGATGTCAGCATTTGTCTCTGAAAACAGCCTCAGCAAGTTTCTCTGTAAGCGCAGAACACAGTGTTGCTCCATAGAAGTGCAGGCAGCCACCTCTGGCTATCAGCACTTAGATTTGTTTTTCCCAGAAGCTTGTTTGTGGTTGACTCTCCCTTGTTAGAATCAATGGCCCACATCTGCAGAGTAGCTGACTAGACTGTCAGGGGCAGCCTGAGTCTGCCGACAGGGCAAGGTTACCTGCTCAGCCCACATGGGGTGAGCCACTTGGCCTCCTCACAGCGTCTCCCAGTATATTTACCTGTTTGCACTCTTACCAATTCAACAAATATATAACAGAGTGTCTGTTGGGGTTCTAAATCCTGGGCTAAAAGATGGGAATGTAAAGAAGGAAAAGACACAGTCACAACCTTTCAGGCTGCTCATGCTGTGGTGGGAGAAACAAATATAACCTTGAGCTCTAAATGCTCTGGGAAAGAGATACACATTGCGGGCTGCCAAAACTTGGATGTGGGTGTGCAACGATGCCTGGCTGGCAAGGATGGGGTGAGCAGTAGGGGCCTGGGATAGGACAGGGGGTGACAACTGCTAATCAGAAAGTGACCTTAGGAACTGACCTAGATGCTGGCCACAAATTGGTGGAGAAGGGTGTTCCAGGCCTGTGCAAAAGTGTGGCTCCTTTGGGAAGTTGAAGGTTTAGCAGGAGACAGAGCAAGAATCGGGTGGGATGGAAGAGAGAGAGCCCTGGGGAGGTAAGCAGGGATGGGATCATGTCATTCATGGAGGCAATTGGAGAAAGAGTCTTTTGGTGGACTTTAAGCTCAACTTGTTAGAACATTCTCACTGCAGTGTGGAGAATGAATTAGATGGGGGTGAGCCTGGAGGCAGGACCCCATTCAGGATATAGTAGTGGGAACCCAGGAGGGGAGTGACAATAGCCTTTAAAGAAGTAATAGAGTGAGTGGAGAATTAACTGAACAAGGCAGCTTTGATGTGTTCACCCTAAACAGAGCTCTGGAAGAAGGTCCTCAGGTTCTGCAGACCACCTGCCTTCTGCCCAAGGGCAAGTGCAACAGACATCCAAATCTTCCCTTCACAAGTCAGCTAAAAGCATCCTAGTACTAGAGGAATGTTCTGACATCACTTGTCTTGTTATTCCGTGGATCCACTTATATCAGAAGATCCAATTTCATGGCAGATTAGGTTGGTCACAGACTGGCAGTTGCCAGCCTGGCCCCTCTCTGTGGCTCTTGATTCAACATGGCAAGGGAGGGCTGGGTCCTGATGACACTTTCTACTGATTTCCCTGATGCCATTCTGGTCACACCTGCATTCATTCTCTGCACTTTAGCCAGAGTGACCTTTTTATAATGTGAATGTGATCTGATTTCATCTTATGTCTTACTTGCCAAAAACCCTTCTTTATTGCAATTAGAATAAAATCCATAATCCCTACCATGGCCTACAAAGCTCTGTACACTCCATCTCTGTCCTGCACTCCTTCCCGCTTTCACTCTTCTTCAGCCTCATTGGCTTTCTTTTAACAGATGGAAAAGACCAAACTTACTCCTCTCTCAGGGTATAGTGATTACTCCTCCCTAGGCCTGGAATGCTCTTCTTTGTGGATTCACTCTCATTATTCAAGTCTTGCCTCACATGTCTCAGTTAAAGAGACGCCTGTCCTGACCACCGTAGTTGAGACCAGGGTCTGGGATCGGTGGAGGAAGTGGCAAGTGATAATCGGGAAAGACTTCCTACTACAGGTGCTGTCCTAGAAGTCAGTTCTTTACACTGTCCCTATTCCATTACTCTGTTTATTTATTTACTCAGTTTTTGGTCAATTCCCATTGCCTCATCCCCTTGAATGTAAGTTCCATGAGAGTCTAATCATCTGGCTCTTACCTTATTCATCACTGAGCACTTAGAACAGTGTCTAACCTAAAGTAGGTGCTCAATCAGTGTTTGTTAAATGTATGATGCCATGTGAGCACTATATCCTATCCCTCCCCTATGGTTACGAAAAGGAAAATTAAAATTAGATTTTCTGAAAACATTTGGGACAACACAGTTTAAAATAGGCCAGAGCAGCTTCTGTATATAGTAATATGTAAGGTTCTGCTGTAACATTCACGATGTCACCTTCGACCCGTGGTGTTACTGGAAGGCAGGCCTCAAGTGCCAGATGTCCAGGTTTTTGGCGTTTTTGAACAAAGAATTGGGCAAGACACACAAAGTAACACAGGAATGAAACACAGGAATGAAGCAGAGAAGGCAGGGATTTATTAAAGCAAGAAAGCACTCCACAAGGTGAGAGTGCACCTGGGCAAGCAGCTCAAGGGCTTGGTTACAAAATTTCCTGGGTGTTAAGTACTCCTTTTGATATCTCTATCAGCTACTCCTTATCTGAATGAAGGTTTTGGCCTGTGGCTAATTAAAGGCTGGGGTGAATTAAATGCAGATGAAGGGGTGACTGGTGCTTAGGGTGGCCAATCCAGGACACTTTCCCTTTCCATCTGAGATGTGGTGGATGGGGGAGGGTTGTAGGGAGAGCAGGCTTTGAACCTTTGTTACTAGGCGTGGGGAGATGGGGTTTTTTCTTTTGGTTTAACTTTAGAAAGTTGATGACCTTAGGGTACCTGCCTTCATACTCAGGTGTTTTCCTTTTGATCCAGCTTTGAGAAGTCAGCATGAATTGGTCTTACATTCCCTGCCTCTAGACCCTATTCTCCTGCCTCAATAGTAGGTTGTATTATTGCTTGGCAAGATTCACTGCCTCCCTGTAGGGGATCACATGTCCCTGTCCTATTGAACAGTACAAACAATTCTATGGAAATCAATTCAGTCACTTAGATGACGTGGACTAATTTCTTGAAAATCACCACATCCCCAAAGTTGTGGAAGATAAAATGAAAAGATAACCTGAATAGTATGAAACTATTTTTAAAAATAGAATTTGTGGGTAAAATTTCTAGAAAAAGAATTTCCAGGCCTAGGTAGCTTCACTGTGAATTCTACCAAGAATTTAAAGAATAAATATCATCAATTTTATACACTCTTTTCCAGGAAATAGAACAAGAGGGAACATTGCACAACTCATTCATCGCAGCAGCATTAGTCTGATAAAAACAAACAAACAAAAGAAACAAAACAAACAAACAAAACAAACAAACAAGACCAGCCTGGCCAACATGGTGAAACCCTGTCTCTACTAAAAATACAAAAAATTAGCTGGGCATAGTGACAGGTGCCTGTGATCCCAGCTATTCGAGAGGCTGAGGCAGGAGAATCTCTTGAACCCTGGAGATGGAGGTTGCAGTGAGCCAAGATCGTGCCACTGCACTCCAGCCCCAGTGACAGAGTGAGACTCTGTCAAAAAACAAAAAACAAACAAAAAAACACAAAAAACAAACAAACAACAAAACAAAACAAAACAAAACCCCACAAAACCAAACACCACCAAATAAAGGGAGAGGAAGGCTTGGAAGAAAGTTTTGAAAAAGTCTGTTTTGTTTGTCTTTCATATTGCCATGGAGTAATCACTGCCTACCCTTCACATGTCTGTGGCCTTTTTCTAATACCTGCACTACCAGGCAGAGGAGCTGATAACCCCAAAGGAACATGAGCTCACAGATCAGAATATCCATTCACTGAAGAGTAAGACTACTGTGAAAGAAAGACCACAACCATTATGAGATTGATCATCTGGTACAGAATTATTAGAACAGAATTTAAATTAAGCACAATAACTTTATTTAAGGAGGTAAGTAAGTAAATTAACAATATGAAACAGGATTTTAAAAAAATCGAATAAATAAAAATTAATATATTAACAGTTTAAAGTAAGAATACAGCAGATAGGGTGAATAAGGGATTTAAATAAGCTAAAAAATAAGCAAGTGAATTGGAAGTTCTGATTAAGGAACTCTTTGAGAACATAAAAAGAAAGAATAAAGAGAAAGAAAACGTTAAAAAAGCTCAGGCATTTAGAGGATAGACTATGTATTTCAACATCTAGCTAACAGAAGTCCTAAAAAGAAAAATAAAAAAGGAGAAAGTGCTTAAATAAATAATGAAGATAAATGTCTTAGAATTAAAGATGAAACAGATCAGATTTAAAAAGTGTATAGACTGTGAAACTGGAGATAAAAAGATAAATGAACTTCAAGACATATAATGAAGTGTAAGAGTTGCAAAAAGAAAGAAACACTGTTTTTAAAGCTTCTACAAAGAAAAAGTAGACCATCTACAGAAGAACAAGAAGCAGATTAACATTCGACTTCTCAATGGCAACACTACATTTGAGAAGACAATGGAAAAAATTTTTAAATATGATGGGAGCAAATATTTTTAGGTAGTATTTTATATCTGATCAAATTACAATTTAAATGTATGAAAAAAATACAAAAGTTCCTCGGGCATATGAAATTGGGGAAGGTTTGCCTTACAAAATCCATTATTGAAAATTTAGAGAACACAAATAAGAGTGACAAGTTCTAGAGACGTGAAAAGTAAGAATGATTAACTACTTGGAAAAACTTTATTTATATTGTCTTAAATAAAGGGCTATAATTAACAGAGAGAAAAGAGAAAGCCTATCCATTAGAATCCAGAGCCAAAACCTAGACAGGGCTTGTTTGTGGGGAGGTGAAGCAGGTAGGGAGGAAAGAGTCCAGAGGGATTTGAGAGGGTGCTCAAGTACTTGGATTGTTACACAAAGATGCCATATTGACACATTTAAGAAAGGAGGAGGGATAAACAAACATAACTATGGATCTGAAATCTAAAGTCTCGTTCTTTGAAAATATTAATAAAATAAATATATCACTGGGAAGACTGATTGAGAAGTAAAGACACAGAATATGAAAAAAATGAAAAAGGAAAAATAGCTACAGATGCGGTAGAGATTAAAAAAAAAACAATGAAAAGTCTTTTGAAGAATTTTATGCTACTAAATTCTGGAACTCAGATGAAATGAATACATTTCCAAAAATTTATAAAGGGTCAAAACTGGTAAAAGAAGAAAGAAAGAGCATGGATGGATAATTAATTTTAAAAACTTAGACGTGGTAGTCAAATGTTTCCCATTCCAAAAACAAAGAAACAGAAAGACACAAACAAAACAACAATAACGTGCCCAGGTGGTTTTAGTGATGAGTTCTGTCCTGAACAAGTTATTCCACAAAAGAAAAAAAGAAAAAATAAATAAACAAAAAAGAAAAAAGAGTGAAAGATGAAGCTGTCTAGCTCTTTTTTTGTTTCTTTTTAAAGTGAGATTAGTGAACATGGATTTCAAAACCCAGTAAAGAGGTATACACAAGAAAAAAAATACATAGGCCAGTTTCACTTATGACTGTAGATGTGAAAAGTCTAAACGGATAGTAGCTAACCATATATAACAGTGCATTAACAAATCATATTCAGGTGAGATTTCTCTAAGGATTGTAATTAATATATCAAGAAAGAATCTATTAATATAACTCACTTCATTAGTATACTAACCGATAAAGTCATATAATAAATTAAACAGGTATTATAAAAACCATTTGATAAAGTTTAACAACAAAGCTTATTACAAAAACTCTTGACTTAGAAGAAAATTCTATACCTTGAGAAATGTTTTAAAACTCAAATCTAAACAAACACTCTGTGTTTATTTAAGGTTAGCCAATTATATATTTTCTTTATTTTAGAAAAAATTAAATAGGTTTTTTTGTTTGTTTTATTTTTTGTTGTTGTTTTGTTTTATTTTATTTTATTTTATTTTATTTTGAGACAGGGTCTTGCTTTGTTGCTCAGGCTGGAGTGCAGTGATGCCATCTTGGCTCACAACAGCCTCCGCCTCCCAGGGTCAAGCGATTCTCTTGTCTCAGCCTCCTGAGTACCTGGAATTACAGGTGTGCACCACCACGCCCAGCTAACTTATGTATCTTTAGTAGAGACAGGTTTCATCATGTTGCCCAGGCTATTCTCGACCACCTGACCTCAAGTGATCTGTCTGTTTCCAAAGTGCTGGGATTATAGGTGTGAGTCACTGCGCCTGGCCTAAATAGGCTTTTTTTTTTTTTAAATTTAATTTTAATTTTTATCAAAAGGAAATTTAAAAAGGAAGATTTAGCAAAGATTATGCAATATGATAATGCTTTAGTTACATTCCTTTTGAGAATGCAACTAAAGTCAAAGTACCTAATATTGCTGTCACTATTTAACGTAGTTCAGGAGGTCCTAGGTAATGTGATAAGAAAAGAAAAATAAGAGTTATATAGAATCAATAAGATAGAATCAATAAGAGAATTCAGCAGGATTGCTAGATACTGGATTGATATAAAAAAGTAATGGTATTTTTCTACATTGGTAATAACCAACTAGAAAATATATATTTTTAAATTAGATAAAAATTATCAGCAATAAAAAATAAAACATTCAGAAATTAGCCAAGAACATATAGAATGTTTGTTATGAATATAAAGGAAAAACTTACAACGCTATTAAAAATAAGGATGATTTGAACAAATGAAAATGCATTATAGGACTTGAGAAGGGATGACTGTAGTATTACAAAGATGTCAGTTCTCCCCAAATTAATTTATAAATTCATTGTAATTTCAATCTAAATTCAAGTTAAAAATTTTGAGGGGGAGACTTGATAAACTTGATAAACTAAACTTGTTAAACTATGATGCCTTTGGAAAAATAAAGGTCACCAATTAGGTAAGTCAACCTCAAAAAAGAAAACTAAGGAAACTTATTTTACCATATATTAATAAATTAAGCTATGGTTATAAAAACACAGTGTGGTATTTGCAAAAGAATGGAAAAATAGACCTGAGAGTAGAACAGGGAGTTCAGAGGTCAAAGAGAGATCCATGTACATATGGGAACTTAATATACAGTGAACCGCAAACCAATACAGAACAGATGGATTATTCAATAAATGATGTTAGGAGAACTGGTTCACTGTAGAAAGAAAAATGAAACTGTATCCTCAACTAATACCAGTATAAAATAGACTAAATATAAAGAAATAAATCTAGAAAGTTAATAGCAGAACATATTGAAGAAAACCTTTTGGCTTACATGCAGAGAAAGACTTCTTAAGAAAGGTTTTAAAAGCTCAAATAGTAATAGCTAATATTTAGTACAGGAACCTGGAAGAAAATTGACAAACTATATGAGCAGGCAATTTAGAAGAAAACAACACTCAAACGACTAATAAACATATGAAGAGATGTTTAAACTCAAACTAATTATTAAAGACATTCAACTAAAAAATGAGATATCAATTATCTCTATCAGATTATCAAAAATGACAAAGCCGAGCCATGTCAAGGCATTTGGAATGATACATGTCATTAGGAAATAGGAGCTTTTGTGCACTGTTGGAGGGGGTGTAGACTAGTACAGCCATGTGGGAGAGCAGTACATATTTAAACTATGTAAACACATCCCCTGTGACCCAGCAATTCCTCTTCTGGGCATATATTCCAGAAGGCATTGCCTTAGTGATATATAAGTGGACATGTACAAAGTATTTACTGCAGCACCATTTGTGGTGGTGGAAGGTTGGAGACAATCTGATGTCCATTTTCAGGTGAATGGAGAGGTAAAATAAGATGGGTGCCCACCATGCAGTATTTTGCAACAGTTGGAAGCAAAAGACTATATAGATGCATGACAACACGGATGGGTCTGAAAAACAGTGCTGAGCAAATCTATGAGAATAGGGAATGAATTATGTAACCCAATACTGTTAAAACATATTTAAAATATTTATACTCAAAGTAATTTTACAGTAACATATTTTTCAAAAATACAACAAAAGGACACAAATTTAATGTATCAGAATGCTTGCTATGGAAGGTGGAAGAAGAGGGTAAAAGGAAATAAATGAGTAATTACAAACTGGGACCTTGTTGGAGATTGACATGGGTGCTATGTGATAAACTGTGCAGTGTGATTAATTGAAACCTCTGATCTGACACCTATCCTTCTATTAATTTTGGACATGCATGGAAATGGTTTGTTCAAATGGGATAATTAGTGCCCTACTTCCTTCTCCACAGCCAGGTCCCAAAGAAAGAAGGTAGACTTCTCCTTTTAGGGGTTTGTTTGTCTTAATAAAGCAAGAACTCAAGCTGTTTCTAAACAGTGGAGCAGAGAGAAGCCCCATCACCTCTCCACTTTGGTGAAAAGGATTTGTGGCATATCTGAGGATAGACAGCTGTGGATAGTGATCATGAGGCTTTCCTTTCTAACTAGAATGTCTATCTGATAAGTATGTGAGTTTCCATGATCTGCCATCTATTGTTTCAGAGTGTGTGTTTGCCAATCTTCATTAATTTTCACAACCTGAAAAGCTGAAGCTTGTGTTAGACTCCAAAGTTTTCTTAAAAAGCTCCACAGAACAGCTCAGCCTGGATGTGGGAGGGCAGGAATTGGAGCAAAGGTAATAAAAGAAAACATTTTATTACCCACCTCTGGGTACCTCTGCAAATGATTGTCTTCACTTAACCTCAAGGTCAAGACAACCTATTTTATAGTGCTCACTGTCTCTTAGGGCAAGCTTTAGCGAGAACTTTGTTTGCTTTTTATAGTATTAAAAGAGACAACGACACTGCCTCTCAGACAATCATTTCACCAAGTCCTGGCTGCTCTGTGGGGAATATTTGTTTCCTCATTTATATTCATATCTCTAAAAGACAAGTAGACCTTGGATGAAATTTCAGGCGACAGTAAATTATAAATAATGTATCCATGTTTTCTTCTCTTCCATACTACTTGTATTTAATTCCCTCCAGAGTCCTGTGCAAACACCAGAGACAAGAGGACGGGAAGCCATTAACATGATGGAAAGAATGAAATGGACTTATGTTATGTGGCAGAAACACAACAAGGGAAGACATCTTGATCAAAGGAGGTTTTTGAGGGTTTGTGAGTGCCAGTTCTTTTCTTCTCTTTTTTGGTTTTATTATTATTTTTTGACATCTTAACTCTTTTCCAGGCCATCAGGTAGGCATCTTGCTTACAATGAACCTCTTATGGTCCACTCAGGACAAGGTGAGGGTTTATCAGTGGATAGAGGCAGCTTTGGGGCCAAACTTTAAGCTCTGTTGTTTCATCAGAGAAGGCATAGATAACACTCAGAATGATGAGCTGAGATCAACCCATCCTAAGAGTAGGATACTGCTAAGTATCCTACCTAACTCAGGTACTGTCAGTGAAGTTGGAAAGGATGCTAACTGATAAAAAGAAATTAGCCTCTAAATCCATTAGTCCTGGCTTGCGATCACCTGGGAGGCTTCTAGTGTTTCTCAGACTTCTTGCTCAGCAAGAGTAGTTCATGCCTGTGGGGTCCTGACTGGCAGCACTCCAGTCTTGCATGTAAGTGAAGATACACTGCTCTTCAATTTTGCTTTTCCTTATTGGCAATGTCCCCATTCCCACCCCACCAAGTTTGGAAGCTGATACCCTTGTATTCTCTTCCTCCTTAATAAAATTTGCCCTTGGGCAGGAGTAGAAAACTTTGGGATAGAGAGGTGGCACAGGCAATAAGAGCCCATTAATATTAACATGCAAATGACTCTGTAGCCTAGTGGAATTTATTCAGGGAAATTTGCATTGAGGTGGCTGACAGAGCCTGAAGTTAGAGGGAATTTGGGCATCGTACTCTTGAAGGCTATACCTCTTTGCCTGCGCTATCCCTACAAGGGGTATTAAAAATTGCCTTAGGCTTTGTTTTATCAGAGACCCCTCTTCTCTGCTCGGCAGCTGAGATTTGACTATTCAATTTAACCACTATCTATTATGTCTGGAATGTGCCAGGCATCGTGCAAGGTACTTTCACATGCATTATTTCTGCCCAAGAATCTTTCATTCTGAAACCAGTCATTTCAGTGGGTTCCGATAAATCTCCAAGACAAACCAGCAGAATTTGGTATGCCTCAGCGACTTACATTTAAATTTGAGCTTTCCAGTAAAACTGCAAAAGCTTCCAAACACAGACATATCTTTGCCATGTAACACAGAAGTAATAATATAAACTACATGGAGCTGCTCAGTCAGTAGCTACACTCACTGCATAGGAAATTGGGCTTTTTTGTTTTCCCCTTTCTGAGTTGGTATTGGTCATGCCCCAAGAGCCTGGTGTCAACTGGAGTCTTGTAAAAACAAATAAACAGCCTAAATACATCCTGCTGGTCCCCTGAACTGTCCACCAAACAAAGTCATTATTCTGCCTCCTCTCCCGACTTCCATGTGTGTTGTTAATCTTCTGCTTATTTGATCCTACTGAGGCCCCAGCTGGATTTGGGATCCCAGATCCAAAAAATTGCCCATCCCTTGGCGCAGCTGCATCTAAGAGAGGGCAGTGAGGGGCACAGAAGCTGGTTTACTTTTACAGCCCAGGTGGGTCTGGAGCGAGGCACAGCTGTAAAATGCCACAGAGACTTCCGGCACATTGTCACACTGCTCACAACTGCTAGCTGTGGCATCACCAGGATGGGAATTAAAAGCCCATACTACACTGAGCAAACATTGGAACCCATGCATTTTGGGGATAAAATGATTAATTTAGACCTAATAAATATGCAAATTGGGAGCTCAGTTTAAGTGTCTGTCATCTGTGTCCTTTTTATAGAAAAGAAATTCTTAATTCAATGGAAAGCTCCAACCCGTGGGTCTTTAAGTGGTAGTGTGGAAAAGAGGACCATGGAGGCCTCTTTAATTAACCTGAGAATGTGCAGGGAAGGGCTTAACAAGAAGAGGGTAACACCTTAGTTCTGAGATCAGACATCTTTGAAAGAGCATGGAGGGGGAGCATAATTGACTCCAGCCCCATAAAAGAGATCAAGCGTCTTCTAAATTCCACTTGGTAAAGATACATTTTGGATTCATGTCTTGTTTGTGTGCCCAAGGTTTATTATTATTTTTTTAATTAAAACATGTGTTTTTCTGATTAATGTTCTCATTGAAGATACTTTGTGATATACTGAAAGGTGTAAAAAAAAGAAGGAAGAAAAGGACTCGTTCACAATCTCAGCACTCTATGGAACCACTGAGGACATTTTGTCATGTCTGATCAGTGTCTTGCTTTGTCATTTAGAACAAGTGCAGTGGGGGAGACACCTGGTGGGGCTGGGGGACTTTCTCTCACCTTTCTGGGGATGGAGGAAGAGGCTCTGGGGCATGGACAGGAATCCAGTCATTCTGGTGCTCTGACATGGCAGGCAGAATGTGGCTGAGTATATGGGACATGTTCAGGTTTGCTTCACATGTATGCACACCCATACCCCCATAATGTGGGGCAGGAAGAGAATTCAAAGTCGGGGCTTGGCAGCCTTACATCATGGACTGTAGAGAGGCACAGTGGGAGGTGGTAGAGAGAAACATTAATAGCACAGACCCCAGAGCTGAAACATCTGGGGTCAAATTCCAGCTCCCCTACTTAAGAGCTATGGGATCTTGGGTGAGTTACTTCACCTCTCTGGGGCCCAGTTTCTTCATTTGTGAAAAATAGAGATGGTAGTACACACCACGTAGGCTGTTGTGAGGATTACATTAGATAATACATGTAATGCAGTTAAACAGTACTTGGCAAGTAACTCTCAAAAGTCAGGTATTAGGTTATTTCCTGTTATAGACATTAGGACTTTTTTTTTTTTTTTTTTTTTTTTTTAAATCCTTTAGCAGCGTTTTTCAAGTATCTTCTGCTGACTTAAGGAGGGAATGCAGCCAGAACAGCTGCATTTAGAAGTAGAAGACCTGGGTTCAAGTTCTGACTCAGCTACTTACTAGCCATGTAAGTCTTTGGCTTCCATGAACCTCAGTTTCATCATCTGTAGAATGGGGATCATAGGCCTTCCTGACCACTTGTTATATAAGAACTGAGTGAGACCATAGGAATGTAAAAGTGCTTTGTGTGTGGAGAAGAGCTGCAGGTTTAATGTTGAGGGTTTACTACTGCTGCTTTTACTAAGTGAGTCTCTGATTACATGTAGCAGAGGAAGGAGGAAGAGAAAGATAAACTTTGCTGGAAAAACACTTGCAGAAAATCTGAACTAGGAGGAACCTGATGTTTTTTATTTTTATTTATTTATTTATTTTTGAGATGGAGTCTCACTTTTTCACCCAGGCTGGAGTACAGTGGCATGATCGTGGCTCACTGCAACCTCTGCTTCCTGGGTTCAAGTGATTCTCTTGCCTCAGCCTCCAGAATAGCTGGGATTACAGGTGCACACCACCATGCCCAACTAATTTTTGTATTTTCAGTAGAGACGGGGTTTTATCATGTTGGCCAGGCTGGTCTCAAACTCCTGACCTCAGATAATTCGGCTGCCTAGGTTCCCGAAGTGCTGGGATTACAGGTGTGAGTCACCACGTCCAGCCAGAACCTGATGTCTTTACTTGGTGCATTTAATTGGTCTGGGTGGACCAGGGAGTTGTGCTGCTGGTTCCTGTGGTTACCTTGTTAGTGAGAGGTTTCCTGGTAGGGGATTGGAAAGGGGGAAAGAAGGAGGAGGTAATTGAGCTTTTTGATAAACTGCTCCCAGGGCAAGTCTCAGCAGAGGCTGCTGAGGAGCCAAACATCAGGAAGTGGAGAAGAAGGCATCAAAGTGGCCATGCTCCCTCACCTGTGGTGAAGGCGGTGGAGGTGATGCTGCTCCACGCAGTATCCTGTGCTGCCTGCAGGAGCACTGTGTAGTCTGTGTTCTCCAACAGGCCCTCCAGTCGAATCCAGGTGTCTTCTGCATCCACAATCAGCTCCTGTATGATGAGCCAAAGGAAGGGTGGTGGAAGGGAGCAACTGGCTTGCAATTTGGGAAAGTAGGGAAGGGAAGTTCAAATCCTATGGGCAGCTAGGTTAGTACTGCAATGGCCATTATTATCCTCTCCATCCCACAATAAGGATTACTGCACCAATAAGCAGAGAGGAGAGCTCCCATGTGAGATTTAGGCCAGCTCCTATCTCAGGAATGCACACTGGGATAAATTTAGATACCTGCATTATTGAATCTAGAAGTTTTCAGATTGCACTGGACTTGCTTGAGAGCAGAGAAAGAGCTGAGGAAGTGGGATCCAAGTCCTCCTTATTTCTATCAAGCAGACTAACTCTGCTGAAATGTATTCTGTGTTTTTGGTTTCTGCATATGATTTCCCTTTAAAAAGAGGTTGCTTCACTAACAAAAACTTGAAAATCAGTGTTCTGGATGAACTCTTTCAACTGATGAAATAAAACAAAAATTTGTTTTGTCTTTACTGTAGGCTACACAGATACCATCTTTATAATGTTTATCAAGAGGCATAAAAGCCATTGAATTTGGTATCCAGCTCATGTTTGCTCAGTCCTGTTGTTGAAAAATTATTCCAATATCTTGTACTTGGGAGTTTCCAGTGTGTTTTGTGTCATTGTATTGGAAGCACCAGCACAACCCAGTGAAGTTGCAGGGGTAGAGACCCTCATTAGCTAGAGAAGAAAGCAAGCCTTGAAGAGGTTTAGTCCTTTGCCTCAACTTATGTAGAGAGTAATAGTAGAGCTAGGACTATCATCCAAATCTTCTGGCTTGCAGACTAGGGCTGTCTCATCAATAGCAGGCTGGGTATCCTTGATGGGAAGCTGATGAGTTCCCTGTGGGTTGCTTCCTTCCCCCTCCCTCCAACGTCCTGTGGTCACTCCACTAGTCAGTTTCCACATGACCTCACTTGGGAGAAATGGTCTTTTCCCTTTCCAGCAAAATCTCACCTTGCGGCTTCCATCGGTGGATTTGTAGGTCAAGACATAATTTTCAATCTCTGCCCTGGGAGGCTGCCAGGAGATCAGGGCACTTTGTCTGGTGACTTCACTGGCTGTCAGGTTTGCTGGAGGGTCCAGGACTACAAAGAGGAGAAAGTGCCAGGGCATGCCTGCCTCTCCAGCTCCTCCCCCTGCTTGATTTCAGGCATGGGTATCTGTTTGCCCACCTCTTTGGTCTTAGGATTGCTCAGATGCTGACCCCCTCTCTGGCTTAGACAGGAGCATAAAGGGTGCTCCTGGGTCAGACGATAATCATTCAGTGCTACGATCATTCTTGCAGCTACTTCCCCTTCCCTCACAGGGCCTCTAGGCTTGGGTATGACATCTTCCACACTGACCCTCTATGCCTGAGATCCTGACCCTGATGCAATCTCATGTCTGCTCGTTCACTCGTGAACTTGTGTTTTCACATGTTACCTTGTCTACTTTCTCCTATTCATCACTCTACTCAGCAGCTCTTTCCTAGATATCTAGTCTTTTAATATCCATCAGACTTTTCTGGGGCAGATGCATTCCGAGTACAGACTTCTCTTGACCTGGTTCTTCTGCTGTCACCCAGGGCGAGAGCAGAAAAAGACATGTGTCTGCTTGCCAAAAATTGCAGCTCAGTTTCACTGAATTTGGGCTATAGTCAGCCCAAATAGGAACAGCTCATAGCTGCCTTGTCCAAAGCCTACAGGTGATAATCTAGTCCACCACAAGAAAACTGGTCATTTCCACAAAAGTCCCCAGGGATTCGGGTATGTAGATGACCATGTACTCACGAGTAGAGAAGTTGGTGCTGATGGTGCCACTGGTGAGAGGCCCATTGGTGGCATACATGGTGGCAGTATAGTGGGTGCTAGGAAGCAGGTCAACAAGCCGAAATTCCTCACTGACTCCGTCAACCAGGATGGTCTCTCCAGCAACTGAACTCAGATGAATATGAATAAGGGTTGAATAAGGGTACTCAGTTTAGGAAAGACCTACCAAATCCAAAGGCATTTCATATGGATTTACTACTAGAGAATTTTGGAAAAAAAAATCTTTCATAGGTTATCTGGCTTAGTATCTTACTCCATGCAATGATTCTCCTCTCATCTCTTACATCTTAATTGGAAAAAAAGTGTTCTTTATGTGCCGGTCAAATTGTCCTCTCTATAACTTCTATTCGGGTCTCTGGAGTTATAAAGGATAAATCTAGTCTTTTGTCTACATGACCCCTTCCTCTCCACCATCCTTCCTAATCAAGTTCTCTCTCCATTAGACTGAGAAAATTCAGCCCCCACTTCCCATCACATTTATGTGACAATTTAAAAATCTTCACAGTTCTGTCTACTTTTCTCTGAACAAGTAACAGTTTATCAGTCCCTGCTAAAGTCCAAAACTCAGAGAACCTAGAACAATAATTGAGAGGTACTGACCAATGAAATAAACAGGGTCAGTCTGTACTTGTACCACTTAAATTAATTAGTTAGGTTTTGGGAATGCCGTGTGATATTGTTGTCACATGCCAAGATTATTGCTAATAAAAGACTTTCTTTGTAACCAGTCCCCCTACTTCCCAATCCAATTTTGTTAGTTGATTTTTTATACCCACGGGCAGAGCTTTGCATTTATTTCTATTGCATTTTGCTTTGTTGGTTGAGTTTTGGGCCACTGTTTCAGTTTATTAAAATATTTTTGAACTTGGATTCTATTGATCACAATTTTGTTTTATACACAAATTTGGTAAGCATGTCTTTTCTGAATTCATTCAAGCTGTTGATAAAAGTGTTCATTAGTTCAGGGCCAACTTCTCTTTTGTGCAATTAGAATACTTGGAAATTATTTAGTATTTAACAGTTTGCTAGGCACATTTTCAGACTAGGTAGGGCTTTGAGATTTCAAGTTTCTTGTGGTCTAAAGGCATACAAACAAGTTAAAATTCAAACGAATGCTTAAGCTTTGGAAGAACATATATAAGGATATCATCTTTTTAATGTCCCCCTTTGCACATCATGCCATTGATCAATGCTCCAGCCATACCAAATTACGGCAGTTCTTCAGACTTCTCACACTCTCACATCTCTGCAAATGCCCACAGTCTGCTCTTATTTCTTGAAATTCCCTTTCTTCTCCTTTTCTTCTTTCACTTTATCTGAGATTTTTCTTCTTTCTTTCCCTCCACAGCTTGACACCAATCATAGTAGCCCACTGGACATGGCCCATGGTGTTCTGTGCATGTCTATAGCATACACTGCTCACATCAAGTTGTAACTATTTACTTCTCTGCAACATCATTAGAAGTGAGTTCCACAAAGATGAGAACTCAATGTTTGTTTCTGAATCCTTATAGCCTTGTAGAGTATATGGCGCATGGGAGGGCATCAAGAGTATTTGTGGAATGAATGGAAGTTCATTGCTATGTTGGAGTTGTGTGTTTTGTGTCTGTGAGCAGATATGTCTGACTGCCTTCAGGGAAGCTTTGACAGAAGAGATAGGGTTGAAACCAAGACTTGAGGGATGGGTTTTCTAGGTGGACAAGTGGGGGAGTTTCCTGGTGAAAGAAATAGCATGTGCAAATGCGTGGAGGCTTGAGAAAGCATGGTGATTGTTTGAAAATGCGGGATCATGTTATGCAAGGAGGGGTGACAGGAATTGAGATGATTGTGCATGCTCACAGAGGGGTTAGGACATATCCAGAGTAATGATATCCCTTCTTCATGGAGGGTCATTCATTCAACTACAGTCCCAACTAACTCCAAATATGACCTTTCATGTATTTTTCCATGTTAACTAAGGACTGAGTGATAAGTGGAGTTTTCTAATGCCTTGATGAAATACAAATGTACTACCAGATTTGTCAATGAAAACAAAGACATAAAGTGGTTTTGATAAAACTTATTCTCGGTGAACCTGTGCTGGTATATGGTAATCACTAATTCCTTTTCCAAGTTGTTTAATTGTCTGTTTTAGTTTTTACCTTCCTAAGATTTGACAATAAGTTTACTTCTTTGCAGCACACAGAATTAGCTTTCTCTGCCATTTTTGAAAACCAAGACATCTACCTGCCTTCTGTCTTCTGATATCTTTGTTCTCTGGATTCCTGAATATAACCCAAAACAATTCTGTGATCACATGTTTGATGTAGGCAGGGAAAGAACTTCCCTAAACCTAGGGACTTGAAGGACTCAACACTATTTTGCTTTGGGCTTCTGTGCTCTGTTCAGCTTCAATTGGTGTAAGGTGAACAAGCATGATGCAGAAGACAGTGAAATTCAAGATTTTGTCTTAGTTAAACCTGTTGGGATGGATGTGAATAGAGAAGATAAAAACAACAGAAGAGTTTAGCTGTCCGGAATCTTTTGTCATCCGTTATCCTGTACTATCTGTTCCAAACTTGGTCCTATATCTTCAGTATTTTTCTTGCTCTGCAAATATTTAGGAAAGCCTGCTTTCTTGTTTGTAGCATTTTGGGGGCAAGTCTTAGCTCTGCTCTGAGTTTTGTCCTCCTAGTGCTATTGCTCTGATTTTGTACTTGCCCTTGGTTACATGCCTTTCTTGTACCTTTCAGATTCAGCTTTCTCAGTTTCTAGATTTGATTCAGTTTGCAGAGTTTGGGAATATCTTTTTTTTTCTTTTTCTTTTTCTTTTTTTTTTTTTTTTGAGATGGAGTCTCGCTATGACTCCAGGCTGGAGTGCAATGGCACAATCTTGGCTCACTGTAACCTCCACTTCCTGGCTTCAAGTGATTCTCTTGCCTCAGCCTCCCAAGTAGCTGGGACTACAGGTGTGCGCCACCACTCCTGGCTAATTTTTGTATTTTCAGAAGAGATAGGGTTTCACCATGTTGGCCAGGCTGGTCTTGAACTCCTTACCTCAAGTGATCCATCTGTCTTAGCCTCCCAAAGTGTTGGGATTACAAGTGTGAGCCACGACGCCCAGCCTAGAGTTTGGGGATATCTTGAGGGCTTCATGGTATACCTGAAGTAGGAACATTTCTAATCTGTCCTTCAGATTGAAAAAATGTTTTGTTTATTCACATCATACTGGTCTGTAGCTCCAATTCCCACCATTCCCACCTGCCTGATCTGCAGGCCTGCAGACACCCACCTGCAAAGTGTGTGAGAACAATGACGTAGTTCTCCACCTCACCCACTGGCGCCTTCCACTGCAGCAGGGCTTCTGTTGGAGTGATGTTGGTAGCAATCAGATCCACAGGGTTGTCCATGGCTGAAACAGAATAGGTTATCAGTTATAAGTAAGAGGAGCTGCAGGATAGAAATTCAGGGAATGATCTCAGAAGTTCCACTCATGGTACACGACTGCTGCTGCACTCTACAAAACAAAGAAGTGAGCAGAAACCTCTTCCCTTTCTCCTCTTCTGGTTCCATCAGCCTCTTCCTTTTCTCCCTGCCCCCCTTCTCTCAAGTAACCAGTTCTCCCCTAATTGCCCCCAGCTCTTCCTTTCAATTAATTCATTAACTTCTTATGTGCAGAATACTGTGCCAAGTACTACAGAGGATTTCAAAGTATGGCTGGAATGAATTTTCAACATTTAAATGTAGATGGAACAACTAAGAACCCACAGAAATTGTTACAATTTTTTAGTTAATGAGATAATCATACTTCCCAGGCTATTTCACTTTTATAAATGTAAAGGTGTGCCTCGTGGAAAGATCTCTGTTGATGAGCTTCAGGAAGTGTGGTGGCAACTCCATAGGGGCAGGAGTATCCCCAAGACAGAGAACACAGAAGGTCCATCCATGGAATGACCGCATGGGCTCAGTCAGGTTGCCTCAAAAGTCATATCTGATTATTGGATGATTGCTTCACTGCTCACAGGTCTCACTCAGGACTGAGTCCTGGATATTCTTTTTGTTGCATTAAGAGTCAAAAGGATTCTTCCAGGCTTAGTAAGGAGGTCAAAAGGGCCTGTTAGAGGAACAGAGCGTGCTTGTCATAAGATCCTCTTCCTTGTCTAATTTGCCCATGCTCTAAGCCTTTGCCTTATTACTGTGCTTCTCTTCTATCAGGTTAGAATTTATCACAAGTGGATGTTATTACAACAGTTTAGGCATCAGCTCAACCTAAGCGTCATACAATTCACTTCTGAGAACCAAGATCTGCTGTGGATCTTACCCTATTCTCTAATTGAAAGTATTTTTTCACTTGCCTATGTCCTTTATCACAAAGAAACAACCTGGCAAATATTTTCATAATGTTAAAATTTGAATTGTATCCCTAATCTGCATGTTCAAAGAGTTCTTCAAATGCAGCCCTTAGACTACACTTGGCTTGATCTGAGACATGCATGATACCATGAGACAAAATGACACCCTGAAGGAGTACTCACTTCCAAAAGTTGTAAGATCATAGACCTCAACGTAAAACCACAACAAACAAACAACAGCAAAATAAGACATTCTAGGGCAATCTAGTTATTGGAAGTTGCCAAAATAGCTCTGCCTAGACTGGAAGGAGGGTAGTTTGGATGGGCACACCATTGCGGTTGGTGTACCAAATATACCTAATATCTGCTTTAGAGATACTAGCTGCTCATGACCCAAGGAATTTTTTTTTTTCTTTTGAGAAACAAGGTCTTGCTCTGTCACTCAGGCTGGCGTGCAGTGGCATGATCATGGCTCACTGTAGCCTTGGACTCCTGGATTCAAGCGATCCTCCTGCCTCAGCCTCCCTGGTAGCTGAGACTACAGGTGCATGCATCCGTGCCCTGCTAAAGAAATGAGTTTTTGACTGAAGTTGCTGCTCTCTTTTATCTTGGGGATAGGAGGCTCTTGAAATACATTTTATTTTTCTCAATGGGAAAAAAGGTTAATCTCTGTAATATGAATTTCTAGGTTCAGGAAGGTGGGATAGAGGCTTCTTTTGGTTTATTGGACCTCACTTCTGGTCAACACTTGTTTATATTTTAATGGTCACAGGTAATTTAATAGATAGGGCAAGACTGAATGGCGGTGTTATCTGTGGTCTTAAGCCTGGAAGGAGACTAGGGAGGATCAGAATATCCTGTGCTGTCTTTAGAGAATAGTTTTTGTGTTTGTGAAGGAATATTTCTTGGCCCATTGCCCTAGAGATGCTGTTTCTGAGCTTCTGAGAACATCTATAAAAGCAGTGAGAAATTCCAAAGTATATTTCCTTCATTTGGGAAATACCATTCTCCAGGGAAATTAAGCAACCTTAGAAAATCCAGGTGTTCTCCTAATGAGGCAAGCTTGATATTTTCCCACGTGCTGTGGGAATGATGGCTTAACTAGGAGGTTTGGTCTAGGGTTTGGGAATAGAAAACTTTGGCTGTGCCTGCTAGTGAGTTCTGCATGGTGTACTTGCTGAGGGACCAGAGACAGAGGAGCAGTGGTGCTACCGAGAGTCCTCCTCAGCCCCATTGTATGGGCTTGTTTTCAAGAGGGAGGCCATGGGATTTGGACTACCCTTCCCCACTTTCCCATATTGCAAGCCAGTCTCTCCCTTGCACCTCCCTTCCTCTGGTCATTATGCAGGAGCTGATGGAGGATGCAGAGGACATCTGGATGTGACTAGGGGGCCTGTCAGAGACATGAGCTACATGGTACCCTTGCAGGAAGCCCAGGATGCCCACGGAGCCACATCACCTCCACTGCTTTGGTCCTGGTTGAGGGAGTTATGGCCACTTTGGTGCCTTCTTTCTTCCTGGAGCACAAAGCAAGAGCAAAGGCAGCTTCTTGGTGGTTTCTGGCTATATCTGATGAAATTTCATGACCCCAATTCCATTACTGGAGTAACAACCCTTTTCTTCTCTGAGGTGAAATTTTCTTATCTGAGTCTTTTACAAAATCAGATGAATGATTCAGGTATCTGTTTTAGAATTCACTTCCATCACATGTCTGAAAGGGCACTGTTTATGTTGGAAGTTCCATGAAAATTCCTAACCTAAACCAGCAAGACTTACAGAGGGTAACTCTCTAAACTTTTAGTATTAGAGAGGAGTATTAGGGGAAGAGAAATTGCAAATTGCCCTGCAAGACACAGTGGGTTAGAGGAGCACCCTGAAATGGAGCCTCAGCCTCCAGAACCTTTGTATGAGCCTGAACAACTTCACCCAGATCCTCAGTCAGGGTCCTGACTCGACACAGCAGGGAGACATGCCTACCTGTGTGCACGAGAGTACAGATGCGCTCGCTTTCCTCCCTGCCCCGCACGCTGTTGAGGCTGATTTCGTATTCGGTAGCTGGGTACAGTCTGGTGATGGTGAATTCTGTCACAGTATTGGGCACCACTGAGCTGTCTAATCGTCCCACTGGAGAAGAGAAGAATCTACAGTTAAAATTCAGTAGCCCTCTCATCCAAGCAACCCATGGTACAGTCTATGTCAATAAAGCAGATGGGTGTGAGACTCAGTACTCAGTGGGGAGGGATGCTACATGGTTCATGGACTGGGAATGTTGGAGTGTGAAGAGGCTTTGCACACTGGTCTCATTCCTTCATTTTATGGACTCCTTGGAGCAAAGTAAAACTAGCTACCTATTAAGTGGTTTTCTAACAAGTCGGTCTTCTCTAAGACAATGACATTAAGGCAGTATGGAGGGCACCGATGCAAGGAGCAGTCCCCGCAGTCCAGAGACAGTGTAGTCTAGAAAGCTGTCCTGTGTCCTCACTGGAAGTGAGTGTGCCCTCCACTTCCTTAACAATGCCACATGTACCAGCAAGAACTGGCAGGGTGCAGATGAGGTCTGGGCCAATTTCCTCTGACTTGTAACTTGGCTGGAGTGGCTAAAATGGGACCACATCACTGTGGTTCCCTCCAAGGCTCCATCTGGCTTTGCTGGGTCTTTAGCCATCCCTCTGGATCCTAGTCTTGAACTTCATTCTTGTAGGAAAGTTCATGTGACCCTAGTTCTTGGCAGATTCTTTTGGGCCTCTTTGTTTCTCATGACACTGCCTAGATAATGGTGACCAGTTACCTCTGCTAGGGAAGGGCCTGCTTTCTGGGTGAATGTAATCAAGCCTTTCTCAAGAGGCATTGGTGAGTGCAGGGTTTCTTGGCTGCTCACCAGCCCACTCTCATTCTGATGGAGCATGCCACAGAGAAGAGGAAACACTCAGGCAGGAGTGGATGTTCTGCAGGATATGCTAATTCTCCCATATTCTTCATTCAAATCCTAGCATCTTTGAGAAGTCAAATCACTTTGTTACCTTGGGTAGGTCGATATGATACTCGGTAGTAATCAAAAGATGCAACAGGAGGGCTCCAGGAGACCATCACTGAGTCCTTGGTCACATTGCTAATTGTGATGTCTTTTGGGGGATCAATTCCTACAAGGACCCAGTGGTTGAGGGAAAAAGACAGAAAGCACAGTGTGAAAAAGAAATTCTCATCCCTGGTTTTATATTGACCAAAAGCCAGTGTTGTCCCAAAGGCAGACAGGATCTTTCTGCGTAATAGGGTATCCTTAAAACCATGGTGTTTCAATCAGGTTGGTGTTTCAATTGAAACCTTGCAGGTATGACTAAAGCTATGTCCATGGAGAATATTTTAACAACATGAAGCCAAGCTGGCAAGCTCTGTACCTGTTACCTATCTGCAGGCCAACTAGGAACTTTTTTTAAAATTCATATGTTTTGTTTTGAATTGGGAGAAACATAGCCATTTTCTCTGGGGTAATTTTTTTTTTAATGATAAACCAAATTTTGCTTGTATCTCTTATTCTTTAGCAGTCACCTTTGGTTTCAGTTTTGAAAAACTACCTATTGACTGTACAGGGATTTCAGAGCACAAGTCCAGAACAAATCCATTTTCCTAAATTGTATTTCATTTATGCTATGGACTTTTTTTTTTTTTTTTACTGCTAGGGGATCACAGAGTTGATCAGCTGAGTGTTTAATCCACTTGTCCAGTTTGTGAGTTCTTGTTAGTAAGTAGGAAACGACCCAAACATACATGTCTTCACCCACATGCACCTCATATTTGAAACTGTATTTGGGAATAATGAGCTGGGATTGATCCAATTCATCTCAGAGTGCCTGTGTTTTCTAAGCAACATCCAAATCAACCCCATTCTCTGAGTGCCAGGTCACTACCTGATTGCATGCTAGTCCCATGTGAGACTAAGGAAGCATCACTTGTACCAGTGACCTTTCTGGGCAGTTAAGAGGTGGCTCTCCAGAATAGGAACAGGTGTCTCTTCACTGTAGAGGGATTCCTGTTGCAGACTAGCTATCTCCAGTGCTTTTTTTTTTCTAAGCCGGTAGTGGGAGGTGTTTTGGACAAATGCATTCAAACTTTGACCTCCTCAAGACATTGACTTTGTCCCACCTTCCAAATGGGAGTTTCTCATCTAACGTATCTTCTTCAGCACTGGAGGAAGTAGCTGTTTCAGAACAGCTCATAGACTTTCTCTAGGCAGTCCCCTACTCCTTAGGTCTTTCTCTTTTAAAAGTTCATTGATTTGTCAAAGGCTACTGTGAGAACCCCTTTCATCACCTGCTGCCAAGTCCTCCAGCCTCACCTGTGGTGATGGAGCCCACAATGGGCTCAGAGGTCACTGTGCCATGGACTGCCACAAGGTTCACAATATACTCTGTGGCTGGTTGCAGGCCCATCAGGACAGCATGCCTCTTGGTGGCATCCAGGGAGACCTCTGTCATCTCTTCTTCCTCATCCCTGGGGCTGTAGTTCAGAATAAGTCTGTCTGCTGGGGGAGATGGGTCACTCCAAGTGATGTTCACACTGGAGGAGGTCACATGAGAAAAGTGCAGATGAGAAATGGGACGGAAGCCTGCAAAGCAAAGGAGATGGATGGTCCTGAAACATGTGAGAAGATGGGCCGTTGGGCCAGAAGAACTTCCTGGCTGAAGTGATCTGCTATCCTTGTTAACAAGGGCTACACCTTCACCCACTAACCCAGAGATTCCACCTCTTCACTCTCCAGTCCTGTTCACTCCACTTTTTCCAATCCAAATATGGGAAAATGGATTCTGTTAATATGAGAAATACTTCTGTGAGTTAATCATAATACTGACCCAGAATTGAAAGCCTGTATCCTGGAAGGAATTTTACGTGATCCCATGGATTCTCTGTATTCCCACTGATTTACTGCAGCAGGGAAAGATGGACAGAATCAACTACTATGTCAAGGCCATAGAAAAACCAGATACAAGTTTTCAGGCAAGTAACACTGTTGCTCACCTCTCCCCTTTACTTCCAACCCTTCCCTCTTGATGCATTTATTAGTTTTGCGTCTATCCTTTTCTACCCACCTCTCTTTTCTCCAAAGGAAATGGAACATTGGAACAGTGAGTTGCCTGGATGAATTTCTCACACTAAGATCCACCGATCCCTGAACCCGGCTGGGATTTCTGCTGCTCTGGTACCTGTGAAAGCATCCACAGTGGACTCCAAGCTCTGCTGCCGACCCCTCTCAGCAGTGATGGAAATGATGTACTCTGCCCCAGGCTCTAGATCTGTCAATGTGTATGAGGTCCTGTCCTTGGGTACAGTGACTTCTGAGGCGATCCCAGAGGATGGGGTAAAGGTAATTCGGTAGTGATCAATGGGTCCACTGGCCTTAGTCCAGATGAGGGAGATGGAGGTCTCCGAGGAGGCTGTCACCATGAGGTCTCGGGGACTGTCAAGTTCTGTGGATTGACATAAATGGCCTATTTTACACATGTTCCCCAGGAGGGCAGTATTTATTGGCCTGCTTTGTGTGTTTGCAAGCTATCAGCAGGCCTGCTGACTATAAGCACTAGCTTGTCATTGCTGACACTTATCTCATATTTTGCTAAGCACCTTCCCTCTGAATGATGGCCAGGGGCTTGGCAAACAGATGAACAATCTGCAGAAAGGCATGATGAGCTCTGATACCACTGGATTGCATCCACCTCTGGGACAAAGCTGGCTGCTGATTTTCAAGCTCCCCGTATTCATTTTCTCCCATCCTTTCTCAATAAGCCAATAAAGACAAAATGGTAGCTACCACCAAGTAGGGATATGCCATCCTGGTAACAGAAGGGCACCACCCTCCAACCCTGAGGCTATTTTGACTTGTTCTAACCATAGCCAGGCAGGCAGCTAGATTTGAGGAACTGGAGACCTTTGTCCATGTAGTTCTCTAGAGAGGCTGAACCTTGGGACAAGGACCGGTCTAAAATCCCTAGCCCGGCCCAGGCTGCTAATACCATAGCTGCTGAAATGACTTTGAAATCTACCCAGGATTTGGAAGCAAAACTGATGAATCCAGAGCAACAAGGGTCTCAACTGGACTTTTCTTCTGCCCTCAGATTTAATGGGTTGTTTCAAGTCTAGACAGACCTTCACCCAAGTGGCCTTTGTGAGGGCATCTGTGGTGCATGCAGGGTGAAGATGCCCCATTCTGCCTGCTGTCGGGGTGGTCTAGATAAAAATATGGCCTGCAATGGCATCAATCTATTTAGGATTTTCCACCTCTGCTCTGTACAGCCCTGAGCAGCTCTTCAGACCATGGGGGACCGAGCATAGGTCTATGGGGAAGAGGGTGACTCCATCCTGCATGTCAGAGGTTAGGGAATAGGCATAGGGTAGATGTTGTTTCTAGGCTGACAGTTGTCACCAGAGCCTTGTTCACTGGAAGACATTGCTTTCTGACTAATTTTTGCTGGGACGAGCCTCCATGACTCCTTAGGCTTATAGGCTAACCTGGTCTTCCTCAGCAGTCCTCCTACTCACCAGTCCTGGCATTCATGGTGGCTGGTACGCTTTGTTGTGAGTTCATGATGGCAGATATTCCAACTCCATACTCAGTGCCAGGTACCAGATCTATCAGTGGATGGAGAAACAAACATTATTCTGTGTATGGGGCAGGGCTAGGAAGGCTGAAAGCAGGGAAGAAAATGATCTTAGACTTTTATTCATACCTTGTGTTTAGTCCTCCTTGAATCCTCTCCTAATTTCAACTATTAGGAAATCCCAATTTCACTATTTAGGAATCCAAGTCAATAGGACGAACCAGCCCATGTGGAGCTTCCTTCTTGCAGCCAGGCTCTCTGGGAAGGCAGAGAGGCTGCCTTGTCAGTGACCTTCAGAGGTGTGCTCACCTAAGTATACAAGGACTCCTTGTATGCTTAGCATCTCAGGTTGGCTTGAACCAGTGAGGGGATTTCTTGCTTAAATTGTGAATTTCGGGAGTATGTAATCAAGAGAGACAGTGTGGACATAGGCCTGTAAAGCATTTCTTGAATGTTATATACAAGGACCAAGTTACACTTTTTATAGGAGCTGAGGCCATATGGGGACTCCTGGGTCCATTCTAGGGAGCAACAGTGGATGGATTTTTTTTTCTAAGCACAGGGCTGTCAAGTAGGGGCATGCAGAAGTCCTGTTGCTGTGAGCTCCCCACCAAGTTCAGTAATTCAGGCCTCAGGGTATCTAAGGTTGTGGATCTAATTTTAGAGTAACTTCCAGGGGAGTCCAAGAAGACAGAGGAAATGCAAAATCTGTCTCACTAAAGGGTGTAAGCTTCTCTGAGGAAAGTCTTTGGGAGGTTTACCACAAAGGATCCCTGAGAGGCTCCTAGAAGATCTGGAATTCTCTGGGTTCTCTCCTTGCCCTCTTTCACATTTATTTTCAGACTAACCAGTTTGACTGGTGTACTAGTTTCCTATTGCTGCTGTAACACATCACCACAATTTAGTGACTTATAACAATGAAAGTATATTCTTTTACAGTTAGTTCAGGAGGTCTGCAGTCCAAAGTAGTTCAGCAGGGCTGCATTCCTTCTGGAGGCTCTAGGAGAAAATCCATTTCCCCGCCTTTTCTAGCTTCTAGAGGCTGCCTGCATTCTTTGGTTCATGGTCTCTTAATCTATCTTCAAAGCCAGCAGCTTGAAACGATCAAATCTGTTTTCTCTCTCTGACCTCTGCTCCTATCATTGCATCTACTTTGACCTCCCTACAACCATCTTATGAAAATCCTTGTGATCATGTTGGACCCACCTGCATAGGACAGTCTAGTCTCTCCTTCTCAGGATCTTTAATTTAATCACACCTGCAAAGTCCTTTTTGCCCTGTAAGGTGGTTATATTCACAGATGCTGGGGATTCTTTGAGGGCTATTTCATCTATTACAACTGGCATCAAACTCATCTTTATCTATTAGGACTGGGATTGTAGAAAAACCCAACAAAGGCAGGGCACGGTGGCTCACGCCTATAATCCCAATACTTTGGGAGACCGAGGTGCGTGGATCACCTGAGGTCAGGAGTTTGAGACCAGCCTGACCAATATGGTGAAACCTATCTCTACTAAAATTATAAAAATTAGCCTGGTGTGGTGGTTTGCGTCTGTAGTCCCAGCTACTTGGGAGGTTGAGGCAGGAGAATCACTTGAACCCAGGAGGCGGAGGTTGCAGTGAGCCAAGATCACGCCACTGCACTCCAGCCTGGGTGACAGAGTGAGACTCTGTATCAAAAAAACAAAAACAAACAAACAAACAAAAACGAAACAAAACAAAACAAAAAAACCCAACAAAATCAAGTGATCACCCTGCCAACCTCTAATGGTCAGTCTGAGTCCTTCCGGTAGGCTCTTTGTGGGACTTTGTGTGGGCTCATGGCTGATTGCAATGGTATTCTGTGTTTATATAACATCTGTGTTTTTCAGAATGGATTGTGTTTTAGAGTCTCATCACAACCTTGGGAGGATGGTGGGATAAGCAGTCTTTTCTCCATCTGCATTAGCTTCCTATGACTACTGTTATAAATGACCACATACAGTGTGGCTTAAAACAGACATGTGTCCTCCCACAGTTCTGAAGTCTAGAAGTCTGAAATCAAAGTGTCTCCAGGACCACGTTTCCTCTGAAGGCTCAAGGAGACTTAGGTTCTGGTGGTTGCCAGCAGTTCCTGGCATTCTTTGGCTTGTAGTTGCATCGCCCCAGTCTCTGCCTCTGTAGACACATGGCCTTCTCCTTGTGTGTCTGTGTCTTCCCCTCTTCTTTTAAACACACCAGTCACATTGAATTTAGGGGCCACCCTAATCCAGTATGACCTCATCTTAACTCTACTGCATCTGTAAAGACCTTATTTCCAAATAAGGTCACACTCATGGGTTTGGGGTGGACATGTATTTTGAGGGGACTGTTATTCAACAGAGTACATCATCTTTATAAAAAGAAACTGTGGCACGGAGTAAGTCTGTGACCAGCTAGAGATGCCCCGTTGGCTTCTGGTCTCAGAGTTCAGGGCTTTTAGGAGGAATGGGATGTCCTATTACTTCTTCCATCACACTGGCTTCTCAGGGCAGCTGTGATTTCTCTGGAATCCCTGATTTTGATTGGAAATACTTTGAGCAACATTTCTTTAACAAATGGCTTGGCTTGGCCAAGAGGAATGCTGCCTGGCAGCCAGCGGGTTCTTCATCCCCTTCCTCAGTGGGGTTTCGTGCAGTCCATGCAATAAATGTTGCTTAAGCATGGCAGAGTTTACCAGGCCAATTTCCCTCCCAGGAATGCAGTCCCGAAGCCCTGTCTGGGTAGGCATTCGAATCAGCCCTCTTTCTTTTCTTGAACCAGCTTGCTTTCTTTCCCAACCCTTAAATTCTTTCTTTCTCTAAAGTGGCAACACCAGTGGAGGTAAACTTTGAAGTTTGACAGCCTTTGACGTCTGACATATCTATGTTTATATTCAGTCTCTTCCACCTTTTACCTGTGTAATTTTGATTACTTAACATCTTTGAGCCTCAATTTCTGAAGAATGAGAATAATTAACAGCATCTATATCAGAGGGTCATCATGACGATTATATGAGTCCAAGTGTTTAAAGTCCAGTGCCTGGATCTTACTGGTAATAGCTAATATTTTATTACTTTGCACAGAGAACTATTCCTGGATTTTGAGTACTTTTTTATTGTGAGTGGTCTCATCAACTACAAAAAGTAACCCAGGCAAGTACAGGCTGTTCCTGGGTACACCTGTTGTTATTGGTTTGCTGGGGCTTAGCCTGTTGGCTCTGTTGGAAACCAGTGATTCAGGGAGTCCAGGTGGCTGTGAGGACCTTGCCCCTGGCTGGGCCGAGTACCTGTCTCTAGATTGAGTGGGTGATTGCAGTACCTCTAGATCCATTTGAAGCACAGATTTATCTCCATCAATATGTTCAGTGAGTCCCAGGTACATCCTTGGTTGCAGAAATGAGATTACCTTTGGGACATAAACTATTTTTATCAGGCAACTGATTGAGACCTTCAATTGCCTATAATGAAGTAGCAATTCTCCAACATAGATGAAGGGTGACAGATCGAGGGAATAAGACAGAAATTATACACTGCCAAACAGATCTAACATGTAACGTTTTCATCCCAGTTTCTTATTTATGAAGCTTAAATGAAATGTTCAATAATTTACAATGGAATCATCTTCTCCCAGAAAACTGCAGAGCAGAATTTAAAGCATTCTCTTCCCAGGTTTTCTGTCTAGAGGATGGAAAAGTGGGACTCGCTTATAGGTTTGTGTCTGCTGCTTTCCTTTGATTTTCAGCAGCTTTCTTCCATGCTACAAGTGAATTGTTGCTCTTTGCCAGCAGGTAAAATATAGTTCTGCTGGAAAAAAACCCACAAGTATCCGAGGCATAGCCAGTGCACCTATATATCAGCACTCTGAGTACTCCTAGGGATTTCTCACTTTTTAAAGACCCCATTGCTCTCTATCAATGCCCCCTTTATCTCTCCATCCAACTCCTGCAAGTGGTAACATATAAATGGCCCTGTTCCCTTTCTTAACAATAGCACGGAAAATTCATCCCATAGGAAATCACTACTCTCCATTCCTTACAGAACTTTCTTTGTTCAGCTTGGAGGTTGTGGCTTTTCTCAACTCTTTCACCTCACACCCATTCTTCTTGGAACCTCTAAAGCATAGTCATCCACTCAGCAAATATTATTAAGGGCCTCCTTTGTGTCAGGCACAAGGTGGTGTGAGCTAAACAAGACATTAGCCTTGCCCTTTTGGGGATGAAAAGGAATCTGTGCTAAAAAAGTAAATTAATTATTTAGTGAGCACCCATAATATGCCAAGCATTAAGCTACATGGAAAAGAATAATGACGAAGGGGAGGGAAGAAAAAGAGAAGTAAAAAATTCTTGAGTGTCTGATGGTAAAGAGTTATGCAATTATAACTGCTTCTTAAATATTCACATGTTATTTAATTTCCCTGCAGTGCTACTGATAGGGTATTATAGATAAGCAAACAGGAGCTCCAAGAAGTCTATTCCTTGGCCAAGGTCACACAACTATTACATGATAAAACTAGGTTTGGGAGACTGAGACGGGCAGATCATGAGGTCAGGAGATCAAGACCATCCTGGATAACACGGTGAAAACCCATCTCTACTAAAAATACAAAAAAATTAGCTGGGCGAGGTGGCAGGCACCTGTAGTCCCAGCTACCGGGGAGGCTGAGGCAGGAGAATGGCGTGAACCTGGGAGGCGAAGCTTGCAGTGAGCCGAGATCACGCCACTGTACTCCAGCCTGGGCAACAGAGCGAGATTCCGTCTCAAAAACAAAACAAAACAAAACTAGGTTTGGAACCCAAGTCCCTTGATTTTTTCTGACACATCATAGCATGGTTCCCATCCCTGAGTCTTACAGGCCAGGAGGAGGGAGCAGATTAAGCAAATTGGAAATCGAGAGTGATGTGGTACCTGTTATAGTTTGGATACTTGTCCCCTCCAAATCTCATGTTGAATTGGCATCCCCAATGTTGGCGGTGGGGCCCAGTGGGAGGTGCTTGGGTCATGGGGATAGAGCCCTCATGAATGGCTTGGAGCTGTGCTTGAGATAGTGAGTGAGTTCTCGTGAGATCTGGTTGTTTAAAAGTGTGTGGCACCTCCCCCGAGCCCTTGCCCCCTCTCTCATTGTGTGATGCGGGGGCTCGCCCTCTGGCTTTCCCCATGATTGTAAGCTTTCTGAGACCCTCACCAGAAGCAGAGGCTGGCGTCGTGTTTCCTGTACACCCTGAAGAACTGCAAGCCAGTCAAACCTCCTTTCTTTATAAATTCCTCAAGTATTCCTTTATAGTGATGCAAATAGACTAATGCAGGACCAAAGCAGGGGCTGCCAACTAAGAGGAAAAGATCAGCAAGGGACTAAGAGGACAGGATCAGCAGGGAGAAGATCAGCGTGGGCTGTAATAGGCAGATAAGTCTTTCCAGAGAAGGTATTTGAGTTGAAACTTAAAGCTGGCTAAGATAAGGAAAGATAGAGGGAAGGAAATATGGAATTCTCTAGTGGTCAGAATGGGACATAATGAGCATTCATAGATTAATGAGGGCTGGAGAGGAACAGGAGCTAGCACATTCTCACCTGCAGTGCAAGAACTGTGGTGATAAAGGCAGAATGACTTATTTAGCCCTGTTTTGGAAACCTGTTCTTCATGCCTGCTGTTGCTAGCAGGGAAAGTGGTAGGGAGAAGGAGGCCCAAGGAACTGAGATTGCTGTCTCTTGCTAGCAAAAACATGAATAAGATACTTGGGGTCTGCAGGCTTGGTTGAGCTCAAGTGGACATGAGGAAATATGGACGCTTTCCATCTTTAAATCCCTAGGATCATCTACCAAGTGTCTGTGAAGCTCAAGTCTATGAAACTGATGTTAGGGGTGTGATTGGCCCTAGTGCACTGGGTGCCTACCTTCGTGGAGAGGGACAAACTGAGGACCCTGTCCCCAAGGAACTTGCAGTCAATCTGCAGTTTTTATAGTGATTATGTTATTATTGTTAATTTTCATATTGGTTTCCTCACTAGACTCTTAGGTCTTTGGGTCCAAGATTTTATTTTTTTCGGTATGTAGTATAGTGAGAAAACATGCATAGAAGCAGCATGGTGGTGGTGGCAGTAGCGGTGGTGGTGGGGAGTGTTGGGGAGACTGTGAAGAGAGGATATCTGGACTGGGTTTTGAAGGACCCATGGACATCTGGTGGCAGGGAGGGCATCCCAGACAAAGGAAACAGGGCATGCAAAGGCAGCTCTGGCAAAATAATTCATGAAAACCCAGGGACTAATATAGGGTCCCTTACAGAGAAATTTCCCATCAGTGGAATTTGGAGACCAGAGGTTTCATGGGGGAGATATGCAGAGAGGATCTTTGGAGAGCCCCTGAAATCACACCAGATAGGCACCAATCTCTTTTTAGTTAAATGGAGATCTGAGCTCCCAGCCTCCCCACACTTATCTCTTTGGATAATGACAGGTGCATCTTCAGGGTTCCTGGAATGAGTCAGGCTTTCAAGGCCATTTCCCTGCTTTTTTGGGTGTGCATGATGTTCAAGTCTCAAGAGAAGCAGCCAATTCCATCCTGATTTAAAGGAAAAGACTGGCCTAACAAGCCCATTTTTGATAAGAAAAATAATACTTCTAAGGACTGTTCTCAGATGGAGCTTTCTTATTGCTGGTGGAATTAATGAGAAACACAGCTCATCAGCCTTGTCCTACAGGAGCATCCCTATTCTGGGTTGTTGCTGTGAACAAGTACTACCTGCCGAGGAAGTGGAAGCTGAAGCTGAAATAGTTTCAGCTTTTCTGAAATAGTTTTCTGGCTTTTCCCCTGAGCCCCTTATCCCCAGCCTTTAAGACAAATAAGGAATAGGCCCTGTATGTCCCAACTCCGTGAGGAAGAGGTACGTGGAAGCCTTTGTCCTTTCTTTCCTCCACTTCTACTTGGGTCTCTGCAGCCCACTCTCCACCTTCCCGCCCCTGGAAGGTGACACCATGTTTGGAGGGTGCCTTACCAAAGTGACCACTTGGGGTCACTGTGACTTCGCCCAAAGGAGGCTGAGCACTGTCTGGCCCAGGCCCCCAGGCCCTGTGCCTGGTCCTTTCCTCCTCAGAAGAGCTGCAGGGTGTTGAAGGTCTGGTGCTGGGTTTGGTGCTTGTGCACTGGCCCATCAGGGAGTGCAGACAGGGCGAGGTGGACATCGAGTGTCGTGGTCAGTGCTGACTCGCCAGCTGGACTCCCTCTGGAGTCTCAGATTTCTTCTCCTGCAGACAAGCACATGGCCTGCCAGTGTACCCTGAGGAGCCCACCTTCTCACCACTAGACCCCCATTTGGGCCAGAAACCTTGAAGGCAGCAACTCCCAAAGCATGATCAGGACGTGCTTACAGGTGTCAGCCTAGTGTGTGTGAGTGTGTGTAAGTGTGGGGATATATGAACTTGTAGTGTGTATGTGTGAGTACATGAGCATGTGTGGTGTGTATGACTATGTGAGTGTGTGCATGTGTGTATGTGCGTGTGAGTATGTGCTTAAGTGTAAGTGTGAGAGTGTGTAGGTGTGTTTGTGTGTACATGTGTGCATGTGGTGCGTGTGAGTGCATCATGTGTGACTGGCTGTAAGTCTCTGTTTTCTTGCATTCCTATGTTGTATCACATCTGTAGAAACTGTCAAGCTTCTGGATTTCCTAGGCCCTGTTGGCAATTTTTCAGCTTGTCAACTGGAGATCGAGATAGTCCTGGTCCAGGGAGAGGCAGCAGGTTGGCAAGTGCCACCATGAGGCCCACAGGCAGGTGCCCTGTGGAGTGGGTGAGGGGTGCGATGAACAGGCCTTGGATGGTTGTGAGAGCATGATGCTCCTGTGACCACATGGGCCTGGCTCCTTTTGCCTTATTTCCTGGTCATGAGAATCCTCAAGGATCCTAGGCTTCTGTTCATGAGGGAAGACCAGGTGAGAGAGTGTGGATGGCTGAGGGCAAGTCCCCTCCCCTACTGCTAAAACACAACCACATGCCTTTTTGATGACAGATTAGAGCAGTCACCTTGTACACAAAGGCCAGAGTAGTGTTTATAATTTGTGTTAGTCCCAGGCAGGGAAGTTGATGTTTTTGGCTAAATTGCAGTCAGCAACCAAAAATCTTCTCCCTCCCCTCTCTCTCTCTTTCCCTCCCTCTCTCTACTTGGAGTTTTCTAAATTCTTTCTTTTTTTTTTTTTTTTTTTGTTGTTGCTGCCCAGAAAGCAGAGTGGTATTGCACCCTGTTACATGGTGCCAGGTTCTAATCTGGCTGGTAAGGTGTGTAACACTCAAGCACCCCTTTGGGACTATAGGTATGGTGCACAGGCCAAACAGACACCATACAGGCTAAGTGACTGAGCCTAAAACAGACTTATTAAGGACACAGAAGCCACCAGAGCAGAGAGAAAAAGTCATTGCAGACATTGAGTCTGTTGTTCAGAAGCAAATTCATATCCCAGAAGGAATTCTCTGGACGTTGCCTACAGAGAGTAATGGGGGGCGGGGGAATGTTTTGAATTTTGGGCCCCAGCCTGGACTCTGTGTGGCAGGGGGCAACATTTGTAAAGAGGGAGGTCGAGAGGGGGTGCTTGCTGCCAGCCAGCCCTGGGAATGCCTCAGAGACCAGGAGAGTCAGGAAGGGCCTGGATTCCACAGCAAAGAGGAAAATGGTGGACTCAGAGCAAGGGCTCCTGCAGGGAATGGCAAATACAGGTGCCACAGAGCTTTAAGGGTTGAGAGTCAATAGCGAGAGTAAAGGGGGCCTGACGTTGTGTCTGGAAAAGGCCAGGCAGCCATGGCTTCAGGTCTGAGCTTTGTGGGGTTTAATACCAATAAAAAATCACATGGGTATTGAGTGCTTGCTGTGTGCCAGGCTCCATCTTAAGTACTTGAATAGGGATATATGTATGCTTTCGTTTAATCCTCACAACAACCCAATGAGGTAGATAGGATGTCTTTCAGGTGAGAAAACTGAAGTGCAGGAAATTTAAGAAATTTGTTCAAGGATGCACACTTCATGAAGCTGGTCTCACCCCTGAGTGGGGTGACTTCCAAAGCTGTGCTCTAAGTGAGTTTCATGGATTTCCTTGAAGCAGGGGTCCTAAAATGCAGGCTTTGGGTTGGTAGTTCTCGGGAGAAGAGGCCTCCAACGTCTCTGGGGGTGATGCCCGGGCTGCTGGTGGCTGCACCACGCTGTGGGAGGCAAGGTTCTAAACCACTAGGCCACCTGGACTAAAGGAGGACATCCTAAACCATCCAGTAGCTCACAGACCTCCTCATCTCTTTCTTCTTCACCACTGCCATCCACTTACTGAGTAGTTTGTTTTCAGAAGCACTACCTTAAGCTCGTTAAATGTATTGCCTCATGAACGCCTCATGATGGCACTGTGGGGTCGGTGGTATCAGTCCCCTTTAACAGATGAAGAAACAGAGGGTGAGAAAGATTCAATCAACTGTCCCAAATCACACAGTAAGTGGCAAGCCTGGGTACAGAGTCAAAAGTCCAGGCTCTTAGCATATTGCACAGAGCACAGCAATCAAATCAAACTGAGTCTGAACACAGGTGTTGGAGGCTGAAAAACTTAACTTTTTAGGCTCCAAGTTGAAGAGTGAGGGAGAAAGCACAATGTTTTAGAGCCAAAGTCAAACTTCTCCCTTTTGTCCCTTTCTCTTTTTCATGGCTCTCCCTTCTCTTCCCCCAGATGCCTCAGCAGGAGAACCAACAATCCTTGCAACTAGCATCTCAGCAAGTACAGATACACTTGATTTCCTTATGTGCCAATAATCTCTTCTTAAATTATGTTAAGCTATTTGCCTTTATAAATCTCCCCAGCAGTGAGCTCCCTGAGATAATTATGTGTAATATATAAATGTAATGTAATATATATATTTGAAATGTTTTAAGTCTGACTGTAACAAAAAATCAACCTATTTAAGCCCCATACTCAATAATAATTTTCCCATCCCTTCTAGGTCTGTGGCATTTAAATTTGGACTGTCCCTTACATTTTACTTCTTTAGTGGAAGCAGCCATGGAAGGGTAACCTTCTGACTGGTACTCAGAAGGAGTGGGTTTGAATCACAGCTGTGCCCCTTGCTAGCTTTGTGAACTTGGGCAAGTTTTCAAACTCCATGAGCCTCAGTTTCCTCATCTGTAAAATGGGAATGCTAACCATACCCACCACATGAGGTGGTTGTGAAGATTAAAGAAGTTACAACTATATGAGGGTACCTGGAATAAGACAGATGATCTGTGAGTGTTGAATCTTCTTTTTTCCCAGTAGAGGGAAATAAGAACTAGGACGTGTCTGGGTTTTCTGTCTCTCTCACGATTTCATGGCGCATCCTCCATCTGAACAGTTAGCCATTGATTTTATATAACTGCTAATTACCAAATTAGCCTGCGGCTCTAGGCAGGGATGGGCTGCACTTAGAATCAGTTTCCTCTTGTATCATTTCAGTTTTTGTGTTTTTTTGGGGGGATTTAGCTTAATTTTTGTGACTGTTTCTAGCTCTCTGCGAGGCCCTATGCCAGCTGGTCTATCCTTTCTCTGCCTAATTCACCCCTGTTAATCTGCTTGGTCAGCATATCTTCCGATCTCCTTGCTGTGCCTTTAGGAGTGCGTCCGTCTGGAAAAGGCATTTATTATATTTACTTTAACTAGCTGTATTTGGCAAGGCGGTCTGGGATTTCGACTTGGGAGGAAAACTGCTTTGATTATACTGCCCTTGTTTACTGTAAGCGCTCTTTGCTGTGTATCCCTTGTCTACCAAGACAGCAAATACTTTTGTAGGAATCCAAGACACAAACTAAACAGAATCTCTGCCTGTGAGCACACTGGCAGCTCCTGGTCCGCGACTGTTCTGCACAGCATCTCCTTCGTCTGAAAACCACGCCCCCATTTCCAGTCTTCTACCCTTTGGTGAGTTTGGGAAGGGAGGTTTTCTTGGATGGGTGAGCCAGAGGCCCCAGGAGTGGTGTTGACTGGGTCTCACACTCCCAGGGGACAGGGAACGCTTCCCAGCCAGGTATCATTGTGACCAAGGACACTGCCTTAGTCCATGCCATCATCATTTCCCTTTGACTCTGGCAACAGCCTCCTAACCAGTCTTCCTGCCTCTGACCTTGCCCTTCTCTGTACAATCCAGTCATTACATCACCTTACTTAAAATCCCTCAATGACTCTCCATTGCCCTTAAGAATAAACCCAAACTTTTCACAGGGTGCATATGGCATGACTCGGCTCTCATTTTATCAGTGAACTCTTGAAATCCATGCCCAAGTCATAGTGAACTTTTGCAGTTTCATTCATTCATTCAGGAAATGCTGAACTCTGAGATTCAATGATGAGCAAAACCAAATATGGTGCAATGTTCACAGAGATTTAGGTTTAGGGTGGAGACTGATAGTCAAACAATCATGCCACACATGTAAAATGATAACCTGAGGAGTGCTAGGAGGTGAGTGGAAACTGGCAAGATGAGGCTGCTGGACAGAATGAACTGACCTCTTCCAGGAACCAAACAGGCTCCCTGAAGTGGGAAGTAACCTGGGAGTGGAAAGGGAAGTCTGCATCGGCTAGATGAAGAGGTTCCTATCAGACAGAGGGAACAGCATTTGCCAGCCCTGTAGCAGGAGGGAAAATGTATTTGAGAAATGGAAAGAAACAGACTTATGAGCCTGGAGCCCAGAAAACACCAGCGTATGTGGGTGGGAGGTGAGTCTGGAGAGGGCAGGGGAAAACCAGGCAGGGCCTGGTGTCCACACTAAGGGTCTGGGCTTATCCTAAGAGCAGTGGGAAGTCCCCGGAATATCTGCATAGTGCAATGGCATAATCAAAAATGTACTTTGAAAAAGTTACTGGAAGGCCAGGTGCGGTAGCTCACACCTGTAATCCCAGCACTTTGGGAAGCCGAGGTGGGTGGATCACCTGAGGTCAGGAGTTTGTGACCAGCTTGACCAACATGGAGAAACCCCATCTCTACTAAAAATACAAAATTAGCCGGCCGTGGTGGCAGATGCCTGTAATCCCAGGTACTTGGGAGGCTGAAGCAGGAGAATTGCTTGAACTCGAGAGGCAGAGGTTGCAGTGAGCTGAGATCGTGCCATTGCACTCCAGCCTGGGTGACGGAGAGACTCCGTCTCAAAAAAAAAAAAAAAAAAAAAAAAGAGAGATGTTAGTAGCTTAGAACAGGTGATGGCAGTACAATGGACAGTACTAGACATATGTGCTAGGCACTTAGGAGATGAGATCAGTAGGAATTGGCCATGGGTTTGTAAGGTGTGTGGGTTGGGGAGAGAACTGTGAGGGTGTAGACTCAGCAACCAGCATAACCCTAAGAGATAGGTCTTACTCACCTGTCAGGGTGGTCCTGGTGGTTGGACCAATGCCCTTGGGGACCAGTACCTCATGATATTGCTCACCCGCCAGGGTGCTGTATACAACCTTGTACTCCTGAACTTCGGCCTCACTGTTATCCCACTCGAGGTCAAGGCTGGTTGCTGTGCGAGAACCAACTCGCAAGTTCTTGGGGGCATCAATCTCTACAAATAGACAGACATCACCAACATCACACATGATAATGTAATGTACATTTGTGGGGCATCTTGAACTCTGAAAATATTGGTGGTGACAGCCCACACCCCCTGACCCTCTGGCTCACATTTGAGTGAACAATGTGGCTACCGTTAGCTTTTTGGTCTGCCATGACAAATTCCTTGGGCAGGTTAGATACTTGGGAGCTGGAGATCAATACACTTTATGCTTCCCCCATTTCCGTTCAAGAGTTCCAGTGGCGTTCTAGAAACCAGCCAACATCATAAGCTTAAAAACAAAACAAGGGAAACCCCAGTAGGAGAAAATCAGAGCCAGCTCCCAAGTGATGGAGATGGAATAGAACAATATCAAATTTGACTGCTAAACAAAAAGACTGTTGATTTCAAGATTTTGAAGTGTAAGGTGCCTTCCTCTGTGTTTACCTGAATAAACACAGCTATAAAGGTAAGACATATATGGACGATGTGATGTAGCAGAAATAATACAGGCTTTGGAGTCAGACTTCAGTTTGATCCCCAGCTCTGACATCTTTGGTAATGGAACCATGAGCAAGTCTTTTAACCCTGCTTGGCCTTGATGGCCACCTCTGTAAAAGGGACAAATAATACCAACATTTCAGGTGGTTGCATGGATTAGGCAATCCATGGATAGTACACAGCATGATGCCCTGTACAAAAATAGGTGCCCAAGGCCTGAGCTGGCTTCCTGTTGCCTCTGAAGCTTTTCCCGAGTTCCATCAACCCCAATGCTTGTTCTCTGGGGTTGCCACAAAAAGACCACGGGGACACTGCTTTTTTTCTCCCAGGACTGGCTATCTCTTCTAGCTTCTTTGGGCAGAAACAGCATAAACAAATTGCAGTGCAATAATGTGCTGCCCAGAACAACTGTCACTTAAAACATTTAAAATAGTTCTTGCCTTTGACACTTGAATTGAACTTTGGAGTGAACTAGCCATTCGTTCTGGGAAAACCTCGAGTGGACTGTTTTAATTTGCAAATGCAAGGCAAGTTTCCACCAATTGTTCTTGTGGAAGACTGAAATGCTGTGAATCAATCTGAGCGCAGAGGCTTCGGAGTGAGAAGTGTTCTGTTTAGCGATGTAAATTGGGTGAATCTTTTAGCAGATTTATGTCTCTGCAGCTTGTTTTCCTGAGAAATGTTTCCTCACTCACTGTACTTTAGCTTGCCAGATACTATGTATTCTTGATGTGTTATGTGTGCGATTTCTCTAGCAGTTGGATGGAGAGAGGAGCTTGGATAGATAGGCATGTGGAGGAACACCTGCCGCTGCATTGTATGCCCCTAAATTTCATGCAGGAAGAGAGGCTGGGCAAAAGGACTGGACTGGGCTTGGGGTGTGCAGCTCAAACTGAACTGGAGCAAAATTAATTTAGGGTTAGGGTTAAGGTTGAGACTTCTACCTAGTGCTCTTCACAACTAAAAACCCAAGCCTTGGAAATGTTAGACTATGCTTTGGGGTTTTCTTTTTCTTTCTTTTCTTTTCTTTCTTTTTTTTTGTATTTTTGATCATAGAGGTTGTGGCCTGTGGATTAAGGGGCAGTGTTGTCTCTGAAGGGACCAGACACCTCCAATGTCAATGATCCTGAAAGAAGTCAATCCTGAGAATGAGGTCTGGAAAGACGGTTGTTAGAACTAGGATGAGGTGAAATTGTTTGCTCCCTCTGGCCTTGAAGTCTGACCTCTAGGAGAGAGGGACCACTGAGGGCACCCCTGTAGGTGGCAGCTGAGCTGTTCTCTGCAACATCAGTCAGTCAAGAGCAAGGCAAAGCCAGATGCCTAGTGGAGGTCGTGTGGAGAGACTTGAGACTATGGAATAGACATATCTAGTCTCTAAAACATAAATTAGATTAAGTAATTCCCTTGCTTAAAACTTTTCTGTTGCTTCCTGTTACAAACTCCTAATTGTGGCTGGCAGGGCTCTGTGTGATCTAGGCCTGCCTGCTTCTCAGATACCACCATGTACGACTTCTATGCTTATTCGTTGTGCTCCAGCTATATTGCTTTTTTTCTACTCTTGAAACTCATCAAGCTTATTCCTACCTCAGGACCTTTGAACTGGCTTCTGCCTTTACCTGGAATGTTCTCCAGATCCTTACATGGCTTAGGTCATCTAGGTCTTAGTTAAAATGTCACCTTCTCAGAGAAGCCTTTTCAAACTAATCGATCCAACATGGTCATGCCTCTGTATTGTTCATTTCACTTTTCATCATAGTATTCATAATCAAAATAATTTTGGGTGTTTATTTTCTTCTGCCTTGTCCAGTTTCTCCACTGGAATGTAATTCATGTGAACCAGGATCTTGTCTATCTGTTTATTCTGTAGCCTCAGTGCCTAGAATAGTTCTTGGTACCTGGTAGGTGTTCGATAAACATACATCAAGTTTTAGAAAAGTCCTGTTAAGTATTTCAGCTGTGGGGCATTGAGAATGCTTGGGGTGAGAAGGTGCAGAAAAAAGGATAGCTTTGAGTGAGGGTGCTGGCCTTGTATGAGCAGGAAGCCCTACTCTGCTCTTTGCAGCCAGATTCTTGGCTGAGGTGCAAGTGCCATCCAGCTTGAAATTGTGAAAGAACTTCCTGAAGAGTCCTAGAGTGGCATCACTGCCAAGCAGGTAGGGGCTTGAACTGTTGGGACTTGGATGTTCCTATTAGTTTCCTAGGACTGCCATAACAAGGCACCACCAACTGGGTATCTTAAATAATAGAAATTATTGTCTCTCCAGGCATTGTGGCTCACACCTATAATCCTAGCACGTTAGGAGGCCAAGGCGGGCAGATCATGAGGTCAGGAGATCGAGACCATCCTGGCTAACATGGTGAAACACCTTCTCTACTAAACATCCAAAAAATTAGCTGGGCGTGGTGGCAGGTGCCTGTAGTCCTAGCTACTTGGGAGGCTGAGGCAGGAGAATCGCTTGAACCTGGGAGGCGGAGTTGCACTGAGCTAAGATCATGCCACTGCACTCCAGACTGGGCGACAGAGTGAGACTCCATCTCAAAAAAAAAAAAAAAAAAATTATTGTCTCACAGACTCAAGATCAAGGTGTCAGTAGGGCTGCTTCCTTCTGAGGGCTGTGAGTGAGAATCTGTTGCATGCCTCTCCTAGCTACTAGTGATTTGCTGGTGATCTTTGGCGTTTCTTGGCTTGTGGAAGAATCAAGAATCATTCTGATCTCAGCCTTCATCTTCACCATGGTATTCTTCTTGTGGGCATATCTGTCTCTGGGCCCAAATTTCCCCTTTCTATAAGGACGTAGTCATATTGGATTAGGGCCCACTCTAATGACCTCATTTTAACTTGATTATCTGCAAAAACCCAATATACAAATAAGGTCACATTCACAGGTATGGGGATCAGGACTTCAACGTCTTTTTGTGGAACACAATTCAACCTATAATAGCAATAAAGAGAAATCTGGGGTATTCAGGTCAAAACAGCAGCCTCTGGTTGACCAGATGCCCTGGTGCCTGTGCTTGGAACCTTGAGGGATCTGCTTAAAGAGAAGGCCTCCAGAGGAGAGAAATGGTGCCAGGAGTTCCCTCCTGAGGGCAACTGAAACCAGAGCTGCTGAGGGCAGGGAGGGGTTTTGGAGATTGGCCTCTGGGTTTTCTGCGCTGGCTTCTCTCCAATCACAGGCTGTGGTGTGCTTTGTTCAGGGTTCTTTCCTCTTTCAGAACAGCTCTAAGACCCAAGCAAATATCCTACTCACCATGTAGGAAGCAAATCTCTGCTTTAATTGCCTGTGCAATTAGTGCACTCCTAGTGTCGGAGCCATCACCTGGAAAAGCACTTTGGTTAATTTGAATTTAAGCGGAGCTCTGAAATGACTGAGGGCCTCATCGCGAGGGTCTGGGTACCCTCTCGTCATTTAACTGGCACCTGCCAACCCAGGCCTGGAGAGTCTGTCTGCAATGCTGTTTGCATCTCCTCATCCCTTCTTTCCCCTCACCCTCCTCCAGGAGAGGGGAGCATATTTGAGGTGTAGGCTGAGGCTGTATTGAGAAGTCAGCCGCCTGACAGCTGCCAATCCACCAGGCAACCGGAAACAGAAAACCATGTAGCAATGAACTGAAACTCAGGGGGAGCTCCTAGGAGGCAGAATGTAATTGTCTTGATCGGAATTTTCCTGGGCCACCAGCCAATCCTGCTTCCATCTTGTCGACCTGAACATCAAGACTTTGTTTTTCATCACGCTTCTTAAGAGCTCTCCTCTCCTTTTTTGCCGCTTCAAACTCCTTATCAGAGCAGAGCACAAAGAAACCACTTTTCAAACAAAACTATCCTGAAATTAAGAAAAGGATGCAGGACTCGTTGTCCACAGACAATACCACCCGCCTGAGCAAGTGGTATTGTGGAGGTGGGAAATGAGAAGCTGACCTAGAATTAACCAAGAAGGGACATGAACGTCTTTGGTTAAGTGAGGAAACAGAAGGGAAGAGAAATGGGCAGAATTTAGTTCATTGTTTCAAGGTGCACATTTGGTCATTTGGGATCCCAAGATATGTTCAGTAAAAATCCCACTGGGCACCCCCTGGGTGAGAGGGTGGCATCTAGCCCAGGAACTAGAGAGAAAACCTAAAAGAGTATTTTTCAGAATCAAACCTTGCCTTCTCCATTTTGTCAGTGTCTGCATTTGCTCCTTTTTAACGGGAAAGCTCTTCCCTGCCCTTGATGTTTCCTAGGCTCTTGTCTCTCTTTTGCTGGAGAAAATGAGCTTACCTAAATGGTGAGTTTTGCAGCAGGACCTGGGCATTGCCCTTCTGTTCCCCTCTCTTGTGGGACAGGCTGTTTCAAGTGTTCAGGCCTCTACTTGTTCCTCCATGCTGTAAGTCCTAACCTGGGTAGTCTCCCAACTTCTGCCATATGGAGAGACTTGCCCAGGTCCACAGTGGCCATCTAGTTTGCAAACCCATCTGGCCATGACGCTAAGTTACATGCTGCAATCTAGGGAACAAAATTGGTGTCCATCTGTTTCACTTTTTGCCTATTTATCAATTGATTTTAAACCCAGTGGAGCACAGGGGTGTTATTTATTTATTGAATCTTCTTGAAAACCGTGGACTCATTCCATTCTGTGGCAGGCTCTTATGCCACAATCTAAGGTAGAATTCTTGAATTAGTGATTCTTCAACTTTACCCCACCCGAAGATGCTGGTCTTAGATCTTACAGATGTTATCAGTTTTCTTTGATCCCTGGGTTAACTTGGAGTTGGCAGAGATATTATTTGACACGTGACCATCCCAAGGCAAAGAGGGTGAGACTGAGAATCCAGAAGAGAGACACAATCACTATTCTGATCACAGGCCCTTATTTACCTAATGAGGGTGCCAGGAAGCCCATCCTTTGGATGGTGCCTGTCCTACTAGCCCACTAGCTGGCCAGACTGATGGGCACTGAGAAAGTCAGGGAGCAAGTCACCCTGAGGTCTGGCCTTTCCCAACTGTTGGCAAAGCTCTAAGAGTCCCAGTGGCCTTGAGAATGTGGGGGTGGGTGGTCACCATAGCAAGGCAGGTTTTACATGGGCTTTATTAACCTCCTATCTGTGGGAATCAGCCTCATATGAGCCTTACTGCCATTACTTACAGGGTGAATCACAGAATTGGTCAGAAGGTCTGCTTAGAGTTGTACAGGTTGGGCTTGGCATAATGCCAATGCACACCATCATGGTGGTGTAGTCATTGTAGGTTTATAGAATTTTTATGATAATTTCCAGCAAATGGTAAGAATGTATCTTGAGAAAGAGACACCTTTCCTGAATTCTCACAAAATTGCCATTTGGACTAGCAATACGGATGCTTGCATGTGTTCAAGACAAACTTGTCATTTTACAAATGGGAAACCTGAGGCCCATAGTGGAGAAGGATTTATATCAATCACAGATGTAGCTGCCAGTAGAGGTAGGATGAGAAGCTAGTTTTCCTCTCCTAGTGAGGGTGTGCTGCTTTTTCTCTATGCTGGACATCTCTCACTTCCTTCTCGCAGTGTCTGTAACAAGGCTGATGCTCTGACACACCTCGCCTCATTCCTAATACCCCTCTTGCTGTGATGATACCACTGGCTGGTTCCACCCCTCTTTCCCTCCTTGTGCCTCTCTCCCCCACCGCAGCCTTACCTGTTGTGAACTGAGTGGTGGCAGAATCACTCTCGTTGGTCCCTCGGACAGCACTGACTGACACCTCGTAGCAGGAGCCAGGCCGCAGGGCCTGCACTGAGTATTGGCTCAGGGGAGGCTGCAGCCGGAAGGTGGTCCTCCCGCCTTCCCCGCCCACCAGGCCATATTTCAAGAGAATGAAATCGACTTTGGCTCGAGGGGGGATCCACTCCACAAAAGCCACGGTGTCAGAGACATCTCGAACCAGGATCTGCGTGGGGCCGTCAATGACTGAATGAGAAGGATCAAATAGAACAAAAAGTTTGAGTGAGAAATAAACCTTGGGCGTCAGCTCTCTCTTTTCCTCCTCATGGAAGTCTGGTCAGTCAGAGAGAGGATGAGTATTATTATTGCATTTCACAGATGAGGAAAATGAGACACAGTAAGATGAAGTGTCTTTCCTGAGGACATGCAGTTTGCCTTGGTTCCCCTGAATTTTGGTCTAATTGTTCTTTTACCAGGCTGTAGTTTTCAGGTGATGGCACTTCCCAGTCTGAGCAGGGGAAGGGCACTTGCTGACTTGAAAGAGTCGGCCCTGTTTCTTTCTGGAGGTCGTGGGACAGAGAATTGAGAACTGGGTTTCTGGCACATTTCTGCCACTCAGCTCTCACCTTCTTTGAGCCCTGAGGAAAGACCTAGGAAATGACCAGACTGCCTAAACATCCAAGACTTCCAGCTTGGTTGCCAAAGAGGTTATAATGAGTATTCAAAAGATATCCCTGTTCAGCCACTCTACCAGCCCAGTCAACACAGTTGCTAAGACCATTTAAAAACCAACAGACACTTGCATTTGAGGAAATGAACATGCCTTCTGGGTAAACTTGCTCCTCTGGATAAAAGGATAAAAAGGACCCCAGCTTTGGAATAGCCTCTTATGGGTCATTTTTCTCCATCTGTTCTGGCATATTTTTACACCAGAAGGGCATTACAGTCACCGCTTCCAGGTTCTCCAGTGTATGTGCCTCATAAGCCCTGGCCTCTGGCACTGTGCAGGTCAGGGCAACACCTGGAAAGCTGGTGGATTTCCTGCAGGGCCCACCACCTGTGACTCCAGCACCCACTTGAGGTTCTGTTCATACTGAGTTAGATAATGGGGAGGTGAGGGAATGTAGAAGGAGAAAGAAAAAGAAACAGCCAAGTGAGGAGAATAGGAAACGGTCTTCTCAACTTCTCGTGGGATGTCTGCATGGCCAACATGCTCTTGCCTCCATGTTTTCATTTATTATTGCGGCTACACCCTTCTGGCTGGAGCCGATTATTAACGTTAATATTCTTTAAGGATTTGGAACTAAAACCAGAACTCTGGTTCTCTAATTAGCCTGTGTTGGACCATGCAGAGCCAGAGCTGGTGTGGCCATTTTCTACCATTCTGATACTGATATAGAAACCATTTGATCTGGAGAAAAGGGGAAAGAGCGAGAAAAGGAGAGAGTGAGAGGGAAACCAGTGGCCATGCAGAGTTTCTAGAAAGATATATGGAATAATTTGATTCCTGTTGTTCCATTTTCTGGTGCAAGTCTTTTGTGAGGCCCAGATGCATTTCTGGCCCTGGGATTCCCATGAGACACTCTATGTCCTTCCAGTAAATTCTCTATTCTGCTTCAGCTGGTTTAAGTAAGTCTCTCTTCCTTGTTACTGGCGAGCCTTGACTAAGACTTGTTTCTATCCAGTCCACTCTGGCCCACCTCCTACTCTGTCTCCAAAATGAAGTTTCTCCCTCAGGACTGTCTTAGACTGACCTTAAGCCTCTCAGTTTTTCAAGGTTGAGCCTTTCCCTTGGGTACTCCTCCCTTTTTCTGGGTCTTAGCCTAGTCCTGTTCTGTCTTAAGCTGCTTAGGACTCTTGGTCCAGCACCAGCTAAAATGAAAATCACCAGACCACTTGGGTGCCACCTGGTTTGGAGTTAAAATGAACTCCTGGTTTTCATATTTGAGGTAGTAATGTGATTTAACAGAATATATCCAGCTTCTTTTCAGCATGTTGCACTTGGTGGTTTTAGATAACTTAGGCCTTTTACATTTAATTTAACTTAATTATGAAATGGGGGAAGTGGCCTCCTAGGTGCTGTGTAAGCATGATATCTGAAGCATAGTAGATACTCAGTAAATGTGTGTCGAGTAAATGAAATAAATGGAAAATCTTCTTTATCCATGAGAAAGAAGGGGAAGCATTTCAATAAACTGTAGCTTTTTGGAAAAAAAAAAAAGGTGTCAGGGAAATGCAACTGACCACAAAAGGCTTTTGTCCTTCAACTCTTTAAATCCAGAAAACCCTAATCATAATGGATTGAACATATTAAAATGTGATTATGTAGCACAAAGGGCTTTAGCTGTGGGAGGTCTTGTAATTTGCATTCACAAAATGGCCTGCCTAGAAGAAGGCAGCCTGAGTGCCTGATGAGGACACAGAGCTTCACAGTAGGGGGTTGGTGTAGGTCAGCTCTTAGCAGAAGGAAATAATTAAACAATCATTTCCTAAAAACAGCACACAGGACTGGGAGCCAACCGTCTTTTTCGTAGCCACTCTTGGATTCTGCCCTTTGGTTGGCCACTTGGTAGCAATGTTCCATTTCAGTCAAGGAGGTATCAACTTGCTTTCAGCTTTGGTCCTAATGTCTAAACAAACACAACCCCTGCTCAAAAAGTAAACTGGAATAAATGTTTTTCCATTTCTTCATGATTCTGTAGATGATGCCAAAATATTAAGGACATTTTTTCTTAAATGAAAATAATTCTGCCTAGCTGTACCACAAATTTCTAGATCTGGAATTTTAATTTTAATCTTAAGGAACTGCCAAACCAAAAAATACTGCAAATGTTATAAGAATGTGATTTGACTATAAGACTAAGGCAAGGCTGGACTACCTTCTCTATGTTCTCTCAATATTCTAGGAGAAAAACATTCCTCAAGTGCAATGTTTTCTATCCTCTTATGAACCATCTTCTCCTTTTAGCCTTTTGTCTTTTACTAATACTTTCTTAATATCAAATCACAGGAATAATTTGGACACCTTGAAACATTTCATATCAGAAGAGGAGAAGCTGCACCTGCTATTGTTGGGCTCATCCCAGGACACCCCAAAGTTTGGCACCTTGGTGTGCTGAGTGCTTTGAATTAAAGAGGAATGAAAGAGCTTCAGAAACAGTCCCAGAAGCAAGCAAGGTTTTTCTGACCATCTGCAGTCCTCCCGTCTCCTGACCCTTCTTCTCCCCTTGAAGTGATTCACAGAAATCAGAATTCCTCTTCCTCAAGGCAGGTCATAGAAACTAGAACTCCTCTTCCTTCCCCAAAGCAAGCCATAAAACCTAGAAAGGTCATTTTTTCCCTCCTCCCTTCTCCTTTGAGGACCCTCATTCCAGTGGGGTCCTGCCCCATCGAGGAGGTGGAGAAGAAATGCTTCACAGAGAGGCCAAGAAGAATCTGAGCAGACAGGCCTTGCTAGGTCTCCCCTTTAGACTATTACCATTAGATCATAGCCATTTGTCCATTTACATTTCTACATGGCTGTCCATTCTTCCTCAAACCTAAGCATAAAAACAGATAATATCCCCCACGTCTTTGGGTCTTCATTTCTGAAGGCTCCTGTGTCACGTGAAACTTCGATTAAATAAATTTGTTATGCTTTCTCTTGTTAACCTGTCTTTTGTGATAGCAGTGTTGTTGTGACCCTTATATGGTGAGTCAGCATAGGCATCACACCTTTCTGCCCCCAAGTTATGAAATGTCAACTCTTCAGTTTACAGCATAACCTTGGGGAACAGAGCTGTGGAAAACTTCAGCCACCAGCCTTCTAGAGGGATTCTTACAGAGCACTTCAGGTTTTATGGTTAAAAAACATACTCTTTGGATCAGAGTTTCTTCTAAAACATACTTTTTGGATTAGACAATGGTTTGAAAGCTTTTTGGGTGGTAAACTTTTTTTTTAAAGGACAAAAATCTTAAATGGATGTACAAAATATAAAACAGATCAAAGTAGAGCTGTCCTGGTTGGAGGCATGGCAGAAGGAGTAATTAGAGATCTGGCTCTCCACCGGATTCTAGCCTTGAGGCACTGCCATAGAACCTTGGTGCATTAATGGAACACAAGCTACTACCACAATAGTTCTGAACCAATGTTTTCTAAGCTGAGCTTAAGCCTCGGCACCTGATGCTGTTTGGTTTGTATTCAATAGCAGAGCATGAATCACTAATCTGTAAACGTGGTCTCATTACATTGTGTTGTGGGTCTCATTTCTGGTCAACTCAGCCTTTTGTCCTGAACTTAAAACTGGCTTTCTGGTACATTGATTTCTGTTTATGAAAAACACATAAAGCTGTACCAATAGTCACCTATCTCAATTTCTGTTACTGACAGGGAAAGTTGCTTAGCCTCTGAGTTTCAGCTCCATCAACAATAAAACGAGAACCAAAACTTATGCCAGATGCTATGTATAACTTTCAAGACATTCTTGGTGAGGACACATATTGATACATCACAATAGCTAATTGACAGCATTGCAGTTGAACATTCTTTGTTAGCTAAGGAAACAATAAGGCAAAATATGACAATTAATGAATCAATCCTGGAAATATAATAATCTTGAATGAGGTGAACTGTGGGGATGAAATAATAATAGACTTAAGCTATCACCTTGAACAGTGACCCAACCCATACCTCCTTATTTTTGAATGACTTGTTTCCTACCACTTTCACTTCTGAGTATGTTCTGAGTATATGTGTGTATACCAAGTATTGAGCACTCACTCTCATCAGCACAGAGCTGATCGCTTTGTGTGCTTTATCTAATTCCATCCTCATATTAACTTAATGAAGGAGGTACTCTTGTTTATCATAAATTATTCTTGCTTATCTTGTAAAATAAATTGAGGTTTGGGAAGGTTCAGATGACTTTTTCCAAATATCATCACAGGTAAGAGTGAGTCAGCTCTTGCTGCTTCCAAAACTCATTGACACCAGGGGCTGACAAATGAGGCTTCTTCATGAGTAAGATCAGAATAAATATAATGGAAATATTAAAAAAGAATTGTCTCCATGAAACACTCTCCCAGATGTCAGTGCTTGTAAGGATGAGTAATAAGGAAGATGATGAGCTAAGCACCTGGTAGAGTAGCTCCATCACCAGGTACCAGAATTGTCCCAGCTCTGGGAGAAATTCTAACACCTCTTTTGTCTCTGCACTCTTTGGGGAATTCTGTGGTTCTTTTCTGAGTGACCTAGTAGGCAGCTCTAGGAAGAAGGGTTGGAGGCACTCACCTGTGGAGACACTGGCCGAGGTAGGGGGGCTCCGGGCCTGTTCTTTCAGAGCCACCACATTGACAATGTATTCCTCCCCAGGCTTTAGTCCTGTCTGGTTAAAGGATGTAACATCACTGGGGACCTGAGCAATCACTCCCCCTTCATTGTTCTGGACAGTGGGGAGAAGCAGAGAAAGCAAAAGAGAAAAGTCACTGGGAGAGGAATCTGATGAGAGAAAGATAAAGGTATGGAATACTAATTGTGGGCTGTGAATTTAAAGTAGGGCAAAGTCTCTTTCCTCCTTGCTGACAGCTGAGTATCTGGGGCCAGAAATAACTCCCCATGGACTCCACAAGAAAGACACCACCCTATGAGGATTTGGCAAATGGAGGGTCAATTTTTAGGAACATTTCTTTCACCCCTCCTGAGTTTGCTGAGTTTGCCAATAAAAATTAGTCATGAGGTGGTGCAGACTGGTTTTTGCCAATGATCAAATGTTTGATGGTTACGGTTAACATTCATCAGAGCTTTTTGGCATTTATCGTAATGAACATGCCTCTGGCTATTTAGAAGAAGATAGTCATGTGTGTTTGTGTGTAAACATCTTTATATATACACACAACACATGTCAAACTAAGACATTGCCATGAGATAATTGTTTATGAGCCAGAGCTAATATTTTGCTATATCTGGAGTTTCTCATGGTGTTACATTCAGTGTGAATCTGTCAGTGTCTTGTTTCCCCTCCACCTAGATGAATTAGGACTCAGTGAGACAACCAAACATGAAGTACGAAGAAAGGAAAAAGGAAGCTTGGAAAAAGAGAATAACAAGAAGAGAAGAAGGAGACAAGAGGGAAGAGACAATGAGAAAGAGTAACTTGACAAGATTGAATCTAGAATTTATTATTTATTATCTATCTTTCTATCTTATCTTTCCCTCTCTCTTTCTCTCCATATACTTTCTATGAGTGTCTTCAGAAGTGGAGGAGACAAGAGGGCCTTTTTTGGAGGGCATTGCCATTCTCCCCTATTCTTTGGCCTCTATTTATGGTACCCAGGGTGCGTTATATGTAATTTATAGCCATACTCTTATAAATCAGTGTCATGAATGCCCCCCAGTGGCCTCAACCTACAGATCACAACAGTTATTAAACCATGTGGCCATGCATTTGGCCTTGGCATTCCCTGGTCAGCTTCTCTTTTAATTAGAGTTTTACATACTGGATACATGTAACAGTAGAACCTGGCATAACTTTTTCTTCCTGAGCAACAAGGTGACTTGATTGTTCCAATTGTTATATAACTCAATTGCCTGCCATATTTTATCATTTTAACTCAAATAAGACATATTGGTACAGATGTCTGTTTAGATATATTTACCTTGCTGTGAATGTGACTATGATATGACTGTATCCACACAAGAGAATGGGGCATACAGGTTTATTGAATAGAGCTCTGGGATAGGAGGTGGAGGCCCAGGTACTCATTTTAAGCCTGTCACCAACTAGTTGTATGATGTCCTTCAAGTTTTCTGAATCACAGTCTCTATAAATTAAACTAAACTAGATGTAAAATGAAGGGTCCTTCAAGTTTTCTGAATCATAGTCTCTATATATTAAACTAAACTAGATGTAAAATGAGGGGTCGTACCCTGTGAACTTGAAGGTCTTTTGTAATTCTAACAGTTCATGGCTCTAAGAATTTTGAAGTAAAAGAATGGTGAAATCATAGTCTTGTTAGCCAAAAATGTGTCATTTGTCATTAAGTCTGATGAATGGCTAAAAAATGTTCTTTGATGTTGAAGAATAAAGACAGAGGGAAGGAGTCTGATTGAACTTTATATCCTCATGTGTGGTACATTTAGGGAGGACACTGGTAGGGTCAGCAAATTCTGGAAATCTGGAGCCAGGCATGCACCTCTGGCAATTCAGAAAAGTTAGTTTTAGAATTAAGAAAATAAAGAAATACTGCCTTAAAGAGTAGAAAAGAATCTTAGGATACTTTAAAAGTCATAGACTAATAAAAGAAGTTGCTAAATTAATAGGTTACAAATTTATTATGAGTAATCCAGGAGAGCCAAGGTGTCTTTGTGTTATGTCTGTAACCTTTAGAGATTGATGCCACACAAGCTGACTTTTCTCTGGTGCATCTGTCTGCACAGAATGAAGCTTTTGACTGATTATGTAACTGATTTGGTCTGGCTTTTCTTATGTCCTAAAGAGAAGCCTCAATTTTTTGAGGGTCTGGCTTTCACGCTCACCAAAACCATGGTTCATCAGGCCCTAGAGTTATCTCAGCAGAGAGATGGAGCTGGTGGCTGCTTCCTGCATCCTCTGTTCTGCAAGGCCAAGGTGCCATGCTTGGAGTTCCTCTTGTCAGTGGGTCATTACCACATATTTGTTGCAGAAATGTTCTATATCCCAGACACCCACAACATGCCATTTTGTGTCTTTAATGGCATGGAGAGAGATATTGGGTAACGCCTTCCTTGCTGCCCTTGATTACAAGCTAAAGGTACAAATACTCCAAATAAGTCTGTCTGACAGTATAACAGGTGAGTGTTACCTTTGGAATGAAGCTGATTTCCCACCCATCAAAGGAAAATGAGAAGGGCTCCCACTGCACCTCCACGGTGGTCTCTGTGATCGTCTTAAATTGTAGCCCTTGAGGAGTGGAGAGATCTGGAAAACAGCAATGTAGGTGACAATGTCATGGCTAACCCTTGGGACAGAGAGCATTGCCTGATGCTTTGTCTTGGTGAACTTCCTCCACGCCATGGGCATGGTGGTGTCTGGTGGACAATCCCAATCTTACTCCAGACACAGTGAGTCCCAGGTGCAGGATCTACCCATCCCATTATGGCCCTAGTGCTTGATGTTGATGGAATACACAAGTTAACTTAAACACAATATATAGAAACAATTTTAATGCTTTTTATTATATTAACAGGTTACTATTAAAATGCAGACATCAATTTCCTTTTCTTACTAATGTGGTAGATCTTGGCATTTCATATATAATACAGTGCCTTTTTCAGAGGACTTGAGCAGTATCTTTAGAAGCTTTACAGCACTCTCGGGGGCACTATGATGGCTTCTATCAGTGTTGTCATTTTGCACACAGGAAAAGAGAGGCACAGAGAAAGCTAGCTAAAGGTGTGGAGCAAACCAATTTCAGAATTAATACTAGAGTGATTTCCTTGATCATTGATGCACATTGAGGTATTTTGTTTAGCTCAAATCAGTAAGTCTAGGATGGTCTGAATTTTTCATTTCATGTATCTCCCTCTTTTCCTCCCACTGCCCCTTCTTCCCCAACCACACAGACACATACACATGCACAGGTTTTGTGAGATGGAAGTGTGCTTGTCCTAATGGAGTTCCAATTATCAGCCCTGAAATATGACAGCATGACTTTTCTCAGTTCTCCAGGAAGCCTGCTCCCATTTTAGCTTTACCTCTCATGGGCTATTCCCGTTGGAAAAAGGACCGATTTTCTCATCCTTCCTGTTTGGAAGCATTTTCATGCTTCTTGGTTGGAAGGCAGGGCTGACTGTGAACCCACTTGAAGGTGTGTCAGGTGGTTTACATGATCTTGTCCTTGTCACCTGGGAGCTTGCCTGAGGGAATGCCCTGAATTGGCATAATAAATGCCACAGGAGATGGAAACCTCATCACTGCGCATGCATGTGGATCAGAGAGTAGACGCTTGGGAGTTAGGCCAGGCACTTAGGGTGGTGACTCATCCCGGAGCAAGGTGGGAAAAGTGGCAGATGGTGACCTGCCTCTCTGCACAATCATTGCAGATATTTAAAACCAGTTCTCAGGCACCAGAGAAATTGTTTCTTAAAAAGGTCAAATATAAACAGAGATAATTATAGGCATATTAACAGAGTCAGCACTCATCTCATAGCAGAGTCCAAAATTATAACAGAATTTCTGTCACTTGAAAAGCAAGGGGACAAGATGACTTCTTAAATTCTTTCCCCACTGCCTGTCTCCATCCTTGCATCCTTCAAAGCTCAATTCAGTGCTGGAGCTTCCATGAAGATTTCAAGGCTAACTCTTTCTACCTTGGCCTTTTCCTTTTCTGAACTTTCGTGGCATTTGCTACCCAAATACCATCTTATCTACACAAAATGAGTTCAAATCTCTTACCCCTTATCTGGTGGTAAGTCCTATTTACTGGCCCAAGGGCTGTCTGAATTCTAGAGGGCTTATGTTTTCATGGTCACTTCTTGTTCCACTTTCTTGTTACTGCTAAAAATCTCTGTATCACTCATACCTCATCTCCTGTGAACGTTCTCTTCTCTCGTCCCGGATTTTAATCAGATATAGCCCCTTTCTCATGATCTCTCTGAAGAGTTTCCACATAAGGCACACAGACATTTGTGTGCATGCAGGTTTTGCAGTATACTTGGGGTGATGAGAACTTCTCTTGTCTAAATTCTTCTGCCTGGCTTTTGAAATTCTGAACTAAAACAGGCTTATTGTATCAATTTAAGAATTCAGAGGGGTATATAGAAAAATATAATAATAATTTCCTATCTCCTTCTTATTCTACTCTTTGATGTAGTCAGTGTTAATAATTGGTATGCAATCTTTTATATTTTTCTATGCTTGAACATACACAAAATATAGATATACACCCACAAAAGTTTCCCATTATGTGTAAAAAAACTGTTCATTTCTTATGGAGAGCAGTTTAGATTGTTTTCTGTCTCCATCTCTCTCTCTTCTCTGTGAATCCTTCTAAACTATGCTCTAGGGCTTCAACTTTTATAAATAAAATGAACTATTAAGATATTTTGCTAAACAAAAGACCAGGAGGAAATTATGCCACCTCTCTATCAGGAGAAGGGGATGTTGTCAGTTGTGGTTTTAAATACGATTTTTTTTCTCACTTTGCTATACACTTACGGTCGAGAACATACCATTTAGCACTTACTTCTTAGAGGTACTAGTTCATATCTCCTTGTTTTGTATCTCTAACCGATTCAAAGTCTGTAGATGTCTCATACTTTCCTTGACTTCTAATCAGAGTCTAGCTTATAACAAGTCAGTACTTTATAATTAAAGTACTTTTTGTCCTTTTGGTTCTATAATTTATGAAAGTTGCCTGAATTTGGAAACTCTTTTTAATCGAAAGTGCTTTTTAATGATGTATCCTTTCTAAATGGGCCACATCTCTAGCCCTTCCCCTCAAGGGCAATGACTATTCCAGGCATCCCTGAAGAATTAAGAAAAGACACTACTATCATGAATGCCCATGATCTCATGTAGGAGAAAAGGAAAATGAAGCAGGATGGGGAAATGGTACGTACGGGTGGCCACCTTGGCAGTGATGGGAAGGCTGAGGATGTTGCTAATGACAGCGTAGACGCTGATGTTGTAGGTGAGACCTGGCTCCAGCTCCGTGATGGTGACACCACTCCAATCTCCAGGCACCCGCTGCTGGAGCTGGAGGCCCCCCAGGGCCGTCGGCTGGTAAGAGATCACATATTCCGTCACTGCCATCGGCCCGTCCCATTCCAGCTCAATGGACCTGTCGCTGATACCAGCCACTCGCAAGTCCTCTGGAGGGGCAACTACCAGGAGGCAATACATAGATAGCATGAGCTCAGAGGATTGCCTTCCCCATCCTGGACTCAACTTTCTTCCTCACATCTCACCCCCCATGCCACGTCTATATGTTCTGCTGGGCTCAATGGCTTTAAGTGATTTGTAACTTCCTTTGTGAACAGGCTCTTTTCTTTTTGGTGCTTAGTACCACAATGTCTATAAGGTCATGAACATGCACTGGAGCCAGCTCCTACTGGCTTGTAAAGGCTGATTGTCAAATTTTCAGGACCGTTTCAAGACTGTCGTTGAATAGAGCCATTACTAAAGTTTCAATTTCATAACCTAATACTTAAGTAAATTATATTAAAAACAAAGGTAATAGATACTCAAAATTTATCACTTTCAAATTATTTGACTACATTTTACTATTATCTATACCTTTAAGATAATTTATGTGTGCTCTGTCTGGTGGAAATATTCTATGAATGCACCCTACCACACATCTGTTTCCACCTCCATGTTTAGTGACGTCATGTTGGTAATTGAAATTGGCCATGGAGAGAGTATTTACATCATGGAAAGTGGCAAATGCTACACACCAGGGCTTTTAAATTTTTTTCCTTCAGAGAGCCAGGTTGTTAGATATTTAACAGCACACCACTGGCCAAAATTTTTGGTGGTTTAATAAGTTATTGTCATCAGATTACTCTGGGAGCCAATATCTGATTTGGCAAGTGGAAACAAAGACTCATTCCTGATTATCTTGCAAATTATGAGAAGCCAAAACAGTAAGTCCTGGATACCATGGCCTGATGAAGACACTCAACAGCCCATTATTGTAGAATTTTCCCTTTTAAAGACCACTTATGTTCTGAAAGAAATCTAGCTTGTGTTAAACTAATTTTTATTAGCCTCAATCTTGGAGATGATGATAAAAAAAAACATTCTTGAGGACTTTGCTTTACTTTCTTCTGATTTCTCAAATGCTGCTTGGAGTCACCAAAGGTTAAAACACATAGAAATAGCCTTTTGTGTATCATCTTGGAAAATGAAGATTCACCAGTGTTGTGGCCATTAAATAATTAAGCCTTTAAGACTAACTAGGAGGCTAACTCCAGTGTGTCTGTAATTAGACCTGCCCATAGATTAAATCAAAGATCAAGCCAATATTTATTTAAATGGTCATTATTAACTTATAAATTTATATGTAGTGGAGGCTTCCATGAGTTTAAGCATTGTCATAGGTTTTGAATTTCTCCCCTGGGTAATCTCACCCTTCCCCTTTACAACCAGGTAGGCTGAAGCCAGCTGTGTTTTGCAGGACCATGTGAGTGGAGAGTGCTGTCTCATTGTACTCACACATGCACCCTCAAATCCTCAGCAAAGGCAGAGATACAAAGAGACCTTTAACAGATACCAGACTCACAGGATAGAATCAGCAGCATATATATGCACTGCTGGACATTTGCTTCAATTACTTTTACCTAAAACCATTCATTGAATAAAACAGTCTAGAAAGCAGAGCTTCTTGAGGATGGCAAATGTTGACTGAAACAAAAATTTTAAAAATTTTTGTTTAAAATTTATAAAACTAAAGAAGTGTAAATGAAATTTAAATAAACTTTCAAATGATGTTTTATAAACTGTATCACCTATATTTCTGACCTTTTTAAAGCTTTGAATTTCACTAAAATCTTTGGGACAGCCTGTATAACATGTACAGAACAACTCCTAGGCCATGAGAAGAAGAATTGATATTTAGAACCTGTCAGGATTTTGCATGATTATACCGAGCACTTATTATGCACCAGGTACAATGCTAACCACTTTTATGTAGATTATTTCATTTCATCCTCTCGCCAACACTATGGAATTAAGGTATCATTATTACTACTATTTTATAGGTGACAAAACTGGACCACACAGTCAGCAAACATAGAGGCTAGGATTAGAATGCAGGTAGAATGACTGTAAAACTTCTTAGCCAATATACAACACCACTTTACATTTGTGTAGCATTTCACAGTCTATAAACTATTTTCAGATATACCATCTAACTAGAATTAAAAAAAATATTTAATAGCAACCCTATGAGGTAGTTCACGTAGATATAATTATCTCAGCTTTACCAATGAGGAAGCTGAATCCCAGGTTAAGGATGTGCCAAAAGTCAGAGTGGTGTCATAGCAGAACTGACTGTCAAACCCTGATCTACAGTCTTCATTCTTTCCCCTGCAATTTAGGCAGCAGGTTACAGATTGCACAAGATGCCTCCTTTCATTTATACATGGCCTCCCAAAGTAAACTATATTAGGAATAACTCAGACGATCTTAGTAGATGTGATCTCTAGACCGGTGCTCATCCTAGAGGTAAGAAAATTCTTTTTAAACAGGTTCTCTAGTGCCTGTCTCCTGTGATTCAACACATTAACTCCAGGTTTCCTATGCAGGACTTCTGTCAGAGTGGCAGAAATGACCACTTCAAATTTCAAGTCACCAGCAATTCTTCAGGCATTTGGAACAAATCAGTGTATTCCTTTTTGCTTCCTTCTTCAAAGCTAATATTGACAATACAGGGTGATCTAAGAAGAGCATTTTGGGATTTTAAAGCAAAAAAGGAGGTGCAGAAGGATTTTTTAAAAAATGTTGGCAACTTAGCTTAAGGCCTGAGCCTGGTGGTAAACACTGACTACACTTCTGACCGAGAAAGCAGTAACTGGTGTCATTCCTCGTGGAAGTGGTCTTGACAATGGTGGCTCAATGGAGGAGACCACCACCACTTGCACTCCAACTTAGCAGCAGCTATGTACACAGCTATGTACACTAGGCGTCAGTAATCCTTATAAAAGAAAATTATATTGAACTGTACCACAAACAATCAAAGAGCCTCGTGCCTTAATTCAATGAATTCATGGTGAGTGCAAAGTATTCTTAGTCTTACTTTCTTTGGGGTGTCAACTTTGAAACTTGAGGAAGAGCAGGCTGTTAAAGAGGAATAAACTGTGGCTTGAGGAATGAGGGTTGCTTATCTGCAAAGATGCCATGCTGTTTCCTTTTTAGATCTTGCATAAATGTTGCACTTATGTGGTGAGAGCAGTTGGAATTAGTTCCGTGATGTGTCTTACTCCAAAGAGCAAGTGGTTTCGGGTGCCAAAGGTTGGGCTGGCTGCAGTCCTGACAGAGCAGAGGCTGACACTGATGAATCTCCGTGGGTCTGACTGAAGTCCAGGGAACAGCTTTCTGGATTGTCTCAAGACCCTGCTCTGATGGTTCTTTTATCCTGCTGGCTTCAGGGGAGTTTTGGCCAGCTCCCTGGCCAGCCCCCGCACTAACCACTATCACTGGGGAGAGATGTGGACAAATGGTTGAATGTGCTTTTCCACCCTACCTCTGACACCTCATTTTTCTTTTTTTTTTATCATGTGATGGAGCTCAGCTTTCATACCAAAAGGCTACTTCTTTGTCTATGTGGCTTTAAAATTTTTATTTTTCATAATATAATTCTATTCTACTTTGCATTCCAGAGAAGATAAAAGAGTGCTAGAAGCTGGTAGGAGACCAGGATTCTTTTTCTTACTCCACCATTAATTAGCTGTCTGGCTCTGGGAAAATCTGTCTCACTGACTGCTGCTTTTTAAATCTGTAAAATGAGAAGCTTCTTTCTAAGGCCTGTTTTAAGTTCTCATATTCATGAATGTTTTGTTCTGTTATCTGTACATGGGCAGAGAATGGAGGTGGAAGTCTTGAGATTTTGTCCCTTGGCACACTATGAGGATAGATCAAGGCTAGAAGTCAAATGTAGTGACTTTGGCAACACTGTTCAATTGTGCCCAAGTGCTGCAGACCTGGGGGGCCTCAGAATGAAATCCACACAATGGGCAGCTATTTTCTACACCCTTGCCAAAGAGAAAAGAATGCCCTATAAGGAAGTATATTTTGAGGCTTTCAGTGTTTTCACCTTCCTAACCCTTCTCTCTCCTCTCCTCAGTCCTATGGGCAATGGGAACATCGTGCTGTGGTGTGTGCACCCGGCCAGGAACGTCAAACAGTGGATAAATAGCCCCTTCTCCTACAGCCTTTTCACAAAGGGCAAGCAAAGTAGCACTTTAGATAATGACCTAGATACTTCTCTGGAAGAGACCTGTAGCACTTGGATTAAAAAGCAGGCCTTAAGAGCAGACCTCCTGCAAATGAGTGGTGGCTCTAGGGTTGCTATAGAAACAGATGGAGATTATGCAACTGTCCTTCTTCACATGTTTTGGGAACCTGTAAAGTAATTTATCTGGGCCTATTGAAGTGTTCCTCAAGCAGCACAGAGGTATCATGTCGGAGGTAACGTGCTCATAGTTTGGACTCAACCCAGTTGTAGCTATGCTAGCAGCTGCTGCGTCTTCCCTGGGGTAGCCAGGAGGGTTCAGTGTGAGTCCTGGATTAGATCAAGATTTTGTTTGCAAATGAACCTATCCCTGTAGAAAGGCAGGGTCAAGAATATGACAGGTATATCCAGACCACCAAAGATTGAGTCTACTAAGAAGCATGTGTGCTACAGAATAGCATCAACACAGCGATGGCCCACACTGACCCTGGGTGTCCTCCAGATGGGGCCTCATGGAGCCTGATCCCCTGGATGGGAACTGGGGTCATGCGTCAGCCTGGCTTCCCAGAAGGTGCCTAGTGACTTTGGATTCAGAAACAATAAGGCTTAATTTCTGCTTGAAATTCACTTTGGGATAATTGGTGTGGTGACTATATTTTTAGAAAGATATTTCAATTCAGTAAACAAAATTGGGAGGCTAAATGAAATAATTGGATATGGAAAAAAGTAAGGAACATTAAATTTTTTTCCCTAAGCACAGTGCATTATTGTTGTTTTTCTTTTCATTATTACCATTGATTTTTGAAAATAATTTAACTTGAAGTTACATGTGCAGGAACATTGCCTGCCATGTAGGAGTGAGTAACTCTGGCTTATAGAAAGCTGGTGAACCTGGCTTACAGGCTTTTCGCCTTAAACTGATGTCACATGACTTATCAGAAAATTCCTAAAATTGCTCCATTAGAAGGTTTAAAATGTTTGCTTGTTGTTATTTTTTATTTTAAATAATCCCAGTGGGCTCTCTGAGCCCTAAATGGAAAGGACCAACCACTTAATCTGTACTGTTTAGAACGTAAACAAATGTATGCGCAATAGTCACTGATTTAGTCTGAAGAGGATGAGCTATAGTGAAATAATAAACATAATCTGATTTGCATCAAAAAGAGAATCAGTCCCAATGAGATACCTTTTTTTTTTTTCTCTCTCTCTCTCTCTGTTGGTTTAGATCCCCATTGTAGGACATCATCTTTCTATCAGCTTTGACAGTGTAGACTATACATAGGGTTGGTTCTAATTTGCTAGATAGTCATCTGGAACAAAGTGAGTCATACTCTTTTAATATTCTGTACTAATTGTTAGAATGTTAGCTGTTACCCGAAGTCCTTAGTACTTTATTCCTATTTAGATTTAAGTCCTTGTCTAAAAACACTCTGCCCCACTAGAACCATTTCATAAATTAATAACGTCTTGCAATCTGTAAGCTCCAAGATAATCAGAGAGCCTCACAGACCAACCACCATCTCTTGCAGTAGCATTGTGGAAGGCATTCCTGGAATATGGCAACTGGTGAGGGAGATAGTTTTGAGCAGATGGAACGCTTGGGATCCCTCAGAGTTAGAGAATGGCCTTGCCTAAGATAGTCCCATGACCTCACTCTCTACCCTCCCCCACCTCAAGGACAATGAAGTGTTGTCATCATTGCTACCACTGCCTTTTTCCTAGTCTCAGGGGTAACAATCCAACTTTCAGCCTGAACTTGACCTTTTCCTATTTCCACTCTTTATCCCCTTTAATCTGCCTCATCAATTGTTATTGACTCAAGAAATCAGCTCTCTTGGAAAGCAAATGAGTACAATTCAATTGAGAATTATTTTGCCTAAGCTTCACTTTCTCACTCATCTTTCTTCCCAAGTTAACTGGAGGCATCCAGCTAGTTTGCTGGACCACCCTTGCCAAACACCCCAGAGAGTTCCCCTGCCTACCTGCTGAGCAGTCAGGGCCCTGGTAGCCCTCTTCACAGATGCAGAGCCCCTCCTCACATTGTCCTCGCCCACTGCAGGCATTCAGACACTGCCGCTGGCCGCAGTCCTCACCAACGTAGCCCTCCTCGCATAAACAGGTACCGTTGGCACATCTCCCCTTCCCCGAACAGTCCCCGGGGCACCTCAGTTCCCTGCAGTCCTCGCCAGTGTAGGGCTCTTCACAGACACACTCCCCGTCCACGCAGAGCCCCCGGGAACTGCAGTCTGTTGGGCACCGGAGTTCGGAACAGTCATCCCCGCTGTACTCGCTGTCACAGATGCACTGGCCATCCACACACACCCCCCGGCTGGAGCAACCCAGCGGGCAGTAGGGCTCCGAGCAGTTCTTGCCAAACCAGCCTTCGTTGCAGATGCAGCCACAGGACTCAAAGCTAAAGTTGCCGTGGCCACTGCAGTGAGGGATATAGTCCAGTTGTCCTGGAATGGTCAAGGAGAAGGTCAAAGAGCAGCAGTGGCCTCTCCTGTCAGTGGTGCTGGGGAAGGATGGGCAAAGGCCTCTCTACTCATTCTCTGACCAGATTTCTGTTGCTGAGAGTGAAGCTCAACATAGTTTGGTACATATCCAATTTAATAAATATTTTCACCTAACATGGGCTGTTTATGCCTAGCACAGGGCTGGGGGCAAAGATGAATGAGATCTTGTCCCCTGTCCTCCAGAAGCTCACCTTTAAGGTGTCTTAGGGTGGATTCCTTAGAAGTAGGTCTTTGATCAAGATCCATGTAAAAGTGATTTATTGGAAGGTGTTTCCAGAAAAAACTGGTAGGGAAGAATGGACAATCAGGAAGGGAACATGCTCAAGCCCAGGTGCATTATCAAGCCAAGTCCCAGGAGAGTCACTTGGGTTCAGTTCTGCAGGGCACTCTGGGCAGTGCAGGTCACATTTCATTGTGGGTTAAGGTCTGTCCCTGAGGGCATGTGAATCCCCCAGCCCCTCATTCTCTCTTTGGGCAGCCCAAGAAGTTTCCAACAAACTGAGGACAGCCCTCTGACCAGGATGCCTAGGTGCTGGCTATGGGATTGTGAGGGACCTAAGGCGGGGTGTAGGCTGAGCACTGAGTCCACTGTGCAGAGAAAGGTCTTACATGTTACAAACCTGTCCCGCTCCCTCCCTGCCTGCCATCTGACTCACTCTGCTCATTCATCAAAACGCAGCACCAGGGTTACTTCAAAGACTCCCCAGGACCTCGAACTCATTTAGTTACTGTTTGCTGTGACCCCTTTGGGATTCTATGCATGTCTCTGTCCTAGCCCTTACTGTGGGATAACGACAGTGGCTAATTTATCTGCCTAGCATGATTCAGGTAAACATATTAAAGAAATACAAATGGAGTACCTGCTGGCATCCTTCTTTGCACTTGGCCCTGAGGATATGAAGTCTAGTAAGTTACATCCTTATTTAATTCTGCCACTTCATGCCACTCCCATGGCATTTACTGACATTATTTAACTTAGCTCTTCCTTGCAGATGTTTGCCACATTTGCCAGGGATCCTGGTGGAAGGCTGGCAAAAAGTTCACTTACAGAAGTCCCAGCTTCCTGAGCTGCAGAGTCTACGCTCATGGAAACCTAGGACTTTCCCCTATTCAGCTCTGTTGAAAAGATGAGCTGACCTGACCATTGTCATTGAAGCACAGTGGAACTGGACTTGCTCTTCTGTTCTTCAGATTGTTTAATCTACAGTGTTGGTTATGGGGAGGAGAAAGATGTGAGAGGAGCCCATGAAATATTTTAGTCCTCAGTGACTGCCTCTAGACTTGCTGTGTCTCAGGGTGAACGTGTCTGATACCCCTCTGCAGCTGCAGGCCATCCAGGCTCTGTTAAAATTTCACTCTGCCACCTCCAGCTTTCATCCCTTGAAAGCCTTGAGATCATGGACCCTATAGAGGTGAGTGCTTGAACTCAAGACAAATGTCTCTTGTCATCAAAGAACTGAATTGCATGGGGTCTAAGGTACCTTTTGGGAGAGAAAAGCTGTGCCCAAAGGGGTACACATGCAATTCCCACTCACTGGCATCAGCTGATAACAGCTGTTGCTTATACAGTACTTATAGAAGCCAGGCTGACATCTGAATAGGTGCTTTCATTGTTAATAACTTCTTGTTGCTCTAGTCTAGCACCATTTGTAGATGAGGAAAGGAAGGCACAGATAAGTAACTGCTTAGATCATCAGCTAGGAAGCAGTAGAGTCAGGATCTGAACTTGGGAATTCTGACTCTGAAGACTTAATTATGTCTCGCAGAGAGGTAAAGATAGTAACTCATAAGGGTTACTAATTAGGGGTGGGCAATGTTAGAAGTAAATCCCCTGAGATTTCAGCCTCTTGGAGGGTGCACTAAGCTGTGTGAGTATGTTGTGTGTGAGAGCATGCGTATGTGCATGCGTGTGTGTGTGTGAGAGAGAGTGTGTGTGTGTGCATATGCTTCTGAGTGCTTGTTGAGGGGGCAGGGACTAAAACTTCCATCTCACTGGAGAAGATGGGGATAGGTCCTCCGAGACTTTAATGACTATCATCTACTCAGATGGGAGAAAGGCTGTGATTGAGTGAACAGAGCGTCTGCATTCTCTAGTCCCTCAGGTTAACATGGATAGATATCAATTCAACAGCTTGTGAAAACCAAAGATGAATGAAGACAGACATCAAATTCCCTGCTCACCATCGAAGTTGCTGTGCTGAACCGATGAACCATTACCTGACTCATCCACCCAAAATCAGGTTAATGTATTTCAAACTGGCTATGCAGTGTAGAGAATCCCTGGACTGAATCCCTCGGGGAAGAACTGCATTTAGATCTTAGAGACATATTAACCAGCAGCTACAGACTAAGGCACTTTTCTCCTTTGACCGTGTGAAGAGAGGCTGGGGTTTTGCTGGGAGTATGTTTCTGCTGGAAGTGCATTGGTCCTTCTTGTTCACTCTCCCTCTCTGCTCAGCCCTCTCCTTCCCCTCCTGAGACCACGCTGCAAGCTCCCGGACTCTACCTGTGGCAGCACTTTCTTGGCAGCAGTTGGCGTTGCACTGGTCTCGCAGCACTGACACCTCTCTCTCCAGCATCTCGATCCGGCTCAGCAGCTCCTGCAGCATCTGGGCCGAACTGGCACATGGGCAGGCCTTTTTGGGGAGGTTGATCCTGTGTGTAAAGGTGACCTGGCTCTCGTGGTCTGAGGTCTGGCCCGTGTACTCTGCCACAGTCTCATCTTCTGCGCTCACGTCCTGCTCAGCAGAGGCCTCTAGCCCCGAGGAGCAGAGGCTGTCCAAGGGCACGTTAATGTTGTACACGTGGTTGAAGACCACAGGCTGTTCTTTGCTAGATGTGTTGTAGTTGGCAATGCCTCCTTCCTCCTCCACTGACTGTCTCTGGACCCTTTCTGTGGTGACCTCCAGCTGACACTCCGAAGGCTTGAGCATGGAGCCCAGAAGGATCAGGTTGACGCCAATGAGCATGTTCTTCAGAACCACTGTTTCCCCATCTGCCCCCATCCTCTCAGCCAGAGATCTGGGTTCAGGACCAGCCTGCAGCACACAGCATGGAGTTGTGGGAATCTGCAAGGGAAACCAAGGAAAGAGACAGCCTCTGAGACCTATGCCTTAGCACCATGGCTCTGCACAAGCCTACAAAGCTCGGGAATAGGCAGCCAGAGATTTTCAAGGGGGACATCAGGAAGGGACCGTGGCTGCCCAATGTCATAAAGGCCCAGGACTTTGTTCCCTAGAGGACTGGACCCCCGAAAATGGACACTGCTTCTGCATACTATTTTGTTTTCTCAAAAGGCTTATCTGGAACACACGGGTCTGGTCCCATGGTGGGCAAGTGGTTCTTGGAGGAAACATGAGGACTGGGGGCTGGGGCCCTTTGGATGGGCTGTTCCTCTGAGGAGTACTCAGAGTTTCCTTTCACTTCCAGGTGAGAAATTGGACCAGGGAGCCTTGGGTGTCCTCTCCTATTTCCCCAGATATTTATTGCAAAAGGACTCTGCCAGCCACTTCAAAACAACTTCATGAGCTCCTCTCAGCTCATCTATTCATACAAGTTGTCTTCAGAATAACCAGCCAGGTAAATAATACAGCTCCAGGTAATTGTGATTGTTAATAATCCTTGGATACATTTGTGATTATCTATGGCTGTGTGAGCTGAACTTTCTTTAAATCTTCATGTTAGTATAGTCCTTGTGCTCTGTGACCTCCAGATGCTTTTCTTCCAAGTTCCTGTTTAAATTGGTAAAATAATGAATTAGCTCCTCTGCTGGTTACCTAGTCACCAAGAACCATAGAGTACAATAAACTCACTGAGATGCAAATCAGGTTTACAGAAATTTTATTCCTTTTGTATTCTCTATGCAAAACAGAAAAGAGATTTACAAACCTTGGTTCTAAGAGTTACTAAGAAGATTAAGGACTAAGGGACCAAGTGAGTGTGACTATGCGTCTGAGAAGAAGGTCACAGCTAGGATTTACTGCATTTGTACTCAGTACAGACTGTGCTGAGCCGCTCACACATGAGCTTACATGACCCTCAGGACAACCTTGTGATGGGACACTATGATTAGCTCCATCTTCTAATGGTGGAAGTTCTTCCAAGAGAGGTTAAGATTTGAATGCAGGTCTCACTTCAAAACATGTATTATTAATTACTATGTCCCAGGGCCTTTCTTGAAAAGAATATTCCATTTTCTCTTGCTTTTGATGGAAATTGTGTAATTTCTAACATCTTCCCAGGAATATTGCGATTAGAAAATTTTGCTAGGGTCAGATTCAATGTTCTTTCCTCCATGAGCATTTGTCTCTCATCTTTTCCCTCCTGCCTCCTCAGCTATTCTCCCAAATGCAGGCTGAATTCATGTCCCTCTCTTCCAGGCCCCACTTCTGACAGCACTTGCCATGCTAGACCATGGGTTTCCTTTGCCTGCTTCTCCCCACCTGGACTGCTAAGTCCTTGTTGGTCAGACCATGTCTTATCTGCAGTGTGTGACCGTCGCTCCAGGACGGTGAGAGTGCTCAGTGTGTAGTTGTTGAATAAGTGGATAAGTGGATCCCTGGAAGGATGGATAGATGAATTCATGAGAAAATGCTCAGTGAGCAAAAGGTTAAATCATTCTCCAACTAATTTAATCCCTCTCCATTATCCTCAAGTTAGGTACTGGTCTGTTCAATTTCAGTTCTGAACAATGCCTGAGGGTTGATTTTATTAGGAATAACCTGTATTAGTACCTAGTATAAAATCATGCCTTATTATTCAGCCCTTACTATATACTGACTATTATCTGTCCCTGCTTACAATATGGACAGGAGCAGACCAGAGCAGAGCTGTTGAGACTGTAGACTCTGGAGCCTATGGAGTCTCTGTTTAGGTTCAAGCCTCAGGTCTTTCATTTTCTAGCTGTGGGAAGATCACTTAAGCTCTTTGTGCCTCAGTTTCTCTTACCTGCTCTGTGCTTCAGTTTCCCTATATATAAAGTGGAGATAATAATGGTACTTATCTTACAAGGTTGGAGGGTTAATGGAATTATTATCTGTATAATATTTACCCAGTACCCAGCATTAACTGACATAAATAAATATTGTTTGCAGACAAGTGGAATAATTGTTCCGATTCTTCCCCTAGTCAAGACCTTCCCTGAAATCACTGGAACTTATGAAATGTCTTATCCATTAGTGGACAGCAGAAAAGCCCAATCCTTAACATAGCCTTGTCCAAAGATGGGTGAGATCCTTGGAGCAATGTGGGAGATGATGCTCTGTTGGTCACTTCCAGACAAGGTAAATAAACCTTGGGGATAGGTAGAGTGACATGTTGGGAACAAATTGCCCTCCTACCTGTAAGTTCCTAAAGCCCCCTCTCATCCAAGTCTCTACTTGCCTCCTCACTTTTAGGTTCTCTAGGCATGACTTTCTTGAGCATCACTTTCTTGAGCCCTCCTATCATTGAAAGTCTCCCAGAAACGGCTCTGCTATCAGTCATTTACACAAAGACGGGGTCTTAGCTATCTTTCTAATTGAAGCAAAGTTTGTTTATCTGATGCATGTGGATATTGCTGAATAATTTTTTCTTCTGGGAATTCGAAAATGATCACATAGCACCCCATAGCACTTAATAGCTTTTTTGCACATAGTTGATACTCAAAATAAGTGAATGAATAAATAACATTATCAATGAAAAGGAAGACAAGTGACAGGAAAATTAAGAGAGAAAGATGGTAGGTCCTACACTTTTAGGTCCAAAGTGACAGCTACAAAATTACATGGAGGGGGAAAGGTACAGTTTTATGTGTAAAAAACACTAAATATCTTAGTCAATAACTAAACTTGCTATGAGTCAGTCAACACTGTGATTTTTGTAACCCCTGAACTCTTACTCAAACATAGGCTTTATTAATTAAAATATAAGACAAAAGATAGACAAGGGGCTATGTTGTTCTACTCTTTACTGCACTGATCATTGGCCACTTCTAGGTGCCTGGGTTGTTGAAGGGACTCAAAATCCTATAATATGAGAGGGATAAGTTTAGCATTTTGGTCCAAAGATGTGAAGACTTAGGGGGTACATTTATTCATTTATCATTCACTCATTTGAAAGATATTTATTGAGTACCTACTATATGCTGGTCTTTTTCTTTTAGAAGTTGCATTCAAGTATATGTGGGTAGCGGGGTTGGGGCATATAAATAAATACCACAAACAATTATATATGTCATATATAATGTATTATATAATATAAATTATGTGATATTTAGCATGTGATAATGCAACACACATGAGTTTTGCTTGTGTCAAGAAGTGGTAACTGCTATGGAGGGAGCCAGGGTGTTAACAGGGCAGGTCGACATTGTGTGGGGCATGATCAGGACGGGCTTCTCTGAGAAGATGACAGCTGAGAGGACACCCAACAGAAGTGGGGTGGTGAGCCGAATAGATAGTGAGGGAATAGTTCGAGTCTCCGAGGCAGGGGTCGGTCTGGTGAGTTTGAGGCATAGTGTGGCTGGGGCCAAATGAACAAGGGAGCCCTGTGGGATGATAAGGTCAGAGAAGTAGCAGGGACCAGGTCATGCCCAGTCTTGTAAACCCCTGTAAGTCATTTGGCTTTTACACTGGATAGATGGTCACTGTTCTCAAATGCATCCACATATCAAACACTTATTATGCCCTAACCTGTCCTTGAGAAACTCTCATTTTCATGGAGGAGATGAAAACATAAGTAAATGTAACGACAATGCAATGTGATAATTACCATGGCTAACAAATACATCACCTGCTCTGAGAAGGCTGGAGGAGATGCTAACAACTCTGCCGGGGGCGGCAGGGAGGGGCACACAGAGTGGGTGGGGTGGCCGCCAGTGCCATTTGCCAAATATTTCTGGCCTGGCTTTCCAGGAGGACTGCATCTTCCAGCCCTGTCTTGGTTAGGTGAGGCCATGGTGCTAGTTCTGGCCGATGAATTGTGAGAGGAAGTGGTGGGTGTCTTTTCTGGGCTGGTACATTAACATTGCTGATAGGAGACACCCTAGAGCTTTCTCTCTCTGGAGGTGACTGGCAGAGTTCAGGATGGTGGCTGCTCTGCTCTGCCAGCCTGGGTCCCCAGGTGACTACAGAGTTTCCTGCTGACTCACAGTGGACATGTCATGTGAGAACATGTCGTGTGAGAAATAATCTTTTGGTGTTTGAAGCCCAGATTTGGGGATTGCTTTTTCCCATCATGTAACCTACTCTATCAGGGGATAATACCAAACTTGACTTTAATGGATTATTCTTTAGGTGGAGAAGGCCAAAGTTCATTTCACACAGAAGAACTTACATTTGCTAAAACTATGATATGTACAAGAGCATGGCTTGTTCAACGAATGCAAGTATTTGAAGGGTTGTAAAATGCTAAGTATATGGCAAAAGGTCCTAGGGAAGTGGTTTCCACAAAATGGGAGAATCTACAAGGAAACAGATTTTAGGTCAATATACAGACTAGCATTGCTAATAATGAAAGTTACCTGGGTGTCATGGTAAGTAGTGACTTCCTGGTCACTGGAAGTGTTCAGGTACAAGTGGAAACACTATTTAATGAGAGCGCCGAAGAGGGGATGTTAAGCATCAGATGAGCGATTGGGCTAGAATGAACATTGAGATCTTCTCTTTCCTGATGCTTTATAAATTCTTTGTCTTAGTGGGCTTTGAGGAGCCAACCCACTATAATATGGCATTAGTTCCCTAGGGCTGCCATAACAAATAATCACAAACTGAGTGTCTTAAAACAACAGAACTTTATTCTCTCATAGTTCTGGTGGCAGAAGTCCAAGTCAGGCATCAGCAGGGTTGATTCTTCCCTAGGTCTCTGAGAGGGAATCTGCCCCATGCTGCTCTCCCAGCTGCTGGTGACTGCTAGCATCCCTCACCATTCCTCTGCTTGTAGATGCATCACTCCAGTCTGTGCCTCTGTCGTGCCCTGTGTTCTCCTTGTTTCTTCATATGGTTGTCTTCTTAAAAGTATAGCAGTCACACTGGATTAGAGGAACCACTCCACTCCAGTGTGATCTCATCTTAATTTAGCTACTTTTATCTGCAATGATCCTATTTCCAAACAAGTTTACATTCTGAGGTTCTGGGGGTTAGGATTTCAACACATCTTCTTAGGAAAGCAGCGACACAATTCAGCCCATAACAAATACTAGTAATAACTGGGCCAAGTTAAGCATTTTCCTTGTATTATTTTATTTATTTCTCACAGCAATCTATAAGCTAGGGAACAGTGATATTTAAGAGTCAAGATATTTAGCGACTGGTGTGGTTTGGGCTGCATCCAATCAGAATGGGGCATCAGTCAATCAGACTTGCTGCAGACAACCAGCAGGGCCCTGTGGTGATTTTCCTGTGATGATAGGTCCTCTTTCTGTCTCCATTATTTAAGATGAAGAAAATCAATCTCAGGAAAGGTCAAAGGATTTGACCAAGATTGCACAGTTATTGTGCAGAGGAGCCAAGACTGAACCCAGATTTTGCAGACCATGGTCTGTGCTCTCAGCGGCTGTTTTCCAGCCAGCTTTAATTAGGGTCTACACACCATTCTCATGAAAAGACTTAGAGCTCTTACAAGTCAACACTCTTCTCCCCCTGGGTTCAGATTTAGGACTTTCTGACAGGGATGACTTTGAGATTAATGTTTTCTCCACCAATCCAAGCTATCTCCTCAGAAATTGCTTCAGTCTCTCCTCGAGAGGAGGCTTGTTTGATGGCTCTTTATTTAAAAGTCTCCAGCCTCTATAGTGTCTCTGAAATCAGGAGCAATTGTAACCCAGCAAACTTTGATCCTAGAGGAGCCGGGGGACATTTTCTAAACTTGTCATTTTCCAGAACAATTCTCCACCGAGCCAGTAGTTATAGAAACCCATGGCCTTTCATGGACTCCCTCTGGCTTCATTCACTTCTCTGAGATCCCCCAATATGTTCTGCGTTCCAGTTCTACCCAAGGGATGGATGACAATCCGTCCCTTGTCACACCACCGTCAACCTCTCTGCTTCTCTCCTGTGCTGCTTTTCTAGGGGAAGGCAGAGAAAGAAGATAGAATGAATGGTGTGAGGTGCTCCATTTTTTCTCACTTTCTCTGAGGCCTGCTGAAGGGGAAAGTGAAACTAATGTTTATTAAATGCCTACTTAATCAATGTGCCCATAGTGTTGCTAAGCTCATGTCACTAATTATTTCAAAGTGGCTTTCTTTCTTGTGTCCCTGAAAACTTCATTTCTGCCTTCATTCTCTGTGGCTACCTTTTATTCTTCTGTACTGCCAAGAATGCTGACTGTTCTGCAGGTGGCCTCTTTCTTTGGCACTCTTTTTTTTTTTTTTGAGAGAGAGTCTCGCTCTGTTGGCCAGGCTGGAGTACAGTGGCATGATCTCTGCTCACTGCAACACCCATCTCCCAGGTTCAAGCAATTCTCCTGCCTCAGCCTCCCAAGGAGCTGGGATTACAGGTGTGTGCCACCACGCCCAGCTAATTTTTGTATTTGTAGAAGAGACGGGGTTTCACCATGTTGGCCAGGCTGGTCTCGAACTCTGGACCTCAGGTAATCCACCTGCCTTGGCCTCCCATAGTGTTGGGATTACAGGCATGAGCCACTGCGCTCGGCCTCTTTAGCACTTTTTAGTGATGCTGTTGGACAGAATTTGCAGCTTGCCATGAGAAAGGCCTGGCCTAATGCTGTGGCATGTCTGGAAGTGCTGCATTGGATATGTTCATCTCCTTTAAAGAGGTCCCACTTGTTCTGGGACCCATTCTGTGTCTTTGGTATGAGACAGTGGGTAATGTTTAAATGAGATGCAAAACCTGTCTCCAAAGGCAACAACTTAGAAGGCTCGAGGGGACTAGCAGAGCCTCCTCTGCCCTTCACTCTCTTCCTGTATCTCAGATGAGTCAAAGAGACTAGAATGAGTAAGAGTCGAGGACTAGAACCAAAATAGGCCAGTTAAAGAAATAAACTGGTGATAGGAGAAGCAGGATGCCATGGTCTGAATGTTTGTGTCCCCCCAAAATTCATATGATGAAATTCCCAAGAGGATGGCATTAAGAGGTAGGGACTTTGGAAGGTGATTAAGTCACGGTGGCAAAACTCCCATGAATGGGATTAGTGCCCTTATAAAAGACGTAGAGAGAGTTGGGCACAGTGGCTCATGCCTGTCATCTCAGCACTTTGGGAGGGCAAGGCAGGTGTATTTCTTGAGCCCAGGAGTTTGAGACCAGCCTGGGCAACATGGCGAAACCATGTCTCTACAAAAATTACAAAAATTAGCTATGTGTGGTGGTGTGTGTCTGTAGCCCCAGCTACTCGGGAGGCTGAGGTGGGAGGGTTGCTTGAGGCTGCAGTGAGCTGAGATTGTGCACTCCAGCTTGGGTGACAGAGTAAGATCCTGTCTCAAAATAAAAAAGAGATAAGGATACTCCTTGCCTCTTCCACATGTGAGGACACAGCTAGAAGGTGCCACCTAAGAATCAAAGAGTGAGCCCTCCCTGGACTCTGAATTTGCCAGCACCTTGACCTGGGACTTCCCAGCTTCTGGAATGGTGAGAAATAAATTTCTTTTATTCGTAAACCACCCAGTCTACAGTATTTTCTTTTAGCAGCCCAAGTGGACTAAGATGGGAAAAATAGGGAAAAACAGAGAAGGAAGGAAAAAAAAAAGAAGGTGGAGGAGAAAAAAAATGGAAGAGTGCTAGGCTGGTGGAGAAACAGGTAAGAGTTTCACAGGTAGAGTGAGAAAATATAAACCTGAGGGATAGATAATACACCCAGGGCTCAACAATACACTAATAGTTGTGAGCAAGACAGATGGTTAATGACACTACAAATGGGAGTGCAAGAGAGTTTCAGTAATTCGATAGATTGATACTCAAGAGATCCATGCATTTCCATTGATTCATTTCCTCCACTCCAGCTTCCTTATCAATATAATTATCACGGCCAGCACCAGAGGTTTCTCCGGGTAATTTGTAAGAGGTGGATAACAGGATCATCCTCAAGGCTGATTTAGTGCCTAGTTAATGAGGTGCTCACTCCCTTCTAGGGAGACCTGTGGGGAGAGACTTGGGTCACCCAGGTTGGCTGAAGCTTGTGTCCCACCTAAAGCTGTTTTTCTTTTCCTCTTCCTCCTCCACATGACCTCCTCTGACTTTTGAGAGACTGGGAGGAAGGACTGGGAAGGTGAGGAGGAAAAGAAGTAGCCAGAAGGTACCCACATGCCTTTGAGCTTTTTTCTTTTCTTTTTCTTTTTTTTCAGAGTCAAAACAGGGTGGAAAAGACCAGCATAGGCCAGCGGGGCCTCAGGAAAAGAAAAAAGAAAAGGTGCAGGAGGGAGAATGAAATGAGTGTGAAGGTTGTTGGGCAGGGAAGGAGAAGTGACCTCCTGGGATTGGGTGGTGGGTGCTTGATTTGGATTTTCCAGCTTCTGCCAGTCATGGTCCCCACTCTGTTCTTAGGGGTGATTTATAAACCAGAATTATGTCTGTGGAAAATGACACTCTTTTTTTTTTTTTGTTAGAATTCATTTAAAAATAGTTTCCTCCCTGCCGTTGGGATGCTCTGTCACTTGGAGAAAGAGGGTAATTATGAAAGATGAGGGTGTAATGTGATTACAGCCGGCCCCATTGTGTCAGTGGAGGCAGCACGGGGCTGCTGGGAGAACTCCCAGCCAGCTCCTCTCCATCAGCGCTGGGCCTTTATTGGGCCTGTCAGATTTCTGAAAAGAACCCGAGGGCAGAAAACTCCCAGCAGACAGGACTCCATGGCTGGCCCAGAGCTGTCAACAAGGACATGGAATGGTGTGGGAGGATGTGCTGGGCCAGCCCGGGTGCCGCCTCCCACCAGGTGCAGCTGCCCAATGCCCCTGACCATGTGCTCTTTGATGTATCCCCATGTGGGAATCTGCAGGAAGGGTCTTTGGTTTGGAACCTAATGGATCCACACTCATTTTTTAGCACATGCAGTCAGCCCAGTTTGTTCATGGCTTCCTGTCAGTGTGGATTAGGAGAAACCTCAGTGGCTGGTATATGGGACCCAGCTTCTGGTCTTGTCCTCCGGTTCTGCCTCGTACTATCTGGGAGAACTCTAATTGGCATTACCTTTCGCAGAGACTCCTTCTTCATCTGGAAAATGGGATCTTGAGTATCAATCAAGGGAATGATACCAAGGGAGTAATGAGAATATCATGACTGGAAGTGAAGATTGGAAGTGAAGGTGAGGTCAGCTAGGTTGGAATTCCCACTTTACAATACAACTGGCAAGGCTGGGCAAATCTACTGCTGGGGTGGAGGCGTCTATTTTTTTTTTAGGCAGATGTTGATAGAAAGTCTGTCTTGTAACTTTAGATCTAAAATTTTATGATGCATGAACTAGATTTCCCTATGATAAATAGAAGCCTAATTTAAGTGAGAATTTATTTGATTTTTATAGGCTACAGAGAATTCTTAACATCTGTAAAGCATCTGACAATTATATATATATAATTATATATATACACACATATATATTGTATATATATACACACAATATAGATACACATATATGTGTATATACACACATATATATTGTATACAATATGTTATAATTATATATAATTGCATATATATACACACATATATATAACATATACAAATACACAGACATACATACATAAACATATTATATATGATCCCATTTAATCCTCACAAGAATTGATGAGATTATTTCCATTTTATAGATGAGGGTATGGGAATGATTTGCCCAAGATGCACAGTAAGTTAGAGCCAAACTAAGTCCTGAATCATATTTCCAGGCTCTCAGTTCAGTAGTAGACACCATAGCCTTCCTTCAGCAGCTGCCTCTATCCTTGGGAAGTAGGTAGGATATAAATAATGAATTCCCAATTAATCTACACCATTTTGGTCAGAAATTCTTCTAAGCACCTGACCTTTTGCTATCATTAATGTCTATTTTTCATCTGTGTTTCTTGAGCTTGGAGAACAGCGTGTCACCGTTCGCTGTTCAATTATTCTTCTTGAAGAGTCATATTACCTTTCATCTTTTTCTTTTCTACATTTAATACAACTGCAAAGAAAGTTTCTTTGCAAGAAAGATTGCCAGCCAGACTGTAGCCCAAGTTGATGGTTTCTGTTTCCTGCCCACATCCCTTAGAACAGATTGAGAAACTGGTTTGAAATATAAGAAGTGGCCTCTTCCCTCATGGAGCTTATAATCTAGTTGAGAAGACTAGGCTGATATACACGAAACTGAAGAACAAGGCAAGCCAGTCCATTTTTATGTACTGAATTAATATTACTCATTTAAAATTAGTGTTTTAAAGGTAAGCAGACGTGAGTGTGGGAGACGTGACTGGAGAATTCTTCGTGAAGAGACAGTATCAAAGTCCAGATGGAGGGGGATGGTGGAGGGTAGAGAGGAGTTGTGGGTGGGGAGAGGGGGTGGCAAAGGTTATAAAATCAGCAGAATTAACTGGAGCCCCAAGGCCAAATGAAAGGAAGAATGGCTGCTGAAGGGACCATCTTCAGTCTTCATGAAGGCTTAAAGTCGATCAACACTGAAAATAATACATACATACTTCGTGTATGCCTGTTAGATAAGGGACTGGTCACATATTAACATATTAGCAGATGGACCACTGGATATCAAGCTCTGGAAACACTACTAATATGTGCTAAACATGGGCTCAGAACTTCTAAGTAATTATAACTGTAAATATAGGAACTGATTGCTTGCTTTTTTTTTTCTTAGAACATTGAAACCCTTTAGAAACAAACAAATCTTAGGAATAGTCACCTTTGAAAATTATACTCATCCACATCCAGAATACAAGATAAATTTATCTGCCCTAAAAATATCAAATGACAGATTCAAATATCAAATTCATGCTGCTTCCAATTATATAGCATAACTATATTGGAGTTGATCCTTCCAGCAGTAAGCAAATAATTGCTTTCGTATATTGGATAGCCATTCATTTCTTCAGATTACTTGTGTGCTAGAAAGGGCAACGTATTAAAGTTCAGCTGTAGTGGTCTAAAGGAGTTATTTACTTCATCGTGTACATTATGTCTTTTAGAGCATTAAATAGCACCGCCCTGACCCAAAGACTACAAGCAGGTGAATTATACCTTCTAGTGCATGAAATAACATAATTATTTTCTACCTGAAGTTTGAAGAAGCTCTGAGAGTACTGGTATACGGAGCAAAACCTGCTTAATTAAATTAAGTTACACACTGATTGCATGCCAGGAACGGGACTAGGTTCCATTCCAGATGACGAGGTCAGGATAGAGAAGTCTCAGGTGACTCCCTGTGTGACTAGGAGAAAGATATTCATATAACAAGAATAAATAGCAGGCCATGAGGAGTACCATATCAGAGGTATGGGAACTTCTTCTGGGAGTCCAGCAGAAGGAGTCATTTCAGATGCAAGATTTCTCTAGAGAAAGACTAATGGAAAAGGTGACTTTTGAGCTGGGTCTTGAAGAATGAGAAAGATTTTGAAAGGAGGAGGCAATGGAAAACGCAGTTGAGGCCAGGCGGGGTAGCTCACACCTATAATCCCAACATTCTGGGAGGCTGAGGCAGGTGGATCCTGAGGTCAGGAGATTGACACCATCCTGGCCAACATGGTGAAACCCCGTCTCTACTAAAAATACAAAAATTAGTTGGGCGTGGTGGCGCACGCCTGTAGTCCCAGCTACTTGAAGGCTGAGGCAGGAGAGAATCGCTTGAACCCGGGAGGCAGAGGTTGCAGTGAGCCGAGATTGCGCCACTGCACTCCAGCCTGGTGACAGAGCGAGACTCCGTCTCAAAAAAGAAAAAGGCAGTTGAAGCGGAGTAGAGACATGTTTGTAGAAGGGCTTGGTTCCTGGGATAGTACAATGTAGGGGTGATTGTGTTCAGGGATGAAGCGTACTAAGATGTCAGAGAGCCTTAATTGGCATTTTTAGAAATTTGCTTTGTATCTGTACGCTTGTTGAGCCAAGCCAGCAATGTTTTCAGAGAAGGGCATAACATGATTAAGAGGCCCTTTGACATCTGCAGTTGCAATTGGCCCCAAAGATGAATTTCAACCTGAAAAACATAAAAGATTTTCTCTTATCGCTTATCTTATTTTGCAGTTATTTAGTCAGTAAGGCTCAGATTAGCCTTCCTCATTACTTTAGAGAATGGTTCTTCAGGATACATAATTTCTTAAATTCCCTTTCTCCGACTTTCTTGACAAAATGCATTTTGCTCTCCATTAAGTTATACTGCATCATCTTTGTTCATTATTGTTAAAAGGGGTGCCAATGGAATTCAAATGTTCTTTTATTAACTGCTAAATTTAGGATATGTATTGTAAAATATTGGACTTTTAAATGTGTTCAATCTGAATAAGACAAGAATTGACCATTTAGCTACATGCAGCTGCCTTTCTGACAACATAAGAATACAGATGGCACTGAGTGGGCTCCGAGGGATGTTGATAAGCAGCACGTTTTGAGGGTTCTCAAAGTTCATGTGGGATCCACATAGGTTATAAAAAAGCCCACTAAGGGGATGCAGAACATTTCAGGGGGGGTTGGGGTTTATATCTGAAATAACTTGGGCATGGTGTCCAATTCCTCTGTGGCACGATCTCGGCTCACTGCAACCTCTGCCTCCCAGGTTCAAGCGATTCTCTCCTGCCTCAGCCTTCTGAGTAGCTGGGACTACAGGTGTGTGCCACCATGCCCAGCTAATTTATATATTTTTAGTAGAGAAGGGGTTTCACCATGTTGGCCAGGCTGGTCCCAAACTCCTGACCTCAGGTGATCCACCTGCCTCATCCTCCCAAAGTGCTGGAATTACAGGTGTGAGCCACCTCACCTGACCCCAATTCCTTTTTACTGGAGTTCTTATTCCTTCAGCACAACTTTCCTTTCTCCCCCAGCCTTTGTGGTGCACTGCTGTGCAAGACTCATTGTCTTGGCACACACACTTCTTGGAACTCTTCATTTGCTCCTCCAGAGCTTCTTTCTTTCCCAGGAGGTTACCTTGTCCTGGAGCTTCCCGTTCTGCCGAAGGGGACCTCCACCCAGAGAGCTGAGGTGTAGAGGAGAGTCAGGCCCTTGCTGCCTCCCTGGGAGGCTGCCTGGGGCTGGGTGTGCCCCTCGGCTGAAGTGCACTGCTTTTCTCAAGGTGACCTTCTCTACACCACTGAGCAGGCTCTATTTGCAGGTTTTGGTAGCCTCTCACCCACACCTCTCACCTCTTTGGGGGCTGAAGGATGGTAGCAGGTCACGTTCAAAGAGACCTGACCACCTGGACACAGTTCCCTCACTGACCAACTTGTGGCTGTCCAGTGCCTGTCACTGCAGGTACTAACAGGAACCGGACTTCCTGGAGGGGCTGTTTAATCCAGATGTTTCTTCCTGTCCCCAAGTCTGTTTGGAATTTACCTTCCTCTGTGACTCATTCCCTCCGCAGTCAAATGCCAAAGTGATAGGAGATACAGCACTGGCAATAAATTAATGCCTTCTGAAAACCTATTTGGAAACAGGTAAGCCTTATACCATAAATAACAGTGACATTTTCATTTTAACAACAGCCTTCAACTAACCTAACAGTGGACATGGTTCAGTATGGCTTCATGCTGTAGCAGAGAAGAAGATTTATCGCCTGTAAAAGGTTGCAACATTTTTTTCCACATTGATCTTCCTACCATTCCCCTTTTGAAAAGCACTAAAATGAGTCAGAATAACAGAACACCTCGTATTTGTAGAGCTCATCTGAGTTTTCAATGTGCTTTCATAAACATAATCTCGATTGATTCCTCTACCAATTCTGTAAAGCATGTAAGGTGGGCCTATTGCTCCACTTTACAGATGAGTAAACTAAGGCTCAATCCTATGGATAACAAGCCATGAAGTTGGTAGTAAAGAAGTGCTCTGAGGGTAATGTACGCTATCTCTGAGAAATTCACAAATGTAAAAAGGAATCCAGCTCACATCTTCTTTAGTTTGTTTTTCTCATAGGGAGATTGGAAAAATACAGTGACATTTAAAAAATAATAAAGGTGCAGGTTTATTTAATTATTTATCTTTATTTTTCAGGAAGAATGTGTTCTCTGAATTTTTTTTTAAAGTTTCAGCCTTCTACTTTCTCTGCTCTCTGGATACTTATAGTTGCTTTAGCGAGCAGCTGGCTGAGGTGGGGATGTGGGAGCTCGCCAACATGGACTCCAAGCAGCAGAGATGGACGTGGGTTGAGTCTATAGTTGAGGGTAAGATGAGTGAGTGAAGCCAAAGCCAGTCATTGTGGAGGGAAACCTTGCTGTTTCTCTCTGTGGATTTATTCAACAATTGTCCTTCTCCAGGACTGGATCACCAGTCCCCCTGAGGCTCTCAGATTTCCCCAGCAAAAACTCAAAACTTGATTCTTTCCTTGGAGTTCTTAATAGGAAAAGCTATTTCTTTGATCCTACTTTGCATTATCAAACAGGATTGCTGCAGGGAAATCATTATAAAAGCGTTCCCCCCTGCTGAGCAAGACACTAGCTCTATTCACTAAATAGAAAGCCCAAAGCAGGTGAGCTATTTCCCAAAAGAATGATTTTGATCATTTTCCATGTTATATTCATCAGGGGCTGTTAGAAGATAATTATGAGATAGTCAGTGACGTGTCTTTCTACCATTCCAGAATATTATACCTTCATTAGTCTAGACCCACAAATGTGTCTAGAATGATCCAAACTTTTTATCTGTAAGATAACTCTATGGTATTAAGTCAACAAGGAATATTTATTGCCTTTCTCCAAAATAACAAGATCTCTGGGCTCTTCCTAGATGACCAACAACGTGGGACTGTGGCTAGGTTTGCCCAAACCAGCTGCATTTGATTAGGAAGGGAACATCCCCACGACCTTCAGGCTAAACTGATCGGATATGATTATATGCCCCAGAGTTTGCGCATTCTGCCCTGTCCCAATCTGCATGCGGGGTTGCACTGTGAAGGAAAGGAAAGGAAGGGCTTTCTTAGACTGACATGTACATAGTCTAGGCACATGCCAACCAGTCTTCTAAGGGCTTTACATATTACCTCATTTCATTCTCACAGCAGCCATACAGACTACCTTTACTATCCCATTTTACAGATGCAGAAATTGAAGAAAGTGAGGTACAGAGTGGTTAAGTGACTTGTCTAAAAGTCACAAAGCCTTTAGGTGAGGGCACCAAGACTCAAAGTTAAGCAGCCTGACTCCACTTTGAAATTAGACTTTGAATGTCAAGAGCTGTATGCAGATGACTGGGAAACCTTATGAGAAAGAATTTGTGACATTCATCTCCCTCTCTGAGCTCCAGCAGAACTTGTTTTTACACTTATCACAATAGTTATCTGCAGAGCTGTTTGTTTCCCCCCTGGAGGGTCCCTAGAGGGCAGAGTCTATAATCTAGTTATCTTTTATCACAGGATTCAGCGTAGAGTCCGAAGTCTAATAGGTCCTGTCTCTCTTTCAATACATATACGCACACATGTGATGTGGTTCTAGCCATCCTTACCTACCCAAGTGTCCCGCATATTTCCACAAATTGATCTTTCCTGCTTCCCAAGTTCCTGGAATTTTTCTCTCTGCAGTGCTATCTGGGAGAACTGCTGCTGGAAGTGTGTGGGGTGGCCCCGTGAGGGCTGGGACCCACTGTCATGCTAGCCATCAGCACAGTTCATTGTTCGGGTAACAAATGTCCTGCCTACCCACTTTGCAGCCTGTCTCACTGATAGCTCCAGGATTACAGGTCTCCCCCTCAACCCCAGTTTCTCTTGATTACAGCTGCCTGTCACATTGTTTCTTATTATTGACCTCAGTAACTGTCAGACAATCCACACCCCCTAATTGTCTTTCCCTGCTACATGTCCTCCTTCACTGAGAAACTGGTTTCCTGGATTACACAGGCCCTATTGGTCTCTCATAGATGCACCTGCTTCTCAGAAATGGAGTAATCTTTGGCCTTCTTTGCCCTTGGACTTGATGAGGTGGTTGACTGTGAGCTAGGATATAGGTGCTCCCCTCTAGGGGTCTCTGTTAGGGAGATTCTAGATAGGGGTCATTGCCTGGTGAACAGGTCACCTGCTTTGGAGACACAATGCCTATCTGTCTCTCGTACCACTTCCATTCTCGGGCTTTATGAGCTTGAGCAAGTCGTGTGACTGCTCCAAGTCTCAATTTTCAGATCTGTGAAGTGAGGACTATTTATAGTGAGAATGAAGCATATGTAAAAGCATTTCATAAGCTACAAAGTGGCACGTAATTGATGGGAAGGTATCAGCATTGTTAATACATCAAATATAAAGAAGCACACGGTGTTCATTTCCTTGTGGGCCACAGGTTCATTATGGGCCATCCAACCGTGGGGTCATCTTTCCTCTTCCATCTTCCTCAGCCTTAGCAGGGTGCAAGTGGTAGGGTGGGTCATTACTGGGTGCTAAATTGATTGCTGAATTGAGCAGAATTGAGGATGCTTGGGTGACTCTGAGGGGCAGTTCCCATGGTGGCATTTGTGGTGCATCTTCTCGACCCAGGGTGTAGATAAGTACCATTGCTTCATGCAGATGATCAGTGACTCTCAGGGAATGGTCAACCCTGCTTTCCAGAGTGGGGCTGACTAGGATGTGAATCGAGATCTCAATCCCCTAGGAACTGTGAGGATTCCTAAAATATTCCTTGGTTTTTCCTGTGCTGTGTGGTCCATGAAACTGGATCCTAAGAAACCAGAGGGGATCCAGGGGTTGGAATAATCCACCTGGATGCAGCAGCTGGACCTGAGGGTTCAGAGGCAAGCATCACGGTCCAAGGTCAAGGCAGGCTGGCCTGAGCAAGGCTGGAGCATGGGGCTGCAGGACTAGGGTGGATAAAGCAACATAAGAGGGTGCAGCCAGGGTCAACTGAAACTCACAGAGCTGGATTAAAACCACTAGGGTCAGAGCCAGAAGGAGAGGAAGCACTCAACAGAACCAGGGGTGAATCTCACAAGTTCCAGCCAGCCAAAAGCTATGGGCCTTGTGGGTTAGAATGCCTGCACCAATGCCCTAAAGATAAATCAGTAAGTCTATATTGAAAAAAAGTTTTTTTTTTTTTTCTGATTAGAAAATCTATACGTATTTATTGTAGAATAACTAGAACATGCAGAAAGACTGTATTTTTAATTACTGATTTTGGTGGGTTTTTTTCCACTTTTTAATCTGTGTTAATTTCCATAATTGAGATTGCACCCTATTTCGAACGAATACTTCAAACCAACAAGTCCTCGGTCTTGCTGTCTCTGGGAAGCACTGCCCAGTGACTCTGCCCAGACTTGGGCAGGCCTGGAAGGCAGGTCTAAGGTTGACTTGGGTCTGCATTGGAAGCCGGGTTGCACTGTCAAGCAGGTCTGATATGCCGGGCCTGGATAGGCAGTGGTGGGAGCTGGGCAATTCCCAACAAGGGAACAGCTTCTGTACTTTCCCCTCTGCCCTGGCACCAAGCACACATCTCTGTCAGTGGAGGAACTTTGGTAAGTGTTGACGAGGAGACCAGCTTCCTCTCCATTAGCAGATGTGCAGAATTGTGTCTAAACCCCAGAGCTGTTATAGGGGGCATTTTGTTTGGTCCTGATCAGAATAATGAACCGGGCTGATTAGAGAAAGTCCTATGGGAGGGAAAGGTCTGCTCTACCTGACCCTGGGGTTTCTGACTAATCTGAACAGCAGGGCCCTTGGGCCAGTGGACCTGAAGCTCAGGGGAAAATAAATGTCAGCAAGGATGGGAGTGACTGGACTGGAGGCCCAGCAGACAGGCTACATCGGGATGCAAACCCCCTGATTCCCATTCTCGACCCAGCAGCAGCTAGTTGCCGCCAGAGTATCAGAAGCTTCAAAGGGGGTTGGAAGGGACAGTGCCCAAGTGTGAGTGGAGCACAGTAACCACTGGCTTCTGTCTGGAGCACGTGCTCAGAAAGAGCTTCAGATACTTGGATACTAAGCAAAAAATATCAAGCTGAAGACCCTGGAGGGTGACTCAAGCCAGAGGGCTGTAGTAGTGTTGCCTCTGTCAGCAGACCTGGGGGCCCAGGGGAGGATGGGTTCTTGCCCTCTAGAGAGATTCTGGGAGTAATTCTCACCCCAAGCACTGTAAGCAGACCTCAGGACTCAGATTTGTGGATGTTATTTTGGGCTTATGAAACCACTGTCAAAGACCTTATGTTAAGAATACTTGAAGTAGAAGACAAGACAGTGCCATAGGTGTTGAGCTTGGAAATCATACAGTTCTGGGATCTAGTCGGAGTGTACTAGCTGTGGCACTGTGTGCAAGCAATGTATTTTCTCTGAGCCTCCGTTTTCTCATCTGTAACATGGAAATACTTAATAATGGCATTGCTCTCACAGGGTGGTTTTAAGCGCTTAATGAATAATAGATATTAAGTAACATAGGGCCTAGCACAAAATAAATGCCCTAAAAAAAGTAGTAGCCTGACTGATAGTGTTTTCTGAGGTGCCATGTAGAACTGAAGCTGAATGAGCTCTTACCATCAGGAGTGTATGATATGACTCTCCTGGGTAATTCATAAGCATGGGATGGAATTGGTTTTTATAAAAATCTATAACATTAGTTCCTGGAACAGTGTCCTCCAAAGCTGAGAAAACGGCCTTAATTGACCACTACTGAGCAAGGTAAAATGGCAGCTTGGAGCAATGGGATCTGTTTGCACACTTTCTTCCCACACATTGTTCCCCGTCACTCCACTTGAATTTGCAAAGAGTAGTATTTTTTTTTTTTTTTTAACATTTCCATAGGCTGGGTCTGGGAACATAGGATCCATCAGGCCCTTCTTCTCTAAGCAGTGAGTAAGGTGAAAAACAATGCTGGGAGTTTCAGGGCATTATTGGGGTTAAACAGCTGTCACAATGCAGGAAGTCATAGCTTCCACGGTGCCTATGGCCTTGTATCATTGGGATAAGGCCAGGATTACAGCCCCCTTGCATCACTGGGATAAGGCCAGGATTATAGCCCTGGGTGGGCCTTAGTCTCTGCTACTTGTAAGGCCAGGGTTCTTTAAACCATGACTTGCCTCCTTGCTGTTGTTGGGTCCTAAATCAACCTGGAGCTGGGCTTTTGGCTGCTAGAGGAAGCTGTAACGGGAGCCCGCTGAGGTCAGGGAGACTCAGCCTCCAAGATAGTGCAGCATTTATACTCTTCTAATTTAGTTACCTCAAAGGATGAAGTGTTTGGAGTGGTAGATTCCCTGAGTAGTCTGGAGAGGACACTTTTCTGGCCACACAAAGATGTGCTGAAGGAAGAAGCATATCTCTATGGATAATATTAGCAACATAACGTGAAGTCTAATTTGCCTTTGAGGGGTGTTGCTTCTTGCTCCTGGGATACTGGAGTGCTGAGTTTCCTCTGCTGCCTGAATCTACCAGGGCCGCAGTAGCCACTGGGGTCCACTGTTGGTGCTGTCACTGCTTCCCATGCCAGCCTCTGCACCCGATGACTCTCAAGGATGGATGAGGAGGTGGTGGTACAGCTGCCCTTCTCTCCTCCTTTAGGGCAACCTCAGGAGAGCTTGCAGAGTTTTCATGGGCAGAACTTGAAAGTGACAGGACTGACGTGATACATCTCTGAATCTCCCTAGTCAGATACAAATCATAGCCTTTGTTGTTTATGCCAGGACACCCTGGCTCAAGGAAGTCCTGTTGCATCATGGCCAATTTAGAAAAGGAATGTTCAGGCACCTTTACTCTATTGACCTTAAAAACACATTTTACTTTGTAACCTAATACCTAATACATCTTGAATTATTGTCTAGTGTGTGTGTATATATATATACACACGTGTGTGTGTGTGTGTGTGTGTGTGTGTATGAAACCAAAGACTCACAGAAGAGTATTTACCTTTACTAAACGCCATGGATTCCCTCCCTCCCTCCCTCCCTCCCTTCCTTCCTTCCTTCCTCCCTCCCTCCCTCCCTCCCTTCCTTCCTTCCTTCCCTCCTTCCTTCCCTCCTTCCTTCCTTCCTTCCTTCCTTCCTCCCTCCCTCCCTCCCTTCCTTCCTTCCTTCCTTCCTCCCTCCCTCCCTCCCTTCCTTCCTTCCTTCCCTCCTTCCTTCCTTCCTGTCTCCATTTCCCAGGTACTTCCTTCCCAGCACCAAAAAATGCATTACAGCAGAATGGATTTGGGATTGGTGTCTAGATTTTTAAATAAAAATCCTATCATTTTTGTAGCTTTGGGGAACAGTTGAGGGGAAAGTTAAGAAGATAGACATTGTACTTCTTTAACCTCAAGATGTGTAAGTTGGTGAATTCAGCAAACAATTATTGAGTAGCTATTGTGTATCAACAGTAAACCAATGCCTTGGCATCTAAGGGATTTTTGAGGGAAGCTTTTCATCAGATCTAGAAGCTAATTTGGTTAGGGCTTGTCCCTCTTTGTCCTTAATGGTCTTCCTTTTTAATTCTTGCTGTACTAGGGGCTTTGTATCCCTGTATAGCTACTGCTGACCAGCATCTCCTACTCACCGCGTAAGTCTGGTGAGATGTGGCTGAGGAAACTGATACAAGCTGCTATGGCTGGGTTTCAAATCCTGCTATGCTTATTATGGTTAATGATGACAGGACTTGTAGCTGACATTTACATAAGGCTTTAAAATGAAAACTTGCTTAAAAATACATCATCTAATTTAATTTTCCAAGCAACCCTGGAAGTCGAAGTTATTATTGTCATCTTCATATTATATATGAGGAAATTAAAGCTTAGGGAGGTTAAGTAAATTGTTCAAGATTGCACATTTGTTCAAATCAACATATGTTTTTTGAGCACCTACCAGGCATAATATTATATGTTGGCCATATAACATGGAATAAAGTGTCCGCTATTGGCTGAATTCTGACTCAAATGCAAATCTCTTTATTTTGAATTTCAAGCTTTTTCCCCCATGCTGCACGATTCTCATTTTATGTAAGCGGAAATGCTCACCAACTACTCTTAGTTTATTCTTGGTTTGACTTGACTCATCTGTCTGTCATCTAGCATCACTTACTTAAACAATTAACTGGATATCCAGGGAAAGAATCCATTCTGTTTTCTCCATTTAGGGACTCCCTTTAAACTCATTTGGGACCTGAAAAATTAGGCACCCCTCCCTTGGGTTTTGAGTCTTCTAGTTATACATTTGGTCCAAATAAAGCAGAAATCTGAGCCAAGGATTTAAGAGTTTCATCCTTCCATTTTATAGCTCAGTCCTCAGAGGGATATTTTCATGGTGCTCTAGAACATTCTATGATATGGGTTGTGATCAGAAGCAAAGCAAAGGGAGAAAAAAGTATTTGTAAGGGGTTCTTTGTGTCAAATAAATTATAGAATCATAGAATTAAATAGCATTAGATTTCTTTGCAGAAGAAATTTTCAGAGTCTTTAACATGTAAATCTGATTTGTGAATCATTGAGATAGATATAGATTTGTATGTATATATAGATTTAGAATTGATATATAGATAAAGATACAGATTATAAATATAGATAAATATAGAAACGGGAGGCGGCATCAAGTGGTAGTTAAAAGAACAGATTCTAAATCTGGACTGCCAGAGTGAATCCTGACTCCAGTGGTTGCTCTCTTGTTTCAGTTTCCTCATCTGCGAAATGGGCAAAATAGAGTTATGAGGATTAATTTAACTAATACCTACAAAGCACTTATAACAGAACCTGCGACATGATCAGTGCTCAGTAACTACTAGATGAAATACTAGTATCTAGCTGAATTTGGCATGCAGAGAATCCTGAATGTAAGACAAAAGGGCCTTCTATTAAATAGCATCTTATGAGATTAATACTACATGAAACACTCTTTGTAAAGTGCTTTCCAAGAATGTAGAGCACAGGTTGGAATAGGTGGAGAAACCAGGTAGGGTCTAGAATATGGAAGAAGAGTTTTGTATAATGTCACTGATGGAGGAAAGATGTTTTCTCTGGAAGAATTTGATCCTTGCCATTGTAGTCTCATCGCCAAGAACGCACAGGTTGGTAGCCCAAGAGCCTAGGAGGCCAGGGATAGCAAATAAGTGATATGTGTGTTTTTACTTCTGATTTTTCCCTCATGACAGACATTGCTAATTGATCACAGCACACTTTCCTGCCAATCTTCTCACAGTACTTTGTGCAACTCTATAAAAATGATGAAATATGTATGTGAGACACAGCCTACTTTATATCCCTGGGTCTATTATCATTTGGTGGTGAAAAAAGTGGCTGTACTTTACCACAACTGTTGCTGAAACCCCAATATATTGCTTTGACACAAATTCTATTGCGCCAACAAATTCTCAGTCAGCTTTGTTTAGAATTGGCTCTGCTTAGAGCCTGAGGAAGTTAAATAATGGCCAAAGTAATGGTGGCCATAGTAATAGTAAAAGTGAGAAATTACTGAATGGTAACCTGGATGACTCTTAAGAATTAACTCCCTCAGAAGAATTAAGTCAGGGGTCCTGAAATCAGAATTAGACAACAGTCTAAATGAGAACATTTGTTTTCTCATATTGCAGACTAGGAAGATCATTCTAGTAGTTTAAATCATGTTATGTCCTGGAATATTTCCCACCACTCCCACTCTCAACTCTATGTACTTTCAATGAGTACAGACTCCAAGACATGGAATCAGAGAGCAGAATTTAGAGATCACCTTACACCTGTTTTATTTGACAGGTGAGGAAAACCAATTCTTAGTGGTAGAGCTGAGATTGGAATGCAGGTCTCCTGAATCCTGGTTCCATGCTCCTTCCACTGTAGAATCTTCCTCCTTCAATGCTGGCTGATACTTCTCCTTTACATCCAAAGATAACCATGTTTTTCATTGAAATCTTTCAAGTTTCTTCTCTGCTTTCCTCTCACTGTCTTTAGATAAAACTTGTTTGGATCTACCATATAGAGAAGAGGGCTCAGGGAAACATCATTACTTAAAGGAAAATTATTACTGCAATAATGAGTTGTTTTGTAGTAAAAAATATAATTTTCTTTGGGAAGGAAAATTTTGTTTTAACTATTTAAAGTATTTTGGAGCGTCTCTGGGGTCCAATTTGGGCATCCTTATGTTGCATGTCTGTACATGGACTGGGGGAGATATGTGACCTCATCATCTGCTTTTTCTCATAAGAGTACCTATTCCAGGAATGGAATCTTTCACGACTCCCCACAGGGCCCAGGGAGCAGCCTGCGTTTTGCATAATCATCTGCATGACATTCAGCAATGGACATTCTCAAAACTGCCTTTTCATTTGTGGACTGTACCAAATGGACCTTTAGGGAGGAATAAATCAATTGGGAGAAAAATCTGAACCTGAATCCTTTCCTTGGAAGTTTTAAAATATAAATTTGTTATTAAAAGTATTTCAGTTTTCATCTCAACTATGTGGTGCTGAGAAACAATAGACATGTTCTCATGTATTTATCTAACAAGCATTATCAAGTGCCTACCATGTGTAGACAGCACTGTCCTTGGTGTTGATGATAATATAAAACAGATTTAAGAACACAATCTGTTCTACACCAATTTAGCTTAAATTCTTACTAAGGTGATACCATAGGTGAGATTCCCACCTTTTTCCTCTTCTCTCCCTTCCATGGGGGGTTGAACTAGCATCCCCTCAGTCCTTTAGATCCTAGGAAGCTCCAGAGTAAAACTAGCTTACTTGGAGAGGTCACTATTTCTCCTAGGTGGCCAGGAAAGTTTCCACTGACAATAACATTTTTTGTTTTGTTTTGTTTTGTTTTGTGATGGGGTCAGGCTTCAGGCAGAGGAGGAAGAACCCATGCTTTCCAGCACAATCACAGAGAAAGAGTAGTGGTCAAGGTGATAGTCTTCTGGTCCCTCAAGGGCAGAGCCAGAAAGCTGATGAAAACAGATGCTTGTGAATGGTGATTACTTCTAGGTAACCTAGTAAAAGGATCAGCCAGTCTTCAGGTCTCACAGGGGTGGAGGTGGGGAGCAGGGGCTGTCCACATTCATTTCTCTTGTTTATGGACCATAATCTCTCTCTCTCTCTCTCTTTCTCTCTCCCTCTCTCTCTGCAGGCTACTGATGGAGGTAAGAACACCAATGTACCTTCTTCCAAGGCTTGAGATCTTGTTTCCCTAACTGGCAAGATATAAGAAGGCATCATGCGTGAGCCTCTGCCTGTGGGGAGGGGGCCAGGGATATGGGGTTGCTGACTGGGAGTGTTGAAGCAGGGCCTGCATATAACAGGTGAAGGAGGAATCCACAGAGGACAATTTGTCCCAGAGGCAGGTCTGCAAGGGGTCATCTAAGTGAATGGCAACATTTACCCTTGAGATGCTGACCCTATAGTAAAGAACTCCGAGAACTGTCTCGTGAAAGCTGATGGCCAAAGGTGGCCAAAGTTAGCCAAAGGATAGGGGAACTGACTGGTCCCATTTTCTAGGCACAGCAGGAGAAAAGACTGGAACAACTGTGGTTAGAAGTAACAGCAGGGAGCCCTGCACCAAAGAAGACACAGAAGAAAACCCTCAGCTTCAGAAACAGGAATCCAAAACTTGCCCAGGCAGCAAAGGCACCCCTAAGGATAGAAAACAGGCACCCTGAAACACCTCCATTACATTTTCCTTTCCCTTCTTTCTATAGCCTTTTAAAAAATTTCTCCCTTGTTCTTATTCCCCATTATATTTCCTACTCTCCTTTCTTTCTTAATTTCCTCCTTTCATTTTCTGTTCTTCCTCTGCTCCATTTTTCCTTTCTTCTTTCAGTTTTCCCATTATTTCAAAGCTTGTTCCTCTTGATGAGTATTTTTTTTTTATTGCTTTAGTTTCCATGGTATTGTATTAGGAACCTAGGGGCCTCTGCTCTGCTCCTCATATGCTTATAACCTAAATGGAGCCGAAACTGCTGGACTTCACCCAGTATTCACTCTCCTCTTCTCTTTTGGTGGCAAACACATAATGTTATTTGGGGCCATATTGCATCCAACTCAAAGACTGCATAACCCAGTCTTTCTTGTTAGGAAGTGGCCAGGTAATCAAGGGAGGGCCAATGAGATGTAAGTTGATTATAATGTGGGACTCTGAGAAAGTTGACCAGCTGTGAAATGTAGGAACTGACCAGCTGATAATTGCACCCTTTTTGCCCTTTCATCTTCCTTCTTCCTATTGACTGGAGAATGGGCATGATGGCTGGAGCTCCAGAAGCCACCTTGGACCATGCAGTGAATGTGAGGATGAAAGCTACACAATCAGAGGAGTAGAGAGAAGACAGAAGGAGCCTGGGTCATGCTGACACTATGTGTCCACAATACTAGTGCTGAACTGGATGTCTCTGGATTTCCTATACATAAGAGAGAAATAAATTTCTATATTGTTAAGCCATTGATACCTCCAGTCTCTGTGATTATAGCTGAACCCAGCCCTAGATGATTCACTAACCTCATCAAAAAATATTTCACATGCTCCACTATCCCCTCCTAGATCATTTCCTCTTCTGTGTTCACTATCAAGTAGGACTTGATGCTTTGAGAATAGCCTGGGCACCGTCATGTTAGATGGCTCATCTTAAGCAATGTAGCATCTCTCACTCTGTTTTCCATCCAACAAACCCTTCACAGAAACAACGTGGGACTTTGCGGAGTTAGGGGATGTCACAACTGAAGGCCTACGTCCTTTGTACTTGCAGTAGTGCCTCCTACAGAAGTGTCATATGGAGAAGCCAAGGCAATATGTCTGAGGCTGTCAGCTACTGTCCAGGACCTTGGGCAAGGCAACAATTTATGAGACACCTTTGACTCTGAGTGTATGAGAGGGCTTCATCAAGCAGACTTTGCTGGCTGTGTTGTATGTACATTCACAAAGTAATTTACAGTTCCCTTGGAAACATGAAAAAGTTTGGGTCTAAATTTAGAGTGTTCACTCTGAGCTGATGTAATAAGCTCAAAGAATATTCAGAATGAAAAAACATGGGACAATTCACTCATCATTCTATAAACATCAAGCCCATCCATTGCATCACAGAGACCACAGTTGCTTCTTCAGGAGGTTAGTACCCTGCCTGCTTCTCACAGTCAAGGGACAGAGGGGAAGTGACTACTTTTCTGCCTGCTCTAGGAACTCTGGTCCTCAATACATTATTTTTTGGTTTACTCCTTTGCCTTCTCAGTTGTGTGAGGCCCCATGACATTTGCCATCTGTCTTCTGTTAAATTTTCTTGCAAAGTGTCTCAGTGTGTGGTCCCAAGGAACCAGCATGCAAAGCTCTGGATGCGGCCAGATTGCATTTTCAAGATTCGTCCACATGCTGGTTTCCTAGGAGGGTTCTGACAGCTTGTGAGGTAATGCACATCCATTTCCAGAGAGCAGGCGTGAGGCAGAGCACTGGCTGGAATAAAAGCTCCAGAGAAGCTCCACCTTTTATGTTAACATATGGGGTGTTGACTGTCCCTGGGAACACAATTCCTTCCCTGGGCCTGAATTGGAGATGAGTCCTCCAACTGATCTTGCTCTGCTTCCTGTGTGTCGCCCTCCCAGCCATTCTCCAGATGGCTGGACAGAGGATCTGGCCAGCACCGCGGCTGCTCGCTGGCACCCCCTACTGGCCTGTAACACTGTGACCTTCCCGTCGCTTGCCCTGCAGCTGGTACGTTGTCCATACTAATTCAAAAAAAGTTTATCTAGTTACTGAACAAAACCATCTTGAAACCTTGAAATGTCTCCCCAACATCTATATTCCAAGCTCATTAACTCGACAATAAAGGTGCTCTATGATATGACTCTGTTTAGGCCCCCAACCTTACCTCTTACTGTTCCTGGCCCCTTGATTTATGTCCAGGAATATGGTATGTGTGTTCCTCCCTATTTCAGTTCCTACCATGTTTTGGTACACAACATGAAGTCTCTGAATTCTCTGAATTTACTCCTGCTGCTTCTCTTCTAAAACACCCTTGATAATTCTCAGTTCCTTATTTTCACCCCACCACATGCACCTTACCTCACTAACTCCTTAAGTTTGAGACTCTGATATCACCTCTTCCAGGTAGCTTTCCATGATCTTCACCAGGCTGGGGTAATTGCTTCTCTTTTTCACTCCCACAGCCAGCACTCTGTCATTGCACTTTTACGTTGCCTTGGTAATATATTTTCATATTTCTGTCTTCTCTGTTAGACTTTGAGCTCCTTAAGGATAAGGACTGAATTGAGTTGGGAAACTGTTGGAAGGTTATGAGCAGAGGAGTGACATGATCTGACTTATGTTTTGAAAGATCACTTGGCTGCTTATGCAAGATGGTCTCATGGGTTGGGGAGGGTGCAAGTTGGACGTAGAAAGACCAGTTAGGAGGCAGGTGAGACATGATGGTGGCTTGGACCAGGGTGGTAGTGGAAGAACAAGTATGTCATGGTCAGATTCTAGATACATTTTGAAGGAAGAATTAATGGGATTCCAGCCTGATGGATTGAGAGAAAGAAGGAAGTAAAAGATTGTGCCAGATATTTTGGTCTGTGGAAATAGAAGATTGACATTGCATTAACTATGATGGGAAAGATCATGGAGGATCAGGTTTAGAACAGGGAGTAATTAAAGGCTCAACGGGGGACATAAGAAATTTGAGATAGCGATTAGAACTCCAGGAAGTCATACTGAAGGGAATGTTGAATATATGAATCTGGAATTCAAGGGAGAAGTTGGGCTGGAGATGTAAATTTGGTGAATATTCATGGAAATGGGTGGCATGAGTGTAGGAGGAGAAACGAAGGATTCCAAGGACTGATCCCTGTGGTACACTAGCATTTAGAGATTTCATTGCTGACGAGAGCCCAGCAAAGGAGGATGAGAAGGAGGGACTATTGAGGTGAGAGGGGAACCAAAAGAGTAGATTCACTGATACCAAGTGAAGATCATGTTTCAGGGTTGGGGGAGGATTCAATTCTGTTAAGAGTTGAGAATAGATTCAGTAAGGTCTATTAGTCCTGTTAGATCCTCAGTCTGAGGACTGAGAGCTGACCATTGGATTTGAAAATGTGGAAGTCATAAATGATTTTAGAACAGAGAAAAATAGATGCTACAGAATAGAGAGGATATTTGCTGGACTGATGTCCTTAAGTAGGAGAGAGGGGATAAGATCCAATACGCAAATGAAGGGGACTGGTTTTAGATAAAAGCCTAACCACTAGAGGCAAGGTAGAGTATATGGCCATAAAAGCAAGCTGTTTGGTAGATGAAAAGGTGGGGGTGATAGAATTTCTCTTTTGATTGCTTCCTTTTCTCAAAGGAATAGGAAACCAGGTCATCAGCTGAGTGTGAAGGTGAGAGCATATGTCTTATTCAACTCTGTGTCATCTTCTTGTCCCCAGCAATTAACATGATGCCTGGCACGTGGTTGGCATTAACACACGTTGGTAAATAAGTGAACTGGAGGTCTGCCAAATGACTTGACATTAGGGTTTTTGTTTTCTTTTCTGTCTGTCTTGGAAGTATAATTTCACTCTAGTTTTGATCTGTTTTATGTGTTCAGAACATTTGTTGGAATTGTGCAAAAAGAGAAGAGGGGATATCATGATAGAAAACAACATGTTTTGACTGAAAATATAATAGATGAGTGCTTTCATGGTGTATGCATATAGTGTATTTATATGTATATGTATGTATGTTATAAATATGCTTACTTTTATACCAACTTAAATATTTGTTAATAATACCAGGTACTACATATATATTAAATGAGAAGCAAATCCATCTTAAATTATTGTTCTTCCCTATTATAGACATGGACTACATTCTGCCAGCTATAAAAATACAGATACTTTCAAAAGATTGTGGGAATTCAGGTTCATGGATGACCAGCACAGCTGTGAGTGTGTGTTATTGGGGGGCTCTAGGTAGCCCCTCGAGCTACATTGTAGAAATCACTACACTTCATCTACTTAGTCCTGAAACTGGCCTTAGTAGGACCATGTCCTGTTTTGCCTTCCCAGCTGATGATTTCTGACCAGTTATTTCTCAGCGACTTAGCCCAAAAAGCTCCTAATACTATATCATATTGCCAAAAGAAGAACATGAGGAAAGGCTTCTTTAAAAAATCTAAAAACCAAGGTGGTGGGGGTTAGATAAGCAAGGAAGAGGAGTGTGAATTACTAAAAAACAGAACTGAAAAGTTATGTAGAAGCGTGACATATTTTGCATTTGGAAGTCTTCCCAACCCGAAGCTAGCTGCAGTGGTAACAGAGGGGGAAAAGCTGGCATCTGTTGGATGACGGTGGAGTCTCTGGGACTGCCGTGGTTTCAATCTGCGGAGGGGCTCCCTGTTTATCTTCTCCCTAGCGGGGGCTCTTGAGGAATACAGCTGGTAGGCAGTGCAGTCAATTTTAGTTTGCCTCATTGACCTATTTTTTTCACATCTTATTTTCCTCTTGGCTTTTTGCACCCTCTCTTCTCCCTTCTCTTTCAACCAATTCATAGAATTCGCTGTGAAAAGCAGGCAGCAGGGCCTGTAAACTAGTCTCATAAATTAGGACAAGACGACCCCCCATCAGTTTGGCTCTGAATCACAAAAGTGGTAGGGGGCTTAAGTAGGAACAAGATGAAAGCAAGTGGAAGTGAAGTGGCCCCAGGGTCATGCCTGAGGAGAGGGTGGAAGACCAGGAGAGAGATGGCTTCAAGCATTTATATTGAATCCTAGGGCTCTGAAATTATATTGACTGGATTATTGGAACATTGAGAGTGAGAAAGTGGTCTCAAGGTCAACTCAGACACAGAGATTGCATTTGGAAGCCCCGAACCATGACTAGAGGTATTGTCTGTTGAGATAGATGCATACAGAGCAACCAGGGGGAAGAGGAGAATGCTTCCACCTGTATCTGCCCTGGCATGCTTCAGCCATTGGCTCTTCTCTTTCCAAGCATTAAAGTATAATAAATAGGAAAAGTCTTGTCAACTGCCCGAGACCATATTTATTCAAATCAGCCAGAACGGGTTTCTCAAAGCAAATGTCAACCTACAAAAAGGTGCAAGTGATTTAGGAGAACGTAGTCTTGAGACAGCTCCAAAACAGGTCATCATACTCAAAGACAGTTGATATATTTCCAGGCTCCACAAATTCACCTATACTGTATACCTTGTTGTAAAATACCCATACTTTTCCAAGTGTTCAGTGCTATTTTGGTTTTAGAAGGCTGTAATAAGTGTAAAATGGGTTGTAAAGATAGTAACATATTCACCCTTGTATATTTACAGCATATTCCTGCAGGAAACTTGTAGCTCAATGGAACATTTACCCTGTAGTATAATTTTTCAATAATATTACATACATTAATAAAGGTAATTTAGAAAAAGCCCCATAAAGTCATTTGACTTTTTTTAGCCAATTGCCAGAGTAATAAAAATGTCTTTACGTTATGCTGTAATAGAAAAGCTGTGCCCTTTTGCTTGATTAAGTCCCTTCAGCGTTTACAACTAGATATTTGCATCTCACTTTATTACCATCTTATTTTAATTTGAACTATGGATTTCCTCCTCTGAATGATACTACCCTTATAGTTTTGGAGAAGGGCACTCTTATCTTGCACAGCAGGAAGATCAGAGGTGTGAATCTTGGCCTAGGATGCCCTATCTCTACTAACTGCTCGTGATACTTAGGTTATACCCCAGGCTCCCAGGCCAATCAGGTCTTCGAGTCAATGCTTAGCAAGCATTTACCCATCATCTTCTACGTGCTTAAATCTGTGGTCGGAACTGTGGCGGATACTGAAGCAAGGTTGTAGTCTGGGGTAAGAAGCTTTTAAATAGCTTTGCTAAGGGTCTGGGGTAGAAGGTGAGACAGCCTCAGTACATGTTTCAGCTTCTATAGGTGATTACTACATTTCTCTGCCAGAACCAAAGAGAATTGTTTTGGCCTTCAGAAAGAGGGAGAATAGAGAGATGGGAAGAAAGAGGAGGGAGGGTCAATGAGAAAAGAAGATAACGAGTTAGTAAGGAAGGAAGAAGAAAGAAAAGGCAATTCAAAAAGATGGATTCTGAGATTGATTGCTTCTTAGTTTGAGAAGTGATTTCCTTCTTTGTAACTTCTATAACCTTCAGAAAATTTTACTGTCCCTACAAATGCTCTGGTTAGGGGTTGGTTTTTTGGGGTAGGGGATCTGCAGAGGAATCTAATAGAGGACTGGATTTCTAATTGATGTGCACTTAAGGCACAGGGGCTCATAAAACTGTTTATGGGAGAGCTTTAGGCTTCATCTGGCCATGGACTTGGGGAGTGGTCTGTGTCCATTAAATCTAGATCTCTTGGGACGGAGAGACCTCAGCCAACTTCTGAGTTATGCCATAATCAGAGACTCTAGTCAAAATACTTATAACCAGATAGGAAAATTAAAACCAGCATTCAAAGCCAAGGCATCTGATAGAGACAATATAACAAAGTGGTACATTGTGAGTTATGGCTGTGCTGGTCAGGAGAGGAGGGACCCCTGCAAGATGAAGACAGGTTTTAAATAGCCTCTTGATTTCCTGACCAAGCAATCTAAGACCCCTTTAAAGGAATATATGAGACTCAATGGAGGCCTTAAGTGGTCTAAGGATTTGGATCAGCTAAACAGAATCTGGGGACATGCCAAGAAAGAGGTGCACATGAACAGGTGCATGACAGGTAGAGGAAGTGTGGCTCCCCCACCGCTGGGTTCCTTACTCCTTGGACTGTGATCAGAGCTTCCTGGGCCCTGATTCCTACAAATATGTTAGGTCCTGACACAAACCTGTCCTTCACATACCACATCCCAGAATTAACATATACCATGGGTCATTCACTCATTCAAGATGGCAAGTAGCATTCTTATGACTAGAATTACAATGTCAATAATACAGGCACAGTTTCTGCTGTGCTGTCCCATGGGAGAGAGAGAGGCCTAGTATGTAAAGCCACACAACCAGACAACTCTAAATTGTAATTGATGACTTGGAGAAAACCAACAGGATGCTGTTGGATACCACTGCAGAGCCTCACTGGGGAGGTGATGTTTCATCTGGGACCTGAAGAAATGATAAAGCAAAAGTCATGTAGAGAGTATGGGGACAGAGGAAGGAATAACTCAGGGAGAGGGGAAAGCATGTGCAAAGGCCCTGAGTGGGGAGTGAATTTGTTGCTTTAGAAGATTTTTGAAGATCAGCATGGCAGAGTTAGTAAGGCAGTAAGAAGCCTGAGACAACCAGGTGCGGTGGCTCACGCCTGTAATCCCAGCACTTTGGGAGGCTGAGGTGGGTGGATCACGAGGTCAGGAGACCGAGACTATCCTGGCTAACACGGTGAAACCCCATCTCTACTAAAAATACATAAAATTAGCCAGGTGTGGTGGCGGGCGCCTGTAATCCCAGCTACTCAGAAGGTTAAGGCATGAGAATGACCTGAACCCAGGAGGCAGAGGTTGCAGTGAGCCGAGATTGCGCCACTGCATTCCAACCTGATGGAAGTGGAGACTCCCATCTCCAAAAAAAAAAAAAAAAAGCATGAAGAAGAAGAAGAAGAAGAAGAAGAAGAAGAAGAAGAAGAAGAAGGAGGAGAAGGAGAAGGAGGAGAAGGAGGAGAAGGAGGAGAAGGAGGAGAAGGAGGAGAAGGAGGAGAAGGAGGAGAAGGAGGAGAAGGAGGAGAAGGAGGAAGGAGGAGAAGGAGGAGAAGAAGGAGAAGAAGGAGAAGAAGGAAGAAGAGAAGAGAAGGAGAAGGAGAAGGAGAAGGAGACAGAACTGGGGAGAGAGATGGACCAGATAATTTAAAGCCTTGTAAGCTAAAACAGCGGAATTTAGATTCTATGCTGACTGCAGGAAAATTCATCAAAAGATTTTGAGCAGAAGTTTTAAACTGTTCAGATTTTTTTTTTTTCATTTCTTGGTCTCTCTGTGAAAATTTTCAACAGTAAATTCAACACAAAAAGCTTTGACTTTACAGGCATGTACAAGCCGCAGTCATCTATGCTACAGAAAACGGAGTAACCTGCTAAGGTTTACTCATTACAGGTCCCAGAGCAGCCAACAGATGGATAATAACATTTAGTCACTGCTGACTGGTAATTACAGTATATATTTAAAGAATAAATAAGTACATTTCCTGCTTCAATTCTCTCTTATGAAATGGAGAACCAATATTTCCCAAATTGTATACCACTGATGCAATCCATAGTCCCAGAACTGATAGAAAACTCCCCATGGTTAATAATTCATGCATGACCTATGATTGCAGTTGTACGTTATATCTGTTTTCATTAGATGTTCCCCTTTATTGAGTTTTCACAGTGCACATCAGTAGCCTCTATGTGCCCCTGCTCAAAATAAGCTGCTTGCTTTTAAAATGTTCTGGACTATATAATTTCATTCGAGCCATTATGGGAAACACATGGTTCCTGTGTGTCTGGCTTTTTAAATCTTTTCGCACTCTTGTCTAAGACTGTGGTTTGGTTATTGATCCCAAACTATCTAGGTCTAAAGAATCGTGGCTCTTGTTTCCTTATGGATGGATTTGCCCCTCCTGCTCCTCAATGCAGGATTTTCTGATCCTGAGAGGAGGGTTTCTAATTCAGGGCATTTTGCAAGAAGGCGTTGCACATACGTTGACACAAACGAAGTTCTTAGTTTGCGTGCAGCAAGAGAATGACAGCTCAGCCACTCAGAGCCTGATGCTTGTACTCAGGGAACTGTGGCATCAGAACCAGAGTTTGGGCTCTGACCTGGCTCTGTACCAAATCCTTGGGTCAGAAGCTGGGCTCTGTCACATCTTCCTTTGAGGGATTCATTGTTCCATCCACAAAATGATTATTATTTTTTCTTTATTTTAGTTTCCTGGGACCAGATAGAAATTTCTGAAATAAGGGTTGCCTTGTAGTTATGGGTGACATAGTCTAATTTGTGGCTCTCATCTTTTTCTATCTGATCTAAAAACCAAATGGAAGCTATATTGCTACGAAGATACAACTCATAGGTATAGATCCATAGATAGATATGTTCAAAGACATAAATTATTAATAGTAGCCATTTCTGGATGGTGAAATTTTAATTGTTCCTTTTGTTATAAATATTTTCTAACTTTTTGCAATGAACACAAATTATTTGTATAATTTTTTAAAAAGCAAAAAAAAAAAAAAATCTCATTCTTGGTGCTCAGAGCAAGGGACCTGTAAGTCATGGTGAGCTGGGAAAAGGAGAGAAATGATGGTCCTAAGATAGCCTGCAGGACCAGCCACCCCGCGAGGTACTCAGGGTGTTTCTGCCTTGGACTTTTGTTGTGTGTATGCGTGTTCGTGTGTCTGTGCAGGTGTGTGCATATGCATATTCATATGTATGGGCATGTGTGTATGTGTGTTGTATGCATGTGCATGTGTGTGTTATATGTACGTGCAAGTGTGTATGCGTGTATGTGTATTCATGTGTATGGGCATATGTGTTATGTTTACCTATATGTGTGGTGTGTTATATGCATGTGCATGTGTATTTGTGCATATGTGCATGTGTGTACACATATTCGTGTGTGTGTTCCAGATGCTCAAAACCATTCCCATGCAGCCCCCTGGGACGCAAGCCCAGCACTCCTTATCTGGGATCTCTCACTGTTCACTTGGGTTTCTATCTTCTGGAAGTAGTGGTGGTATGGAGTCAGGGGAGGAGTGGGTGCGGAAGGGGTGGGGAGGGGAGAGGCCTGGTCCCTTCCTAGTCCCCCACACCAGCAGTGAATTTGTTCTTCTTCTTTCTTGACCTTTCTCCTGCTTCTCTGAAGGTTTTCACTTCCCCTTCTCTCCACTCCTCCTTCTCTGATTTTATTCCTGCTCTTTTTTGGAGGGTAGGCAGCGGGAAGGAGGGGAAGGCATGGTTCTTACATCACTCATTGTTTTGCCTTCTTCCCAGACCTTATTTATGGCTGGCACTTTTAGCATTCAGTTCCTTCTGCTTTTGACTCTTGATAAAGTCAAACTTTTGGAACTTAGAAAACATTTTCTCTATAAATCAGCAAATTGAAAAGTCCTAGTCCTTTTGTGAATCAGAAGCAGGGGGACCTCAAAACTGGTGTCTCTGCTATGCCTTTTACAGCGCCTATTTGGAAACATGATTTCTGTGTTGTCTCTTTTTTGTTGTTGTTGTTGTTGTTATTTGCTTTCTATTCTTGATTTTGTATCCTTTCTAGGCAAAGAGTGGCTCCTGAGGCAATGAAGGCCTTGGCTCCGTGTGGTCAGGGAGATGTGTGGAGCTCAACAAGGGAAAATTCCTCAGTTAATATCACCAAATTTCATTCTAACACATGTAATGTGGGACCAATTATGTACCTACGCCTTCAGGTTGTTATGAGGATTTAATGAGATAATCCATGAGAAACCTTTAACACACTGCCTGGCATGTAGAAAGGGCTCAGTAAATGTTGTCTGTTATTTTTATTACTATCAGTGTCATGCTGCTCATTGGTTTCCACTGGGAAAGGAAAATAGACTCCTGGATTCACTGTCCCCAGCCCGTGAACAGAGGTGGTTTGGAAGCCATGGCAACACCCGGTGACCTCCGCCTGTGCTCTTCTCCTCAAACTCAGCTTCTCTGATTAGGTGAGCCCCTGAGCCCTGGTTGCTAGCCTTATCTTACCTCCCACATCCTGCTCTAAGTAGCCTTCAGGGATTTTGTTTTTATTTTAAATTTTTTGAGATGGAGTCTCACTCTGTCACCCAGACTGGAGTGCAGTGGCACAATCTTGGCTCACTGCAACCTCCACCTCCCAGGTTCAAGTGATTCTCCTGCCTCAGCCTCCTGAGTAGCTGGGACTACAGACGTGTGTCACCACGCCTGGCTAATTTTTTGTGTTTTTAGTAGAGACGAGGTTTCACCATGTTAGCCAGGATGGTCTCGATCTCCTGACCTTGTGATCCACCCACCTTGGCCTCCCAAAGTGCTGGGATTACAGGCGTGAGCCACCACGCTCAGTGCCTTCGGGGATTTTATAACTTCCCAGTCTGGTGGTCAGCAGCTCACTGTGCTCCTCTATCCACCTCAGACCAGGCCAAGGTTAATGTTCACATGTAACACATAGAGACTTAGGCGTGCTGGCTCAGCTTTGGAGCAGTGGAGGCAACCAGAAACCACTGGAGGAAGCCAACCAACCACACACCCTCCCAGGTGGGTAGCAGTGTTTCCAGGTTCAAGAGCTTCTGATATTCACTTTCGTGACCCTTGAAGTCCACCAGCAAACCTGTGGTATAGGATTTAGCCTGGGGCTGTTTCTATTCCAAAGGCAGGCAGGGGAGCACAGAGAGGGAGTGGATATGGTTCTTAGTTGTCCTGCTTCCCTCCATGCCAATAAAGAGGCCTGGTCTGATCCTGCACCAACACAGAAGAGTGGTCTAGTCAATGTTGCACACTTTGGACCTTCCTTGAGTCAGGGAAGACCTGGCTCCAATCTAAGAGGATTATTTTTCTGTAAGTCCTGGTATCTGACCCAAGTATCTGCCTACCCACATTGCCACCTGCTGACACATTTACATGGTAATAGATGATGGGAGGTTCTGCAAAAACCCTGAACTGTCTTATCCACAATAATAGAGACCACTTGGAATTGTAGGAAGTACTATGTGGAAATTGCCATCTGCCCAAGCAGCTTGATTAGATGACATCTGCAGACCTCCACAGAACCAGCTGGTAAAAAACGTTTCTCCCAGGGCGCTCTGCTCGTCCTTCGGTCTCACACACAAACACATATGCATGCATGTGCACACACAGATGTGTGTGCATGCACATACACACAAACACATACATGCCCACAGAAATTCCCAGGGTACCACAAGCCCTAAGTATCACAAGGGTGGGCTAGTCCCACAGGATGTCTTAAGGGCCATCATTCCTCTCCCTTTCCTTCCTCTATTTCTTTTTCCTCTGCACATGCTAGATTTTTGAATATATTCAGTGGTTCTGCAGACCTGTTAGGAGTCATTTTGTACTGGTACTGGGTCAGTTGCTAAATGAATAGCCCTGAAGACTAGATACTCATGGCTGCCGCCTGTCCCTGGAAAGGCATTAGTAAAGATTAAGGTGAAGGGAGAAACAAAAAAGATGAAGCTACAGAGAAATGCTGAGACTTTACCAACAGGTCAGAAGAAGCATGGAGATCCCATGGGATGGTTAGCATGTTGGGCCCCAACTGAATTGGGCTGAATTTTTGAAGAGATTTTCTTTCACCTGCTCACACAGGAGACAGGAGAGCCTCTGAGTTAAGATGGTCAGGAAAATCCTGCCACTTTTCATTTGAGATTTGAGCCTCCCTCTCCAAGTCTTCCTTCTTTGTAACCCAGAAGTCTCAGTTTTTCACCCGATCACAGATGGACTCCACCTGCAGCCTCTCAGCTACCTTCAGCACAATCATGCTTTGCTTTTGCGACACCTGCTCATCCTGCAGTGTGGGCTCACTGTCCCACCATGCTTATTTTCTCCCTTAGTCTACCCCTGCCTGGCTTCCGTTCCTTCTACCATCTGGCTTTAGATCCTGGGCCTGCCACTCAAACTACTCTCCTGGAGGAGGGTCAGCTCCCTCACTGTATTATGCATTTACTGCATCTTCTGAAAAAGTTCCAACACTCCATCAATAGACCCTCTTCCTTACCTGGTACTATGGGGAGAAAACTATTTCCAGTCTTGTCATTTGGTGCCATGAAAGATTCACGGCCTCTGGATTCAGCAGGGCCTGAGTGGGGCTTCACAGTCACTCTCACTGTTCCTCTCCCATCAAACCCTCGCCCCCTCCTCAAGCCCTAGTCCCTTGTGACTGTGAGCTGATCTTAACCTTTAGCAATGACAAAAATGGAGGTATTTAGGTAGAATCCTCTAAGACCCAGCTCAGGGACCACCTCCTCCAGGGAGACCTCCCTGATAGCCAAGAACCACTCCCTGTGGTGGGTTAAGTTCTCTGCTCTGAGCTCCCAAAGTGGCTTGTGAGACAGCTCATAGCTCATAACATGTATCACACCAGAGAGGCTTTTCACCCTGTTTACTTGTCTTCTGCACAGTGAGCTCGGAGAGAACAGAGACCGTATCTTCTATCTCTGTAGCTAGAGTGCCTGGCACAATTTTGTTTGATGAATGAATGAATGAATGAATGAAGTCTTCCTTCATAGAAACATGGACCTTGACCAGGTGGGTTGCGTGGGACACAGCAGTTAGGGATAGTGGCTCTTCCTAAAAGGGCCCATAAAAATCTAGGTGGTCCTGGGAAACAATCTGCAGCATTGGGGTCTGAAAGCACACTTAAGTTGCATCCATCTGTCTGTGACATCCCACAGATTGTTAACTACTCATTTTGGGGGAAGGGGAGTAATTTCCTCCACCATTCTTTTTTTCGCACACAGGTAAATTCACCCTTAGCTTGAAGTCTGGATTATACAACCCCACTACAAGCTGGTGCAAGGCCGATTGTGAAGGTGATGAAGGCAGTTTGTGATTCTCCTCTCCTCTCATTGCAACCTTTTGTTTCACCTGACCAAAGAACTAAAAAACTTAGAATTTCCAAGCTAAAAAGGCCTTACAGATTATCTGACCCAATTGCCTGCCTTTGCACTTGAGGACACTGAGGTCCAAAGAGATTTAAAGCCTGCTCAAGGCACCTAGTTAGTACGAGGGGTGATCTAGAAGCCAGGCCTCCAGGCCTCCAGTCTGGTGTTCTGCCATGCCATGTGGCTTCTCACAGGGGAAGCTTCAGTTACATCTCTCCAATAGGGGATTTTGTCACTGTGGAACTAGAATTGGGGAGACACTTTTGGATACACCGTCCCAGAGAAGCAGACATGTGGAACCTGCTGAAAGTAGTGCGGCGGTTGGCATTCCCTCAGCCCTTTATGGAGCCGGCCTATCTCAGCAGCAGGTAGAGCTATCTGCTCCCAGCTTGGCAGGATTATAGCTCTTACTGATGAAAGAGAAATCAAGCCAAGCCTGAAAAATGACTTAGCATTTTGAGTGTTGGAGAGACATAGACTAATGGGTTCTCTCCTTATATGTTATATGGTTCAGTGACTTGACTGTACTTCTATAACGAATTGCTCTGGTTGTCCCCAGCCAGGTCTCACCTGTTATCTCTGAGCTCTCTGGGAACACAAAGCCTGACGTGGCTGAGAGTGGACATGTGCTTTGAGTATTATGTCAAGTGTGCTGTGCCATGTCACATGTTTCTCTGTCCCAGGCTCTCACTCAGGGGCAGCCAACGCAGCAGCCAAAAGAGAGGAAGCAGAAGTTAGCAGCTGAGGTGAGAATGTAACGGGGACCAGCATCATGCACCGGTGCCTCCCTTCTGCCAGCTCCCTTTGAGGTCCCGGAACTCCTCTATTCTGCTACACTTTCACTCTGGATGGTCAAATCAGATACTCAGACTTAATGCATCCCACAAGCATTGGGAATGCCTCCTGTGTGCAGGCACTCTTCTGGGCTCTGAGGCTCAGCAGTGAACAAAGCGCCCTGCTAGAAAGTCTAGCGGGTGAAACGACAATACACAACAGTGATGTGATAGGATATCAGGGCTGTAACTTTTACAAAGAAAATAAACCCTGGGAACAGGGCCTGGGGACAGGGGGCTGCTGCAGCACAGGTGGATGGGGAAGGCTGTCGGAGGAGGAAGTATTTCAGCAGAGACCTGGATGGAGAGAAGGAGCTGGCCACGCTCAGGCCTAGGGAAGAGTTGGTGCAAAGGCCCTCCCAGGCCATGCTTTGGGTGTGTAAGGGCTGGGCAGAGGCTCACATGGCTATAGCCTGGGAAGCTGGGGGGACAAAGGTGAGGGAAGCTGGGGGGACAAAGGTGAGAGAAGCTGGGACCTGTGGGGCCTAGTGGATGAGGGAAAAGAGTTGAGATTGCGAAGTGTGGACGAGCTGTAAGGGAGTAAAGAGTGACAGGAACTGATTGGTATTTGTAAAGGGCGACCCTGAACACTACTGTTTGTAGCAGCATTATTCACAATAGCCAAAAGGTGGAAAAAGCTCAAATGTCCATTGAGGGATAAATGGATAAAAAAAATGTGGCATATATATACCATAGCATACTATTCAGTCTTAAAAAGGAAGGAGATTCTGACACATGCTACAACATAGATGAACTGTGAAGTCATTATGTGGAGTGAGAGAAGCCCGTCAGACAGGGGGCAGCGGGAGTTACTGTGTAATGGATGCAAAGATGCAGCCAGCGTGATGGAAAAGTTCTGGAGACAGATGGTGGTCACGGTGGTACAACAACGTGAATATACTTAATGCCAGTGAATTATACACTTAAAATTGTTAAAATGGTATAAATTTTTATATATCTCTTACCAAAACAAAAGACAAGCAAGAACCAAAGACAACCCTGCCTTCTGTGTGGAGAATCTAGAGAGACAAAGGAAAGGATGAAAACGACACTTACAGGAAAGTTGCCAGAATAGGGCAGAAACTCCCACTAATGCCTCATCCGGATGATTGGTGACGTATTTTGGAAATAATGTTGAGCCAGACTCCATATCGAGCCAGGTGTGAGGGCTGAGGGATAGAGAAGTTTATGGTCTGTCCCCTGGAGCCATAGAAAGTTAGATGTGGAAGGGAAGCAACTGAGTCACAGACTGCCAGGTACCAGATCACAAAGATGAGAGGGGAGGGGACCTCTCTGGGGACACACAGGTTTCTGCAAAGGGCCATGATGTGAGCTTAGGTTTCTAACTTGCAGTTTTTTTGTTTTTTAAACATTATTTATTTATTTATTATTGTATCATTATTATTTTTCAGAGACAAGGTCTCTGTCATCCAGGCTGGAGTGCTGTGGCGTGATTATAGCTTACCACAGCCTTGAGCTCCTGTGCTCCTGGACTCCAGTGATCCTCCTACCTCAGCCTCCCAAGTAGCTGGGACTACAGGCGTGCACCACCACACCTGGCTAATTAAAAAAACATATTTTTTAGAGACTGTGTCTCACTTTGTTGCCCAGGCTGGTCTCGAATTCCTGGCTTCAAGTGAGCCTCCTGACTTGGCCTCTCAAAGTGCTGGGGTTACAGGCATGAGCCACTGTGCCCGGCTGTTTTTGTTTTTTCAAATGAAGGGTAAAACATTTTCATTTTAGCCATATTTCACCTTTATAAAAAGGTCAGCCAGGTGGTGAGAAAGGGGTGGACAGTGTGAGTTTTTTCCAGAGATGGGGCCCTGCTATCCTCACAGGGAAAGGAAGATGTGCTTAGGCCTAGTGCTGTTGCAGCCACTCAGCAGTTGCTCAGTTTCTCCATCTTCTAAATGGGTCTGGTTGTCTGTCTGTTGGGGCTGGTCTAGTTGTCTGTCTCTTGGGGTTGTTAAAAGGGTTTTAGTAGACAAAGCTCTATCCAAAACATCTCCCATGCTCCTAAATGTCTTCCATACTTCTTGCCACAGTGTGTGAAATGCCCATTGTTAGAATCATTCATTCAGATTACAGGCAGAGGCCAGAGAACCTTCAGGAGCTGCTGGCCATACTGCATTCATTCATCCCTTTATTCACAGCGTGCCAAACTCTACGCTAAACATAGGGTGGTCGAACTAAGACATTCTCTCTTCCCCACAACAGCTATTTAGAAAAGGTAAAAAGAGCATGTACTTTGTAGTCCAGCAGAGTTCTTTGAGTATTGGTTCCATTGTATTTTATTCATTCATTCATTTATTTTTTGAGACAGAATCTCGCTCTGTTGCCCAGGCTGGAATGCAATGACAGAGTTTCGGCTCACTGCAACCTCCCGTCTCCTTGGTTCAAGCGATTCTCCTGCCTCAGCCTCCCAAGTCGCTGGGATTACAGGCGTGTGCCACCACACCTAGCTAATTTTTGTATTTTTAGTAGAGACAAGGTTTTGTCATGTTGACCAGGCTGGTCTTGACTCCTGACCTCAGGTGATCCACCTGCCTCGGCTTCCCAAAGTGCTGGGATTACAGGTGTGAGCCACTGAGTCGGCCTGGTTCCACTGTATTTTAGCTGCATGATTTTAAACAAGTATCCTACACTCTCTGAGCCTTGGTTTCTTCATCTGCATGGTGGGAACATGGGCAACTTTAAAGTATGGCCACACGTTCTTCTCCGCTCCTCCCATTGATAGGTGGGATCTGTTTCCCCTCCTCTTGAATTTGAGCAGCTTGTGATTGCTTCAACCAACAGAGAATGGAGGAAGTGATGTTCTGTGTCTTCTGAGGCTGCATTATGAAGGCAATGAAGCTTCTTCCTTGTTCTCAGGAATGCTGAGACACCACATAAGCCACCATGCTGGAGAGGTCATGCTCATGCTGACAATCCCAGCCTGTGAGTTCTGCCAGCAGTGGGCCAGAAATGTGCATGAAGAAGCCATCCTGTAAACATATCCTCCAGTTCCCTAGATCCTGAGCCTCCAACCATTCTACTACCCAGAGACCAGCTAGTTACATCTGCTCTGCATTGTTCAAACTCCTCACCCATGGAATCTGGGGGTATAATAGAATGGCTGTTATTTTATACCACTAAGTTTTGGGGTGGTTTGTTACACTGATAATCAGAACAAGGCCAATACAATTTTCCTTAGAATTAATATGCATTTTAAATGAAAAATGAAAAACTGTACAATACATCTAGCTTCTTAAAGGGCCCCAATAAGTAGGAGTTTCCCCTTTCAAAAGAAAAAAATCCTTGCTGTCTAGCAGTAGGAGCAGGCATGCTACTAATAACTAAATACAATGTGTAAACATCATAATAGATTTGAAAACCAAATGCAAACCACATCAGTCAAGGCACTCTTTAATTTTGTGAGGATTTGGGACTGTGGGACTATGTCAAGGAAGTCTTCGGAATGAGGAGACATTTGAATGACATGCCGAAAAGCCAGAAGGGTTGTTTGGAGTTCACCAGCAGACAAAATGGGAGACATTCAAGGAAGAGTGGAAACAACTTGAGTTTGGCAAAGATCTTGGAAATAGTTTCTCTACTCCCACCTGGGCTCCTTGTCAGGCCCTCCTAAACAGGGCAGCCAGAGTAGGTCCTTGAGGATGAAAGTTGGGTCCTGTCACTGGGTTCCAACTCCCACGGCTTCCATCTTGCTCAGAGTAAATGCCAAAGCCCTACTGGTGACCTGCACGCGGAGGGACCACACAATTTGTCATCCAAACTGGGGTGCTTTGAGAGTGAATGGGGGCACTATTAATAATTCTTCCAGGGAAACAGAACAGACCTAATTCAAGATTGTCTTGAGTAATCAAGATATGTGGTCACCTGACCTACATGCCAGCTCTAAAGCCTATTGTACCTGCCTGATCGCATCTGTCCTGAGCTCACCAGCTCACCCGTGCTTACCCTAGTCCAGCCACACTAGCTTTCCTGATGACTCCAAGTTTCTGCCCCAGCCCCTCTGCACCTCCATGTCCCTCTGCCTAGAGTGCTCTTGCTTTGGAGGGTCACACGACTTGTCCCCTTACCTACCTCAAGTCTTCACTCAATGTTATTTGAGTGGAGGGACTTCCTGACCAACCTATTTAGAGTGGATTCTTCCCATAGTCTTTACTTCTTCCTTGCTTTGTTTTTCTTATAGTATCTATCACCTTCTAATATAATACGTAACTTACTATTTATTTTGTTAATACTTTTGTGCCCCCTCACTACAATACAAGTTCCACAAAGGCGAGGATTTTTGACTGTTTTATTTGCTGCTGCATCCCTGAATGTCTACAACAATGCTTGACACTTAGATGGTACTTAATAAATCTCCTAAGTAAAAGTAGTTGACTGGCCTCCTTAATGAAATATAGTCTCAAAATGAACAGTTCAGGCAGTTCAGCCTAAGTGTACTGTAGAATGTTTTGCATGAGAGATTTTTTTAAGTTAGTAGCTTTTGAAAACAGCCTAGAGCCATGTCTAAAACAAAATGTATGGCCCATGTTCAGCACAATTTTCTGTTGTAAACTTTCCCTCCACATCTCTTAGTATCATAAATTATTATAGCTGGAAGAAATCGCCTCTAAAATTCTATGATTCTAAGTGACAAGCTCTATTATATCTTTAAAAAATTGCAATGATATATTTTCTGGATAGTCAAGAAAACTGGAGGTCAGGGCAATAAGGGGAAACTGAGGATTTGGACAATTTATGAGTCAATTTCTGACGTTGGCAGACTGTTGGCATTTCTCCCAATTGCTGTGGGGGGCATTTCAATCCTGCCTCTAGCTGCTGAAATAATACTTCTTCCATTTCTTTAGCTCCCCTCTAAAGTCTGCAGATTTGGGTAGATAAATTGTCAGCAGTCCTTCCCATTTCTGAGGCATTAAGCTTAAATCCTGTTAAGGTTCCTCATGTATTAAAAATAAAACTTCTATTAACTTTTCCCCTGTCAGTGCGATCAGAGTTAAATTAATTTTTAACACTTGGGTAGAACAGCAGAAGAGAAATGTGCCCCCAGAGCCAACATGCACAGGCTACTGGTCGGTTAGGGATACTTGAACCATTAGACTCCTGGCAGATGCTGCCCCAACCACTAGGATGTGTTGGGAGGGGCTCCGTTCCCATAGACAGCGCCCATAGGCATTATAAAAGATATTGGTGGCATCCCAGGCTACAGCCATCAGGTCATGTGCAGGTAGATTGCTAAGCAAGACACTGAGCTGTGGCCTGGTGGTAGACCACTGAGTCAGCTGGCCAACCCAGCCTGCCTGGTTTGGTCATGCAGCATCCTGACTCCTAGAAAAGATGCTCTGTGACTCACCCACTGTGCCCAGGGAAATAGCTTGTTTCTGGGGCTGAATCTATGGTGTGTGAGAACATGGGCTCTACACCAGATGTATAAATGAATGTGTTTTCATCATTTAAAAGCCAGGAGACCTTGAAGTAAAAAAATGGAAAGAAAAAAGAGCTACTATTGATATTGCGCTTACTTTGTCTTGGGCACTGAGCAAAGATATGCATATATGTGTGTATAATATGTCTAACAATATTATATTCAATATTTATAATTTGTAATTTTATTATATATATATTTATAAAACAGAAAGAGGTTTTCCTCATTGGATCTTCCTTAATACAGTTAAGTATTATTTCACCACTTCTTAGATGAAGAAACTCAGGTCCAGGAACAAAAATTATATCATAAAAGCCATGCAACTGGCAAATGCCAGAGTTGTTGTTTGAACTCATGCCTGTCTGAAGAGAAAGTGAGCATTGTTAACCAAATAATACAAATTATTCAAAATCTCTGATCCTAGGTTTTCCATCTGTAAAATGGGGAAATAGTACCCACTTCACAGGCTTGTTGTGAAAATTAACCAAGATAATGTGTGTAAAGTGCTGAGCACAGAGCCTGGTGCAGAGCTCCATAAATCCTAGCTATTGTAGTAGTAGTAGCAGTAACTAAATTCCCTCTTTCTTGCAAGTCATAAGAAGATCTTTATGCTCAAATTAGTGTTATGATTACTGTGTAAACCATTATGCTGTGTGTACTTTTTGGAGACAATAATAACACCATGGATTTACTCATCAATCCATTCATTCATTTGTTCAGTATATATATTTGTTTAAAGGGTATGGGATTTAAGAAGGACAAGGCATGCACCCTGCCTTCAAGAAGCTTACAATCTGATTGGGGAGGTCAAACATACACACAAACTAAAATAAATAATAATTAAAGCAATATATGAGCTAAGGGTAATAGGTGAGATTTGAGGAGGGGAGTCACCGTGCTGTAGAGGTGTGGAGGTGAACTGGAGCTGAGGTATAGAGTAAGCAAAATTTGGCCTTTAGGAGAGAGGATGGTCAGGACATCTCGTTCCACAGTCAAGAAAGTGCTTTGGGCACCAGCAGGCAGTCAGTCCCTCACAAATGGAACTTTCATTTTGCAACCTCTATTCTGTGATACACAAATTTGGACAGGAATTCAGATAAAGAGTTTTACAGAGGTCTGATTCGAAATAAGAGCAAAGCACTTTCTTTAAAAAGAGGTATCCTATTTCTTAAGAAAAAATATGTTGAATGCAAAGATTATATTGTTACACTCTACGATAATTCACAGACCACAGCCATTATCACCATCACTGTCAGCATTATGATCATCACCACATCCACTATCCTCCAACTGTCATTATCGCCTCTACCACCACCACCATCATCACCACCACCATCATCACCTCCATCAACACCACCACCACATTAACTGTACAACCAAACCATCACCACCACCACCACTACCACCATCACCATTAACATCACTGTTGCCTCTACAATTACCACCATGACCACCATCATCATCACCTCTACTATCATTACTAATACCACCACCATTATTACCATCACCACCCCTTCTGCCATCACTACCACCTCCACTGTTACCACCAACACTATTATCACCTCCCCCATTGCCATTATCACCACCACTATCACCACCATTCCCTCATTGTCTTATCACCACGACCACTACCATCATCACCTCTACCATCACTACTGACACCATTACCATTGCTACCATCACTTCCACTATCATCATCAACATTATTACTACCACCATTACCACTGCCGTCTCCACCAGGCAAAACTCCTAACCTCTGAGCCAACATGATTATGAAAATCTGCATTTTAAGGCTCACACAAGTGCAAAATGAGTAAGAGATTTATTTCTTCTGCTCTCTAATGTGAGGCCAAGTGGGAGCTGGTCTTGACTCCAAACAAACCTATTGAGAACAACTTCCCCAAACTGTGATAATTTGTTAAGGCCAATGCTACAAAGAAAATGCATTAAGTAACTGGCCTTACTCTGAACCAAGGTTCCCACCTCCTCAAGTGTGTCTGGCAATCTGAAGAAAGATCCAGTTCTTCACAGTTCCAGGAGGTGGGGTGGCAGCAGTGGTGACCATGGAGAGGGGAGCCTGAGAAAGCCTGGCAGACAAGGGCTGTTTCTCTCCCACTCAAAGCAGCCCACTCCCTTCAGGCAATAGACAGCTCTGACTTCAAACCCTAGCCAGGGATACTGCCACATGAGTAATGCCCAGAAAGATTCTATAAATGGTTTCTTTCATCTCCTATTGAAATGAAAGAACAAGAGACAGAGAGTAAAAATGAATTGTATTCCTACTGCAGAGAGTTCATTTGATAAATAATGTATATAGAGTTTGCAGTAATAACGGCTCTTTTCCGATTCAGCATGTGCGGGTGAATTTTGACATACATTCTCTGTATTTCTAACAGACGGTGACTGACTGGTGCCCAGATTGGCATTATGAAAAGCAAGGCAGACTGCTAACATTTGCTGTCATGTCAGAAAGGTTAATCTGGTTTTTCCCCTGAGCTGGAGGCAGGGATCCTTTGCCTTTCAGTGAAGGTGTGGGAGGGGAGGCAGGAGATAGGTGGAGGATTTGTCTTGCTCTGGGCCTAGACATGGGAAGCAAGGTGACACGTGCCCAAGGTAGAGTGACCAGGGAAACTGTTTCTTGAAGGTCTAGCTCTCTGCTACCTTCTTTAACATCAAAGCGAGTCCAAGAGACCCACTGGGCTTTGGAAAGAATACAGAGACATGCACGCAAGGCCATAGGAGGTCCCTTACTCCCACCAAGAAGGAAGAGGCACCAGAATACTGGAAAACCTGATTCTCTGCAGTTGTCTCTCCAGTTAGCCCTTAGGTTTCAAGGGGACAAACACTGAACTCATGCTGAAATATTAGTAATTTGATTATCACATATTACTTTCTGTTCTACCACTAAAATAGTGAGAAGAACTGTGTTTTTACAATGTATTTTGGCTTACAAAGTATCCTTATACATGTGACCTTTTTTAATCCTCACAATAATGAGGCAAGAATTGTTACTCCATCTCATAGATGAGAAAACTGAGGTTCTGAAAGGTTTAGCAACTTGTCCGAGGTGGCAAAGGGATAAGAGGAAGAATTCACTCAAAATATGCTGCAGTTAGGTTTTCTGACTCTAAGACCAGTGCTTTACTACTCAAAGTTACCTCCCTAGAGGCATTTCCACAGAGATCTTGTTGGTATGTGTAAGGGGGGTTGAGGAAACACATGCATGCCCACACACATACATGCACCCCCACACATGTACATGCACGCATAGATGTGTGCACACATGCATCCATGCACACATGCACTTATGGGTGTGCACACGTACACTCTTGCATGTGCACACACTGATGCACCCTTGCATGGCTGAAGCCAGAAGGGCATTCCAAGTAGGAGAGGGCTTCTGCTATTCAGCTTGTTTGCCTTTGCTTCAGTGAAAAATTACTCAAAGCCTCGAGAATCGCTCCCTTCCTGGTCCCAGATGGATGGGTGAAACAACCTGGAAGCCCCAGGAAATGATTTTCACCCTTCAGGGGTCTGCATTTCTGCAGAGTCATGATCCAGTGGCCTTTTTTAGCCACTGACCTGCTGTTGGGGTTCATAGCAGCTGGTGGCTGCAATTTACTGGGACTAAGATTTATAGCACTCAGTGTCCAGGAAGATGCAATTTACCTCACAGGAGGGATGGCTTTTGCCCCCAAGAAAATGTTTTACCTCCCCTGGCTCACCTTTAGATTTAAGAAATCACTCTGAGGGGTGAGACAGTGTCTAAAATTTTAAATATTAGATTCACTTCCCCCCAAATTAGATAACATTAATGTCAGAGCTGAATCATGGTTTTATCGGGGGCCCTTTCTTAGTTCTCTACTCAAATAACCTACAAGGAACTCTCCATGAAAGAACAGAAAACGAAATCTCTACATCTATCTTACATGTTACTTTCATCCTCCATCTTTGGCTTCGATTTCTTTCTGTGACATCTCTTAGGAAATCTTACTTCTTCATATTTTCAGGTGTTTACTGCTTCTGCTCACTCTTTTTTTTTTTCTGTCAATTTCCAGTTTTCTTTTCAATGAGACCTTTTCCTTCTACCTCTATGAATTCTTAATAGTTTCCTTCTGATAGTTCCTTATTTCTGCAGATTATTTTGCTTTTCTTCTCACATGTCCTGGGCCTTTGGTTTGTCCTTGCCTTTGCTTTTTCTCTTCCATCCTTTGCAGGGAGGTGTTCTAGGCAGAACGAGGACTTGGGATTGAGAAGAACACTGATGTGAATCTAGGCTCTATCACTTTAATAGCAGCATGACCTTGGCAAACTACTTTTGCTACTCTGCAACCCTGGTTTTCAGATCTGAAATATGGATGTAATATGCCTATAACGTAGAGTTGTTTTGAGACTCAAATGAGATCCTATTTGAAAGCACCTATCCCGGGACCTAAAATGCAATAGCTGTCCAGAGAATGTCCAGTTGCTCTCCTCACTTTCTCCTTTGATTGTAAAATATGTCCACTTCTAGTCCTTTTGGGGTCCAGTAATTTACCTGAATTAGATTGCATGGATGCATCAGGCCACATAAAGGTAGAAGTGTTCCCTATTTGCTGTATGTGGAAGATGACAAACAAGGATGGGTTTGATTTGATGCTGACTCTAATGAAAACACAGAAGCAACTTGAACAATGAAGGAAACGATGAGGCTGACATGAGTCAAAAATCAGTCTTCTCAGGCTTCTTGTGTGTACTGAAAACATTTTGATAAACGGGGAGGGAGAAAAAATCAAAATGTGCTCTTTGGTTCAAACAAGCTGTCATAGCCTGTGAGATAAAGATGTACCCGTCCACAGAAGCCAGCTTCTAGACACACACCCTCATTATGCACACTTTAATAATATACACAGGCATTCTCCAGAGTTCTTATTTGGCAGCAGCCAACACTCTGAGAGCTGATCTTGCTAATTTTGTGTATTTGGATTCCGCAGTAAAACAAGCAGTCTCAATATTTGGGTTCACTGGGAACTAGTTCTGAAATCATAATGATGATTAAGTGTGGGAATGTCCTTGTTGCCTTAAAACTTAGTTAATTCATTCTGACAAGGTGAGTGATGATTTGCAAGTCACACCATCCCTATCAATGATAACAACACTCTTCCACCACCACCCACAGATATACAGCAACAAGACAAGGCCAGCTGGTCAGAGAACATGAGCAATGGTTGAAAGGGCTATAGGGGAGGGGCACAATTTGCACCCTGTTGTGGTGGGTTTTTTTTGGTTAATAATCTGCTTTGCCGATAAGATACTTTTTATCCTTTGGACATAGTGAGAGAGCATGTTTTAGAAACTGTTTCTGTAAAATGTCGAATTGTGTTGTACTTTTATCAGAGGAGGAACAGGCCAACAGTAACTTTTGGGAAGTTAGGGGCCAGAGCAGAAGGTCAGTTTTCTCTGAATCATGCTGGAGAAACTCTGCCTTAAAAGATTCCATATCTGTTTTTACCCACAGAGAGCCTAGAGTCCCAAGCAAGTGTCCTGGAGACAGCAGGTGACCTTTATATAGGGCCTCATTATGTTCCTTATACCACTGACTTGAAGGTTTCAACAGGAGCTCCTGATTCCGTTTTCCAGAGATTTCAGTCCCTTCCTGATTTTACTGCATACACTTGTTGAGTGTGCTTCATAAGTATGCTTTTGCCAGCACCACCACTCTCTTCTTTTGCCACCCTTTCAGTGTATGAACTTGTCAAAAGCCACGGCATGGGCAAAGGCAGTTAAATGCAACATCCAGGAATAAGATCATTTCTGTCTTCTCGCATTGACAATTCTCTATGTTGACTTTCTTTCTCAGCCTAGATGCCTCTTGATTCCAGAGTAATTTACACAGCTCCACTTATCGTATCCTTACCCGGCAATGTCCAAAGTTTGGAAATGAAGTAAGAAGGAATTTCCCTATCTTGTAGCCCTTTTAAGATGTGAAAATATTTCCTAAAGCTGCTTCATAGCTAATTGTCCAGAATTATGGCATATACCCATTTCCATGACAATTATTTGCAAGGAAGAACAGAGTTACCATCTCTGGTTTAGATTGATCAAGATTACCCCTTCCCCACTAGAGGCTAGAGTAGGAACAAGCTAAACTACTGTCAGACAGTTCAACCAAACTGGGATTCTGCTGCAAGGGAGAAATGAGGGAAGGTTGCTGGGGAAACAACCACAGAATATATGATTTCCAATGGAGTCAATAACGTAACTCCATTATCTGCTTTATGTATATAAAGCAGAAGACTGCCAAGCAGTGATGTTCTTTTCTTCTCTGTTGTAACCTCAGCATTCTTGAATCTGAACCACGAATAGGCTGTCAAAAAGAATGTGTGGTTATCACATAAGCTTGTTAATACTGAATAGTAGATCCCTTGATCCTCACATGACTAATCACTTTCCTCACAGGATCTAAGCCACAAATCTCTTTTCCTCAAAACTTAATAGAAAGCCTTGAACTGAAAGGGGAATAATCAAGGAAGAGAATTATTTGATAATAAGACAAAGCCCAGTTGCATTTAACTCAGCACTTCCGAATGAGGGACAAATCCATTTTCCCCACCAGGTTAAATAGCATTGAACTCAGCACTTCTCAACGAGGGGCAAATCCATTTTCCCCATCAGGTTACATAGACATGGGTTAACCTTTGTCCTAGGAGCCCCAGGGCTTCAGAAATTCAATATCCAGAATTAAAGCAGTAAGTGAAATGTGAACAATCTTGAAGAAAAGCAAGAAGCCCATTAATAAAGACAATAGATGATACAAAGCTGGAAGACACTGCCAGCTACAAGGAAGATGAGAAATTGGCCAAAGGGGCTAGAAGAAATAAAGAAGCAGGGACTAGCAATGAGAAAGTCAGGAGTTGCTTGAAAAGACACACACCTCAGGTGTAATAGCACCCAGAACATAGTCGTTCAAGCACCCGGGCAATTGCTAGATTGTGCCGTGGACTATTCCTTAACAATTGGCTGAGCAAAGGTTATGAACAGAAAGGTTGTAAGCATAAGTGAACAATAGTTAACGTGAGTTGAGGTCATTTTTTAGAGCAGAAAAGCAGCTCTTTTGAGACCTTCCACTGTCCTATTGCTTTAACAGTAGCCAGAAAACGCTCGTTCTAATAGAAAACATTTATTTCTATTATAATGCCTCCTGCCCCAGCCACCGACAATATTTATTTATTTATTTCCTGGTCTAGTGCCCTGGAGGGGGCACTGCAAATGAAGACAATTATTCAAATGCAGGGCTTGAGGAGTCTCACCACCAGTTCGCTGCTCGAGAGTGGGTATTGCCTGTCCTGGAGGGGAGAGGAGAGAGGGCTGTTAGCTTTCACAGGCACTCATCCTGCCCTGCCTGTTCCTAAGTGGGCACTGAGCCTGAGCAGGTCTGGAAACCCAGTATGCAGATTCGGTTGTTGGGGTTTCAATTCAAAACATCAATATCCTCCAGCCCATAAGCCAGGTGGCATCCAGGCATCATGGAGATCTGAGCAGGAGTTCACCAACCCTGGCCAGAAGTCTGATAACACACAGCTGTTAGAAAACTTGGCCTATAATCCCAGCTCTACCACTTAACTTGCAAGATCTTGGACAAGTTTCCTTCTTTTGGTCTTAGTTTCCTTATCTATCAAGTGAGGATAATGATGCTACTGAAACTCCTAGGTTGAAAGGTTTAAAACGAGCAACCCATGGAAACTTTTAAGTTCGGTGTCTGGCTTATGATAAGTACTCGATAAATGCCAGCTATTATTTTGTGCCAGTCAGTGGCACAGAATGAGACCTGATGACAAATGCATAAGTAGATTTTCAAGCATATTGATCATAAAGCAGCTAAGTGTCCTTATGGGATTTTTTTTTTTTTTTATGAGGTCTTTCAGAAGTAAAAAGATGCTTGCTTTTCCCTTGGAGTCAGCAGGGCCTTGTTTCCCAGTCTCTTCATCCCTGCAGTCAGGCTCTTTCCAGGTTCTTAGGGTCAAGCCTCTCATGTCTGGCACATAGTAGGGGATCCAGAAATATATGTGGAAGGAAGATGGAAAGGAAAGGAGGAAAGAACAGAAGCAAAGAGGTATCCAGGAGCTCCACCTCCTCCTTGATCTGATGCAGCCTTGCTCATGGCTCCAGGCTAACCCCTAGAACCATCACTGGTCCCGCGAAGGGCAAGCCCAGTGTGGCAATCTGCCCACACTCACCCTAGCTCAGGTCCCTCAAGCCCCCCTCCTCTTATAAGAAGACCTGCTGGTTAATATAACCGCTGATTGATATAACACTCTTGACGTCTGACGGTGGTGTGGAGTAGCTTGAGACAGGTCTTGCTTGGTCCTCACATTTTCATACTCTAAATCTGTTTTACTCACTTGGACCCTGGCTCTGCAACCTTGACCTCCATTCTGCCTCTGGTCTCTTGAACTTGCTCTGTGGAAGTGATCTTTCCTCTGTTGCACTAACAACAGACTTTCAGGAACTGAGCTGCATCACCCTATGTAGTCATCACACTGGATGCTATTATGTGCCTCTCCATTGATCCTCAAAACAATCCTGTGAATTAAATATTATGAGCCTCATTTTATATATACAGAAACTGAGGCTCATGGAGGTGAAGTGCCTGGCTTAAGACCACACAGCTGGGAATCAAATGCCAGTCTCTGGTTTCAAATCTCATGTTCTAGTCATTCTTCAGCCTCTGCTTTTCTGATGGACACCAACTTGTCTCTCAGAGTTCCCTGAAATGTCAGGGAAGACCCATTGTTCCCCAGTTCCAGATATGTAGAACTCAGTTTATCCATTTGGTTACTTGGCTTCTGTCGAAACTAGGCAAACCTACAGTGCTTCTATCTTCCCAGGAGATTTGTGTGCTGCTGACCCAGTCTTTTTAGGCTTGGAACAAGCACCCCTTGCAAGAGACTGAAGTCCTGGCCCTGGATCTCTGCCCAGTTACTGGGCCCTGCCATCAATGGCCACATTTTTTTCTGGGCCAGCCAGGGTGTCTACCAGCTCCCTATCTGGGGACTCCACATTATTGATCTTTTCATGTTAGGAAATGCTGTTGCTTCTTTCAGATCCCTGATGCCCAGTGTTTGTCAGAAGGATCACCTGGCATTGTCTGGTGCTGTGGACAGCTTGTTCAACCTGCCACGTTGCCTACTGCAACATGCACCTACACACTGCCACCCTCCATCTGGCACGTTTTACACCCAGTAGACAAACTAGCCTGGGTGGGAATCCGGGCTCCCCTTTCCTATTGGGTTCCCCATTAGTATCCAAGCCACCAAGCTCCACATCTGGAACATGAGACTGTCCCAAACCTCTCTGGTCCTTGCTCTCTGGGGTCTGATTAAATTGCGGCAGAGGTAGGAGAAATGGGCCTTAACCCCTGAATCCTCAGAAGACAGGGGCTGGGATTCCAGGGCCTGGCAAATGATTAATAGGCCTGGCATATTAGATTCGACCCATCAGGGCAACATTAAATGTGATTTATGACTTGGTTTTAATTGAGATTTTACTGAATTATTATTTGATGCAGAGAACAGACCTGGACTAATATTTCTAAGTGTCCTAGAGTCCTGCACTCAGAGCTGGGGGAATGTGGTCTGCTGGAGGGTGGCGTCCACTCTCCCAGTGTGGATCAGAAGCAGCTTCTCGCTCTGCCCACCCTCCACCTCTCCCACCCCACCAGCAAGTGCCAATCTTGGACTAGTGACAAAAACAAAGCACTTTGCTTTCTGCTTCCTCGTGTTCCTTAAAACCCTCAAACCAAGTTCAAACCACAGGTTGACCTAGTTTGCAAAATGAAACAATGAACTTGATAAAGTTAAAGTATGAGTGACCCCATGGAGAATTTCCATTTTAAAAGAGGACAGAGGAATTAGACAATGCTTAATTACCATTCTAGCTGGGGGATGTCAGCCTAATGGGGAAATGTTCGATGGACTTTGGCACAGAGAGGCACTGAGAGATGGCTACGAGTTTTTGGAGGTATGAGTCTTGAGGCCACCTCGACCCAGGGGCTAGAAAGTGTAGCTGACTTGCTGACTACTAGTGATAGCTGCACTGAACATACTGATATCACAGGGGACAGAGGGCGTGAGGGCAGGAAGAGGAAAAGGAAATATGTGGGAATTTTCTTCCCACCCTCATGAGGCTGCTCTCTCACCTACAAGTGGGGGACTTGAGTTTAAACAGCATCTATTGAATTTTGAACTGCATTAGGCAAAGAAATTACTCATTAATATATAAAGGACTACGTTTTCCATAATGTGAATGCTAGTGAAAAATAGATTCATGCCTGCTTCATGGAGAGAAGCTTGCCTTTAAAGTACTAATGTAAATATGTCCTTAGGGAGAGAGGGAATGGCAAATTAGATAGAAGTTTGTGATATGATGCGGCAGCAGAGAAAGCTTGTGCTCAGCTCCACGCCTGCAGACATGTGGACATGAAGGAGGAGGTTTGCAGAGTAGCAGAAGCAACCGGAGTGGGACAGGGTGTCTTGATCTCCGGGAAGCTGGGACACCTTGGTTCCTGGAGATTTCCGAGGGTGGGAACTTGCCACCGATGCTCTACTGAAGGAGATGGCACAGAGTGGGGAAAGGGCATGGGATGGAGTGTAGCTGCAGATGTGAATCCCTGTTCTATCTCCGGGTAATTACCTTCTTTAAGCTTTAATTTCCTCAATCGTATATGGATGGAAACAATAATACTTGCCGTGTGGAGTGCCTGTGCAACTTAATTGAGATGATACATTGAAGGCATCTGGCATATAATCACACCAGTTCATTTCCTTTACCTTTAGGCACTCCTTTAACAGAATATGTTGACTTAGTCAACATGTATTGAGCACTTATTACATGCAATATGGCTCCTGATCCCAAGGAGCGTAGGATGTTGTGGTAAGCTCAACAACAGTGACACAGCCAGGAGACTATGAACACAGGGTAGGTAGAGTTAATCCAATCTGAGGAAATGGGGAGGAATCCAAGAAAGCTGCCAGGTCAAGGGGATACTTATGTTTAGTATTCAGTATGAGCCAGAGCAGTCCAGGGAAGGGGCATTCTAGGTAGGAGGGTCTGCACCAGCAAAAACATGATGGTGAACGTCAGCATGGTGTGTTTAGAGACCTGCAAGTGCTTCAGTGTGGCCAGAGCCTGAGGTGGAGGCCAGTAGCAGGAGGAGGTGGGGCCAGCCTGGTAGTCAGGATGGGGACTTTTGTTTCAGTAGTAAAAGAGAACTTCTGAAGGGCTCTCGTAAGGTGAGCAAGAAGCTGGCGGCCTCTAGGAGGCTGGTGCAGTAGTCCAGGTGACAGTCACTGAAGGCAGAAGTAGCATGTTGGTGGCAGGGGAGGGGAGGGCAGACTTAAGAGATATTTAGGCAGTCAAATGGACAGAAAATAGGCCTGAGGGAGGAGTCAAAATGACCTTCAGTTTGGAGATTGCCACCTAACCAAGATAGAGAATTCAGGAAAAGGAGCATTTGGTGAGGAAGACATTGAGCTCAGTTTGGGGCTTGTTGAGTCTAATGGACCTACGAGGCTGCTGGTTGGAGATGATCAGAGAGTGTGGGGCCATAGGACTGGATGGAAGAGATTCACCTGGTTCTCTGGATCCCAAAAACAAGAAGACATAGCCTCTGCCTTTAAGAAGTTCAGTGTCCTGCCAGGAGGCACACATTCAAATGGGAAATTATAACACAGGCTATGAGAGACCTGATTGCCATGAGAATGCACCCACTGCCCTCACATCCACTGTTTTCTCAGGTAGCAGTAAGCTCAGTACAACTATCACTAGTAGCAAGTAGGTAATTAATGGTGTGTAGTTGGGTCAGAGAAAGTTCAGAGAACAAGAGAGTTTTGAACTGGACCCTAAAGAATAAACAGAAATTTACCAAGCAGGGGACTGAGGTTGGCATGTGGGTTAGCACTTCCCAGCTGTTGGGAAGAGACACATAAAGGTGTGGAGGAGCTATAGGGAGGGTTTTGTGGCCTGTTGTTGGGGCTGCTTGGTAACTAGAGGGACAGGGAGAAGGAGATGAGAGAGTAAAGGGATGAGAGACTGAGAGAACTTGGAAGGCAGGCTAAGGCGCTCTGACATGATTCTATGGGAAGTGAGATCTGTCTACTGGTCTTAAATACGGGAGACCTGGGTTTTAGACTTTGGTTTTGGGCCAATTTCTTTGACATCAATATGGCTCATAGATTAGAGTGAAGTGCTACTGAGGCTGAATGGACAGAAACTGGTCTGGAGACTACTGCAATGGTCCAACCAGGAGAGAGTGAGGGCATCAGCTGCTGTGGGGTAAGGGAGCAGGATGGAAAGGGTGAATGCAAAAGACCCTGCAGAGGGAAAATGTGCAGTGATGATCACTAGATGGGGGCCAGGGAAGAGGCAGGATGACAGGGAGATTTCTAACTGGCATGGTTGGTATAATGCACTGTGAAAAGAAACTATGAGGAGTAAAGTGTGGAGAGATGGGGGTACACAGAAGGAGTATAGTATTGGATGGGTTGCATTTGAGGAGTCTACAGAGAACTCGAATAAGCAGCTGGTGTGTGGATCTGGAGCTCAGAAGAGAGATTCAGACTTACAACCACCAGTGTAAAGGTGACAGTGAGGCCTTGGAATGGATTAGATCATTGAAAGAAAATGTATAAAGTGAAAAAGAAAAGAAGGCAGGAAATGACATGAGAGGATCATCAGCATGCAAAGGGCTGAAGGGGAAGACAAAATGCAGAAAGAGCAGAGTGAGGATGATGAGGGAGGGGTCGAAAGAGAATCCACCCAAAGGCATGCCACCAACGTCAGAAGCAGAAGTGTGCCTCCTCCAGACTCCCATGGTATTCCCAGCCCTCCCTTTATGTTATTTTAAATTTTTAATTGTTTAATTTTTAACAATTTTTGTGGGTACATAGTAGGTGTATATGCTTATGGGGTACATGAGATATTTTGATACAGGCATGCAATGTGAAATAAGTTCATCATGGAGAATGGGGTATCTATCCCTTCAAACATTTATTCTTTGAGTTGCAAAAAACCCAAGTACATTCTTTAAGTTATTTAAAATATACAATTAAGTTGTTATGGTCATCCTATTATGCTGTCAAATAGTAGGGCTTATTCATTCCAGCCCTCCCTTGAACAGGATGTATCTGTGTGCCTTGTGATTGTTTATTCACTTGTTTCTCTATTAGCTTGTGGACTCCTGACATTCAGTGGCCCGCCTGCACCACTGTTGGCTGAAATAAGGCACAGGGTTGAGCACTTGGTGGGAACTCGATGACCATTGGTCAATGGAGAGATTAATGCCACCAACTGCAGCAGAGTCAGGTAAAATGAAGAGACAGAGGCAATTGGATGCACTAGAAATTTTAGCTGTTTCTGCAGGGCGGAATGAAGAAGTCAGTTTGTGTTGCTGGGAACAGGAGGCTCACTGCTCTTATTTGACACATCTGAGTTAGTCAGCAAAGAGAGAAGGGCAATAAATACACCGCAATTAGTAAAACAGAAGAACTGTCTTATGAGTCACGACAAGACTGAAGTTAACACATTGGGCTGAGTAATGAACTCATTTATGTCCTTCCCTGCCCATCTCTGTGCTTGTTGCATCACAGCTTGTAAAAATCTTTATTTGGGATCCTTGACAAAGCCAGTGATCACATCACTCTGTACTTGTTAGAAGATAAGTACAGTCACGCATTGTTTAACCTCGAGGATTAGTGCTAAGAAATGTGTCATTAGGCGATTGTGTGAACATCATAGAATGCACTTACACAAACCTAGGTGGTAGAGCCTATTACACACCTAGGTATATGGTGTATATAGACTATTGCTCCTAGCCTGCAAACCTGTGGAGCATGTTACTGTACTGAGGACTGTAGGCAATTGTAACACGATGGTAAGTATTTGTGTCTCTAAACATAGAAGAGGTACAGTAAAAATACAGCATAAAGGATTTTAAAAAATGGTACATCTATGCAGGGCACTTACTATGAATGGAGCTTGCACGACTGGAAGCTGCTCTGGGTGAGTCACTGTGTGAGTGGTGAGTGAATGTGGAGGCCCAGGATATCACCATACACTACCGTAGGCTTTATTGACACTGAATACTTAGGCCATACTAATTTTATTAAAATTTTTTCTTCAATTATAAACCTTTATAAATTCAATTATATAACCTTAACTTACTGTAACATGTTTATGTTATACACTTGAATATTTAAAACTTTTTGATTCTTTTGTAATAACATAACTTAAAACACAGACACGTGATACACCTGTACAAAAATATTTTCTTTTTTAGATCCTTATTTCATAAACTTTTTTCTATTTCTTTTTTTTTTTTTTAATTTTTGAACTTTTTTTGTTAAAAACCAAAGCACACTAGCTGAGCATGGTGGCACATGCCTGCAGTTCTGGCTACTCAGGAGGCTGAGGCAGGAGGATCACTTGAGCACAGGAGTTCCAGGCTGCAGTGAGCTGTGATCCTATCACTGCACTCCAGCCTGGATGATGGAGCAAGACCCTGTCTCTACAAAATGAACAAAGACACGAACACACAGATTAGCCTATGTCTCTACAGGGTCAGGGTCATCAATATCAGTATCTTCCACCTAGACATCTTGTCTCGCTGGAAGGTCTTCAGGAGCAATAACATACGTGGAGCTGTCAGCCCCTGTGATAACAATGCCTTCTAGAATCCTCCTGAAGGACCTGCCTGAGACAGTTCTACATTAACTTTAAAAAAAACAAGCAGAAGGAGTACACTCTAAAATGACTATAAAAAGTGTAGCATAGTAAATATATACAATAGTAACATAGCTGTTTATTATCATTATCTAGTATTACGTATTGTACATAATTGTGTGTGTTAGACTTTTTTATATGTAGCAGTGCAGTAAGTTTGTTTACACCAGCATCACTACAAACACGTGAGTAATGCATTGTGCTACAACACCATGACAGCTACTACATCACTAGACGATAGGAATTTTTCAGTTCCCTTATAATCATACGGGACCACTGTCATATATGCAGCCCATTGTTGACAAAGTTGTGGTTACACAGCACGTGACTGAAATTTGTGCTGTATTTACAAAGATTGGAGGAGCTGTGAAGTCAGGAAGGGGTGACATCTTGGAGGAAGGAGGTTACGTAGTCATCTGAGTTCCACATGGGTGCTTGATTCGCTAATCTGTAACATCTACCATTCCTGGCTGGGCTTGTGATGAATCAGGCCTCACACCCGCCCTTCCAGACCAGCACTGGGCCACTGTCTGTCTCATAGCCCATCTTTGCGCCTGATAAGCAGGGGTGTCTAGCTTTGGGAGATGACACTGAGTTAGAAGTTAAGATGGGGTCTAAGAATAGAAGGTTTTGGAGCAGAGGTAGCGAATGTAGTAGTGATGAAAGAGGTGGCAGCTTTAAAATAAGAAGTGGTCCAGGAAGAAATAGCTCTGGTAAGATTAGCTCTTAGCATTTTAAGCCCCACTTGCTCCTCTTAAATTGTTATATTTCAGCAGACAAGGATCCTAGTGAGGATTGTCTAACTGATGTCTGAAGACAAGCCACGACTCCATCTCAGGCAGTAGCAAACCCCAGGCACAAGATTTCTTCATCCAGCTTCTTTCCCCAGCTGCCAAATGCATTTTCCTCCTGTTTTCATTAAGCTTCTAGTTTCTGCTCCTGTCCATATCATCACATCAAATGCATGCACACACATGCTCATCACCAGCAGCTCCCCAGAGATGCTCTTGGCCATCATCTTGAATTTTAAAAACCAGTATTGCCCCCTTGGTGAGGAAACACCAGGGGAGAGATGTTGTTTAGGACACGCTTCAGGCTGAATTATTTTTCCTAAGAAATGGAGCAATTTAGGTCGTCTCCTAGGGAATGGAAGCTCTAGGATGGGAAAAATGACCCAATGCACTGACAGTGACTTCTCAGCCATGGAGGAAAACTGGTCAAGTGGGCAGAGAAGATGGCCAAGGCCCAAATGTCTACAGAGCCTTGGAAATGGGATTTGGGTGGCTCCTGCCCCTTGTCTGATTCTGCCCACTAGACCCTACTGGGTAGCCATAGTGATGCTGGAGGGATAAGGCTGAAGCACTTTGCCTTTGATTCTTGCTTCCCTTTTATGTGGGAGCGGCTAACGGAGTGTGAAAGTGCACTCCTTAATGTACAATCTACCCGGAAAGATCAATGGCAGCTTAACATGCATTTCTGTCTAATATTCACTTTGTCAGGTCTTTGTAATAAAAAATGCCAGTTTTAATGAAGTGCATTAAAATGAGGAGATTCACGGCCAGCCTGTATGCTTTTATCACCATTGCCTCCCCTTGAGCTGTCAGCGCACAAGCCGTTCTGTGGAAGCAAGGCAGAGGGGTGTCGTTTTAGGAATCACACGTGCACACAAATTCTTCATTTTCGCAAAGATCCATGTTACTGGTGGGTATGTTTCAATTTAATGCACGTTATTTCTATAATATGAGATCTTCCCAGAGATGTGTCTTTGGGAGGAAGTTGCATTTAGGAGCCAGGTAGGTGGACACAATGGGGAGAAGATACCTGTTATGGGCTAAATTGTGTCCCACCAATTCCTTTGTTGAAGTCCTAACTCTGAGAACCTCAGAATTTGACCATATTTACAGATAAGGCCTTTAAAGAGATAATTAAGTTAAAATGAGGCCATTAGGGTGGGCCCTAATCCAATGACTTGTGTCCTTCTAAGAGGAGTCTAGGGCATCCAGAGGCACCAGGGGTGCATGTGCACAGTGGGCCAGCCATGTGAAGAGACCACAAGCCAAGCAGAGAGGCCTCAGAGAGGGCTAACCCTGCTGGCCCCTGAAGTTGGACTTCCAACCTCCAGAAGAGGGAGAAAAGACATTTCTGTTGTGTAAGCCACCTATGCTATGGTGATTTGTTATGGCAGCCTGAGCAAACTAGCACAAGATCTCAAGTTTGAGATTGAAGCAGTGGCCTCTGAGCTCATTCTTAGGGAGAAGAAAGTGATCCAAGGGCATGAAAGGGCATCCATAACCATGTGTGCCCTGGAGTGAGGTCAGGGAAATCTGGAAACTTCTTGAAAATAGAGTGCTTTAAATGTTGCCACTGGTAAGAGGGAACATGCTGCATGAGGAAGCTGTGCTTATAACTATGGGTAAAATGTTTGCATAGGTAGGAAGGTGCTTGATTTTTATTTGTTGAATGTTACTGAATGAACTGAAAGATAGCATAGCATAGCTGTCAGAAGCACATACACTGGAACCTAGGCCTCTCTGACTTCATGGACTGTTGTGAGGATTAAATTGGTTAATATTTTTTATGCTTAGAATAATGCCAAGCACACAGAGAATGTTCTCTAAATGTTTGTTAAGAGCAGAAGTGGCTTGGACTCCAGAAGAGGAAGTCTATAGCAATAGTTGCTCATATAATCCCAGAGGCCCCCAGGATGCCCAGCAAGCTGTTTATCACCCAAGTCACCAAGTCCTTCCCACCACCACCATGTCCCCTGACTCCTCCCTTCCCTCTATTCGCTGGCACTGCTTCCCTGTAGATTCCATCGACTCATCTAGACTCTTCTCCATATCTTTCATCTGGTCTCCTTGCCCCTAGCATCATCTCCCCATTCTCTTACACCTTTCTGCTGAAGTGAATTTAGGGATGATGGCACCTTTCTGCTTATGATCTCTATCATCTAAGGGCTTGGAGAGGAAGCACGGCAGTGTTGGTGAGTTGGTTACGCCCTTTCATGAGATGACATGTAAGTGTTGTGAACATGCTGGCTTTTCAGGGGTGACAGGAATACAGTCAAGCTCTTTGGCACAAAAGGGTCCTTAAAAACCTGATCTTTCGTATATTCCTCTGGCTTTATTTCCTATTGTTTCCCATTACTGGAAATTTCTGCTACACAAATGCAAAATTCTTACAGTTCTAGGATCATGCAGTTATGAGATAGTGCCACTGTGCCTTTGCACCTGCTGGACCCTGTATCATGAAATACTCTTTTCCTTCTTTTATTAAACTAGCAAATTTATGTTCATCTTTCAAAATCCAGATTGCTTCCTTCAAGAAGGCAATTACTCTTCAAATAGAATGAATAACTCCCATGTGTTGCTTTTCCTATCCTGGATGAGGAAAAAAAAACTCGTTCTTACCCAACTTACTTATTGTCAATACATAAATATAAGAAGGAGAATCCAAGAAATAATGAGCAATTTGAGCAATCTAAGGACTAAAACTGGCATTTCTTCCAGAGTATCTAACTTCCCCTCTAACCTTCGATCGTCCTATGATGAAATGATATTTTAAGGTATAAGCTATCTCTGCAGGATAAGGGGAACATTAAAGCCAATGATGTGAAAAAAAGAGAGCTGAACAGGAAGAGCAAACGCAGCCCGAGTGGCAGAATCAAGGGAATGTCATGTTGTCCAGTGGCCAGAAATTTATCAACACACCTATGCTTGGTAACCTGCTATCTTGTTCTTGCTCCACTCCATCCTTGGGCATTGAGAACAAGAGGTGAGAGTCCTCGATGACCATTTAACTGTCTCCCAGAGCCTAGAAGCAACCTAGTGCTTGCCATGATCACAGGACAGGGTGATCTCAGGAAAACCACAGTCTCTCCAGGCATTGGTTTACACATCTATAAAATGGGCTTTCTAGAGTCTAATTGACAAGCTTTCCTAGAGCGTAAGTAGATGATGTATGGCAAAAGTACTTCCCTAGCTCAGAACGCTGCCCAGACTTCCATTTTACTTTTGGGAGGAACTGCTCTGTAGGTAGCATTGATGCTCCCCACTCTGCTTTCCCATCTTGACATCTCATTGAGATACTACTTTGAGCACCTGATCCACAGTCTTCAGTGTCCTCTTGCTGCTTAGAAATCTCTGAAGGCTGGCCTGAGATTGGTGCTCTTTGGGCCTCCCTTATTTGGAGCTGTCTGAAATAATTCACATTCCACATTTCCTCCACATCCTCCCAAAGCTACACCTCACAGTAAAAAACCTAACAGTCTCTTCAGGGGTGCTGGAAAGTGGAGTAATTTATCTGCTAACTGATTTTTGCAAAAGCATTATCAGGTAATAACATCATTGTATGCAACCCCTGTTCTGTAAAGTAATAGAGACATATTACCTGACATATTACCAGAACCCTAAATGATGACCATTTGGGAATTTGAACTCTGGAAGCTCAGAATGTGGGTGAGGGCAGCAAACTCATAACTACTGGTCTTTAGAGACCCATAATAGCACCAGGGAGCATCTATTATCTAGGCCTATGAATAAATTGTAGGATTCTATAATAGAATTACAGTTCCTTCCTCTAACTACATTTTAAGGAGAGTATAATGGAGAGGTAGGACTTCATGGGAAAGAAGAGCCAAAAGAATGGCTCTTAAATGTTTCTGTATTTTGGTGATACACTAGCAAAATATAAGGGAAAATACCTGCAAGAATAAATTAGATAATAACAACCATGGATCATTTTTAGTTCCTGGGAAGGAAAGCACCATATAGATTTGAGGTATTATTATTATGCATATAATATATATACAGACATTGTATATTTATTCACAGTGAGGCTCACATATGTCATTCCCACTAATACCATTTCTTTTCTAGCTCCCGCATAAGAGGAGATACGCAATTTTCATATGTTCCACACATACTCAGAGGAACCTGCGTAGAGTATTTTTGCTGATGAAATTTTCTGGGTTGTAGCATTTATCTTTTTGAAGAGCTTCCTTCCTGTAACCCCACGTGGAGAGTTGTGCTTTTACCTCTCATTGTGATGCTATCTACATGTGGATTTTTGTGTCAACTGCTTATCTTAGCCATTAACCAATTTCTTGTCTGTTTGTATTGTTTATAAAGTGTCAGGCATACATAGTGCTTTGCCAATGCATGGGGCCCTGGCTCCCTGCCCCGTGGAGTGCACCATCTAATGAAAATGGACAAGCCTGGCACAATAGAAATCATACAAATATGAGACCCAGAAAGATGTTACTGGCTTGGAATGAGGGCAGGCCAGTCAGAGATTAAGTAGAGGATCTGAAGACAGAGAGGAAAGCATTTGGGAGAAAATTAGATGAAGGATGTTCTAACGGAGGCACACGTGTACAACATATACTCAGTCAGTTCTTATACAAACACAGGGCTGGAAGAAAGCATTACAGGTTCCCTGTCCATTCTATCTCCCTGAGCGGAGTGTTTCAGTCCCTTCCACAGTCCTTCAACCTCTGATTGATCATCCTCAGGGGTGTGGATAGGCCAGTTAAGTGTGGATCTTTGCAGAGCAAGTGCTTAATCTCCAGCTGGCTTCTTTTGCCACCCAACTTGCTTCTGGGTGGCTCGCTGCCTATGCTGTCACTTGCTGGGCGCTCAAAGAATGCAAATTCACTTGGGCAAAGCTTAATAGAGAAATTAAATATGCTGCAAATAGAGGGGCACATATTTTATTCTCAACTAAAAATAAACCATTTGGGGTTATGTGTAATTGCTCTCTTGGATTTTTCACTCCATTGGCATTTCTCTTTAGAGTGGATAATTAGAAACTCCCAGTTTAATTTCTATACACAGTCCTACACAGTTTTCAAGTGAGAAAACTTGCACCAACTTTCAATATGTGTACATATATTGTCCACATGGAGCAACATTAGTATGGGAGGAAGAGAAGAAGGAAGAGGAATGGAGTAGGCAGGACTTAGATGAATTTAGAAAGAAAGCAGAGTGCAATCGAGGGCAGAAATGGAGTGCAAGCCAGACACTGATTCACGGTCTGACCTTGGACAAAATCACCTCAGCTCTCTGTGCGTCCACTTCTCTGATTATGTGCTTCGTAAACATTCAATTACCTTTGAGGTGTGGTTCAAGAGGTAGGGCAGAGGCTGCCCTGGGTATCATTTCTGTGTCTGTGAATGAATTCTATCCAGCCCAGTGTCCTTTCGGGACACCTACCCTCCCTACATTAAAAAAAAAAAAAAATACACTAGCTGCACTTTCCTTCAAACAGCCTCCAGGGTGATGCTGTACGAAAGGAGGGACGATCCATGCCTGGCTCAGTTCCTGCCGCTGAGGAAAAGGAGATCAGGGGATCTTATTTATAAAAAAAGATAATGTGGCTGCCTCCCTGTGGTAAGATCTGCTTTTGTTTTTTTCCAGATATTATGCTTAAGCTGTCAGCATTCTCTTATTAAATTCTACTTATGATCACCGGCAATTAGGCCAGTGGGGCTCATACTCTACAAATGCAGACATTAAAAGGAAATAGGACTTTAGACTATGGTTACAGGCTAGTAAATCCTGGGGCATATGGGTTACATTAGTCTGTGTACTCTTACCATTTACCTTTGCTAAGCCCTTTAAATATATTAACTCATTTCATCTTTACAATAGGTGCTTGACACTATTACCTCCATTTGACGGGCAGAAAAAATTAAAGTTTAGAAGAGGTCAAAAAATTCCTCAAGATTACACACAAGGTAGTGCTGGGATTCAAACTATGGGAAATTCGTTCTCAATCTCTGGCATGTTCTCACTCCGTGTTGACTCTCTGGCTCCCTAAATGGTTGCCCAATTGCCCCCTCCTTTGAGATGAGAAAGACACTGTCTCCACTGATGGTCTAACTCTGGTTTCCTTGAGCAACTTGGGGCAACTATTTTCCTAGTGTTGGGTTAGAATACATTCAGAGGGCCCTCCCGGGGCACCCCTGACAAGTTTTTCCCTACCAACAATGCGGTATTCCCAGGTGGAGCCTGACTTGCTTCAGTCTCTTCCATCTTCGGATGATTAGGCTGCTCATGTGGGGACTCTCCAAGTGGGTGAGGTAGACTTCACCTTGCTCTCTTCCCTAGGGATTTTAATCCTGGCAACCGATCACCTCAAACTCAGCTCCCTAAATCCTCAAGTTTTCCATGAGCCCCATCAGCAACTTTTGCACAGAGATCTCCTGGCTGAACGTGGCAGCGAGTTCTGAGGTTTATATTCAGATCGATCCCACATACTGCCTTGATGTCAAACTAAAATAACAGCACTGCTTGGCTACTCACTGATTACTGACTCACAGAGGCAACCAAATCCTCAATCTGATATGTGGGTTTCTGAAGATCTTATCATGTCCCTCTGATATGCTTTGTGGCTGGTAGGTTCCTTTGAAAAACGTCCCAGCTGCTGTGGGTAGCCACATTTTCCAGTTACTTCTGAACCAAGCTAATGAGGCATGCTAATTTTGGAAAATGCATAACCATCCACAAATCGACCTCAAATCTCCAGAAGTAGAATTCTGGAGAGATTCTAGGTAAATACTAAGAAGTAGCTCCTGTCTTCATGTTCCTCAGATGGTGCAAAGTGTGGTGGTGATACCAGCCAAGTAGGAGAAGGAGCAGAAGGAGGAGAGGCAGGAATGGCCACAGGGACTCGTCTGCCCATGTGCACTAATGAGGCCTTTCTCCCAGCCTCAGAACTGACAGTGACCCAAGGACTCCTCCTACATGTCTCTGGACTGATCCTTGGCTCCATTCTCCAGCTGCAGTCAGGAGCTTGGATGTGCCCTGAAGCCTGTGCTCACTGCAGAATTGCTGCATAAAGTTGAGAAGGCAGCACCAACAAGTGGCCCAGGGAATGTGATGAGCAGAGGGAGGGATGAACATAGTAAAAAAAAAAAGAAGAAAGAAAGAGAAAGAGAGAAGGAAGGAAGGAAGGACGGAAGGAAGGAAGGAAAAAGAAAGAGGGAGAGAGAAAAAAGGAAAGAAAGAAAGAAAAGAAAAAAAGAAAAGAAAAGAAAGAGAGGTAGAGGCGGACTTTGCCCTGCTGATTCCACAGCCTCATTTATAGCCTATTCCTCCTCTCTGGTCATAATGACTTGACTCATGTTTACTGAATGATAACATTATGCCCAGCACCATGCTGAGTACTTTATGACATTCATAGCTTAGTTCCCACATGCTACATGAGGATTTTGGAGAAAGGTTTACAGGTTAAGAGGCTTACCTGAAATCAGATGCTAATAAATGAGAGAGGCCAGATTTGAATTCAGAACATGCCCTCCAAAGCCACTATTCATACTGCCTTTTTTTCTGACCTACCTCTTTTCTCCAAGTGCCTAATGACTTAAATTCAGTCCGGCCTTTTTTTAGCTCTTTGAGTCTCATTTCACTACCTTATGTTAAAAACATATCCTAGATCACTTCTTATCCCTTTTATTAATCAAAACTTACATGGTTCTGTACTTATTCACCCAAAGGTTGCCTTTTTCTGACAGAATAAACTATTTTCTACTAAAGTGTTATTGACTAACAAGAGTAATCTGTAACTTTGAACTGAAAACCTTCTGTGTTTTCACTGTGTATTAGCATGTTTTAAGACCAAGCAGACATAAATTTGTAAATTTTAGGCACTGTCTGGACCAGCGAGAGAGAAAATGTAGGGTTAGGGAAAGGACATTGGGACATTCATCCTTGCATGAATGTGAATAACATTATCTTACAGTAAATGCTCAATAAATGTTTGCTGAAAAATTACTGATTCAGTGAATGAGGGAACAAACGAATAAATATGAATTATGTAGACGAGATTCAAGTATGTGGTAATACTATGTCTGGTCAGTAGAGGCCACTGTTAACATTTTCCAACATCTGTGCCTGAAAGGAGAGCCTGGGGTATGGAAAATTCTCAGTCATCCTAAAGGTTGATTTTGGGCATAAGATTCTGAGATGAGTTCCAACGTGCTCCCTTCCATCAGTAAGACACTCATTGGAGGAACTTTCAGGTACAGACAAGGGATTATCCCTTCTGCTGCTTGGAGAGGACAGGACACTTTCCCAGACCGAGGATGGCCAATGCAGCTGAGGCGTCCACAACACAGTGGAATGAGTCACAGCCCTGGAAGAATAATCAGAGCCGAATCCTGATCAGACTATGTGCTTGTGGCTGACTTGGAAAACAGGGTGGTGGGTGGGCCCATGGAGGGATTGACCACTGGCGAAGTGGTGGGTTTTGCTTTTTTGTGTATCTTTCCGATTGTAGCACTACTAGAAGACAGTATTCCAGGTCATCCTCAAGGTCCAGTCTTACTCTGGTATCCTGGATAGGAACTTGGGAATCTAGATTGACACAGAACTTTAAGAACAAGCACACTCTTCTGCCCAGAAAGCACTGTCCTGCTGCCTCCTGCTGGAAGTTGGGGACCATATCTGTTCTGGTTGTCATTCCTCTGTACCAGAGCCAACTGAATAGTGTCTAAGGGTTGCCTCTTCTGTGAAGCCCACCTGATGCACTCAGCCTCCACAACCACACCCTGCCTCGTGTTGTCACATTACACACCAACCATGAGGGGTAAGTTTATTGTCATGTTCTGGGTATGTAAGCTGTGAGTTCTTCAAGGGCAGACACAGTTTTCTTTTATCTTTAGGTGCTAGCAGCTCACACAAGAACAAGCACAAAGTCCTTGATAAATGTTTGTTGAATGAAAGAATGAGTGAATGAAGTCCAGTAGGCTGCACTGTGGTTATCTGAATCAGCTTCCAAGATGACCACATTAATCAGACCTATTTAACTGGCCTATTATTTATGTGAAAAAAGTGAAAACAGCTCTTCCCAGATTTCGCTTTTGTGTCCTGTCTAGGAGACTGGAAGGGGATAAAACTTTTCTTGCTGAACATAATGAACCAGAGTTAATTTTATCCATGTTAGTTTTGGGCTCTTGCACACACAACAGGAGACCCTTAATGGCCATCCAAGTTGTATCTTATTAAATTTAAGAAGATAAAATGAATCGCAGGAACCATAAGCTCATATGCTACTACGGGCCAAAGAGGAACATGCTGATTACAGTTTATTCAGCAAAGAACAGTAACATTCTGTATCTCAGGCATATGAAAATAACTGTATGCTGAGAATATGCCCTGAGAAGGTGAACATCTAGCCTGACACTTCATAATTATCAATTGAGTATATTAATAGGAATGAATTAACTGGCTAGAAACAATGGAATAAATGAAGGCCTTAAGACCCCTCTGCTCCCTTTATGATTGATTATAGGAGCCAAACTCACTGAAATTTCTCTAAGGCTCTATAAAATGTGAGGCTTGTACTAAGAGAGTAGAAATTCAAGCCTGTCACCCTCCCTGGGCTTTGTCTGTGCACCAGCACAACAAGGAGAGGTACCAAGACCTCACCCAATGGAAACCTCACCTGGTGGGTGCTCCTGGGGAAGTCTGCCATTCCACTTTGCAGATCAAAGTGTGTCTTGTATCAAATGGGAAGAGGGGTTGAGCGATCCCTCCAAACTGAATTAGGGATTGCCTGCAACTCAACTCACTGGGGACTCATTTCAAGTCAGCTCCCTAAACATTTTAAAAACACTTTGTGTAAGCAAGGAGCTATGCCAGGCACCAGTGGTAAACATATGAATGAACAGGCTCCAGTCTGTGCCTTCAAAGGCCCTGTAGTCTACCGGGAAAGACAGGCTAGTCAAGAGATGGTTAAGACATCAGGTGTGGTAACTGTTTTGAGAGGTGCAGTGAGGGCCTAGGGAAAGGGATGCCTGACCTGTCTGGGCTCAGCGAGAGAGGTTAGTGGAGGAAAGCTTTTTAGGAGCAGAAGGAGAGGACGTGGAACCTGGGCTGAATCTTAGGATGACTTCAAAGTGTATATCAAGGGCACTGTAAAGGCAGGTGGGGCAGGGACAGGAAACATGTCCCAGCAGGGGCTCCTTACCTGTAAAAGAATGGAGGCCCCTTCACAGACCTGCAAACACTTCAGTATCACTCGGACATGATGGGGAGACAGGAGAGCGAGTAAGAAAATGGGCACAGTGTAAATACAAGCCAGAAGGAAAAGGGCCTGGATGTTAGGAGTTTGCAATTGATCCTGAAGAAAAGAGAGAGGCACTGAGCGATTCCATGACAGACGGGAAAGGAGGCTGCTATTGGATTTGATCCTTTGTATGCAGGTTAGAGATGAGTTATCAGGGTTTGATTTTGAGCCTTGAAGGGCTCAAAACCAAAGCCCAAGGGAGCCAGATGGTGGGGGCTGGGAACTATGAGTTTGAACTGCAGTACAGGGTCTGTGGCTGAGCATCTCTGAGGCTGGAGGACTCTTGGTTTGTGTTTCACTCTCAGGGTGCACTGTCACCTACCCCTCTTACTACCCATGTCACACACACACGACTGTCCTGGGACTCTTCTGCAAAATTTCCATTGTTCCAGCACTACCCTGACCCTCACCCCGTGGTGCTGGCCAGTTCACTTGTCCACATGCCCCCACTGCACTGTGAGCTCCTTGTGGACAAGGACCTTGTTTGCCTTATTCAACACTGAGTCCCTGGTACCTGGCACTGTGCAGTGCATGCAGAAGGTGCACAAGAAATAATTGTTCAATTGTATGAATGGAAATTAGATGGATAAAAGGTCACTTAGCCCCTCATGCCTTTATTTACTTATTGGGAAAATGAAAACCATCTCTATGCTCATTTCCAATAATGAAACTCTCCATTCCAACTATCCACAATTCCTAAGCGTATTACTTTTCCTCTCTCCCACCCCACATATTCTTTTTATCCTCTTCCTTCTTTTCTCTCTATGCTCCCACTCTTTCTCTTTCTGCGATTCTTGCTGTGTCTCTGCTGCTCATGTATTATGTTCCAGTTCTTCACTTTACCTTGGCGTTCTTATGTACTAAATGTCCTTCCCTTACCTTTCCACTCTTTCCTTTTGCAGTCCACCCTCCCCTGGCCTGTGTCTTGTTTCCTGGCTCTTCTAGTCTTTCTCTCTCTCTCTGTCTGAGTCTTCCCTGCTTCTTTCCATTTATTCCTCCTTCCCTTCCTCAATTGTTTTTGTTCTCGTGAAATTTCTACTAACCTAATTTCCTGTTTGGCTTTTAGCTCCTGGCATTTGGTTCTAACCGACCTCCAGACTCTTTTCTCTATTTATCCTGAACATAACAAATTGGTGATGATAATGGTACTGATGCTATTTCAGCAAAGAATGGAATAAAGATGCAGAGATGTTTTTGAAGGGACTGGCAGGTCAGCTGTGGACGGAAGAAGGAACACCACTTAGTTCATCACTGAGAATAACCTGTCCTTCGACGGAGCTTCAGAGAGTTTGTGAGCATATGATGAGCATCTGGAACTGTTCCTTCCAGAAAATAATATATCAGAAGGCAGAAAAATAATTATGTTTCCCTCAATGATTCTGGCAAAGATGTTTGCTCTCCTAAAGGACCTCAAGGCACTCATAAAACTAAGAAAACTGAGTTAAGTGCTTTTTATTAAACCATTAAGAGATTTTATTCAGCTAAGACAAATGTCTTCACTGAAGGATACAGAGTTTGATAGTATAGAAAACACCCAGATGAAAATGTGTCTGAATAAATTAGACTGATGCATTTGGCATCTCAGGCTCCAAGTGTCTGATTCCCTCCTTCAGCCCCAGTCTGCTGGCCAACCAAAAAAAATCTCTAATAGTGGATTCACTGAGTCTGCAGGGTAGTAGGGAGCAGGCACGAGACAGCTTGACAGCACTGGAAGTTTCCCCCAAACTGCAAACAGCTTTGAGGACAAAGACATAAGTAGCAAAGAATGCATTTTATTTCTTTGATAGCCGTTGGCTCCCAGATCTGCCTGACCTTGTCCCTTTCGGGGACCAAGCAATAGGCCAAGGAACACACAGGACATTGGCAAGGAGAAAGGTGGTGGGCACAGTCAGAAATAGGAGAACTTACATTCAGTTTCAGGGTCCTCAAATTTCTGGTCTGCCACTAAATACATAGAAGGTGTGGACTTAGAGAAGATTAATTTAAAGGCAGATGAATTTAAAGACACTCACTCCCAGCTTTTCCTGCCACACATGCTGGATCCTTTATCATCCTAGAAAAGATTCTTCTGGGGATATCACAGCTCTCTCCCCACTTTTCAAGACAGAAAAGGAACTGGCCATGGGAATCTTGTATGCCAAGGGATTTAGTATAATGTTTATTTATATAGAATAAAATTGAGCCAGGCACTGTGAGCTTGCAACAGCTCAGACTAAATAATAGTAATAGCTAACATTTATTGGGTATTTACCATGTGTCAGGCACTATGCCAAGCATTTTACATATAATTTTTTATTTTGTTCTCACAACAGTTCATGAGGAATGTATTGTCATCACCATCCTTCTGATGAAGAATCCAGGTTTAGTGAAGTGATTTAACCTACTCAAAGTCACTCTATGGCAGTGATCCCCAATATTTTTGGCACCAGGGACTGGTTTCACCAGAGAAGACAATTTTTCCATGAACTAGGAGATAGAGGACGGTTTTGGGATGAAACTGTTCCACCTCAGATCATCAAGCATTAGGTTCTTTTTTTAAAAAAATTGTACTTTAAGTTCTGGGATACATATGCAGAATGTGCAGGTAGGTTTGTTGCATAGGTATACACGTGCCATGGTGGTTTGTTGCACCCATCAACCTGTCATCTACATTAGGTATTTCTCCTAATGCTATCCCTTCCCTATTCCCCCACCCTCTGATAGGCCCTGGTGTGTGATATTCCCCTCCCTGTGTCTATGTGTTCTCATTGTTCAACTCCCACTTATGAGTGAGAGCATACAGTGTTTGGTTTTCTGTTCTTGTGTTAGTTTGCTGAGAATGATGGTTTCCAGCTTCATCCATGTCCCTGTAAAGGACATGAACTCATCATTTTTTATGACTGCATAGTATTCCATGGTGTATATGTGTCACATTTTCCTTATACAGTCTATCATTGATGGGCATTTGGGTTGGTTCTAAGTCTGCTATTGTGAACAGTGCTGCAATAAACACACACATGTATGTGTCTTGATAGTAGAATGATTTATAATCCTTTGGGTATATACCCAGTAATGGAATTGCTGGGTCAAATGGTATTTCTGGTTTTAGATCCTTGAGGAATCACCACACTGTCTTACACAATGGTTGAACTAATTTATACTCCCACCAACGGTGTAAAAGCTTTCCTATTCCTCCACATCCTCTCCAGCATCTGTTGTTTCCTGACTTTTTAGTGATCGCCATTCTAACTGGCTTGAGATGGTATCTCATTGTGGTTTTGATTTGCATTTCTCTAATAACCAGTGATGATGAACTTTTTTTCATATGTTTGTTGGATGCATAAATGTCTTCTTTTGAGAAGTGTCTGTTCATATCCTTTGCCCACCTCTTGATGGGGTTGTTTGTTTTCTTCTTGTAAATTTGTTTAAGTTCTTTGTAGATTCTGGATATTAGCCCTTTGTCAGATGGGTAGATTGCAAAAATTTTCTCCCATTCTGTAGGTTGCCTGTTTACTCTGATGATAGTTTCTTTTGCTGTGCAGAAGCTCCTTAGTTTAATTAGATCCCTTTTGTCAATTTTGGCTTTTGTTGCTATTGCTTTTCGTGTTTTAGTCAGGCATTAGGTTCTTATAAGGAGCACGCAACCCACATCCCTTGAATGTGCAGTTCACAATAAGGTGCACGCTTCTGTGAGAAGCTAATGCTGCCACTGATCTGAGAGGAGGTGGAGCTCAGGTGGTAATGCTCACTGGCTCACCACTCATTTCCTGCTGTGCAGCCTGGTTTCTAAAATGCCATGAACTGGTACCCATCCATGGCTCAGGGGTTGGGGACCCCCGCTCTAAGGCATACTCAGTTGATGATCTTCCCAGCATCCTTTGATTTTGGACACTGCTTGCCTTATTCCTTCTGGAAACTGCTTTCTCCCTTTTCTTCCACCCTACTCATGTGGCTACCATGGTTTTCTGTGACTCTTCCCATGGCCAATCATCCTCCCCTCAAAGCTAACCCCATGCTTTGGAGTCAGACAGCCTACACTTAACCAAAATTCCATTAATCCCTGCTTCTGTGATCTTGAGCAAGGTGCCTGCTTCCTCATGCCTCAACTTCATCTGAAAATGGGGATAATCACAGTACCCACCACCAAAAACTTTGTGGGAATCATTGTTCAGGTAAAGCATTTTGCACTGTGCCTGGTACATGGTAAGTTTCCAAAAAAAAATGGTAGTGCCTCTTGTTTTTAATACCAAATGGAATTGTTACTTTAGTTATTATTCTTAATCTTATTTATCACTTATCAGGAACTTAGTATGTCTCTCTGATGGTACCTTGGATTTTGAACTTGCCACTCCAGGACAGAAGGTGTGTGCAGCAGAGTGTGTGGATGGCTGTGAGTGGGCTCAGGTGGGCCTTGGGTGAGAGCATTGAGCTATTTTCTGGCAGGCATAAGGGTGGTTCCAAAAGTAAGAGCTAGTAATATCTTCAGGAGACTTCAGTGCACAGACTGCCATTCTGTGCAAACTGTGAGGTGGGGTGCAAGAAAGCAGAGAGGCAGATTGATTTTTAAAAGGCTGAACTTCCAAGCTGTTGTAAGAAGCAGCCAGCAAATGAGAGATCTATAAACCCCGGGAACATGCAGTGCATCACTGGGAATGGTGCTGAGAGATGGATTAGGCATTGAAAATGAGTACTTTGCAGAACAAAGAAGTTTTTATATGATGTCAGAATTTAGAAATTCCCCAGACTGTTTTTTATGGGCAAAGTTAGGTGGGAAGGGAAGAATTGAGGATGAAATTAAATTTCTTAAAAGGATCACCACTGAGGATTAAATACTGGTTGGAAGAGAGGCTAGGAGCCAGAAGTGATTTGGGAATGCAGTGAGGGGCAATGGAGGGGAATAGATTCAATACAACCCTGCCCACTTTCTCTACTGGGCTGGGAAATTGATTTAGGGGGAACTAAGCAGGAGATCCTGGAAGGCCCTGCACAGTCTTTGGTGGTAAGTTGGGCCTAACTTTAAATGCCTCCAGGCATCTCTCTCCAGGAAAGTCACTTGGGTGAGGACACTGGTTATTGATCCCCAGCTGCCACCAAAGTTCTACTATGTACTAGTGCACATGTCACTCAAGGAAAAGCAAGAAGATGAAACTCCCAGAATCTCCCTGCCACTGTGAAAAGCTCATATATCAAGTGAGAAACAGGGAATAAGAAGGGAGTATTTTTGCCAGGTCCCAGAAGGGTGGATGGGGCAAGGGTTGTGGAATAGGTGAGGGAGGAAGGGTGCCAGGACTTTGAGAAAAGGTCAGAATGGATAGAAAGCTTGGAGTAAAGGAACAGTAATCCTGAGGACAAAGGAATGTTCAGAATTCATGGGTTTTGAACCTGCAAGTGAATTTAAAGTCTACCGCAGGTAGTTCCTGGTGAATGTGCCACAGCCCCAGAACTTCAGGTCACTGATTTTTAATTTAGTTATTGGCAACTATACAATAGTTTAGATACCCTTTCAACTTTGTAAGAGTGGGAAAAGGTGATATGATCATCCCTGCTGAATATGCGGGCAAACAAAGCCTCCCTCCAAAAACTTAGCAGTCCAAGATCACATGGGCCAAGCCAGGAATAGAACCTAGAACCTCTTGAATTCTAGCTCCTTCCCTTCCACTTTGCTCACAAAGGGCACATCCACTTCTGAGTGCAAAACTCATGTGGTCCCAGGTACTCTGCCATTTCATGCAAGAAAGACTGTTCCACTCCACAGATGGAGGTTAGCTGTGGTCATAGCTGCCATCCCCGCTGGGGAAACGTTAGGGGCTTCTACAGTCACCTCTAGGGTCTGTACAAATATTTGGCCATCCCAAACACCCTATGAATCATGGTTGTTGAGCCAAGCTGGACAGCGTGTAGTGATTTCCTTCAGAAGGGCTAAGACTACAGCGAAGAAGGCACTTTCCTGGGGAGACCACATAACCTTTTTCTCTGCCCTGTGGTCTCTTTGCCCTGGGAGACCTGAAACACTAAGGCTCATGGGAGGAAACTGTTAGCTATTTGATGTTGTGAACATCAACAAGAGAATGGTGATAGCAAGCTGAATGCCCTTGTGTGTGGCATGCTTAGTGTTTAATAACATTTGCCATTCGGAGTCTGATATTTCTCTGAATTTTACATCTGTCATCACTTTTTAGAAAGTTGAAATCCTACATACATACATGCATACATATACATATATGTACACACATACTTTTTCCAACTTCAACAAAAAGAACTATGCATTTTCAATCTGTGTTATATAGGTTTCTTATGAACATAATAAATTCAAATACCTGAATAGCCAAGACAATCCTAAGCAAAAATAACAAAGCTGGAGGCATCAAGTTACCCAACTTCAAAACATACTACTAGGCTATAGTAACCAAAACAGCATGGTATTGGTACAAGAACAGACACATAGACCAATGGAACAAAATAGAGATCTCAGAAATAAGATTGCACATCTACGGCCATCTGATCTTTGACAAGCCTGACAAAAACAAGCAATGGGGAAAGATTCCCTATTTAATAAATGTTTCTGGGAGAACTGGCTAGCCTTATGCAGAAAATTGTAACTGGATCCCTTCCTTCCACCATATAAAAAATTAACTCAAGGTGAATTAAACACTTAAATGTAAAACCCAAAACTATAAAAACGTTAGATGAAAATCTAGGCAATACCATTCAGGACATAGGCACAGGGAAAGATTCCATGATGAAAATGCGAAAAGCAATTGCAACAAAAGCAAAAATTGACAAATGGGATCTAAGTAAACTAAAGAGCTTCTACACAACAAAACAAACCATCAACAGAGTGAACAAACAACATACAGAATGGGAGAAAATTTTTGCAATCTATCCATCTGACAAAGGTCTACTATCCAGAGTCTATAAAGAACTTACACAAATTTACAAGAAAAAAACCAATCCCATTAAAAAGTGGGCAAAAGACATGAACGACACTTCTCAAATGAAGACATTCATGTGGCAAAAAAACACATGAAAAAAACCTCAACATCACTGATCATTGGAGAAATGCAAATCAAAACCACAATGAGTTACCATCTCACACAAGTCAGATGGCTATTATTAAAAACTCAAAAAATATCAGATGCTAGCAAGGATGTGAAGAAAAAGGAACACTTTTACACTGTTGGTGGGAGTGACAATCAGTTCAACCATTGTGGAAGACCGTGTGGCAATTCCTCAAAGACCTAGAGGCAGAAATACTATTTGACCCAATAATCTCATTACTGCATATATACCCAAAAGGATATAAATCATTCTGTTACACAGATACATGTATGTGTATGTTTATTGCAGCACTATTCACAATAGCAAAGACATAGAATTAACCTAAATGCCTATCAGTGATAGACAGGATAAAGAAAATGTAGTATGTATATACCATGGAATAATATGTAGCCATAAAAAAGAATGAAATCATGGCCCTCACAGGGACATAGATGGAATTGCAAGCCATTGTCCTCAGCAAACTAATGCAAGAACAGAAAATCAGTCACTGTATGTTCTCACTTATAAGTGGGAGCTGAATGATGAGAATACATGGGCACATGCAGGGGAACAACACACACTGGGGCCTGTCAGAGGGGAGCTTGGGGGAGGGAGATCATCAGGAAGAATAAATAGCTAATGGATGCTGGGCCTAACACCTAGGTGATGGCATGATCTATGGAGCAAACCACCATGGCACATATTTACCTATGAAACAAACTTGCGCATCTAACATATGTACCCCTGAAGTTAAAATAAAAGTTAAAGAAAAAGAAATAAATTCAAATATTAATTTTCCTTCTCTTCACAGAATCATTTTAGCATGTAACCTCCTGACTTCTTTACCTGCTTAGGCTGAACTCTGATGATTTAGTCATTTTTACAAATGAGCAGTAAAGGGTCAGAATTACACAAGTTAGTGGAAGCATCCAGACCTTCTGAGTTAGATAGTGCACTTTCTACCATAGCACAAGCATCTATGTAATTATGTCTAAATTTCTAGGCCCAGACTTCTTTTTTTTTTGAGGCAGAGTCTCGCTCTGTTGCCCAGGCTGGAGTGCAGTGGTGTGATCTCAGCTCACTGCAAGCCCTGCCTCCCAAGTTCACACCATTCTCCTGCCTCTGCCTCCCAAGTAGCTGGTACTACAGGCGCCCACCACCATGCCTGGCTAATTTTTTGTGTTTTTAGTAGAGACGGGGTTTCACCATGTTAGCCAGGATGGTCTCTATCTCCTGACCTCATGATTCACCTACCTCGGCCTCCCACAGTGCTGGAATTACAGGTGTGAGCCACCGTGCCCAGCAAGGCTCAGACTTTTAAATGATATACTTTTCCATAGTTGGTTCCATGAATTATTTAAAAGTTTCATGAAGAAAGACCACTCATTGTGAGCCAAAGGCCATTGATGGCAATCAGACAAGGGATCCAAATTCAGGCCTCCTAGTAACCATTTCCATAAACAACTTTGCTTTCCTGCTCAATGAGCAAAGAGATTTCATCAAAATTTTGGAGGAAAAAAGGGAGCATTTATTCTTCAGTCTTTCCCCCCTCTGGAGAAAGCCCAAGTTTGTTTTGTCTATTGGTTTTGAATATTGCATGTGCTACTATCATTTATGAGAGTCATTTGGTGATCAGATTGCATGTCTCCCTTGTTTAGGTAGTTCTGCAGATGGATTGGCAGTTGCTCGCATACAGCTGTGCACATCTGGCATGCAGGTGGGTTTTCTGATAGGCTAGCTTGCTTACAAAATGATTTCTTCTGGGAATGAAGAGGAGAGATTGCCCAAGGCCTGAAATGAAGCTGTCCACAAGCTTGGACACTGATTTGTTTCTAACAATGGTTTTCTGAGCAGGGTAGTTTGGGAAAGATGATGAGAAGCATACACCTAGAAAACGAGGGGTCACAGTTCCCATCCTCAAAGGCGGGTGTGTGCCGAGGCCTAAGTTAGTTTTGTGGGGGTGGGCCTGAGAGAGTTTGGAGAGTTAATGCTCTAGTCAAAACTGTATCTATGGATATTTATGGGTGAAATGACATGATAAGTTAGAATTGCTTCAAAAAAATCCTATGTGGGTGTGTGGGGGTGTGTGGGGAATGGGGTTTATGGATGCAACAAGAGAGATGTTGGGTTGATGATTTTTATAGCGGAGTGATTAGTACATGGGGTTCATTGACAACTCACTCTATTTTTATGTATTTTTGAAATTTTCTAGAATAAAAAATTAAAAACAAAATCTGTTCCTACATATGGGCCTCCAGAAGCACAATTAATCCTGGTAGGCCTCTTGTTAATTCCAGGTAGTGGATGGCTGGTAGGGTCCAGGCATGGACACAGGCGACAGGCGGAGCAGGAGGTGGGTGGGGGGTCCCTCACACAGCCAAGGGAGGGAGAGTGGACTTGGCGTGTTTCTCCTGTGACACATTATTCTCTGCTGTACCCGTTAGAAGGCAGGTGTCGTTTCCTCATGCTCCATAGCTGTCCCCTCTCCTCTCCTCTTCTCCTTGGCAATCTCTCCAAGGAGCTCACGGTTGCATGGGGCCTAGAAATATGACCAGAAAAGGGCTGGTAAAAACAAAATGGGTACTAACGCCACATTCTGCACATTCTGTCAGAATTCCAAACCTAATCTAAGGTATAGCCCGAGAAAAGGAGAAAGGTGAAAGAGAACAGAAAGGTGACAAAGTAAACTGAGAAACCGAGGAAGTTTTAGAAGAAATGCTCATCTTTTGGGAGAGAGAAATGCTCATCTTTCTGGCCATCTCCTTGCTAATAGAACATAGAGATGCCCAGCAGATGTGAGGGGTGAGTGCCTCAGGCCACCAGAAGAGAACTGGGCGGCCTCTCTGGCCGTTGATGTGTTGGTAGCAGCTGGCTCTGCCCCACGCTCACCAGGAGAAAGTCATCCTCTGGATTTCTCACAGCCTTCGTGGAGGAAGCAGCGGCTAGCTTTCCATAGGACAGCCTCTGCCAGGCCCCCTTCCGGACCCTTCCAAAACCAAAAGTGCTCTGCACTAAGCTCCTAACTGACCTTTCCATTCCTGACTCCGGTTGGTGTCTATGGTTAGCTTCCCTCCTTTCCTCCTGGGGACACTAAGGTCTAGGGTAGCGGCCCTGGAGCCATGCCATGGGAGCCAGTGCCTGGGCAGTGAGGTGAGAGCACCAGCGGCTTCCAGAGAGTCCATATGGCTGCGTGACCACGAATAGCTGCACCGACTCGAAAAGGACGCCCACTCCTCTGAAACACACTCTGTGTGCTTGAGTCAGACACATTCTGTTCTCTCCATCCTGACGGGAGCCTCCGTGAGATCCACTCTCAGTCGAGGGGTCTCTACAACCTCTCTTCTTGAACGCCCACTCTCCCAACCTGTTTTTCTTTGTATCCGCTGCTCTCCCTGTGTCTTCCTCCCGCCTCTGACTCTATCCTGCACCCCCTTCCCATCTCTCTGGTCTGTGCCTCCCTTCCCCTGATTCCTCCCACCAGCCTGTCACTGTGCCGCCCTCCTCTCCCTTCCCCACCCTGCCCCCTCCTGCCCGCTTCTCTCTGCTCCACACAGCTGGGCTCTCTGGGGATGTGGCTGTTTGGACTGCAGTTCTATGGGCACAGGTGGCACTGGCAGATGCAAGTCCTTTCCATTCATGTGGGTAAACAGTAAACATTATATTAAAATATTCATCAGCAGGCCCTCTGTCTGAATGTTAATCTGGGGCCGGAGCTGATTCATAGTCCCCGGCACCAGCTCCTGGGCAGAGCCCGACAGTGACGATGCAACTCTGCAGCAGTAGAGTGGTCAGGAGAGGTCGGTCCGGGAGCAGAAGCATTGATTTTGCATTTGGTTTAAGAGTGATACACAGTGGAGCTTTCTGGCCAGAGAAACTGCCTGTCTGCCTGGGTAGGAAATGCTTTTGTAGGGCAGTCACTGCAGCTGAGCGCGGCTGGACCTGAGCAGACCTGTAGAACAAGCAGGTATCTGACACTGGGCTCCTGGTCGCCTGTTTATGACTTTTGTATTTTTATGTCTGGCTATGTGCAGAGTGCTAACAAGCCCGGTGGCTCCTTAAACACCCACTGGTGATCCATTTGCTCTCTGTCATTAACAGTGGCACACCATGTATCCATTCCATTTCACAGTTAAAGCCTAGGAATCCTGTTGGATTCTGGACAACGCCTCAATGATATCGAAGAAAAATCTAGACTCTTTCTAAGGGATAGATTTTTGGAGGAAGGATGGCACACAGTTCTCAGTGTCTAAAACATTTCTTCCTCAGGAACTTCTTTCCGATAATGAATCTAGATCCCTTGTACTCCGGAAGAGTTGAAAATGGGTCAGGCATGGTGCTCTAGGTGAGACTCTTCATGTATAAGAGACCTCTGTTAGCTCACACACTGTCTTCAGCATTCACTTCTGCAGGCACGGCTGCATTCATTCATTCATTCATTCCTTCATTGCTCACCCACTCATTTATCTGATGACCATTTATGGATTGCCTGCCCAGTGACTCATACTGGGCCAGGCAAGGGTGAAGAGACGAGTTGTCCTCCTGGCCTGCCCTTGAGAATTCACAGTCCAGTGCAGAAGAGAGACAGATACATCGTGCACAGGGCTAATTAGTCAGTGCAAAGAGCTATGGGAACCTAGATGAGGGAGTGACAACACCTCACAGATGTTGTTTCAAGAGATTTTTGAGCTCCTCAAAGGCAAAGATCCTACTGTAGTCACATGTTTAATTTTAGTGGTTGCACAGTGCCTGCTTCATAGTGAGTGCTCATGGAATGTTTGTTGAATGAATGAATGAAGGTTGTTCTTAGAACACAAAGATGTGAAAGATGATCCCTGCTATCCAGGAGCTTAGCTTTGTTGGGGAAACAAGAAATTATTGAAGGCATGAGTGAGCATGGGGTCCAACAGTCACCTCCTTACTGAGATCTTCTAAATTTGCTTTCTATAATACCCTCACTGTACCCCATACGGGGATATCTAAGCACCCACAAAACTTTACTATATATTGTTTGTTGTCTGCCTCTCTAGCTGGACTACATGGGACCAAGCTCTGGGAATAGTCCACCCTGCGGCCATTCCCTCAGGACATATCCATGACAATTACATGCTGTCTAACTGAACTTGTATATTGAGGCAGAGTGGTACTCATGACATCAGAGGTGCCATTTGTGCAACGAGAAGCTGAGACCTGCGTCAGGCATTTCACATAGGCAGTCACAATAATCCTCGCACACTCAACCTGTCTCTTTTTGAACTCATTCAGGAGGCAGAGCAGAATTCAGAAGTCTTGCTAGAGTCGCTGAATATTACATTGTGTTACTTCCCCACATCCTGTCACCATGCCTCTGAGAAACACTGGATTATACTGCGGGGAGAGCCTTTCAGCATCCTGCTGGCTGATGTTTAACATCCCACTCTCTTCAAGGCATTTTGGAATTGATGTGAAGAAGTCTTTGCATTGTTTCTCTATATAGAGAAATTCATGTTCTCGTGAGTTTTCCTGTTATTAAAATAGAAAGGCTCATCACTTTTATTTTTTGAGTGCCTGATTCCCACAGATACTAAAAAATGATATCTGTGTCCCTGCTATTTTAATACTCCAGTATATATGCTACTGAGGTCTGTTGGAGCCTAATTCGTCTCACTAATTTAAATACCTTTCACCAGGTATTCCCCAACTTCTCCTTGTTTTCCCACCCTGCCAATCTGTGTTGATGTGCTACATATGTCTCTCTAATAACCTGGGTGGGAGCTCAGCGCACACATGGCTCCTTATTCCATGAAATAAGTAAAAATTAAAGTGCTGGCTGGCACGCACTCTTCTTGGTGACTCGGGGCTGCCATATGCAGAAGCATCTCTGGCACTGTTTACTGAAGTCTCTCATTTTCTGTCTTGCTGGGATCTGGGAATACTTTAAATATTCAGCTCGAGGTAGTGCTTAACATTTATTAACTGCTGATTCTGTGCCAGGCACCGGGCAGGGCATATCCACATTCATCTCACCACCCCCACGAGACCATTCTGTGAGGCTATAAAATGGTCCTCATTTTATAAACAAGAAACTGAGGCTCCGAGCTGAAAGGAACTGGCTCCAAGTCTCCTAGCTGTTAAAAAGGGACACAGGAGTTCTCATCTAACCTTCTGTGTTTTATAGACATCTGTATAGGGCTTACTGTGTTCTAGATGCCACTGTAAACATTTTACAAACATGAACACTTTTAATCCTCATAACAACCCTGTGAGGGAGGTAGTATCTGATGCTAACAGATAAGGAAACTGAGGCATGGAGGGGTGGAATCACTGCCCTCATTTATCTAGCTGCAGCACTCTGCTGCCTCTCCCCCATAGGTCCTAGACTTCAAGTCATGCCTGTCCAGGCCAAGGGTGTTAGAGAGGATATCCCAACAGAACAAAGCTCATCCTGAGGCTAAAAAGCTCGCTCTTTTCTGATTTTCTTAATTGTGATACTAATTGCACAGCTGTCTAGGCATTCTTCTTTTCCTCTTTGCTTTCTTTTAATAATCCTTCAGGGGAAAAAAAATAGTACTTACAATCTAATTTTCCAGAACGCATACTTTGCGGCCAGCCCTCCCTTTCCTCTTCTCTTCACTTCCCCTTGGTTTTGGTTTGGCGTGGGAGCAGAATCCGCTAACTTTGAGAGATCATGTGCTCCTCCGCCTGCCCCATCTCCCTCTCTCTCACCGTCAATTACAGCAAATGTCATTAATTTGAAAGGCAAGGGACCAGGAAGAATGGATTTTGAATTAACTAGTTCAAATAATCTGATATTTTTACTGGAGCATGACAGGGTATCCAGTTAGCTGGGGAACAACAATTGCTTCCAATTGTGCATTCTCTTGGATAAACCGATATCTGCTTAACAAGGTTTTTCTGTAAAGGGCAATCAAATAGTCATTTGTGTTTCACGGGGCTTCTGAGCCTGGATCCTAATGCCTAGGGCAGCTGCTGTTGTGTGTTGTGTTGTACTGCCCTGTGGGAGAAATAAGTTTCCACTTCATGCAAGAAAGCATGCTTCTGGGACTCCCTGGGGCTCAGACATATTATCTGCCCTAGACCCTCATTGGTACCATGAGTCGGTCCCTTGGATTCCTTAGTGTTAGGTAATAATCATCAGTGCTTATATTAAACACATCCTGGCTGGGCACGGTGGCTCACGCCTGTAATCCCAGCATTTTGGGAGGCCAAGGTGGGCAGATCACCTGAGGTCAGGAGTTTGAAACCAGCCTGGCCAACGTAGTGAAACCCTGTCTCCACTAAAAATAGAAAAATTAGCTGGGCGTGGTGGTGTGCACCTGTTGTCCCAGCTACTCGGGAGGCTGAGGCAGGAGGATCGCTTGAACTCAGGAGGTGGAGGTTGCAGTAAACCAAGATCGTGCCACTGCACTCTAGCCTGGGTAACAGAGAGAAGCTCCATCTCAAAACAACAACAACAACAAAAACAAAGCAAAAAAACAAAGAAAACAAACAAACAAACAAAAAACAAATCCTGCTTGGGTCTTGTAAAATTCCTGGTAGCAGAAATGAGTAACGATTCACCAAAATCTGGTGCAACCCCTTGCATAGTAAGAAATTGCTGCCAGGAGCAGCTGCGTCACTACAGGCTACATTATCCAGCCCCCTGGCATTCAGGTCCAGTTTTTGTTGATGGTATATGAGCCTGAGTGGTCTGTGTTGCTCCCAGGATGAGAATGGAATGTAGGTGAGTCTTTCCCTTTCTTCTCTATCTGCTAGCTGGATGCAAGGATTCTCAGGACCAGGGAATGGTAGAGCCATAATGCAGAGAAAGAAGCCTTAACCCCTTGGTCATCACAAAGAGGAAGACTGTCCTGCCGATGAGAACACCCATACTGGGCTGGTACGAGAGAGGAAAATAGCCTTCTCTTGTGCAGCATCTATTTGTTCCCACAGCTCTTGCTAGCCTAACTTATGCACCATCATCCATCCCTCTTTTATTATTGTGTTTTTCTTCCTAGCATAGGCAGAGGAGGTCCATGCCCTAGTTTGAAGCTAAGCAGAGAAGGAATATGGTATTGGGGAAAACCATCGAGGGAGAGCACACATGCTGGAGAGCTGGCAGAGTGCAAGGAGGTGGGAGTTCAAAACCTGACTATATAAAAGTCATCCCCTGGGTAATAACTTAAGTGAGCTGCTTATCTGGTATGGTCAATTACCATGCAGCACATATAACCGTTAGTATCATCATCTATTAATAATATGTGCTATATTAACGTGGTTGTAGCTGCATTTGATGATAGCATTAAACTGTTTGCTCTGCCTTCTGTTGCTCATATTCAGGCTACCACACTTTGTGTAACAAGGTCATCTGATCACACTTAAAAAGAAAAACAACAAGAGAGGCAACATTAACAGGAAAGAAAACCTATGAAAGTCGACATACCACAAAGCACATGCCTCGGGCTTTGGCTCCTTCAAGGTTGATATTGTGTGGGATCTCGCCAATCATGAGTTTAGTTTCTGGCTTGTTTTTGTTTTTGTTGTCAGCTTTTCCTTTCCAAATATATACGGAAGAGGCAAAAAAAAAAATTGCTTCAGAGTAGAAATTGGATATGACATCATCTTCTTCTCCAATTAAAAATTACAAAGGAAAGCATGCCTCATGAGTAATAATAATAATCACGATTAAAATAACTGACAGGTTTGAGTATTTAATATGGGCCAGCAGAACTCTAAGGGCTCCACTCGTCACATGCAGGATCATAAAGTTGGGCTCTCCCTGCAAGAATGATGGGAGCTGACCTGGCTTCTCCCTGCTCCTTGGCCCATCCCATTACCTTTGTTTCCCATGTACCTCCTGCTCAACTTAAGACCTGGGTATATGTTTTGCATGTGCAGCCCCTGTTCACCTTCCTCCACACCCTCCCTTCTGGAACGATCAGACTCTGCACCCCATCTTTAGCAGGTGTGGCTTTCTTTACCATATCCCTTTGTCCTGTGCAAAGGTCTTCTTCTGGCTAGGTTTTTCTGGGGAAGAATGGCTAATCAAGAAAATTACTCCTTATAATTAGTTCATCAAAGTGCTCCCCTTATAGCCATCAGATGCCGTCAGTGTCCTGGTTCACGTGCCCTGAAAGTCCTTCTAGAGTGGGTTAGAGTGAAAGGAGAACCTACCTTTATTGTGGTTTCTCTCAGCAGGAAGTACACAGGCCTATTTCTCTCTTTCATTCCCTCTGCCTCTCCTCCCAGTCAATCTACTACATAACTACTGTTGTCCCTACCATATGTTTAGAATAAGACTGAACTTGTTTGACAAGCACAAGTCATGGTGCAATACAGCAGAAAATCTGAAAATGAAAGTATCCCAGAAAATACAATGCCTATGGATGTGGCCATCAGAGTCTAGACTTCACATGTAACTTGCCTCATGTCTCCTACCCTCGCATATGATGATAATTCTGTTCCATGGAAGCCTCAATATACTTGAGACTTGAACCAAATGGGAACAATAGTCAAGTCAGAACAGCAGCCTGGTGGAGCTCAAAGGCTGACTTTTCACCACGTGGGGGACATGAATGAGTCACTACTTCCAGGAGGGATTTTTTAGCTTCTACTATGACACATCAGTCACTTGAGTTTCTCGGAATGAATATTGAGCTCAGGGAGTTGCTTGCTAGAGGGGAAAGCTAAAAAGTGGAGCTCAGGCCTTACAAGTCACATTCTCCTCAGTTTCCATTTTTCTTGTGTGGATGTAGAATTTCTAAGTGGATTTGGGGCCTGGGAGGGCCTCCAAAGCCCAGTGGCTCTGACCTAGCTGTAGACCCAGTAACCCCAGGACCCTGTAATAGGCCCAGGTGAATAGAAGCTGTGTGTTGACAACAAATGATGCTGGGAGGAGGGCTGGGCGGGCAGGGAAAACCAAGGCTGGGCTGGTGCTGGGTGACCTTGGGGACAAGTGTGTGTTTGACTTCTGTGCTTCTCTACAAGACTCAGTTAGAGTTTTGTTTTAAAAGCAGAACCAGATGCTGCCTCTGAGCTCAGCTTTAGGGCTGAAAATAAATTAGGAAAAGAGGGCTCCATGCAGCGAGGCAGCAGCGCAAGGAATGCAGCATGCCCTAAAAAAGCCATTAAGACCATGTCACAGAAGGGGAGTCTCCCTGTTCAAAGGTGCTGGACAGAAGAGGTAAGGAGCAGGAGGATGCTTAGCCCTTTGCCTGGCTTTCCCCTTTTAGCAGTTGTGCTGTTAGCTAAATGCGATCTTGGCAAAGAAATAGCCATCCAGTCCTAATGGGAAAGGAAGAAAAACAGAGCCAGGCAGAATGGCAATGGGCTTGTGCTCCAGTAGCTTAGAAAGGAGTCCAAGATGGCCCCAACATTTCCATCCCCTGATATACACACCTTGTGTGATGCCTCCCCATGAGTGTGATGAGAAACCTGTGAATATGGCGGGAGATCATGCCCATGATTATGTTGTGTTGTAGGGCAACGGGGAGTTTGTAGATGCCTTTAAGTTCTCTAATTAGCTGACTTGAGTTAATCGAAAGGGGTAAGTCAGTGGACACATTCTGATGTGGAGAATGCTGGAGTGCTATGTTCAGACCTCCTCTTTGGGGCAGACTCATTGAACTCCCATGCAGGGAATATTGACTGTTGAAAGCTCACAGCTGTGGCCCTCACTGAGAATTGCCCTAGGATAGAGGGAACTTCCCCATGCAAGACTTCCCTTTCAAGATCTTTGTAGGGATACAAACTCCTGGCTCCTTGCCTCAATTTGACACAATTCTGATGGGTCATCTTAGTTCCAGAGCTTCCTATAGGGTCAACTGAGGCCTCAATTAAAGCCACATATGAGTCAGTTTTTCCCACTGCTCAATCTTGCCTTCCTCACCTTCTTAGAGGCCCATCTCCCAAAAGTTCCCCCCAATAAACCTCTTGCATGCAATTCCCTGGCTCAGAATATGTTTTCAGGAAAACAAGTCTAAAGCAATGAATAAGAGTTAGCACAACAAAGATGCAGTGGCGAGGGTTACAGACAGGGAGAACAGCACCTGCAGAAGCCCAGATGAAAGTGAGGCTTTTGAACTTCAGAAGACAGTATACAAATTAACATGGTTGGGAGAGATCAGAAGGTATGAAAGACATGATCAAATATGCCCAAGGCTGCAGGATGGACGGACCCCCTAGATGAACCAAGGATATTCTTTGTTTTTTAAGGGGTTCTGCAATTATCCCATAAATATTGGAGCAGGGCTCGAGTGCCTGACACAGGATCTTGAAATGTGGTCAGCATATGCTCATCCCAACCCTCCTCCCTGGAGTGTCCACATGTGTGAATTAGAGAAAATAGGATGCCCCACTGCAGTGGTGCATGAATGGACACAAGTCCTTATGAACAGCCAGTACACGATGCTGAGGATGACTGGGAGACCAGAGGACCCATGGCCAAGGGAATGGAAGCCTCTCTAAGATGAGAAGGTACAGCTGAAGGGGCCCCTGGAAGGCTGCATTCCAACAGCAATGGGCCCTGAGGATGGATCCCAACCAAGGACAGAGCTTATGCCTCGGTGCTCAGAGTTTAAGGAAGCGCAGACCCGTGCTCTTTTTCTGTAACGGACTGTAATAGCACTATTCATATGGAAGGAATCAATATATTTTTAGAGTGTTATATTATCATATACTATCTATAAATTAGGTTATTATATATATGTACATGAGAGTACTTGGTAAACGGAAAAAGAGCTGTACAGATGAAAGCTATTCTGTCTTCTTCTATGGTATTTATGTAAACGAGCTGACAGGGATGACTGTCACCTGGAAACTGTAAATCCCTGTACAAATGAGAAGCTGAATGATTAGGTATTTCACAAGGTACCTTGGGCCCCGGGCAGGCAGGTCCTGGCTTCCATTCCACAAGGGCAGCTTTCTCCCAGCAGAATGAGCGCTGTGTGCAGAGCGAGTGGGCTGAAATCTCACGACGCTCCATTCACAGAGCCGTGGAATAACAGCATTCAAGCTGAGCAATTTGCAGAGAGTAAATTAAGGGGAATAAAACTCCTGTAACAGATCCTGGGAGGAGGGAGGAGACAAAGAGGAAGATGGGGGAGGCAGGCAGAAATTTTTTAGCAATGCCTTCCTTTTGAGGTAATCTGTTACATGCAGCCTGCAGGAAATGGAAGTTAGGCCAAATTGTGCCCCCATGGAATGCTCTTCCGGGTGGGATGTTGAGTTTACACATTGACAAAGGGCTTCTAGTCTCCAAAAGCCTTCTCCAAGGTGCACCCTCATGGCAGATGCTGCGACGGGCTGCACGGTGGGGTGTACGAAGAAGGCTTATGCCCAGGAGCTCTTCGAGGATTCACACTTGTTTTGCCAATGATGAGGCTGGTCCTAGAAGGAACTGGTCTTGGAAAGGAGTTTCTAGGTTGAAAAATCTCCCTTGGGCTCAATGGTTCATTCAACTAACATCTTTAATATTTCATATTACTGTGATTCCAGCTGTCACTTCTCATTCAACCAATGTTCAATGAGTGGCTGTCTTTTCTAGGCCCAGTGCTAGGCGCTCTGCATGCATTATTTCTGCATCCCTTACAATACTGCAAGGTAGATACCATTAGTATCTGTTTTATAGATGTGGACAGAGGCTTCAAGAGGATGGATAACTGCTCCACCCAAGCAGAGGAGGCAGGTAGCGGTGAGCATAGCTCACTAGAATCGACACTTTGTGCAGCTGCTAACATCTCACAGCTTCAGCAGCCCCTAAACTCCCTCCTTCGCCCTCACCCCTGCCTTGCCTCTGCTGTGAGTTGAGTGCTCATATCTCCCACTCATTATAGCTGTGGCTGCTGTCTGCAGGTCTACTCAGTGTGGAGACCACCTCCTGCCCTGCCAGCCGACGTCCCTGTGGGTCAGTCCCCTCCCCAGGGCAAGTGAGTCCTGCTGCTCCCTCAGCATGGAGCCCCCGCCCCTCCATAAGGAAAAACGTTTAGTCAGGAAAGCTCAGGAAAGCTCGGTCAGAGTGGTTATCAGAATTGGGTCCCCAGCAGAGTTCATGTGTTGGAGCCCTAGTCCCCCGGACCTCCGAATGTCACTGTATTTGGAACTAAGGCCTTTAAAAAGGTGATCAAATTAAAATAGGTCTTATGGGTGGGCCCTACTCCAGTATGACTGGTGTCCTTATAAGAAGAAGAAATTTGGACACAAGTACAGAGAGAAGATGACGGGAAGAGACACAGGGAGGAGGTGGCCATCTAGACGCAGAGAGGCCTGGAACAGATTCCTTTCTCACTGTCTGCTGACACATGGACCTCGGACTCCCAGCCTCCAGGACTGTGAGGCTATACCTGCTTGATGTGCAAGCCCCAGCCTGTGGGACGGTGTTCGGGCAGGTCCGGGAACAGAATACAAGGTCGTCTCCAGTCTGCAGCCCCCACACCCACACAGGCTGTCTCGGCTGTGCCCACCTCTGCTCCTCCCCCTCCCGCGTGTTTTGGCTGCTTGGCATTTATTTAGCCCTCTCTGCTGACAGGAGCGGCTCTGCGCCACAGTACAACAGGAAGCCTGGCTCCCCTGCAGAACTCTTTCCCACTGGGCTCATCTCCGGCTTCCCCGGGCGAGGCAGGAGCGGGACTGACAGGCTGGCTGAAAGGCAGCTGAGAGATTCCTACCCAGGGCTAACGGAGCGGAGTGAGCAGGGAGGCCGCGCACTAAGCATGCGTTCTCAGCCCTGTTCCCTTCGCGGGGACGCTGGGGCCTTTTCCAGGAGGTCAGCACCTCCGCCTCACTACACCAATGGAGGAGGCCAGAGACGTCAGAGCAGCGCCTGGGCTGAGGCAGGAACTGAGATCCGCTGAAGACGCTGCCCACGCCCGAACCAGCACCGCCTCAGTGGGCAGCATGCTGCCCGGAAAATGCCTGGGTGTGAATCCCAGCTCTGCCATTGATTGGCTGTGTGAATTTAGGCAAATTACTCAACCTCTCTGAATAGTTTTCTCCATTTGTAAAATTGCAATTCTCAATTAATAGGATTGTTATGAAGAGCATATAAGAAACAACAGATGAAGCCGGACATGGTGGCTCACCTGAGCCATCCGAGCACTTTGGGAAGCCGAGGTGGGTGGATCACCTGAGGCCAGGAGTTCAAGCCCAGTCTGGCCAACATGGCAAAACCCTGTCTCTACTAAAAATACAAAAATTAGCCAGGTGTGGTGGCACATGCCTGTAATCCCGGTCACTCGGGAGGCTGAGGCGAGAGGATCACTTGACTCCAGGAAGTGGAGGTTACAGTGAGCTGAGATCACACCACTGTACTCCAGCCTGGGCGACATAGGGAGACTCTGTCTCGGAAACAAGAGATGAAATGGATTCTGAAAATGATGGCCACAATTACCTACCAGGTGAGGTGGGATAGAGAGAAGAATTGGGAAGCCATTCTTAGCAGCACTAGGCTGCTCTGGAAGGATGATTCTATGAAGGAACACTGAGTAATAGAAGCCTCCTTCAACTTTCTGAATGAGCCTCAAAACACTTTTAAAAAGGTGCTGATTTGAGAGTGCCTTTCTGTTATATTTATTCGGAAACAATGTGTTTCCTGTTTTCCTTCCAAATTGTTAGTGGTCATTGAGAGCACTTTTGTGGGTTATATTCTAGCCAACATTCTAAACACTTATGTTAGCTCAGTTAGAAACTAAATCATGTCCCCCCAGATTCATATATTGAAGTCCTAACCCCCAGTACTTGAGAATGTGGCTGTTTTTGGAAATAGGACACATAGGAGTGATGATTAATGAAGCTGTTAGGGTGGGCCCTAGGCTAATCTGACTGCCATCCCTATAAGAAGAGGAGACTGGAGCACATGGCGAGGGGACACACACACATGGGGAAAAGGCCCTGTGAGGAGGCAGCAAGAAGACCCCCTTTGCAAGCCTAGGAGAGAGGCCTCAGAGGAAACGCATCCTGCCAACACCTCAATCTTGGACTTCAGCCTCCAGAACTGTGAGAAAATAGACTTCTGGTTTTGAAGGCTCACAATCTGCAATCACTTGCTAGGGCAGTCCAAGCAAACAAGCACAATCATCACAACAAAGAGGCAGGGAATAGCGTTGGTCCCATTTTGATTCGTTCACTTATTTGGTGCAGATTTTCTAGGTACCCACTCTTGGCCAGGCCTCAGTTAGGTGCCAAGGATGGAGTGGACACAGGCTTGCCCTGGAATAGATAAAAGACCAGTGTGCTTATGCGAGGTGGAGACTGACAAGTAAGCAGACCCTAACAGTACAGCAGGGGTACGTGTCACAACATGGAGTGTGCAGCCAACAGAGGCCCGGTTATACCAAGGGTCCTGAAGCCAAGTCAGATGGGGTGTATGTAAAGTCTTCATTCGGGTTCGCTGGTTATTGTTTGCAAAGCCCTTGCCATTGCTCCGTGGATAAGGACAGCCTCAGTAGCTGAGCCTCCACCTCCCTCTGCAGTGGTGGGTGTGCCCTGCTGGGGGTGGGGAGCAGGGGCAGTGTGTGGGGATACAGGTCAATGAGGATGGAGTTGCTATGATGCACCCTCAGTGCCACATGAGGTTTCATGGGTTGCCTGGGAATCCTGATTTCAAGGATTTCAAATATTAATTCACCTGCAGGGTCATTTGGGTCTTCCCACAATGGTCTTCCCTCTTTCTGCTTTCCCAGATATGAAACCCCCTATGCTGCCATCAGAGTTCTTTTTTCTAAAATAGAACCACAGCTAATGACAACTGAACACTCCTATGTGCCAGGAATGTTACATGAGTCCTTTGATATCATCACCTGATGGAGTCCCAGAGTCTCCCTGAGTATCTGAGGCTGTTGCTAACCCTTGCTTTCTTGTCTGTCAGCCTCACTTCTGAACCCCCTTTCCCTGTCCCCCTACCTGACACATACCCCATGCTTCAGGCCTATATAGCCTCAACCTCATTCTTGTTCTCTCTTCTCTCTATAACAGTCCTCAGCCTCAAATGTTTTCTCTATCCACCTAGCATAATGAACTCCTGCACATCCTTCAAGACTCAGTTTCTTCTATTTGTTTTCATGCAATACCCAGAAAATACTTCTATTAAAATACTTATCACAATGTATCACCTCCAACATGTTTTCTTGTCTCTGTCTGGCACCAGCCTGAGTGATAAGGAGGGGCTGTCTGTTCATTTTGTATCTCCAGCATTTAGCACATCAGTGATGCAAAGTGGGCATTAAAGCAACCTCTGTGGAATTTACTTACCTATTTATCTTTGTTTTTTTCTCCTTTTGAATTCTGGTGTTTTTGCTGTAGGAACAATCAACTATAGTCTTATCCCTTTTTAAAAAAGACTGTGTATCCAGGAACAGAAAACCAAACACCACATGTTCTCACTCGTAAGTGGGAGTCGAACAATGAGAACACATAGACACAGGGAGGGAAACATCACACACACGGACCTGTTGCGGGGGTGGGAGCAAGGGGAGGGAAGGCATTAGGACAAATACCTAATGTATGTGGGGCTTAAAACCTAGATGATGGGTTGATAGGTGCAGCAAACCACCATGGCCCATTTATACCTATGTAACAAACCTACACATTCTGCATATGTATCCCAGAACTTAAAGTAAAATTAAAATAATAAATAAATAAATAAATAGATTGTGTATCTTTAAGTTAAGAAGAACCCTAGATACAGCCCTGTTGGTTGCTGTGGTGGGCAGCCTTTGGGATGGTCCCCAGTCATGCCAACTCCTGGTATTTACACCCTTGTCTAAGTCCCTCCCCTGGAGTGGGGGCTGGATTTATTGACTTACTTCTAACAGTTAGAATATGGCAGAAGTGACTGGATTATAAAAAGACCAGGTCACTTTTAATACTGGGTTATAAAAAGGCTGTGGCTTCTGCCCTGGGGCTTTTCCTCTCTCAAACTGCTGACTGTGGCGGGAGCCAGCTGCCATGTTAAGTAGCCCTGTGGAGAGGCCCACATGATGAGAAGCAGAGGCCCCCAAGGACCCATGGGTGTGCGTGGGAGCAAATCTTTCTCCAGTTCTGCCTTGAGATGACTGCATCCCCAGCTAACAGCTTGATTGTAACCTCACAAGAGACCCTGAGCCTGAACCAACCAACTAAGCTGCTTCCAGATTCCTGGCCCTCAGAAACCGTGAAGCACTGGATGATTGTTGTATGAAGCCAGTTAGCGTGGGGTCATTTGTGACTCAGCAACAGACAATTAATACAATCATGTTCTCAAAACGACCTTCTTGTACTTCTCCCTTCTAACTCCTGCAGCACTACGTGAGTGAGCTCATGGGCAGAAACTATCTCATGTTTCCTAACGATGTGAGTCAGCCCTAGTCAGCCCTCTCCACAGAAGTAGATGATAGATTCTTTGAAGGCAGGGACTGTATCTTAAAAGTAAACAGACATTGTTCACAGAGTATTTATAGAATTACCTTGGAAGAATTTTCCTGTTTCCTAGCAGAAAACCAGTAGAAGCCATTATTTTGCTAGGGTAATTGTTTCTAGTTTTCTCTTTCTCTCTGGACCAGCCTAGGAAGTATGATCCTTCCTCCACCAGTGATGTGTTTATTTGATAACAGTAAAAAAAAAAAGAAAAGTTTTTGACCAAACACCTACAAGCTTTTTTCAATTACCTGGTAAAGTCACTTAAGCTGAACTCTTTTGCAGCACTGATCCTTTTCTTTCTCCTTTTCGAATTGCTAGATGGGAGAGAAAATGGTCTTTGGATGATAAAGCCTGTTTCCAGGTTATCTTTGAGAAAAATGTAATCCACTGTATTCTTCTGCTCCAAGTTTTTCTCCTGCCTCCTGATTTTCTTGGCTCTTATCTCCTTTTCTTTATTTCACAGTTGCTTGGGCACCTAAAAAACTTCTCCCTCCCTAACTCCCTGACCCTCATTTTCCAGAGTTTGTTTCATGGCACTTCCAAGCCACCTCACCCCTGATGCTTGTCACTAGGTTGAGAAAAAGCTGACAGAGAGGACAGGCTTCTAGAAAATGATCTTTTCCAGTCAACTCAATAATAGCTTGGCCTAATAGTAAACCTAAAGAGTTAAGAATTCATAGTCGGATGTTAGCTTGAAAGGGCTGCATCTAAACTCTTTCTAACCAATGAAGAATGGATGCTTTGTTAAATGTAGAGATCTCTGGACCAGGGACCATCTTGTACTGTATTTTTAAATTTCTTTCTTTTTCCTGGGGATGGAACTAACATTTTCCAAATGGTGGAGACAGGCTTTATGGGATGTGTGTATGTGTATGTGTTAAATTCTTTTCTAAAATGTATTTAAGGTCCAGGTACGGTGGCTCACACTTGTCTGTCCGTAATCCCAGCAGTTTGGGAGGACGAGGTGAGCAGATTGCTTGAGCCCAGGAGTTTGAGAACAGTCTCGGGAACATGGCAAAACCCTATCTCTATAAAAAATATAAAAATTAGCTGTATGTGGTGGTGCATGCCTATAGTCCCAGGTACTCAGGAGGCTGAGGTGGGAGGAACACTTGAGCCCAGGAGGTGGAGGCCACAGTGAGTCATGTTTGCACCACTGCACTCCAGCCTGGAAGACAGAGCAAGACTCTGTCTCAAAAATAAATAAAATAAAATGAAATGAAATGTATTTAAGGGCTTTTCTATTCTAAGTTCAGGGACTTTGTTTTGTCTATAAATTACATCCTCATCTTAAAAGTGCACTTGATCCTAAGAACTGTGAAGACCTTTGCCCAAAGCGAAGGAAAAAAAAAAAGACACGACAAGTTACCATCCATGTGTGCAAAAGTTATCTGTTACTTTTGACCCTGACTCAGTTTACAACCTCTATCCTGTGTCCTCCATGGCCTTTCCTGGTGAGTCAGCACCATCATTATTGTTTCCTACCCCTCTTCCAGGATGGAGGTCATTGTACTAGGTGAGTGGTTAGGTAAAGCAAATAATAACTATGATCAAATAATGTCCCTATAACTACAAGTTGTGGAAAACTCTTAACTGGAACTACAAACTCCTGATTCAGGAAATCATAAAAAAAGAGAGTAAATAAGTATCTGGAATTTCAAATCAAAATAGTATTATTTGCTTATTTCAAAGCAAGTTTATTCTGTAAATCCAGGAGTTGGGAACATTTATCTTTAAAGTATCAGATAGTATATTAATGAGATAGCTTTGCCACAGCTTCCCCTGAAGTGATAGTATCCTAGAATTGGCAGATTGTTTTTCTAGAAAGTTTAGCAAGGATATTTTTTACAACATTCCCCGAAATTGTTCAGTTCCGAATTTATATAGAATGCACATTAAGACTAGTTTAGAGTAGAATTACTGAAAGGAATTAGCTGCTTATACGACAAAAATATCACCAACACGGAGGTGAATAGCCCACTCTTGCCTTGCAAAAGTGGATGTAATAGTTTTGTTATACAACTTCCTGCCTCAATTCAGCTAATTTTTCCTGCCAACAGAACCAGAGTGTGGGCCTGTGGGACTCTTCGAGTTGGGACTCCCTGGATCCCTTAGCTTCTGTTTCTTCACAAGCAAGCCTCAGAGCCCGGTGCAGTAAACATATAATAAAACAAAGCTCTGCTGCGACTGAAACAACAGAGCATGCACAGCAAATTAATTTAAATAAAGCATGTCAAATATTTGCTTCACTTTAAATTCATAAAATGCCATTTCATTAAATTGTGTTTTCATTTATGTCAGGCAACTGTCATGCCAAAGCTACTTTTTATTATTTTAGAAGTTAGGAAATGTAGGAAAATACACTTTTAGAATAAAATACTGTCATGATAGAGATATTTGAGCCCTGTAATATTGATTTTATAGAGGAATGATGGATTGTGAAGTCTAAGGTTTTATTGTACTGCAATTAGAATAAACAGTCATGGAAGGTCTCTACCTCCCCTCTATGATAACCCTGTGACAACTGTCATTTGGCACCTCTGAGAAGTAACACTCCTGGCTCTCATGACTCATGTACATCTTGTAGTAAGAGGCAGGGGTCTGAACAGGCTGGGATCAAGACAAGGATGCTAAGGAAAACAAGAAGGCCTGCCTGAAAGGGAAGTTAATTTGTGAGTCATGGGGCCACCACTTCTAACTCCTGGGACTGCTTCTCACACTGACAGATCTCTGAGTTCCCCTTTCCTTCCCCTGACTCCTAGTGAGGTGATCATGGACTCTCCTCCCAGAAAGGCACAACAATCCTGAATTTTGGAACTCTTTCCTGGCATTGTTTCCTGGTACACAATGACTTCTCACTAAGCATGATATTATTACATTACTTTTTGAAGAACAAGACTTCTCATTCATTGCTAAAATCAACAACACATATTGGGTAACCACTCTGATCCAGCACTTTAATAGGTGCTACAGCTGTAGGATGATTGAGATAGAATCTCTTGACTCTGGAAGAACTTATGGTCTAGTAGGCAGAAATATTCATTAAAAAAATTCCAACATAAATGGATGTGGCATTCACTCCTATAACATGTCTCCTTGGAACAGAACTCTCTTCACCCTAGAAAGAAGCATGTAAAAGGGCCAGAACTATCTGGGGAAAGTGAGCCATTTAGAAGGAGGAGCACCCTCTCCAAAGGAGTTAAGATCCATGACCATTTCAAGTAGGCAGCAGAGGCATCATCTTGAGGATTTCACTAAAGCTAATATTTCAATGAGATTGATTCTAAGTGTAAATTAGAAATATTTTTAAAATCTTTATCAGATACTCAAAGTCACAAGGTTTTCTTTTTTATTTTCTGGCTATTAGGGAAAAGCAATTTTAAAAATACAGATATAGGATAGCAACTCTTAGTAGACTCTTTGGGTATCCATCAAACAAGTGATGACTTCTTTCCTCTATAACTATCCTCCCTCCAGCATATCCCTATGGAGATGGAGAGATGAGGACTATAGCCCCAGGCCCCTGAACCTGGTGAAAACAGCTGACCTGACTTGGGTCAGTTCTCTGCCTGGGAATTTAGAGTGGAGACTAAAAGAGTGCTAATCGGTCTTCAGTGTCCAGAGGAAAAGCACCTTTAAGAGTTGTGCAGAGTCCATCACAAGCATGAAAACACAGAGAGAGGACAGCGTTGGTCATCAAGAGAAGCAGAAATGAGAGATGGAGACAGCACATCGTGGGTTTCTGGAAACGTATTAGTTCCTGGGGTCAGTCCCTTCCCAACATGTGCCCTTTGCTCTTTTGTTCTGCAAGACACCCATGGATTCTGCAACACACTTCCTCTTTTAGGTAAACCAGCTCCAGTTGGTTTCTGTAACTTGCAACCAGAAGTTCTGTGGTTTAGGTATAGTCCAGCCTAAATGACTGAATGGACCAAGGCATCAGCCATTTCCTCACTTGGATGCTATAGAATTTCAGGTCAGTATGGTTCCCTGGCCCCAACTTACACCTACTGAATCTGAATCGCCTAGGGTAAGGGTCCAGGAAACCACATTTTGTAACAAGTTCTTAGGATGTTCTGATGGGTTGCCAGGTTTTGAATTGCTGGATAACATGGTAATCCTTGTAATGGGATTCCTGCTGTGTATCAAGTGCTTCTGCATGGACTGTCTCTCTGTCTTCCCCGCTACACTGTGATGTAGGTGGTATCTATTAGGGGAAATGTTGATTCATCTCCTGATGTTTCCTCCCATATGGAGGCAGCTCTACGAGCTGTAACTCTCCTGTCTCATCTCCATCCCCTTATTCACTAGTGATCTATCTCCTTGCTAAGTTTGGAAGAAGAAATCGAACACATGTAGTCTAGGCTCTTCCTCTTCTTCCTTTATGGAGTTGGCCTGCCTGCAGAGACCAGGTGCTCTCAAATGCACTCCTCTTTCCTAGAAATCCCTCTCCACATGCTCTGTCCCTGCCTGCAGGGATCTGCAGGGGAGGGACCCTCCCCAGTGCAGTGCAGCCGCGACTGGGCAGGAAGAAGCCCTCCTCATCTCAAGGTTCAATGTTATAGGTGCAGGTAAAACTAATATCATCAAATATCAGTTTACCAAGGTAAAATCTTGGTCTATACCTGGCTTTCTTCTTTGTCTTACATTTCTATTTGTTCAGAGCTCTGACAGGGAAGAGGGGTGCTATTGATTGGGCTCCTCAGGACCCCTTCCTTTTTACATGTTTTCAGATAAAACCATTTTTCGACACCAGAGTCTAAGCTCTTTCCTCTGCCCGCTCAGGGAACCTCTGGAGAGGGCTTCTCAAACTCACTGCACATGCACATCCAATCCCCTGGAAATTTGTGAAAATGTAGATTCTGATTCTGAAGGTCTGGGATGGGTTTAGTGTGTCTGCATTTCTAAACAGCTTCCAGGTGACTCTGATGTCACCACTGGAAGGTCCACACTGGACCCATGAGGTTACGTAAAGGATCACTTCCAGATGTCCAGAGCCATATAGGTTGTGATGGGCAGAATAACGACCCCTCAAAGACACCCATGCCTTAGTCTCTGGAATCTGTGAATATGCTACCTTATATGGCAAAGGGGACTTAAGGTTGCTCATCAGCTGACCTTAAAATAGGGAGAGTAACCTGATGAACTGGGTATTCCTAGTGTACTCACAAGGGTCCCTAAAAGTGGAAGAGGGAGGCAGGAGAGGAAATCGGAGTGATGCTGTGTGAGAACTCCATCAACCATTGCCGGCTTTGATATGGAGGAAGAGGGCACCAGCCAGAGAGCCTGGGTAGCCTGTACCCTGCATGGAAAATGCAAGAAAACAGGTTCTCCCCCAGAGCCTCCGGAAAGAATGCAGCCCTGCCAACACCTTGGCAACAGCTCAGTGTGGCCTGTGTCTGACCTACGGAGCAGTAAGATAATACATTTCTATTATTTTCAGCCATGAAGTCTGTGGTCATCTGTTTTGGCATCAGTAGGAAATAATACATAGATACTTCCCTTCCAGCAGCATAATTTGTAAGCCTGGACTATTTCAACCAGGGAACCAGCCTGAGAGGTTTATGTGAGGGAGATGCTTGGTAAAAATGTAGTGTTCCTTGATGAAAAAGTCTAAAGTTTTAAATGCCAAAACTACCAGACTGAGTGAATAGGACCAACTAATGCCTGAACAAGTTTGATTTTAAGTTAAGTGAGCATGACGAGCACGTTGTTAAAAACTCAGACCTGATTAAATCTCTGATGAAGCACAGCATGATAAATGCCAGGCGACCACAGCTCTGTGAAAACCAAATGCAGTATGCAGAGCGGGGGAGATTTCCTGTGGGGCTGGATGCCTGCCCCTGAGGAAAGCAACATGGTCACCACGTGGTTTGTGCTAATAGTGGTTTTCTGCTGCAGGGAAACATCTCGTCCACGCTGCCCAGTCTATTTTTTTTCAGATAGAGTGGGAGGATAAAGAAGTTGCGATGGTATCAGTTACTGTGGGGAGACCCACTCGTTCTGGGCCAAGTCTTCACCAACTGAATGTCAGGTTATGAAAATAAACTTTTAAAATGCTTCTGCCCAGAGCTGGAGAATGGAGTGTGGCTGCTGGAATTAGCATAAATCATGTGATTGGGTGTATTTATTTATTCAATCATTATTTCATGTATTCTGTCATTGGCCCATTCATTCATCAAATATTTGCTATGCATCTACCCTATGCCCAGCCTTGACAACACAAGGTGAAACACTGTGTAGTCTTACTCTCAAGGAGATGTCAATCTAGTTGAAGAGAATGATCTGTGCTCCCATGTATAGTATTGAGTGCTCTGTTCACTAATTGAGCTCTGCCCTCAGATGCTAAGGAAACATGGGTGCCTGATTCAGTCTAGGTTTGGGGGTAAAGAGGGAGTCAGAGAGGGTTTAAGGAGGAGGCAATGTTCAGGATGAACTTTAAAAGGAGAGAATTAGTTTGGAGCAGGCATTCTAGTGGGAGGAACAACATGGTACTATGAAAGAGCATAGAACATTCTGGACTTGGGTGTGGCCAGAATACAGGGTGCATTCCTATAGGAATCTAAGAAAAGATGAGGCTGGAAAGACAAGCTTGGTCCTGAATTGTTGTGCATTCCTTGCTGAGAAAGTGAGAACAGTGAAAAATAATTAGTGAGTGTTAGGCAGGGATGTGAACAGCCACCAGGGTTCTGTGGGGAAAGTGTCCTGACAGGAGGGAGTCTGGATGCAGATAGGTCAGATGGGAACAAAGGGAATTTCAGAGTCTGAATGGGGCTACAGGCATGGATGCTCTTTTTAAGGAAAGACTCACCTTAGCACTAAACTAAAGTGTGTTTTAAATTGGGATGAGGGCTTCAAAATGTATCCAGCTCACTTGAAAAAGCATGAAGGAAATAGTAGGAAAGTGGCAAACGTGGAAGGTTCTTGGTGGTGGCTGCAATATGTTCTTTAGGCTCCAAAAGAGTTTGTAGATGGAGAATGGATGGATGTGAGGACTGTGCTTAATATCCAATTTTATATTGTTGTCATCTGTTGTGATTATAGGCTTGGCTCTTGGTTTTTTATTCAAAAGCATTTATTCAGAAAATTTCTTATTCAGAATTCGAGTTTATTCCTCATTAATTCAGTGGTGGCTTTCTGTAACCTAGTGATTCAATTACCTAATAGCACCTGCCTGAAATGATTAACATAAGAGGAAGCCATGGGGTTGTATTTGATATAAATGATTTGTTTCCTGAAGTTGTAATTTTATTAAGGGGGGACCCAGTGAACCACCTTTGCAAATAAGGCAACGTCCTGGTTTCTGCGAGGTACCTGGAAGGTTAATGAATGATTAGCAGCTAACAAATGACAGCATGGCCCAGGAGGAAAGTGGAGCTTCTCAAGTGGTGGGTCAGCATCCTGGAAAAATGAGGAATGGTTTCTAAGGGACTGTGCGGTCCACTTCCTGATAAGGTTGGGTATCAAGGAGAGAGGGAGAAGTGACCGTGCTCATGATATCACTCCCTGACACACCTTCCATCTAATTGCTTGAACTTTTCCCATATGGATCAAGCAGGGATTGAACTTCGCCACTCCCTTCTGGGTTTCTGTTTCTCTGAAACAGATCCAGGCAGACTGGTACCAGCAGGACCTGAGCTTTTCTGAAGTGACTATGGCAATATACTAGGATCTTTCAGTTAGCTGCTGATTTAAGAGTTTAAGTCGGAGGGAACAGGAAGAATTAGGGCACTATCTATTAAAAAATATTCTATTATTTTGTTCAGCAATTGAAAAAATACATTTTGTTTGTAGTGCATTGTTTAGTAATTACACCCATTTGTTGACAGAAGAATAAACATATGGATATGCGCACAACTTATATGTCATATAAGGACAGAGATAATTTGTACTTCTCAAGACATAAATTGAATATTTTCATGATTTTGACACTTTTTAATCCCTGAGAGTTCTGAAGCACAAATTAGTACATCTGAAAGCTGAGAGAGAGAGAGAAAGAGAGAGAGAGAGAGACCTTCAAATACAGCACAGTGGTGCCAACCCCTCACCTCTAAATCCATATCCATCCCCACAAGTAGAGGTGCTGAAATATCTTTTCTGGACACTTTCCTCTACCTCCCCTCAACATTTCCTCCTCTGCTCTTCTCACATATGCTTCAGCTCCTGTACTGCTTTATCTTTACATTCTAGAAAAAATAGGGGCCTGTGGCTCAGTGCTGCCTATCGCCATAGTGGTATTCTGGGAGTTCTTTTCTGGGAGACTGTGTAAGTCAACTGTGACTTCACAGGGGAAAAGTACACCCATGTGCAGGTGGAGGAATAGGCAGGTGGAGGATGATTTTTTTCTACCCAAATCCCTTCTGTGAGGACTGATCTACTCAAAAGTTTGGTTTGACCTACTCCCATGAAATATGTCTTCCCTACCTCTTCCCTAATCTTCTCCTTATAAGGGACACAGGTTGACATTTAAGCAGTTGAAAAAATGGAATAATTTCATGGGAATTTTTAAAAATACAGATTCCTAGGCCAGTCCCCAAGTGATAGAATTAGCCTCTCCCTGAGGTGAGACCTAGGAATCTGTATTTGTGTAAAAACTGTCCTGCTGGTTTTGGTTTTGGTATACTTGGTGAAAAAGGTAGCATTTAGGTCCCAGAGGGATAGAACCTGTGTTTCATACACACTTCCTTGCACAGATGATAAGTTTCTTTAGCTGACTCTGATCCCTTTATTTGCTGTGTGTCTTGCTCACATCTCCGCATATGTGATGTGGGTCTGGATCATTTGTCTGTTTTGAGTTAGTCTACCCACTGTACATGTTTCCAGGCTGCTCAGCACAGAAACACAAGCAGCGTTGGAGATCCTAGTGCATAGCCATTCCCTAGGTTCCTTTCCAGAGCCCAGTGTGCTAGATAAGCACAAGAAAGAACTCCGGAGCCTTAGAGAAACAAGCTACTAATTCTCTACTTAGGAGGAGTGTTGATGGTTTAAGTAACCAAATAAATAAATATCCCCTTCATTCATTCACTTCTTCTGAAAACTCACAGATTTCCCAGATATTACACTGAAATATAATACTTCTGTAAGCAGATGTGTTTATACATTTGTAATCACGTGTATTGTCATGACTCAATCTGAGAACAAAATTTAGATTGCAAGCTTGAATTGCTGCTTCAGCTAAGTCTGTTCATCCTGGACTGGCTTCATGCACAACAAATGCCTTGTACAAGCAAGAGCAGCTGCATTAAGCCAAGTCACCCACAGGGCCAGGTCTAGTGAACATCTCTCAGACTGCACAGTCTTGGGACACACAAGTATGTCCACAGAGGTCTGTCCTCAATCCCGTCCCCATTCCTCCTCTCATATCTCCCCCCTACAGTCCTAAATATCATCACAAGGCTTCTGATTTTCATGGAGGTCATCATCTTTTCCATTAATGTCATTATCATATTCTAGGGTCCATTAGAACTCCTGCTGTAATGAGAACTTTGGGTGTAGCTGTTCATTATTTTCCTGGTCACCCACAGCTCTAGTTGTCATGATGAATGCCCTGCATACAAATCTCACCTGTATCACACAGTTCCTCTTGCTGCCATTAAGAAGATCATCTTTTTCCCCCCATTCTGTAGTCATCACCTCATTATAACTCCATTACCTTTTAGCATCATCTACATTATAACTCCATTATCTTTCACATAGCCACCATTACCTCCCTTATCACCCCCTCTACATTTCAGTTGCCCTCACCTTCTCCTTTACAGCCACCAGCTTTTCAATTACAGGTCCATTATCTTTATTATTACCTCAGTTACAAGCATAATTGCTACCATAACAAATTTCAATGTCTTTATCCACCCCTTTGCCATGCAAGAACCTGGCCACTTTTGATAAAGCTACAGGCATCTCTGTTATTCACTGGACATGTAGTCCAACATCTCCAATAATGTTAGAATTCCCTTCTTTTCTTTCATCAAATCACCCATGATAATGTTAACTACAAAAGTTCCGCCACTTTCTACAGCAATTTCACTATTGCCATTGTCACTCTTATTTACAACTCACTCTTGCATCCTCATTTATCTTTCTGTAACAGCCAGAGAGTAATAATCCTCATCTTAAAGACACCAACACAGTCCTCTGTTACAGTCACCTCTCTGACTCTAAGAATTCTAACTACCAATGTCTTCCTTAAGGCAATTCAAGACCATACTAATATAACTGCAGTGCATACCGGCATTTCTGATCTTCCAGTGTGTGTGTTCGGGGGAAGGAAATTGTTTACAATTGTCCTGTTTTATCCATTAAATTTTGAGCTCATGGTGGACTAGACCTCATTTCCTTCCAAGAGCACTTAGCATCTGGACAAAGTTAGCATTCAGCAGGTGTGGCTGATTGAAGGACCAAAAATGCATCACCACACTTCCTTTATCTTTATACTTGCAGTCTATTGCTGTCGCATTGATCACTATCAAAACCTCATCAATATACTCTTTACCGTTTCATTACCTCAGGCTCTTCCTCTTCATGGAGAGATGCATCTACTCTTCCATTTCTTGGCCATTATCACAATAATTATCACAGCTTCAATTGCAGTGGCTCCATTACAATTCATTACCTCTTCTGATGAAGGAGAGTTAGGCTAGTCCACCGGGGTGCCCTGCTTTCCTTTCAGAACAGCCCTCAGCTCCCACAAGGAATCGTGGTCTCTTTGCCACCAAATCTATTGTGACTTCTCCCCTAACATGCTTTCATCATTGCATAAGTGATATTTACACTCTAACTTGGAAGTGACAAGATTCAACTTACAAAAGGCAGCCTGATTTCTTTCCTGGTGTCTGGCTGTATGGTCTTGGATAAATCATTCAGGATAGCGCTTGCGTGAAGGAGCCCTGGACTCAAACTACTTGGGTTCAAATTCCTGTTCTTCCACTTACTAAGTTGTTTGAATTCATGCAAATTATTTAGTTTTTCTGCATCTGGATTTTCTTATCCATAAAATAGAGATAGTAATAATACCTACTATTGTTGGTTGTTGGGAGGAGTAAACCAGTTAATACACATAAAGTAATCAAAAAGTGCTTAGCATATCGAAAACACTTGATAAATCTTAACTCCTCTCAGGACTCTATTTTTCCCTAGCTTGAGAATGAGGGTTGAGGTAGAATGAACTCTGAAGTCCTAGATTGAACATTTGTTGGGTCTGTGATTCTGGTATCAGATGAACAGAGTTCTGGCAGAATCCTTACATTACAATTCTTAAATCATCTCCCAGCTTTATTGTTCTCTGCTGACTCAGCAGAGAAGTGTGGCACTCCCTTGGCTCACGGCCACAGTTGTTCTGCACTGGGGCCAATTTCCAGGCATTTTCTTCCTCAAGCCTAACGAACAACTTGCTGCGGTTTTGCCACTGCTGGACTTAGCTGCATTAACTTAGTTAATACTGTATATTAACCCTGCCACCTGGCCAACCTCACAAATAGCCCTGCTCTGTTTTTCCATATTAAACAATGCTGAGCCTTCTCAGGTGGCACTTGAACATGTCCAACTGTAATGCTGGAGTTATTCAGTTGGTCAGGGCTGCTCCAGGCCTCATGGCCAAGGATGCATAGTTTGATTCTGGCTTTGTTGCATTGTGATTTTTCTGCTCTTCTCTCTCTCTCTCTCTCCCCCCCCCCCCCCCTTCTGGCTATATTTTCTCCCCACCTTCTCTTCATTAGCCCTCCATGTCCACCACTTGCATCCATCACCCTAAATCCTGCCTTTCCTAGCAGGGTGCCACGTTCTAAAATTATTTTTCCCTCTTCTTGCATCCTTATTTCTCCTCTTCTCTGCTTTTTCCTCCTTCCATGGCCCTTAGACAGAAATTCTACTAACATAATTAGCATTCCAGTGTGGATAAACAAGTCTCTCAGAACACCTACCTTTCTGAAGGGAAATCTGGAAGAGGCAACACCTTGACAAGAATATACCTCAAATAGTAGGATTTCAGACAACTTGGCAGAACTGGTGTTATTCATTTGTTAGTTTGTGTCCTTTTCTTAAAATTTGGATGGGATGAGGATGGGATGGCAAGTAATTTGAGGGGCAGGGAGATTCCACTGTGCCAATCAAAATATATTTTGTTGGCGATATCCTGCTCTCCAAAGAACTCTCTGAAATGTATTTAATATATCGTCCTTACTTTACCAATCTCTTCATTTCTCACAGAGCCTCCTAGAACCTCCAGCTAATGAAGCCATCTCATTTGCTGTGGAGCTTCTGTGGGTTCTTTACACCCAATTGTTAGTCATATGAGAACTCAGTTGTCAATGGTCACTCTGAAGGGTGTGAGGTTTTCAGTGTAAACAGCATTCCTGTCAAGTAAACATGAGGAAAAATGCCTGACTTTGTGATTACAGAGGCAACAAAAACCGACTGGTTGTGGTCCAATTCTACATAGATGACTGGGACCACAGAAATATTTTCTGCCTCTAAATTGTCGGTCTTTGGTCAAGGCAATCCAAGGGTTGGCACAGGGACACGTGAGTGGTAGCTGCTCTACCATCACCATCCTCAGAAACTTTTTCTGTTTTCTCTTCTCTTTCGTCTCCTCCTTTTGTTCTTACTTTTTCCTCTTACTTTTTTTCATAGTCTGAGGTGTCATGCTCATTTGGTCTTCCTGAGTTTGTGCCACCTCTATTTTCAAGGCCCAGCTCAATGCTTGTGGCCTCTCCCATGGGGTTTTCTCTGGTCTCCTCCACTCCCATGAACCCTATGACACTTGCTCTATTTCTGCTTTCACTACTATAACACAGTCAATGCCAGGAAGTAGTATTTACAGCTTGATTATATTGTCACGAACTGATATTTTGTTTGTTTCCTGGGTTTAGAATAGCCCTCTTGGATAAATTCTTAGCCCATTGAGTGCAGCAAGCATGATACATACTTCTTTTGTGTGGCCTGTGATGCATGCTTTTATACTTGACACAAAAATTACTCAACAAAGACTTGCTTAACTATGCCTTCTACTACTTTCTCTTAATTTTCCTTTAGCTGCCTTGCATTTCCTTTTATACACCCCACTCCACTTCTCCTTTTCTTTTCTCCTGCCTAAATGCCACAGGCTGGTGCCACTCAAAGCCACTGCTTAAGTGTGCTGGATGCCACGTGGGCTTAGGAGATTTCTGACTCCTAGTTTCCTAGGAGCTAGGGACTGTGTCTAAGAGTGACAACTCAGGTACCACACTAGATAGGGCTAAATCATGGCCGATCAGAATCTTTTGGTTTGAGACATTGTGTGTTCTTACTCATAAGTGGGAGCTAAGCTATGAGGACGCAAAGGCATAAGAATGACACAATGGACTTTGGGCACTCAGCAGGAAAGGGTGGAAAGGGAGTGGGGGATGAAAGACTACAAATTGGGTGCAGCATATACTGCTCGGGTGATGGGTGCACCAAAATCTCACAAATCACCACTAAAGAGCTTACTCATGTAACCAAATACCACCTGTTCTCCAATAACCTATGGAAATTAAAAAAAAATGGTTTTTTTAAACAGAACTTATGCAAAACTACAATCTGTAGGCAAAAAAATTAAGTTAATACAATATGTAGTACTGGAGAAAAAAAAAGAATCATTTGGTTTGGCATGAGACAGAGAGGTTAACCTCAGGGATGTAAAAAGATGCCGAGAGAGAAAGAAAAAAAAAAAGCTGTTATGAGGCCATTTAGGTCCACACATAAAGAAACTCGATCACAAAATTATCACTACTGGTTCACTTGTTAATGACGTATTTGTTAACAATATAGATACTTTCATTTGGGGAAAAATCCGGACAATTTAAATTTGCCTTTATGACATACCAGCAGATAATTTTATAAAGCTTTTTCACCATAAATATGGGTCCTGCTTGTGATCAATTCTCATCTGTATGTTGGAAAGCAATTTCAGTAAGTACTTAGCTTAATCAATTTGTATCTGCACATTGACCTTCGGGACTCTGTGCGTGGGTCCCATCATGCAGTGTGCTCTGCAATTCTCTGTCTCTTTAGACAGCATATTTCTCAATATTTGTACATAGTTTTCATATTCAATCAATGCAATCATCTGTTCTCTACCTTCAACCACTTCCCTTGACTGTGGAGTTGAGAATCCAGCAGCGCCTCTGTCACTTGTGTGTATTAGAGAATACTTGTTTACTATTTCCCCGAAACCTGAAGAACTGCAAAGATAGTGGGGCACTGTGGGATAGCAAAAATAATGTGAAAAATAAAAATAAATTTATAAGCTTGTTTACACAATTATGCAAATGATGAGCACTTATACATGGCTGATTCCTCAATTGTTCGTGGTTTGAAGCCCTTGAAAATTCAATTCAACTCAATAACCTTTTCTTCAGTTCTTATTATGAGCAAGGTACTGTAATTTGAGGAAGGGGAGACAAAGATACAATTTGATAAGGAACATTAGAGAAATACACAAATGACTGCAATACAAGTTGAATAAGCACAATAAGAAAAAGTACAATACATGCTCTGAGGGTTTAGTGCAGAAGAGATAACATCTGTTTGGGTGGATTCTTGGAGAATGGAGGAGATTACATTAGAATCCCCTCTTCTCCATTCCTAGCGCAGGTTATTTTGGTTGAGGTCCTTATCTCCTCTCATCTGGACTATTAGAGCAACTTCCTATCTGATCTCCCTCTCTAATTGCTGTTTCCTGAGTGATCTTTCTAAAGGCAATGTGATTATGTCACTCCTGCCTTTAAACCCTCTATTGTTTCCATTGTCTGCAAGAAAGGGTTAAAGTTTCTCAGGATCTCCACTCAAAGTCTAAATGTCTGTCATTCTGTGAGGCCTCAGTACTCCTTGTCTCCCTGCCATGTACATAGCGCCTTCTACACGTCATGCTGCTTGGACCCCATGATCTCAATGACCTTGCCCATGCTGCTCCTCCTACTGAACTGGCCTCCCTCTTCTCTCTTTTTCTCATTTCCTTTCATGGGTCCCCCATTTGCTGGAGAACTTCTTTGACACTTTCCTTGCTGCCCCCTCCTGCAAGACAGGGCTGATGATTCTCACCCTGCCTCTCTATAGTGCATAGCCTCACCATCTCACTGTCACACTGTAATTAGGCGTGATGGAGGCATGCCTTGCCTTCCTTGTAAGAGTGTGTCCTCCATGTGTTCAGAGTCCAGACAGGGTGTGGCACCTAGTATATGCTAAATGCATGTCTGCCGAATTATGTTGAATTTGTTGCACGGGTAGGTAGGATGCATTGTTTTCTATAGGATTCAGGGATAAGTAAATGGTGAGAAGTGAATGTAGAATGTTCTTCCCTGGAATCCAGGACAAGAGAAAGAGAGAGTGAATAAGGAAATCAAGGGAAAGTTTTTTTGTTTGTTTGTTTTAATGAAGACCAAGTCTCGTTTACAAGCAGAAGAAAAAGAACTTATAGAGAATGAGAGAAAATGCAAGTAAGGAAAGGAGAGCAATGGGTGGATCAGGCTATAGAGGAGAAGGGTAAAGAAGAGACCAAGGACTCAGTGGAAGAGTTAGTTGTGGCCAGGAGGAACCCTTTCTCTCCAGAGACATGTCAAAAGCAAGTTGGGCAGGATGATTGCACAGAAGCATTCTGAGAAGGAGAGTGAAACTGAGCAAGCTCTTTCTGTATGGCTCTAGGCTTAGTGAAGGAGGAGGTGAGTTTGCATGTAAACTGCCAGTTGATGCATCCAATGCCATTACATTTTGCACATGTAAACCACAAGATGTTGAGAGCAAACACAAGTACTAGGAAGGTACTTGGACAAGCAGTCACCTGTTAGATAATATGGTCTTAATGAAAGCCTTGTCACAATGGCACAGAATGCTTAATTTCCTGAGAAATGGGTGGGCCAAGGCATGGAGGTTCTGCCAAGACCTCCTCTGATACTCCTCTTTCCCCTTCCATAGTGATATGGTTTGGCTGTGTCCCCACCCAAATCTCATCTTGAATTGCAGTTTCCGTAATTCCCACATGTCATGGGAGAGACCTGGTGGAAGGTACTTGAATCATGTGGGCGGTTACCTCTATGCTGCTATTTTCATGATGGTAAGTGAGTTTTCCTGAGATCTGATGGTTTTATAAGGGGCTTTTCCCTTTTTGCTTGGCACTTCTCCTTCCTGCCATCATATGAAGAAGGACATATTTGCTTCCTCTTCTGCCATGATTGTAAGTTTCCTGAGGCCTCCCAACCATGCTGAACTGTGAGTCAATTAAACCTCTTTCTTTTATAAATAACCCAGTCCCAGGCAGTTCTTTACAGAAGTGTGAGAACAGACTAATACACATAGGAAACAGCCACTTGGGCTCTGACTGATCAGAGGTTGGCACAGAGTCAAACACTGCAATTCTGGAGTTGTACTTTGCTGAGCCTCCTCAGTCTGGTTTTATCACGCAGCAAAGCAGACATGTACACTCTAACTGTAGTTTCTGATCAAAGCCATAGTTTAAATGGATTATAAGTAATTTCCTCCTGAAGTCCCTCAAGAGTCCCTGAAGTCTGGGGTGAATTTTGGACTGGTAGGGCCAGTGCAGGAAAAGTGGGTTTGCCCACAGCTATGCCCAAACCCCAGGTCCCCTCCTTCACCTACCTGGCTCCTTGGAGTCCTTAACATCCCTCCAGGGGAATATGGTGGGCAGTCATTCCCCACCTGAGTGCTAATGCTCAAGGGTTAAGCTCAAGGTTTAGCTTCTCTTGAAAGTCTGTAAGAGCAGCTACATTTGTTGAACATTTCACAAAGAAGCTTAAATTCAGGGATACTTCTTTCATGACCACCCATATCTAGAAGGGCAAAACGTGTTTTTAGGAGTTTCAAGATTTAATTCTGGGGATAGCCAGGTGCCTAGTTTGGTTGGGACAATATAGCAAGCAGATAACTCGGTTTATTTGTTTGTAAGAATATATTTACCTAAACATTGAACCATCTGTTTATGTCTACTTTTGCTTGTTTTTTCAAATTCCTCTTTCCCACTTTGCTTTTATTTTTATAAAATCTGACAGAAGGGTATTAAGTTGAAAGGCTATGTCTATTTGGCTTGATAAGTGTGTTTTTCCTTTTTGGGAGTGAACCCACCCTTAAGAGTTACAGAGTGTGCTGAACATATTCATAAAGTGAAACATTCATATTTCTCACTATTTTACATTATTCTCTGCCAAAGTCAGGTACTAACAGCATTAATATCAAAGTAAATTGCTAAATAATAGCTGCTTAATAAAGGTTATTGTCTAGAACTGAAAGTTATCATAAGGTGTAGGGGTATAGAATGAAGCTTTTCCATAAATTATCACAACTGAAAGATAGAACTCTGTCCTGGGCCCCTTCCCCCAAATTACTATTTTTTGAAAGTGCATGATCATGGAGACATATCTACACACAGAATCATAGACCGTTAGAGATGAAGGGCACCTTATGGACACACACAAACCCAGTTTTAGGCTGCAAAATGGGAGAAAGTAGTACGGTACTTCAAAACCTGTCTGCAGTACAGAGCAGGCTTGAAGCTGGGAGCTCAACTCCCCAAATATCACATTTATCTCAATTTGGTAAGAAGCTGAAAACCTATCTGGGACCATTTAAATTCTAATGTTATTAAGGGCTCACCTAATCAGCTTTTAAAATAAGCTGTTTCGAATGCATGGGAAATGAAGGTGAGATAGAAGCAGGCAAGCTAGGCAGTTCAGGCCAGCCTGTGAGCACCTGGGTTTGAATTGCCAAGGAGCCATGAGGGGACCTGGCTGCCTACCTATTTGGTAACCCCTGCAATTCCAACACCAAGCCATGCTAGTGAAAAGTGATTTGTAAATGTGTGGGGGAGGGGACTAATCTGGACAAGCTCTGTTCTCCTGTGAGGTGGTTCAGACACATGTGACAAGCTTGGCCGGGAAAGATGGACTACCCTCTGTGCCAGGAGGTGACTTTGAGATTTAATCAGCAGGGTTTGTCAAATATTCTTTTATCCCAAGTGCTTTCCCCTGAGCAGAGTGCAGGTCAGTAAAAATGTCTCCATTGTAATACACTGCCAGTGATGCTTTCGTGACAGGCGCCATTAGCTGCTGGTACACCATGGTCCACCTTCCAGCTCTGCTTGGTTGCAGAGAACTTGATCTGAACCAGCTGGTATCCTAGAAGCAACAAATTAACCAAGTCTCCCTTAAGTGTGAATGGTTAATAGCCAGTGTGATGTGATAATGCCTCTTGTGAACTTGAATGTCCAAAGGTGTTTTAAATGGCATGGAGTACTTTGCAGTCAAGTGCCCCCAAGGGAGGCAGGCTGCCACTGAGGGTGTTCTGGACCGATTCAAACACGGGGCTTCAGAAAAGACTTGCCTTAAGTCTGCAGAGTAGCATGATGGAAACGGAGACTGCAGTGAGTCTGAGGAAGAAAATGAGCTCCTGAACAAACTTTTCTGAACAAACTTTAGCAATTGTATAACAGAGAGAGAAGACTGGTGGCCGTATTATTGTTTTGTACAATGAAAAAGGGCCACACTTGTTTGAAAAGTTCCCAGTTCAGTATATCAAGCTTGAGTGCCATGGAAAGTTATTAAAGGAGCAAAATATTCACTGTGCCTGCCAACTCTGTGAATCCTAACAGCCTACTCCTGTGGACCATTTTTTAGAGGTTATTATTTCAACCTGAAAATTCTTTAGACATATATATGTGGTATGAAAAAGGAATTAGGAAAGCTTTTAAATTAAAGGGAAATAAAACGACAGGTTTTTCCTCTAGCCATATAGTTATGGATAGAGATAAAGAGATGATTTTTTTCATAATACTTTATTAGGGGTTTTGGAACTCCAGAAATTTTAGAGTGAGACTGGTGAATAATTTAGCACTGATTCGTGCAGGCCCAGTGCAGGCACGGGCAGGCTGGGAGTCAAGTCTAGCTTCTTGGAGGGACTGAGCACAGTAACACACTTTTATTACCAACCGCATCATGAAATGCATTCAGAAATATTTTATGAGAAGCCGAAGCCTCGGTACCCGGTTTCTCCAGCTTTTTCAGAGCCTGCATGAAGCCCAGAGGAGCTAATGCTGTTGACCACCTCATTTCAAGGAGACTAGCCCCCAGGGTGTTGTTTCAATAACAGAGGGTCTCAGATCCCTGGGAATATGCAGTTACTAATGAAAGCCTCAAACTGGCCATGGGAATGATTAATGATCAAATGTTCACAGGAAATGGTACCTTTCGTGATGGTGTCCTCGATGTTTTCTCTTTACTGCACGTTCTTTAATCCTAATTCCAAAAGAAACCTGCCCTCTATGAAGTTAAAATGATATAGCCACCTGAAACAGAAATAAGGGAGGGAAGAAATATATTAATGGTTTCAAAATAAGAAAGCCTGGTTTCCTTTTTATTCTAAGTGCCACATCTCCTTTAAAATAAATTCGTATGTGCACCATGTGAATTTCCAAAGCAAAAAAAAAATTGTTGCTTAGTTGCTTCTTCTCTCTAGAGACTTTCATTTATTTCATTGATTTTCTTTCATTCATCTCATAGTTTTCAATAAAAAGGTAAATGTTTGAGGTAAACAAATCTATAGAATGATTATAAATCCAGAAATGTGCTTCATGTCTTTGAAAGTGGCTGTAATAACATGCTTAGCTGATCTGATTATGATAAATGCTTGGTACTCCCTCCAAAAAGCCTTCCATACAAACCTCTGCTCCCCAACCTGACCCCCTCTTATGTCCTTAATGTCCTTGGCACTCTAAGCATTCCTACGTCGTGAAAGTCTCCATGTACTATAAACCTCTTTATGTGTGCCATGCTCACTCTGGACTCCCAACTTTTCAGGGTCAGAGTCTTTGACTTGCTCACTGCTTTAGTTCCTGTCCCAAGCACAATGCCAGTGCATAAAAGTTCAACAAAGAAGGAATAAATGCATGCAAAACAAAGAGTCATTCTCCCAGGTTAGAACAACCTCCAATAGAAGCAGTGGCATCAATTGTTAAGTGAGAGGCTTCTGAGTAAGCACATTTGTTAGCCTCTGTAATCAGGGGTCCTACACAGATCTTGGACCAGACCTCCACTACAAAATTTCCAAGGATGTGTCATCACAGTTAGTGGCTTGATAATTATGCATTCAAGGGCTTGCTTCTCACAAACCTGCTAAGTCTTCTCCAAATGGGACACTGAGCCTCAGGGATATCATTTATAGATGACTCAAGAGGATGGATTTGCAAAAATCAGGTGATGTCTGAGAGAGGAAGAAGCAGGCATTTGGCTGAGGTTCAGACTTGCTCATTTAAGACATTTGTGAATAAATTAACCTTCCCTGGAAGACCTCATGAAACCTCAGAACTGGAAGAAGTGTAAAGATTATTTAGCTCTGGAAGGGCAAACATTTTCCATCTTGAGTGAATACTCCAGTGCATCCACTGTGGCTGCCTGGAGAGTGGGGACAAGAAGAATTCTGAGGTGGCATCACAGGGAAAGAACTGGTCATCAATGGGTTTGCCAGGGTCCAAGACTGGGAGGTGTTGCAGGTGATATAAATGCCAGGTATTTTTCTCTTCCAATTCTAATCTGGCTGCTCACCAAATGGAAGAATTGCAGGTTCTTTGGACAGTGTAATTTAGATGGTAGTTGTCCACAAATTGCAGCCTATTTTGGGGGCAGATAGCTCTGAGGCTAGAAAATCTCTTCTTCCATGGAATTACAACTCCCCCTCCTGTTTGCTTCCATCCACTGACCTTTCTTTTCCTCATCCTCACCTGTGAGGTGCTGACTTCACTCTCAGAAAGCTGGTCCAATATCTTTTGAACCAACTACATCAAAAGTCATGAAAAATATTAGGAAAATCCCCTTCACTTGAGTTTATTAAAAACACTGAGTACCTTTGACATGCTATTTTATTGTTATCTGTTTCTCCAACTAGATGTAGGCACAGTTGTTCACTCATTCAACTAACACGTTTATTACATTTTAAAGTTCTTCATTTGATATTCCTAAAATTATAAAAGTGACACATGCTTATTATAATAAAAAAGTCAATATAAAAATGTATGCAGAAGATGCTAATCATTTCCTCCAATCTCAGTTCCTTAAGTAACATTTTAATACACTGGTAAGTATCCTTCCACCCTGTCATAATTCCCAGGAAACAGCTTGAGACTGGATATGTACACAGAAGGCTTACTGAGACTTAACTCCTGAGGGCTATGGCACCCAGGGGAAGTACAGGAAGTGGAACTGACCAGAGGGAACGTTGGAGTTGTCCTGCATTGAAAAAGGACCCAGGTCTTTGGGCCCCACATGCACCCATCTTTGGCTCTGGGCTGCCCCAGGGAGAGGATGGGCAAAGAAGCTCTTTTTGGCTGATGGTGATGCCTGAAAAGGGACTCAGCTGTGAGCTGTCAGCAGCCAACGCTCCCAGCAGCTGCAGAATTGAGTGCCTCAGTTGGGTGGTGTCTCAAAGCACCCAAATATACACCCTCCCTTTTGCTCATTTAAACCTAATTATGCATATATAACAGATATATGGGATGTTTTTGTTTATCGTTTTAAACTGAAATACTCTGCAACTTGCTTTGACTTAACATACAAACATCATCATTTTTCCTCTAATTTATTTATGCATACATACACATACTTTTACAAGATTATATTATACATGTAGAATTTTTAGTGTACTCTCTTTTTTTTTCTCCATTGCTTGCCTCTCTCTACCTCCTCTCCTTCCCTGCACCATCCACATTACCTTAGCCCCTGTGTTGGCAGCATGGAGTACATAACCTTTTAGACTTCCTTTCACACTCATTTAACCACATATATACATATGTGAATGTAGATATGTGCACTTATTTACTTTTTCAGTCATTGGCAGCAACAATTTACTGAGAGCCTTGTGAGTACCCAGGCCCATGCCAGGCACCGGGAATATGAGGAAGAGGATACAGCCACCACCTGCAAGGAGCTCCTGTCTTTGAGGGAGAGGGACATGGGAACTTGTCAGGGCATGCACCTCCAAAGTGATTGAGAGGACTAGAACTAAAATGCAGGGCTTCTGTATTCTAGTCCTGTCCTCTTTTCCACTTAACCAGTTTTATTTATTTAAACAGGTTTCCAACTGTTGACTGAACAACTGCCAAACTGAACTGGAGTGTGTGTGCCAATCTTCCTGAAGTCATTACCACGCTAGCTCTGATAGAATGCAGCTCATTGTGAACCCCATATACTGGCCCTTGTGATATCTTACCTCACTAATAGGTCCACTTAATTTGATGAACAAGTCCTACAGCCCTCATATCACACAAAGGCCTTATCTTAAGATAGATTCATATAACTGGTGGCAAGGCAAAGGATTATTATGACAGCCATTCTTGAAGCTGATGTGTCACAATGTAGTCACATATTCCTGCAGCAGCAAGTTCTAGAGGCAAAACTATTAGCTGAGACAAATATGGGGTATAGGGCTCATGCTCCCAAATCCTTTTAACTTACACAGTTTCAGAGGGACCCGAGGGAGAGGGGAAGTGGCACCCCAAGAGACATACACGAGAGTAAAGAGCATGCTGACCCGACCCTCCTGCAGCTTCAGCAAATGGATGTGTTCTTTCTGTCCACGCTGCAACCTACTCATTTACCTGCATGTCCCCTTTTCAGTGTCCAGCATTATCTGGGGTCAACTTGCAACAGCTCATCTTTGGAAAAAATTTCCTGTGAAATATGTCTGGGAAATGTACATTGTATTTTTCTTCCTCATCAAGTGCTGACCCCTTTGTAACACAGGTGAGTTCAGCCATCTGAGGGGCTTGGCTTGGACTTCGTAGCATGGGCTCCGTGCCCCTGACTGCCTTGGCAAGAGCTGAGGATCTGGACAGTCCAAAAAGTGCAGCCCAAAAAGTGCAGCCCAAGAGACTCTGTTGACCTCAATCACAGATTCTTCTCCAGAGCTTTGTGTTTTTGTCCTCTTTGGCTTAGGCGAGTCATGGACTTTAGAAGAAAGACACCTGCTGGGCCAGGTGAGATCTAACAATCAAGAACTGCAGAGGTTTCAGACTTCACAGTAACAGTTCATTTTGACATGCAGTATAAGCTTTGTTGCTTGAAAGGTTTTGGTTGATGTACTGCAAATTGCTGGAGATGTTCCCGTAATGGCTATTTGATCCCAAGGATGCTGATCAGCTATAGACAAAATTGCCCAATACCCCAAAGTATGGTCAATTCATTTTGTTCTCAATTCTCACAGCAGTTGGTTGCTGAACAATGGATCAGATTGTGAACAGCCTTCAAATTGTACTTAGTCATCTTAATGTGAAAATGGGAAATTTAGGCAACTGTTGGTGATCTGACCCATATTCTGCTTCAGACTCACAAAGTTTCCTACCAGGAGGGATCTTGAATGGCTGTTATTTCAGACTCCTACTTTCAGGCATACAAATCTGAATGTTTCTTAGAAGGATTTCTCTGACCCGCTGGTATTGACAAGGCTTTGCAATTCAGCAGAGTGTAAGAAGTTCATGAATTCTCCATTTATCTACTGACGCATAACAAATTACCCTAAAACTCAGTGGTTGAAAATAATAAACATTTATTGTCTCATAATTTCTGTGGGTCAGGAATTCAGAAGCAGTTTATCTGAGTGGTTCTGGCTAAGGGTCTCTCATGAGGTTTCAGTCAAGATGTTGAAGGCTGCAGTCTTCAACCTGGTAGGAATAGAGGATCTGCTTCCAAGATGACTCATTTGTGTGATATTGGTCATTGCAGAAGGCCTCAGCTTCTCCCCATGTGGGCTTCTACAAGGGTTCTTGAGTGTCCTTACAACGTGGTGGCTAACTTCCCCCAGAGTGAACAATCTGAGAAAGTGCAAGGTGGAAGCCACAGTGTCTTGTAAGACTAAGCTCACCATCATTTCTGCAATATTCTACTGGTACACAGGTTAGCCCCATTTAATGAGGGAAAAAGCTGCAGAAGTGTATGAGTGTCTTAAAGCAAGGATCAACTGGGGGTCATCTTGAAGGCTAGCTGCTACAAATGCTTTCCACTTTTGCTTTGTCAATAATGGTAAAGACAAGGAAGAAGACATTTCTCTTTCTTGTATCTACCTGGAACAACAAATGAAAAGTGTAACATTTAGCTCAAATCCTAGCTCCTACCAGCCACAGACTTGAAAAGGAATTTACTGAAACCCTCTAAGCACTTATTTTCTTATCTGTAAGGTGGGAATAATAATATTTCTTTACAGGGTTGCTGTGAGAATGTGCAGCAGAAGGAAGGAACTCGAAACTTGTTAGTTCCTTTCCCTTCTCTCACATTCTTTCCTCTTGGGGTCATGATGTAACAACTGAATGCTGTAGTTAAATGGCTGGTCCTCAAAGTCAGCCTTCCTCCCCACTCACCCGACACCACCCTGTTTCGTAAATCCTGGGAAGGGCTCGGCCTTGGCTATTTAGGTTTCTCGTTTCCTGAGGAAGACTTGCTGAGGCTTAATAAAATCAGGATGTGTGAGAGACACTGAAGTTCTTTCATGTCTTAATTAGCAGTTAATTAAGTGGAGGTGCTGGTGTCTGGAATATCTGACAGACAGATTCCATAATTATCTTTTATTATTATCACTAAGGAAAATATGATCAGGGAGTTCAAGTTTTCCCAGAATCTCAGGTTTAATTGAATGACCCAGTGGAGGATCAAAATGAACAGGCTGCCCTTTCCGCATTGTTTTATTAAAAATATTTTGAAATTGAGTGGTCTCTTGCACGCAGGAGCTTTGTTGGTGATCTTTAACTAGGCCTAGAGGAAGCTTGGTGTGCCACCTCGGGGTTGCAGGGTCCCTCCAGGAAAGCACACAGTCACACTTTGATGACTGCACCAGCAGCATTTTATTAACACCCCGCTCCTCCTCCCAGGGAAGGTCTTGGTTTGGAGGTCAGAAGACATTGCTTTAAGGTCTGAACTAGAGAAGAGAAGAGAGGTGCTTTTTAAATGTTGCCTTAATGATATTGGCCTCAGTCTTTTAGAATTTTCATCCAGGAGGTGCAACTAATGCCTAATTTGATATTGGTGACTCAACAACCTCATGCTCACACAAGAGCAATGGACCATCCTGGCTGAGGCTGGCCATTCCTGGAGGACTCACAGGGTTTTGGGTGTCCTGAGGGATGTTGAGGAAAGCAAGCTGGGGTCTGCCTCCCTTGTATGCTGAATTCGCATGGGGTGGACTCTCCACAGAAGTTGTTTAACAGTGACTAGACAAGCCATTCTAAGCCTTCAGTCTTCTAGAGTTTCCTTGGGACAGCTGAACATATGTCAGACTACCTTCTCACCTCGGAGAGAGCTGCACAGTGTCACTATCCACACACAGGTGTGTGTTTGTGCAGATGGCATCACACCTCCTAGATTTAGTGCTACCTCATTCTCATGATTTCTAAAGGGATTATTTGGATGAGTCCTCACACACTGCCCAAGTGCATCAGGGCTCTGACCCGGGTGTCTGGCAGGTTCTAAGTGGTGTCATTTGGTATCCTTTATCTAGTTAGCAATTTCCATTATTCATAATTCAAGATTCAGACAAGATCATTCATCAGGTCTAACAAGAGATTTGAGATCTGTGGGACAGCTGGTACTAGAGGGGCTACAGGATTCTGGCTTGGCTTCTGGGCTGCTAAGGTAAAGACTGGCTTTCCCTGCCTATAGTGGCTGATAGATACGGTTTGGCTCTGTGTCCCCACCCAAATCTCACCTTGAATTGTAATAATCCCCACATGTCAAGGACGCGGCCAGGTGGAGATAATAGAATCATAAGGGTGGTTTCCTCCATGCTGCTGTTCTCATGAGAGTGACTGAGTTCTCAGGAGATCTGATGGTTTTATAAGGGGATTTTCCCCTCTGCTTGGTACTTTTCTCTCTTGCCACCATGTGAAGAAGGACATGTTTACTTCCCCTGCCACCATGATTGTAAGTTTCCTGAGGCCTCCCCAGGCCTGTGGAACTGAGTCAATTAAACCTCTTTTCTTTTAAATTACCCAGTCTTGGGTATATCTTCATAGCAATGTGAGAATGGACTAATAAAGAGGCCATGCTGAGAGGAGCAGAAGCCCTTTTCTAGAAAGGGGCTGCATGTAGCTTCTGGCCTGTATTTGCGGTGCTTAGAGTTGGCTCTTTGCTGAAGTCCCTGATCAGCATTCCCTGTTCCTCAATGTCCCTCTAAGTGAAGAAAATACAATTGAATAATCCTACCTGCAGCAGATTCAGTGCATGAAAAATAGATTAGCAATGAGCTCCAAGTCTCAACAGTTAAACTACTATCCCAAGTGTTAACAGTGGCTCTCTCTGGAGGTGTTTTTAAATCTTTGTCTTTTTTTGCTTAATCTGTATTTCCTAACTTTGCTATAATGTTTATATTTGGCTTAGTAATGAGAAAATAAATATTTTAAAATTTTAGAAAGCATAGAATTTAGAAAGCATTATTTTATGAAGTTTTATAGCAATGATTCTTAGCCTGGGGTTCACAGAGGGTCCATGAACTTAGATGGAAAAAAACTGCATCTTTAATTTCACCAACCTCTAGCTAAAATTTAGCAGCTCCTCTAATTTTAAATGTAGGCAACAAGTCACAGTAGTATCAGCAGAAGCTATAATTTTATCACCAATAGAAATCACAGATATTTTTATATCTCATTACAGTTGTTGCAGATATGTTGAAATATTATTTAAGCTTATTACCAACTTCAGGATTAAGTAGTTATTAGACCTGCCAGCAGATCTTGTTATTTACTGTGTTAATAAAGAAACACATATATTACTATGCCACAAATTTGTTTTTTTAATATTTTGATAGTGATATTTCAATTAAAAATGCAGTTTCCTTTGTAATCTTATATATTTTATTTTATACATTTATACCATTATTTTGAGAAGGATTCGTGTGCTTCACCAGGCTGGTTGAATTTTTTCCATGCCATTAAAAAGAGTCAGAACCCTAGCCTTGGGGAGGAAGAAATGGCTGGCATCTGTGGATACTGCCTTGGCTAGGGCCTGGGTGTCCTGAGCACTGCCCTGCAGAATCCTTACGAAGAGTTGAGGAGGAAAGTTCCGTCATTATCCCCATCTTACAGTCAGGAAACTGAGACACAAAGTGATTGTGTAACTCGCTCAGGGTCACTGAATTTCCAAGTGGCAGAGCTGAAATGAGAGCTCAGGCAGGCAGGATCCAGATGGCCTCCTTTGTCCTTCCTTCTGTTAGCACCACAGATGAGTCAATATTTACTGTACTCCTTCATGTGTTTGTGTGAGGTGGGGTCATCCACTGATGTCTGGAAGTTTGAGGGGGATATGTTTGACCTTCCCAGCTAGAATACAAATAACTCAAGGGCAGCAGTGTCTGCGCTAAGTTTTTTTGTTCATCTCTTCCAGGCACCAAAGGAAGTGGAATTAAGGAATTCCATTTCTCTGAGCACTAGGATAATTAGCAAATATAGAAATTCAGTCATTGAAGGTATCCCCTGACTCTCAATTCATGTTTGGGCCTCATATTGGGAGTGTACTTCTTGGCCAAGTGGGCCTATTCTTCTTGGAATGAGCCTTCCTCCAAACCAGGAGTGTCCCTAGCCTCCACTCTGCCTCTTCCCCGCTCCACCTTCCATTCCCACATTTTTGCCCACAGCCTCTCTGCATCTAAAGGAAGCAGGAAGTTCGGGTGGCCAGAGCTTGACAGAGACAAATGCTTCATTACCAGGAGGCCTCAGTGCATGATGGTTAAGTGATCACCAAACCTGGAATGCCACACTGGAAGTGCACCCCTTGGAGAGCACTTAACGGGCCTTAATTGTATTTGCTAGCCATCAATCACCAGGGTAATTTCCTGTCTTAAGACATGTGCTCTCCTCAGTGACAGAGCCAAAAATGAGGCCAAAAAGGGAAAGAGAAAGCTTCAGACTGAAGGAGAGTTCTGGTCCTCTCTTCACCTGATATAAAGCCCTTCCTTGCCCAGATGTGGACCTAGGGAAATATTTCTTCTCTCCTCTAAATGGCTCTCGTAGGGCAGGTAATTGCTTACTCAGTGCTTGGCTGGCAAAGTTGTGACCTTCAGGAGCAGAGCCTGAGTACATTTTTTCCTGCTGGTGGCTCTCAGGCCATCCTCCAAGGTAGTCAGTTCCCTCTCAAAGGATCTGACTTGAGGGACTGAGGTGACTCACCCAGGAATCTCTGTCATCTCAGAATAAGTTCAATTTTAATTTGCTTGATATTGTCACCTCCCCTGGATCTGCAATTAAGAGGGATCAGTTGCTAGAATGATAAAAGCTTGACTTGCCAGACATTTGATGAAGGACTTTGGGTTAGATTGGGCTGTGAGCCAAAACCCTTCTGTATCCCCATCAGTCAACATGAGAGTGGAGAACACAGGACTCTCAGAGCAGATGGCACAGATAGCACCTAAGTCCCTCTCCCTCGTCAGGGGCCTAGCCAGGCACCTGTGTGGACCAGGGTCTGCTTCTGGGACTGTGAACTGTGGAATGGTGCAGAACTGGTGGTGGGGAGTGGTTCCAGTTAAACAGGAAGTGGATCCAACTAAGAGTCAAGTGCAAATCCAGTGGAGACATGATTGCCATTTTGAGTGGGATAATTCTCTTTTGGGTGAAACTCTCCAAGGTCACAATGTGAAGTAGAGTATTTCAGAAACCTGAGAATGGGCAAAATATGGGAGATAAAGCTGGAACTTAAGAACTTAGTGCATATATCAGCAGGCCAGGATATTGGACACAAGGTCAGAACAAGGCACAAGGGGTCCACGGGCCATGACCGTGGCTGGGGTGTTCACAGTTGCTCTGTGCAGATGACAACCTGTGGAAAATGGGAAGGGGAGGTACGTCAAAGCGGAGAGTGACCAGCTACAGTGTGACTACAAGGCCACTGTCCTTTGGGCTACAATGGTTTGAGTAGAGTCTCAACTTAGCAGAACCTGTGTTCAGGTCAGAAAGTTCCCTGAGAAAAAAATGTTTGAAGATATTTTCCTTACAGTTCATTTCCAAATATGGAGGTATAAGAGATTAATCCAATGTGGAGTGTTGATTGTGGGTTAATACAAAGTAGGCCCTGGAAAATGAAAATATATTTTCTTTAGGCAGCAACTGGGTCTTCAAAAATTAAAATTCTATCTAAAACCTTGACTTCTTGGGATTATGGTGTGATCCAAGGTTGTTGTGTAGCCTTATGTTTTAGAGTACACTATTACCATAGGGGGTGAGTTGATTCCTCTTTGGATGAGACTGTCCAGGGTGCTGGAGGTGGACTTCCATCCCTGGCCTCCATCCATGTTGTGTTGGTATGCCTTCTGACAAGCATTTTGACTACCAACAATATCCATCCACATACACACATTTCCAAATATTCCCAGGGTGGGAGGGAGGAGGCGGGCAAGATAGTCTCTGGCTAATCCAGCTACTTTCTTGGCGTACAGGAAGGTTGCTGATGCCCCAGATGTTGGGATTATGCTCAAGAACTTGAGGCAGAGGCTTGAGAGCCTCCTCAGACCCTGAGATCTCAACCTAGTCAGAGCTGGCCAATTCCCAAGTGGTGGAATTTCAGGACAAGGCCATCCTCATGGGGGAAGAGAAAAACATGCTTTCAACAGTTTCACCCTCTTACATTTATGTTTGAACTGATATTGTGAGATCCTTGAAGACATACATAGTGACTTTTTCATTCTAGTCTCCCCAGTCAGTGAGGGCCTGATGAATATGAAAATATAGCCTTGAAAAACAACAGAGGCATGCTCCCAAATAAAATCACACTCAGCTTTTCACAATGCAGTCAACTGTTTGCACAGTTCCCCAGGAAAAGAAAAGAGAAACAAACAATAAATTACTGATCACTTATTATCAGCAAGAGCTAAAAATTGCTGGAGGTAAAGAGAATAATAAGAAATCACTACTGCTATTGAGAAAGAAGCTCATAGTCCATGGAGAAGACACAGTTATGTACACCTGGAGAAATATCCACGTGGTTTTGCATCAAAGGTTTAATGGAGGTGTAAACAAACTTCCTGGAAACCCATGTGTGAAGTCTGGGAAGGCCCCCTGATTCCAGGGGAGAGGAATCAGATGAAGATGGAAGTGTCAAGGTTCAAAAATGGGAAAGAGTATCTCAGGCAGAGAAAAACAGCTGTGCTGAGACCTGCTGGCTCTAGAAGTTCTCTTGACCTGGGATCCATATACTCAGGATGAAGTTGAAGGGAAACACAGACACTCTCTGGTTTGCCTCATTGACTTTCTAAAGAAACCTCGTAGTTCCTTCCAGGGATGTGCCAGAACCGAGAAAGCATATCCTGAGGCCAGGCTGTTGTTCATGCAGTGTGATTGGAAGGTCTTCGCAAAACCCTTCAAATCTCTGTTTCTAAAACTCACACATCTACCTTTATACCTTTATGTTATGATTTGCCCTTCCCAGAGATATTTGCATTCTAAACCAAATAATAAGTAGCTCACACTAGCTACTTATTAGCATAAACTAGTCTCATCAGTTATTGGTCTGGGACACCCAGAGAGAAGAGGGCCTTAAGGACTGCCATGGAGGACATCAAAAGGAGAGAGGAAAAATGGTAAGACCACCAAGAATACAGATAAAGAAAACAAGTTGAATCTCTCTCACACTTTCTGTGCTTTTCCAGAAAGGATGGCAAAAGAGGCACTGACTAACACATCAGTCTCAGATGTAGAGTGGGGAGGGAACTGGCACTGTTTTGGCCTTCAGTTTTTGCTTTTGTAGTCAGACCACATTATTGCCATAGCAATTCCCTCATCAACTAATCCTTCCTCTGAGCCTGCTAACAAGTGCCATCCTGATAACAGAGGCTCCATGTGACCTCCCTGCATTCAGAAGCTGTGGAAGAAATCTCAGGCAGGGATTGACCTTTCCCTGCAGCTGAGCACTGCTGATCACACTCCCAGAGAATCCTTCAGCTCCAGGGTTTGACTCAAATCTTTGAATGGTGATGCCAGACTCCCAGGAGGGCCAGATTTATCAGAACCTGGGGATGGCGAGGGGAAGGGAAAGGTTTTCAATTTCCTTTCATTGGTCAGGATCACTAAGAATTACACAAAGGAGATCCCTGTTGACTCAAGAGAGCTGATGGCTCAGGAAAGGGCCTAGCTCTCAGCCCTGTTGCTGTGACAGCCCAGTCTCACCTACAGATAGCCCTGGCCTAGAGCTAGATGGTTTGGTTTCTTTGGGAGCAGACAAGTACCCCAGCTCATCTTTGAAAGAGTACAGCCAGACACTTGTCTTCTGCACCTTTTTTCCTTTACCATCCTTTCTGCCCCACCCAGCATTCACTTCAAATCCATCCACTCTCCCCTTCCCCAGAGCTAGCCACTTCTCTCGGCCCTTATTATCTCCAGCCTGGTTCACCGTCTCTACCTCCCTTCCCCTCACTGGGTTTCCTGCCTCCATTCTCAGCCCACTTCCAATCCATGCTACTCCCAGAGGATTTTTTCTAAAGCAAATCCATGCAAGTTATTTCTTCTTAAACCTATCAAGGTTTAAGGTGTGCCCAAGGCCCATTACGACCTGACCCCGCTTATTTCCCCAACCTCCTTCCTCAATGCCCACCCTCCCCTGCCTCCTCTCTGTACTCTAACCACGCTCGGCTGCATACATATTCCCAGTCCCCAGGCTTGCTCACCCTGGACATTTGCATCTGTTGTTTCATCTGCGGAGAAATGCCAGCCTGGTTACCATTTATTCTCCAGAATTCACCTCCTCTGGGAAGACTTCCCGACATTCCAGGGATGAATTAGATGCCATCCCCTCCACCTCCTCTCCTTGTACCATAAACTCTCGCAATAACCTTTTCCAAGTTGTGTTGCAGTTACTATATATAAATCAGCATATCCTCAGCACCTGGCTTTAGCTTGGCCTGCAGGAGAGGGTCAATAAGTATCAAACTAAAGCAGGAAGGCTCAGCGCTCCCCATGGCAGCTCCCTGCCCCTATGGCTTGGAAAACTCAATTCACTCTGCAAAGGGAAAATGTTCACATTAAATACTGCTGTATGCTGCTAGAAACTGTGTGCAGAGGGAAAACAAACAAGTGATTAAGTAATGGCAGGCAAGTATTTCACTAAGAGTCCTATCCAAATAAAATAACAGGAAAAGTGCCTTTCAGTACTGATTAACCACAGCTGAGAATTAAAGATCATTTGTAACAAATCATTATAGTCAACTGATTAAAAATGAATGAGTTTGTACAGAGAACCATTACTGAATCTGGGGCTGAAAAAAAAGACAGTTAAAGCATATTAACATGAAACTCCCAACCTGTGTATACGTTGCTGCATGAGGTTGATTTACCATTTATACCAAGGGGATGCCAGTTGTGGAGAAAAGCATGCATTTGAGTTAGTGTTCTGTTTGGGGTTCAACCCCCCCCCTGACTCTATGAAACTGGTAAAATCTCTCTAAGCTTCCATTTTTTGCTGCCGAAAAAATGGGATTAATATCACCACCAATGTTAATTTGAACCATATGAAATTGCCAATGTTTGACCACATTTGGCCTACAGAGATGGCAAGTTCATATGGTTTAAGCTTAAACTTACCAAACAAAGCTGTTATGGGGATCAAAATGAGATAATGTAAACCAGAAGATGCTCTACAAATGCAAGCCATCAGAAGAACCTCCTGGCACTAGGGTAAGACTGTGACAACTGACAGCAGTGTGATGCTCAGCTTGGCATGCCACTGGGTTTGGGGTAAATCTGGGAACTAAGAACCTTCCTCATTTGCATTAATTGTTAGGTTGAAGGAAGGGAAAAGAGAAAGCCCAAAAGAAATAAAAGAACTCTTCCAACCCCAACGCAGGTCCTCACTTTCTCAGCCCTGTCTCTCCTCAAAAATATTATGCCCCTCCTCTCTGGCATTTCATTTGTAAGTGTAAGCTTTATTTAGTGTAAATCCACAGGAAGTTTGGAAGGGGTGTGCTGCATGCTTGGATGCACTTAGCCCACCTCGGTCTCCTGGGGCCAGCCCCCATGTCTCATCACGCACCTGCCCCTGCTATGAGAAAACCTTCTAATCTGAGTGACTGGCATAAAATGAGTCCTGTATAAGTGTTTAGTTGAATAAATGAATGAACAAATGAATGAATTCTCAAACCCTGCTTATCCTGTTGCTTTTTCTTTTGCCATCTGAAAGAGCCCTAATAGAGGATAAAGGCATTTCCCACCCACACGTCCAAGCAATGGAATTAACGTAATCACTCTACATCTTCTGATTAGACGCAAACATTGACAGGCAATTTTTTCATAATTAAAAATGCTTCTGATGAGACAACTTATTCTCACTAAAACAACTTCTACATGGCATTGGTCCAAACACTTTACTTATTAAATAATCATATATATTAATCATATATACACATACACATATAATTTTTAAAACTCTCTTTTTTCAACTAAACTTATTCCACTAAATTCTTTCCAATGCTGTTGCCCACATGCAGGGCACCCTCTCTTCACCCTTGCTAACTCATTTTCCTGAAGCATTGATATATTTCTAGTTTGACTTTCTGCATGTAGCTACTGCTTGGAACTGTCAGGCAGAGCTCAGGGCCAGATTCATGGGCATGAGACTCAACCATGCAGTCATAGTGCTCAGAAGGGCCTTGTGCTTGGTTTACTGCTTCGCTGTTGCCATTTGAAATTGTAAATAATGTTTGAACAAAGGGCCCCAAATTGTCATTTTGCACCAGGCCCTGCAAATTTAGTAGCTGGTTCTGACAGCTACTAGAGGAAAGGAAACAGTGAGAAAAACCAAAATGGGGCCAAAAGAGTAATAGCATAGTCCAGTTTAGAGAACTCCCAGTAGGAAGCGGAAAGGAGTGACTGAGCTGGCCTGTGGGGGATCATTCAGGAAAGCTAGAGAGCAGACAATGCAGCTGCAGAGGAGCCATTTTAATGGGAGAGACAAGTTGCAGGAAAGGAAGATTTGCTAAGGAACCCTATGAAGCTAGCACTGTCAGATTCAGGCTGTCAGGGCTTCAGAGAGAGTACTTTTAATATGAAAACAAGAAGTTAGTCCTCCAACACAGAAAGGGGACCTAGAGCCAGAGAGCAGCCAGAGAGTAAAACTGACAAGTAGAAAAACCTGACCATTGGGCTAATGGAACACAAACTGGAGTACATCATTCACTTATTTATCCCTTCCTTCAATATACATACATTGAGTATCTAATGTGTATGTACTGTGTTAGCTCCTGGGAAATTTCAAAGATGATAATGATTCAGTTCCTGTTCTGGGAAACTCATAATTTATATAAGAAGAGAAAGACATGTGAGCAATAACATCATGTGGTTAATGTTATTACAAAGGTTGATGTTACCTACTGTGAAGTAGGGGCAAGGGGAATGGGCAAGGTTGGCGTAAGTTTTATGAAAGGTGCCCAGACTATACTCTGGTTTCTCTTCAGATCATATTAATCTTTCACCTTTGACTGAAAGGTGCCCAGACTAGGTCTTGAAGGATCAACAGAAAGTCACTGAGTGAAAAAAAAAAAAAAAGAAATAAAAGAAAAAGAAAAAAGGAAAAAAGCATTTGGGCAGAGGGAATAGCGTGAGTAAATACACAGGAATGAGAAACATCATGGCAATGAAAAGTCCAAAACAGCCAGGGCAGAGGGTGCAAGACAGAGAGCAGTGGGAATGCGTGTGCAAAGAAAAGCAAGGTTTGGTTATGAAAAACCTTGAATGCCACACCATGGAGCCTGAATTTTACTTCAGGTATGTGGGAGAGCCTTTGAAGGTCTTAAGTAAAGAACAGGCAAGATCAGATTTTGGGGGAGATGGGGAGATATTGTTTGCTGCAATGCAGAAATGGTCTCTAGCGAAGAGTGACTGAAGCATGCAGGCCAGTTAGAGAATAACTGATGGCTAAAATTCAAGCAAAGGATAGTGAGAGCCTGAACTCAGCAATAGCAGAGTAAGTAAAGACTAGAGAAGAGAGGAGAGACTTCTTTTAAAGGTAGAATGAATTATAGTTGACTCACTGGATGGGTTGGGGGCAGGGAGGAACAGTTAAGCCTTCTCAGGTTTCTGATTTAAACATTTGGGTTAAAAACATTATCATTAACTGTGAAGGAGAATAAGGGAATAGGAAGATAAGAAAATGAGTTGAATTTTGGACATGTTAAGTTCAAGGGCACTGCTAAATATGTTCAGCGAGGGTCTGCGCTAGAGATTTGGAAGTCATAAGAACATAGGTATATCGGTGCTTATTGGTATTAAGGGCATTGGATATGATTACTCAAAGAACGGATGCAAAGCAAGAAGCTCTTGAGAACACTGATATTTAGGAAGTGGGTTAAACATGACAACCTGGTGGAAGAAGTTATCAAGGAGCTATTGGAAAGGTAGAAGGAGAACCAGTGCAGTTATTATTTTTTCCTATCATTTGCTGTCTTTCTTGGGAGATGACTTTATGTCCCTGCTTGTTGCAAGTCTCTTGATATCAGGCTGGAGCCATGTGGCTGGCTTTGACCAATACAATGTGAGCAAAGGTGATATACACCATACCCAAGCAGAAGTTTTAGGAATCTCTCTGTATGGGGCAATGTGAGCCCTTTTTTTCTGACATAAGATTACTTATTCCTTCATCCTGGATCCCTAAATGCAGGTGGTATGTGGAGCAGGGCTATATCTAACCGTCAGCTGATATAAAATTTGAGCATAAAGGAAAACCTTTATTGTAAGCCACTGAGATTTGGGGATTTATTACTTGAATATAACCTAACAAAAGCTGACTGCTACAACTGAAAAAGAATAATGTCTCAGAAAAGAAAACATTTTGAGAACAAGTGAGCGGTCAATAGGGTCAAAAGTGACAGAGAGGTAATTAGGTGTCTCAATAGGTAGGTAAATTGTGATCTTAGTGGGCAGTTTTAGTGGTGTGGCAGAAGCTGAAGCCAGATTGCTATGGATTGAGGCATGAATGGGAGGTGAGTGGGTGGAGATTATCAGTGTAGATTACTCATTTAATGATGTTGACTGTGAAAAGAAAGAAATATATAGAGAGAAACAGCTTAAGATGGAAATAGAGCATGAATAAAAGTATCCAGGATAGAAAAGATTTGAAACCGCAGACTGAGGAGGGAGATTTGGTGCAAATGGAGAGACTGAAATTGCACTGAGGCTATATGCTTGAAAACATTTGGACCTCTGATTCCCTCTTAATATTAAAAATAATGATAGTAAACACATAGTGCTCACTAAGTGTCTGGCACTGCTTTGATTGCCTTGCATGTAATAATTTATTTGATCTTCAAAGCAACTCTATGAAGTAGGTACTGTAGTTATGATTCCCATCATACAGATGAATAAAAGAAGGCATAGGGATTTTGATTAACTCACTCAGATTCACATAGCTAATAAGTAGCAAACGGAGGCCATCCAGCTTCAGAGAGGAGGTCCTTCACTACCATGCCAGATTACCTCTCACAGAGGTACAGAAAGATTTTGAGCTATAAGCATGGCCTGGGAAGAGGATATGCCAGAGATGGGCTGTATGCATTATAGATGAGGGATGTGGCAGGGAAGTATAAAGAGCATGCCTCCAAAGGAGAAAGTTCTGGCTTCCCAGATAGTGGAATTGGGATGTGAAGAACACTGAGCCTTCCATTTGGGGTACCAGGTTGGTTTGCTCACAGCCTCCTCTGAGCCCCTGTCAGCCAGACTGGAACTGGAATGTGAGAAAAAATAAATGAAGAAGGGAAAAATTAGATTACAAGGGGCAGCAGAAGAATCAAAGGATTGATTCAGAGGAGGAAGTCAGGCTCACTTTTGTGGTGCACTTGTGCTCATGATGTGCCCAGCACTGTGCCAGAGCCAAGGGCGCACAGAAGAAGACCTGGCTCTTTCTCAAATAAGTTACCCAGGATAATGGGCAACATGGACATAAAGAGGCTGCTTTGACATGAGGGTGAGGTTAAGTGGAGTGTATATAAACGGCTAAGGACAAACAGGCTACAGAGCGACAGAACCTGCTGGCGTAGCGTCCATCAAGCAAGAAGCAGAATTGCTGGCCATCTCCCATCTTAAAGATATCCTGGGTCCACTGTCTCTTTGTGAGGATCAGGACACGGCTAATGGGATGTGGAACTTCCCTCCAGCCTCCTAAAGGTAGGGGGGCCACGAGGGCAGAGTTGCTTTTCAGAGTTCAAAGCTGGAGAAATCTAAAATGATATCACACAACCAAGTACCCAAGTGTGGCGTGCCTTTCAGGAGGCATTTCAAAGTGTGAGTGGCCTTTCATCACTATCGAGTCTGTGGGATGTGGTGTGAGTTGTCAGATCACCCCATGTCAGCTCAGTGTTCAGAGGATGCTCTGAACTGGAGAGGATTCCTCTGGCCTCTTCAGAAGTCTGAAGACTTCCCTCCATTGTAAGTAAAGATATGTGGGCAAAGAAAGCAAGTGAATTTCCCAAGATTGGCAGTGAGGTGAGTAAAGCGAGGGTCATGGAGGTCATGGAGCGCAAGTGGGCACAGGCTTACCTCAAGTTGGCCAGAGTCGATTTTGTTCCCAGGTAAGGAACTGGAGGCCAGTGAGCAACGGGCACTGCTCTGTAAAGTGCCTGTCTCTTTCCCCTTTCCTTCTTTCCTTTGCACTTTGTACAGTACTTTGTCTTCCTAGCTCATCCCCACACTCCACTTAGGAGCTACCACTATCAGGACAGGCACGGCACACATATTAACTGTCTTATGCTTGGCAGAGGTCCTCTGTCTTCCAGTAGGCCCCTTTGCCTCTTGCAAGCCTGCGTAGCAGATCCTGACCCAGGAGCACCACAGACAGCTCATTCCAGCAGCTCGGACATCAGCATCTCTGCCCCAGCACCCTCCACATCTGACTGATGATTCCCACCCGGGTCACGCTGAAGCCACATATCCCTGAAATCCCTTTTATGTGGGACTGTCGCCACCCTCCTTGAAAGAGCCTACAACTCCATCAACCCCTTCCCCACAACTTTGGGCCTCTATAATCTTTACTTCTCCTTAATTAATTGCTAGCCCACTCTGCAGACCCCTGTGTGCCTTGAGGAGGAAAAGATGAAGTAGGAATGAGTGATAAGGAAAGATCTGCGGAGGAAATGAGATTGAGCTGGTACTTGAAGGATGGGTGGCATGGTTTCTCTCATTTAGACAAAGAAAGAAGGGAGGAGGAGGAGGAGGGAGGAGGAAGGAAGGAAGGAAGGAAGGAAGGAAAGGGAAGGGAAGAAGGAAAGGAAGAGGAAGGAAAAGGAAGGAAGAGAAAGGGAAAGGGAGGGAGAGGAAAGAAATGAGAGGAAAAGAATCCTCTGAACAGAGAACGGTGTGGCGCGAGGCATAAAACTGTGACCCAGTGCAAGCGATTATGCTGAGGTACAGTCGAGGTGGAATGAAAGCACAGGTGTGTAGAACTGGCAAACAAATTGAGAAACACTATTAAGAAACCACTCTGTAGAGAGCATTGAATGCTATGCTCAGAAATTTGGCCTCGTCCTTGGCTCAGTCAACAATTACAGTCCATAAAAATTTTTTAAGTAGGAATCTAACATGATTAAATTTGGGTTGTAGAAAGCTAAAGGTGGTTGCATGGAAGGTGGATTCATGTGGGCAAAGACCTGAGGCAGAGACCTGGTGGGGAGCTGTTCAAATCACATCCAGGTGAGACAGCAACCGGGTCCTCATTGACTCCATGGTGGACCAGGCAGACCATACACCTGGCACAACTGAGGCGGCTCTTACTGAGGGGCTCTGAGCACTTCTGCAGAGAGGAATCTCAGATCCTCCCTAGGATACAGCTCTAGAATCCTGTCTCTACAGTTTTATAACCCTGTCTCTCCACTTTCCTTTTCCCAGGACAGTGAATAAAGTAGATTTTCTGAAGAGGAAGCCCAGAGCCCCTTGCTAAGAATGAAGGCAGAATGATATATAGAGTAAGACATGCCCTGCTGCCACTCTATCTAGTAGTTGCACAAGGAGGCTCCTCAACGAATTTCTTCCAAATATTACACACATTTTATTGGTTTACTGATGCCAAGTTGGCTATAATGAGAAATGTGCCAACATCAGAAAGATTCCAAAACAGACCACTCTCCTCTGTGTCAGTCTCCTCCCTCTTCCTACATCCGCTCTTTCTCTTTTCTCTCCTTTTAATCTAAGACCAAATTGTGCATGACCTTTCTCTCCCCTCAGGGTCCCTCTTTCTGCTGGTTACTTGCTACTGGCTCTCCTGCTGGTTTTACTGTAAGCAAAATTAAAAAAAAAAAAATGTGGGATGGGCAGGGAGCCTCTCCATGGGGAGCACCCGACAGTGAAGGTTAGAAGACATGAAGCTAATGAACTACAGAATATTGGTTACATCTCACTTGATTACACTTAGGAAATGTAAAACCAACCGTTAGTCATGACTGGCCATTTATCTGCTGGAATGCTCAGAGCAACACCCCCAATCACATTTATCTCCCGCCTTCAGGTTCCAGTCAAGGTTTCTAGAAATTAGTGATTCATCACTGAATACAACAACTACCATTGGGATCTGCCAAGACAGGAAAAATCACCATGTCCCTGTGCCAAGGTGCTGTCTCTCACTGGTAATATCTTCATGCAGCTGCTAGGACCAGCACACAAAATCCATGCATGTGCCAGGAGCGGCAGACCCACCTGATTGTGTGCGCCAGGATCATTAAGAACAAAACAGAGTTACATTGCTCCAGTCTGGCCCCCAGGCACCTGATAGGAAGGGAACAGGGGAGCCCACTGAGGGTCTGCTTTGGGTCCTTAGGTACATGAGATTTACTCATTTGGGTGAGAGAGGAGGAAATCTTGTTCTTCCTGGGCCATAACTGAAGGGAGCACCACTCACACATGAAACGTTCAGAGTCAAGTTTGTTGTAATGTCTCAAACACTGATACTAAAAACGGCAAGTCAATAACAATGGCAATGCATCAATGAGGGCATGAAAGCCTTCTAATCAAACATAGCAGATTAAACATACATAGTTATTTCTGCTCCCTCCTAAACATCTCACCACTGTGGTGGCAGAATCTTAAGATAGCCCGCAAGATATCCCCCCTCCTGTTACACATGCTCTGTGTAATCCTTGGAGCTATGAATATCAGATTTTACTCCTGTGATGAGATTATGTTACATGACACAGTTTGGTGTTAAGACAGAAAGATTGAAAGCCTTACTTTTCTTCAGCTTGTTGCAGAGAGGGAAGCATAAAAGAAATTCAATGCAAGAGAGGTTCTCTGTTGCTGAGTGAAGGTGGCCCATAGCAAGGATCTGAGACTCACCAACAGCCAGCAAGACGATGGGGACTTCAGCCCTACAATTACAAGGAAATGAATTCTGCCATCAACCTGAAGTAGCTTGGAAGAGTCTTTCCCTAAGTCAAGCTTTTACATGAGGGTGCCGCTGGTCAACACCATGATCTCAGTCTGAGAACCTGAGCTAAGTACCCAGCTGAAAGTACCCTGAACTCCTGACCCATGAAACTGTGAGATAGTTAATTTGTGCTGTTTTAACCTGCTATGTTTGTGATAATTTGTTGTGCAGCAATAGAATGCTAACACACTCTCTAAAAGTAATAAAGATTTAAACCCATAAAGGGAGGCTATTACAACAGAGGAGAAGTGGCCAACAAATTTTGCAAGATGGAAAACAGGTGGACATAGGTCACCAATTTAGAAGAACAGAAAAAGCGCCTTCAGAAGGGGAAGCCAAAAAGTAACAATCAGATTTGGGACTCAGGAAGTAGAGAGATAAGGGCCTCTGAAGAATGGGGTGCACATAGCACTGCAAACCGGAAGACCAGGCAGAAGGCTGCATGAGAAACTGCTAGACCTGCTAGAGTACCTCTCTGCCCCTACCCAGCCAAACAACTTTCCAACCCTCACCTCTATAGGAGGCAAGAGGTTACCCTCTGAAATGCTGAATCAGATAGACTCTGGACTTGAGGATATCTGTCACAAAGAATAGTAGATGTGAGGGGAAGTACTAAAAACAGGGGTATTAAGTGAGGCTCCTATATTGAGCCATGGGACTCTCCCCCCACCCACCCCCCATTCTTTTCCCCTTTCAGTCATTTTCTCCTTTCCCTCACCACCTTGAGAAGGAGACTGGAACAATGTCTCTGTAGAAAAGAAGCTAATAATACCTCTCCCTACCCTATTTCCACTCCATGTGTGCACATGTATATACAAGGATATGCACACAGCATCTAATCTGCTTTTTGTGCCTCATTTAAACTTAAGATATGACTAGAAAAAAATTAGCTGACATTTGAAGTCTCTAGTATAGAAAAAAATCAAAACAAAGAAGAAAATGAGAGTCAGAAAATGCAGGGAACAGGAAAAAAAAACTAAGCAAAACAATATTTCATCCATGAAACAACAAAATAGGATTCTACTTACAAAGGGACACATTCAGAAAACAAGAAAAAGCTCTTGGATATTAAAGATTAAGATAACAGGAAAAAATGTTTAAATCAACACCGTGTGTAGGAGATAAAAGTGAGGCAATCTCCCAGAAAATAGCACACAAAGATAGAAAATAGGAAAGAAAAGATAAGAAAATTAGGTGATCCATCCCTGGAGGTCCAACTTCCAACCAACAGGAGTCAGAGAAAGAGAAAAGCAAAGAAAATAGCTGGGTGAAAATTATTAAAGAAATATATAAGAAAGTTCTCCTCTATGGAGGATCTCATTAGAAACTTCGAGAGAACAAAAGGCAGGTAACAAAATATTAGAAATCTGAATGGCATCTGACTTCCACGAGCAACACTGGGTTCTAAAAGACAATGGAGTAGTTTCTTCAAAACTTTGAGTGAAAACAATTTTCAGCATAATGATACATACCCAATCAAATTGTGAGGGAGGGATAATTGCATTTTCAGATATTAAGTCCTCAGTCTCAAAATAGTTACCTCTGATGCACCATTTCTAAGGAAGCTAGTGGAGGGTGCAGGCCACAAAACAAAGGAAAAATCCAAGAAGCGGGAAAACATTGGGTCTGGAAATCAGAGGATCTTAAAGAGGAGAAAGGAAAAAGGGGTTACTGGGGTGCCAGTGAAGGGAGTTTCAGAAGGGTTGAGTGTTGCAGACTTACAAAGCAACCAGGTCGGGAACATCTCCCAGGAAAATGCAGAAATGACACATGGCTTGGGATATCTATCTGTTTTCAGTATGGTTTGTCAAAGGGCTTGCTAATAATTGTAATTAAGAACAAAGAAAGTACACCCCTGAGAGGAAGCCTCCAAAGCAAGAATCAGACAGGTACACTCGCTGTTCAGCAATATTCTATCTTCTGCAGCCTCTGCTGCTGACACCCAGGCAAACAGGGTCTGGAGTGGACCTCAAGCAATCTCCAACAGACCTGCAGCTGAGGGTCCTGACTGTTAGAAGGAAAACTATCAAACAGGAAGGACACCTACACCAAAACCCCATCAGTACGTCACCATCATCATCAAAGACCAGAGGCAGATAAAACCACAAAGATGGGGAAAAAGCAGGGCAGAAAAGCTGGAAATTCAAAAAATAAGAGTGCATCTCCCCCGGCAAAGGAGCGCAACTTATCGCCTGCAACGGATCAAAGCTTGACGGAGAATGACTTTGACGAGATGAGAGAAGGCTTCAGTCCATCAAACTTCTCAGAGCTAAAGGAGGAATTACGTACCCAGTGCAAAGAAACTAAAAACCTTGAAAAAAAAGTGGAAGAATTGATGGCTAGAGTAATTAATGCAGAGAAGGTCATAAACGAAATGAAAGAGATGAAAACCATGACACGAGAAATATGTGACAAATGCACAAGCTTCAGTAACCGACTCGATCAACTGGAAGAAAGAGTATCAGCGATTGAGGATCAAATGAACGAAATGAAGCGAGAAGAGAAACCAAAAGAAAAAAGAAGAAAAAGAAATGAACAAAGCCTGCAAGAAGTATGAGATTATGTAAAAAGACCAAATCTACGTCTGATTGAGGTGCCTGAAAGTGAGGGGGAAAATGGAACCAAGTTGGAAAACACTCTTCAGGATATCATCCAGGAGAACTTCCCCAACCTAGTAGGGCAGGCCAACATTCAAATCCAGGAAATACAGAGAACACCACAAAGATACTCCTCGAGAAGAGCAACTCCAAGACACATAATTGCCAGATTCACCAAAGTTGAAATGAAGGAAAAAAATCTTAAGGGCAGCCAGAGAGAAAGGTCGGGTTACCCACAAAGGGAAGCCCATCAGACTAACAGCAGATCTCTCGGCAGAAACTCTACAAGCCAGAAGAGAGTGGGGGCCAATATTCAACATTCTTATAGAAAAGAATTTTAAACCCAGAATTTCATATCCAGCCAAATTAAGTTTCATAAGTGAAGGAGAAATAAAATCCTTTACAGATAAGCAAATGCTTAGAGATTTTGTCACCACTAGGCCTGCCTCACAAGAGACCCTGAAGGAAGCACTAAACATGGAAAGGAACAACCGGTACCAGCCGTTGCAAAAACATGCCAAAATGTAAAGACCATCGAGGCTAGGAAGAAACTGCATCAACTAACGAGCAAAATAACCAGTTAATATCATAATGGCAGGATCAAGGTCACACATAACAATATTAACCTTAAATGTAAATGGACTAAATGCTCCAATTAAAAGACACAGACTGGCAAACTGGATAAAGAGTCAAGACCCATCAGTCTGCTGTATTCAGGAGACCCATCTCACACGCAGAGACATACATAGGCTCAAAATAAAGGGATGGAGGAAGATTTACCAAGCAAATGGAGAACAAAAAAAAGCGGGGGTTGCAATACTAGTCTCTGATAAAACAGACTTTAAACCATCAAAGATCAAAAGAGACAAAAAAGGCCATTACATAATGGTAAAGGGATCAATTCAACAGGAAGAGCTAACTATCCTAAATATATATGCACCCAATACAGGAGCACCCAGATTCATAAAGCAAGTCCTTACAGACTTACAAAGAGACTTAGACTCCCATACAATAATAATGGGAGACTTCAACACTCCACTGTCAACATTAGACAGATCAACAAGACAGAAAGTTAACAAGGATATCCAGGAATTGAACTCATCTCTGCAGCAAGCAGACCTAATAGACATCTATAGAACTCTCCACCCCAAATCAACAGAATATACATTCTTCTCAGCACCACATCGCACTTATTCCAAAATTGACCACATAATTGGAAGTAAAGCACTCCTCAGCAAATGTAAAAGAACAGAAATTATAACAAACTGTCTCTCAGACCACAGTGCAATCAAACTAGAACTCAGGACTAAGAAACTCAATCAAAACCGCTCAACCACATGGAAACTGAACAACCTGCTCCTGAATGACTACTGGATACATAACGAAATGAAGGCAGAAATAAAGATGTTCTTTGAAACCAATGAGAACAAAGATACAACATACCAGAATCTCTGGGACACATTTAAAGCAGTGTGTAGAACGAAATTTATAGCACTAAATGCCCACAAGAGAAAGCAGGAAAGATCTAAAATTGGCACTCTAACATCACAATTAAAAGAACTAGAGAAGCAAGAGCAAACACATTCAAAAGCTAGCAGAAGGCAAGAAATAACTAAGATCAGAGCAGAACTGAAGGAGATAGAGACACAAAAAACCCTCCAAAAAATCAATGAATCCAGGAGTTGGTTTTTTGAAAAGATCAACAAAATTGACAGACCGCTAGCAAGACTAATAAAGAAGAATCAAATAGATGCAATAAAAAATGATAAAGGGGATATCACCACCGACCCCACAGAAATACAAACTACCATCAGAGAATACTATAAACACCTCTACGCAAATAAATTAGAAAATCTAGAAGAAATGGATAATTTCCTGGACACTTACACTCTTCCAAGACTAAACCAGGAAGAAGTTGAATCCCTGAATAGACCAATAGCAGGCTCTGAAATTGAGGCAATAATTAATAGCCTACCAACCAAAAAAAGTCCAGGACCAGATGGATTCACAGCTGAATTCTACCAGAGGTACAAGGAGGAGCTGGTACCATTCCTTCTGAAACTGTTCCAATCAATAGAAAAAGAGGGAATCCTCCCTAACTCATTTTATGAGGCCAACATCATCCTGATACCAAAGCCTGGCAGAGACACAACAAAAAAAGAGAATTTTAGACCAATATCCCTGATGAACATCGATGCAAAAATCCTCAATAAAATACTGGCAAACCGGATTCAGCAACACATCAAAAAGCTTATCCACCATGATCAAGTGGGCTTCATCCCTGGGATGCAAGGCTGGTTCAACATTCGCAAATCAATAAACATAATCCAGCATATAAACAGAACCAAAGACAAGAACCACATGATTATCTCAATAGATGCAGAAAAGGCTTTTGACAAAATTCAACATCCCTTCATGCTAAAAACGCTCAATAAATTCGGTATTGACAGAACGTACCTCAAAATAATAAGAGCTATTTATGACAAACCCACAGCCAATATCATACTGAATGGGCAAAAACTGGAAAAATTCCCTTTGAAAACTGGCACAAGACAGGGATGCCCTCTCTCACCACTCCTATTCAACATAGTGTTGGAAGTTCTGGCTAGGGCAATCAGGCAAGAGAAAGAAATCAAGGGTATTCAGTTAGGAAAAGAAGAAGTCAAATTGTCCCTCTTTGCAGATGACATGATTGTATATTTAGAAAACCCCACTGTCTCAGCCCAAAATCTCCTTAAGCTGATAAGCAACTTCAGCAAAGTCTCAGGATACAAAATTAATGTGCAAAAATCACAAGCATTCTTATACACCAGTAACAGACAAACAGAGAGCCAAATCAGGAATGAACTTCCGTTCACAATTGCTTCAAAGAGAATAAAATACCTAGGAATCCAACTTACAAGGGATGTAAAGGACCTCTTCAAGGAGAACTACAAACCACTGCTCAGTGAAATCAAAGAGGACACAAACAAATGGAAGAACATACCATGCTCATGGATAGGAAGAATCAATATCGTGAAAATGGCAATACTGCCCAAGGTTATTTATAGATTCAATGCCATCCCCATCAAGCTACCAATGACTTTCTTCACAGAATTGGAAAAAACTTCTTTAAAGTTCATATGCAACCAAAAAAGAGCCCTCATCTCCAAGACAATCCTAAGTCAAAAGAACAAAGCTGGAGGCATCACGCTACCTGACTTCAAACTATACTACAAGGCTACAGTAACCAAAACAGCATGGTACTGGTACCAAAACAGAGATATAGACCCATGGAACAGAACAGAGTCCTCAGAAATAATACCACACATCTACAGCCATCTGATGTTTGACAGACCTGAGAGAAACAAGAAATGGGGAAAGGACTCCCTATTTAATAAATGGTGCTGGGAAAATTGGCTAGCCATAAGTAGAAAGCTGAAACTGGATCCTTTCCTTACTCCTTATACGAAAATTAATTCAAGATGGATTAGAGACTTAAATGTTAGACCTAATACCATAAAAACCCTAGAGGAAAACCTAGGTAGTACCATTCAGGACATAGGCATGGGCAAAGACTTCATGTCTAAAACACCAAAAGCAATGGCAACAAAAGCCAAAATTGACAAATGGGATCTAATTAAACTAAAGAGTTTCTGCACTGCAAAAGAAACTACCATCAGAGTGAACAGGCAACCTACAGAATGGGAGAAAATTTTTGCAATCTACTCATCTGACAAAGGGCTAATATCCAGAACCTACAAAGAACTCAAACAAATTTACAAGAAAAAAACAAACAACCCCATCAAAAAGTGGGCAAAGGATATGAACAGACATTTCTCAAAAGAAGACATTCATACAGCCAACAGACACATGAAAAAATGCTCATTATCACTGGCCATCAGAGAAATGCAAATCAAAACCACAATGAGATAGCATCTCACACCAGTTAGAATGGCGATCATTAAAAAGTCAGGAAACAACAGGTGCTGGAGAGGATGCGGAGAAATAGGAACACTTTTACACTGTTGATAGGATTGTAAACTAGTTCAACCATTATGGAAAACAGTATGGCGATTCCTCAAGGATCCAGAACTAGATGTACCATATGACCCAGCCATCCCATTACTGGGGATATACCCAAAGGATTATAAATCATGCTGCTATAAAGACACATGCACACGTATGTTTATTGCGGCACTATTCACAATAGCAAAGACTTGGAATCAACCCAAATGTCCATCAGTGACAGACTGGATTAAGAAAATGTGGCACATATACACCATGGAATACTATGCAGCCATAAAAA